>NC_052163.1:13566538-14229038 GCF_902713615.1 Scyliorhinus canicula | reverse complement strand
TGTGTGTCTGTGTGTGTGTCTCTGTGTCTGTGTGTCTGTGTGTGTGTCTCTGTGTGTCTCTCTGTGTGTGTCTGTGTGTGTGTCTGTGTGTGTGTGTGTGTGTCTCTGTGTGCCTCTGTGTGTGTGTCTGTGTGTGTGTCTCTGTGTGTGGTCTGTGTCTGTGTATGTGTGTGTGTCTCTGTGTGTGTGTCTGTGTCTGTGTCTCTGTGTGTCTGTGTGTGTGTGTCTGTGTCTCTGTGTGCGTGTCTCTGTGCCTATGTGTGTGTCTGTGTGTGTGTGTCTGTGTGTGTGTCTCTGTGTGTGTCTCTCTCCGTGTGTCTCTGTGTGTGTCTCTGTGTGTGTCTCTCTGTGTGTGTCTCTGTCTCTGTGTGTGTGCCTATGTGTGTGTCTCTGTGTCTGTGTGTGTGCCTATGTGTGTGTCTCTGTGTCTGTGTGTCTGTGTGTGTGTGTTTGTGTGTGTGTGTGTGTCTATGTATGTCTCTGTGGGTGTGTCTCTGTGTCTATGTGTGTGTGTCTCTGTGTCTTTGTGTGTGTCTCTGTGTGTGTGTCTCTGTGTCTGTGTGTGTGTGTCTGTGTGTGTGTCTCTGTGTGTGTGTGTCTGTGTGTGTGTGTGTGTCTATGTATGTCTCTGTGGGTGTGTCTCTGTGTCTATGTGTGTGTGTCTCTGTGTCTGTGTGTGTGTCTCTGTGTGTGTGTCTCTGTGTCTGTGTGTGTGTCTCTGTGTGTGTGTCTCTGTGTGTCTCTGTGTCTGTGCAATTCTCCCAAAACATTTTGAAGTATGGTCTCTGGCAGATCACAATCCACCCACATTTGGAAATTTTTTTTGGAGGTTGAGGTGATTTTTAAAGTGTATCCCGATCTTAAGACAATCCTACAAACCCCCCCCAATCGCCAGCAAAGACCCCCCCCCCCCCCCCCCCCCCCCACACACACAATCGCTGTCATTATGCTCCCCACCCCCCAAATGAGCGACACCCCATTACAGGGTCGCTACAGCCCCCCCCCCCCCCCCCCCCCCCCATCCCCCTTCAGGCCCATCCCTTCAGTCCCCCCTCCTCAGGCCCTGCCCCATGGCAATGCCAACCTGGCATTCCCGGTTGACATTGGCCAGTTGGCGCTGCCTGGGGCACAGCCAGGGCACTCTCCAGCCATGTGCCTGACCACCGGGGGCTCCAGCAGCCTCCGAGCTCCCCAGCATGGTCATCACGCCTGCTTACCGTTTTTGGAGACCAGCAGTTATTCTCGATGGCACAACGCTGCACGGGCAGGTGGGAGAATTACAGGAGCCGGGTGAATTTGGCTTAATGCTGAGTCCATAAGAAATAGGAACAGGAGTAGGTCCTTTGGCCCCTCGAGCCTGCTCCGCCATCCAGTAGGATCATGGCTGATCCTCACGTCCACTTTCCTGCCCTGTCCCCGTCACCTTCGATTCCCTTCCTGATGAAGAATCTATCTCAGCCTTAGATATACACAAAGACTCTGCCCCCACACAGTTCTCTGTGGCAAGGAGTTCCAAAGACTCTGCCCCCACACAGCTCTCTGTGGCAAGGAGTTCCAAAGACTCACAGTCCCCACAGAGAAGAAATTCCTCCTCCTCTCGATCTTAATCGGCACTCCCTTATTCTGAGACTCTGCCCTCTAGTCCAAAACTCTCCCATGAGAGAAACATTCTCACAGCATTTACCCTGATTTAGCACAGTGGGCTAAATAGCTGGCTTGTAATGCAGAAGAAGGCAGCAGCGCGGGTTCATATCCCGTATCGGCCTTCCAGAACAGGCGTCAGAATGTGGCGACTAGGGGCTTTTCACAGTTGTGGTGATGTGCATCACTGTAAATACACAAGGGGTTAATGTAAATACATGTAGCCTAGCTAGACACTAGAGGGAGCACCAGAGACATGACACACAGACACTCAACCAATAGAACAGTTAGATAGGACACGACCAATGGGCATTCGCGATACACACAGAGGTGACACGACCACAGGAGGGCATTACACCAACCCATATATAAAGGACACAGCACACATGATCTTCCTCTTTCCAGTGGAGACAGTCAGTGAGTGCAGACACAGGGTTGATTCAATATCACCCCCACCACATGGATTGCAGCAGACTGGTTAGTCAGTCTGGGTAGCTATAGTAGGATTAGCAGTAGTGTTGAACCCGAGTAATAGAAGTATATATAGTTTAATAAATGTGTTGAAGTTATCTCCACGTCTGAACCTTCCTTTGTCAAGTGCACCACAAGGAAGCCGCTTATGCCACACTTAGAGAATAACAAGACAACAGTAACCTCATTGAAGCCTACTTGTCACACTAAGCGATTATTATTATTATTATTATTATTATTAAGAATCCTATGGGTGTGATTTAACCAAACAATTTCTGTGTCATTTGGGTAAGTTTGGTGGGGTGTTTCCCGTTGGCTTTTGGGGTGAGATCCACTCCGATATTCACCTGTAATTAGTTTTTTTGGGCCTTGAGGAGTTTTTCCCCCGGTCCAGCCCACGCTTACAAATGTTTTCATCACTGGGGAGCTGAACCTGCCGGCGAGACCGGCTCCTCAGATATCGGCCCACCATTTTGAAAGGGTGCCCCGATCTCTAAGTGACCTTGGGGTTCCCCCATACCCCCCCCCCACCACCTACGGGCAACATCACACCCTGCACTCCAGTGAGGAAACCCTGCTGTGGGATCGCTGAGGTCTCCCCATCCCCCCTTTGGCCCCCTCCCCCCACTTTTCAGAACCCCCACCTCTTACCCCCCCCAAACTTTATGAGGTCCCTTCATACCCCCCTTTCACACCCCCCTCCCCCCACCATTCATACCCCCCTCATTCCCCCATTTTATGGGTTTGGCCCCCCCCTCAGGCTCCAAACCCTGGCTGTGCCACTCTGGCACCTGGGCACCCTGGTACTGCCACCCTAACAGTGCCCCTGCCAGCCTATCAGTGCCATCCAGACACCTTGACCGTGCCAGGGTATCACCCTGCCCTGTCCCCGACCACCCAGCGGCCTCCAATGGGCTGGGAAACCCCTCAGGTGAATGCTGCATTCCCTTTGGGCAGGGTGGTGCCAACTGGGCACCCTGGCAATTCCAGCCTGACACCTTAGAATGCCAGCCTGGCACCCTGTCAGTGCCACCTGGGTACCAGCTTGGCACTGTCAGCTGGCACAGGCACTGAAAGGGTGCCAGGTTGGCACTGCCAAGGTGCAAGCCTGGCTTTTTCTCAGGCACGCGATGGCGTTGGGGATGCCTTGCGTGGTGTTGGGGAGGGGTGAGGGAGGGCCGGGGACCTTCCCATGGTGCGTGCAGGCTGGGGGATGGGTCGGGGGTCACTTCGGGGCCTTGGAGATCGGGGCGCCATTTAGAAATGGCTGCGAGCGCCGGGAAACATGCAGCTAAACATGCTCGCTCTGGGACTTTGTTCCCAATTTGTTTAATCCCGCCCAAAGTGAGGGATTTTCCAGTGAGAAACTCTCCAAGCTCAAAAAGAAATGACTACATGTGGGAGAATACCTGCCTGGATCACGCCCAAACCCCCAATTCAAATCACCCCTCTAAACCTGCACAAAATGACACTCTTCATTTTGGGGAGAATTGCCCCCAATGGGCGGGATTCTCCGACCCCGCGCCGGGTCGGACAATCGGCGGTGGGCCGCGCGAATCGCGCCACGCTGCCCCGATGCCAGCACGCGATTCTCCGCAGAGCAGAGAATTGGCGCCATTGGCGCCGGCGTGGTTGGTGCGGCGCCGGTCGTGGGCCACGCTACGTGGCCGGCCCACCGATTCTCCGGCCCGGATGGGCCGAGTGGCCGTAAGAAAAGAGCCGAGTCCCACCGCTGCCGTTCTAACCTGCTCTGTGCCGGCGTGACCTCGGTGTGTATGGGTCGGGTGACGGCCTTTGGGGGGAGGGGTCCGACCCTGGGGCGGCCTCCTATGTGGCCTGGCCCGCGATTGAGGCGGATCGGCGGGCCGACCTCTGTGGTTGGGGGCCTCCTTTCCTACACGCCGGCCCCTGTAGTCCTGCGCCATGTTGCATCAGGGCTGGCGCGTTGAAGGAGGCCACTGCACAGGCGCATGTTGGAACCGGTGCCACTGCGCATGTCCTCGTTAGCGCCGGCACAACTGGGCATGTGCGGATCCTGCGCCGCACAGTTCTCGCCGGGATCTGCAGCTGGAGCGGCACGAACCGCTCCAGCGCCATGCTGGCCCCCTGGTGGGGCCAGAATTAGCCGTGGGAGCGGCCCATTCACGCCGTCGTAAAACACAACGCCGTTTGCGATGACGTGGACACTCTGCCGCGGGATTGGAGAATCCCGCCCCACATCTTTCCTTAAATAAGGGAGCCAAAACGGCTCAAATTACTCCAGATACCATGTACAGTTGCAGCAAGGCTTCCCGACTCTTATCCTCTAACCCCCTTAAAATAAAGTTCAACATTCCATTAGCCTTCCTGATTACCTGCTGCCCCTGTGTTTCGTGCACAAGTCCATCTGTGATGCAGCTTTCTGCAGTTTTTCTCCATTTAAATAATAATCTGTTCTTTTGTTCTCCCTTCCAAAATGAACAACTTCCCATTTTCCCACATTGGACTCCATTTGTAAACTTTTTGTCCACTTACTTAACCTCTCAATGTCTGTTTGCGAACTGTTTGCATCCCTCTCGCAATTTGCCTTTCCGCCTATTTTTGTGTCTGTGAATTTGGCTACAGGACATTCTCTTCCTTCCTCCAAGCCATTGATATAAATTGTAAACAGTTGCAGTCCCAGCATTGATCCCTGTGGAACGTCACTGGCTACAGGTCGCCAACCTGAAACCCTTATCTACACTCACTTTTTCCTGCCTATTAACCAGTTCTCTATCCATGCCAGTACACTACCTCCAACACCATGGGTTCTTAACTTATGACTTAACCTTTGGCATAGAGCCCCCACGGTGCAGAAGGAGGCCATTTGGTCGCCCAAGGCTGGAATCAAAGCTGAGTCCTGGTGCTGTGATGCTGCAGTGCTAGCCACTGTGAGATGCCTTGTCGAATGCCTTGTGGAAGTCCAAATATAACACATCTACTAGTTCCCCTCTATCCATTCTGGGCGAGACTTCCTCTAAACACGCGAATAAATTAGTCAGACACAATTTCCCCTTCATGAAGCAATGGTGACTCTCTGATTGGATTCAGATTTTCCAAATGTGCTTCCTTAATAATTGATTCCAACATTTTTCCAACAATAGATGTTAGGCTAATCGCCCTATAGTTACCCGCTTGCCTCCCCCGCTTTTTGAATAGGGTTGGCACGTTGGCAGTTTTCCAATCCTTTGGTACTTCTCCAGAATCCAAGGATTTTGGGAAAATTACAACCAATGTATTCACTATCCCGGGACAGGTGAATGGACCTAGGCAGGTTGCTCTTTCGAAGGGTCAGTGCAGACTCGATGGGCCAAATGGCCCCCTTCTGCACTTGTAGGGATTCTATGATCTCTGTAGCAGCTTCTTTTAGGATCTTAGGGTGCAAGCCATCAAGATAAGGGGACATATCTACCTTTAACCTGATTTATTTGCCTAATACTACTTTCTAGTGATGGTGATGGTATTTAATTCCTCCCCCATATTATTTAGTATTAATGAGACGTTCAAAGTATCTTCCACAGTAAAGACTGATGCAAAGTATCTGTTTAACTCCTCTGATATTTCCTTGTTCCCCATAACCATCTCCGCATATTCATTTTCCAAAGGGCCTGTGTTCACTTTGACTTCCCTCTTCCTTTTTATATATTTAAAGTAGTTCTTATTGTCAGTTTTTAGAATTTAAAATTTATATATGCTAATCTGGTTCACGGCCAGCCGGCAGAACTCACATTATCTCCCTCTCGCAAGAATCTCTGGCCATGATGTGATAATAATATTATAATAATTATATAATAATTGCTTATTGTCACAGTAGACTTCATAGAACATTACAGTGCAGTACAGGCCCTTCGGCCCTCGATGTTGCAATGAAGTTACTGTGAAAAGCCCCTAGCCGCCACATTCCGGAGCCTGTTCGGGGAGGCCGGTACTATTTGTACCTATGCGAGCGGGATGGAGAATTGCCCCCTGTGTTTCTGTATATTTTGTGTCCATAATTGTGTGTGTCTGTGCCTGTGTCTCTGTATGTGTGTGTCTGTGTGTGTGTCTCTGTGCTTGTGTCTCTGTGTGTGTCTCTGTGCTTGTGTCTCTGTGTGTGTGGTCTGTGAGTTTCTCTGTGCCTGTGTGTCTGTTTGTTTCTCTGTGCCTGGGTGTCTGTGTGTGTCTCTGTGCCTGTGTGTCTGTGCTTGTGTGTCTGTGTCTCTGTGCTTGTATGCCCGTGTGTGTTGTAGCCATCTCAGATGGCCACCTGCAAAGGACCATGGGAATTATGGCCAACCCAGGACTCAGACAGACTCAGAGCTTGGTGAATTTGCAACCCAGATAGCTAAACGCGCTCAAAACCCCCGCTCGTTTGCATTCTAATGGCCCATTTCCCCAGAACAAAAGGACTGTACTCAGGTAACCGATACAGATACAGACTAATCGGCACCACTCCCTTTACTCAGGGAGCCCAAACAAGGTCAATGACCGCTAAGGACACGCCCAGCCATCAAGGCACCCGCCCCTTTATTGGCCAAAATCGAAGGCAGTGATCGAAGCCTGTTGAATTATTGGGTCCAAGTTAAGGACCGCCCCAAAGAGCGCAAAATCCCAGAGGGATAAGAAGAGACACAGCCCTGTGCTCGGTCTCTCTTGGATCCGGCCTATGCCAACCCAAGTGCAGCAAAACGACCAGACAGACAAGTTCAAGACCAACGATCGCTACCAGACGGATGAGCCCAGCAGAAACAGAGCCACTTCTTCCACCCAGTCACGCAAGATCCGGACAAAGGCCTTGTCCATCTGCATAGAGCCGGTTGCCTTGAAGTTAAGTATGGGTTATTGTAGTTGTTAGGTGTAGTTTAACTTGTAGTGTTTTGTGTTGTATGTCGAAGTAATCCTTCTGTGTAAATAAATCATCTTTGAGCTTGAACTAACTAACTGGTTGTGTGGTCTGTCATAATATGCACTCATGCACATAATGAGATGCAGACAGGCAATGTCAGACACCCAGTACAGCCAATCAACACACAGGACAGAACACAACCAATCACCAGGCAGAACACTAGAAGGTGGTCTCCCACTATAAAGCACACGAGGCATCAACACTCGGGCTCTTTCCACTGGTGACAACTGTAGTGACAGTCAGGGCGTATAAATCAGTTAGCACCTTCTATACATGGCTCAGAGCTAGTCTGGTCCAGTTAGTTATAGTCAGCATGCTTAGATTAGTAGAGTGTCAAACCCACAGCGAACTGTGTGCACTGCTTAACAAGTTCAACAAAGCATATTGAACCAACAGCACAGTTTGGAGTCTACTTTCAAGTACAACTGCATCCAGTTGCAGTCCGTGTTACCCCCAGGGTGATTAACACGACATGGTACCAGTAGTCTACTATCTCTAAGTGGTTTACCTTGTGTGATTCCATGACGACCAGCAAGTGCCTTCCAATGGCATGGAGAAGATCCAGGCCCCTCCAGAGCTACGGATCTCCGGCAATATCGGCGCCAACTGGCGGGTCTTCAAGCAAAGGTTCCTTCTCTACATTGAGGCCTCAGACCTCGAGGATGCGTCCGATGCATGAAAAATCACGCTGCTCCTATCAACTGCGGGGGACCAAGCCATCCAGATTTTCAACTCACTTAATTTTGCCAACGGCCGGGACAAGACCAAATTCAAGACCGTTTTATAGAAGTTCAACAGTCACTGTGAAGTTGAAACAAACAAGACCTTTGAGCGCTATATCATCCAGCATCGCCTTCAGGGTAAGGATGAACTTTTCCGATCCTTTCTAACTCATCTCCGTATACTAGCACAGTCCTGCAATTATGGTGACACCGCTGATTCCATCATCAGGATCAGATCGTGTTTGGGGTGCACGCAGATTCCTTGCGGGAGCGACTCCTCAAAATTAAGCACATGAACCTGCCAGTCACAATCGAGACGTGTATCGTCCATGAGCATGCAAGAAATCGGTACTCCCGTTTCAAATTGGCAGAATAGGAAAAACTTGCCTCCCATGACACAGAGAGAGTAGAGGCCATCGCCCGGATGCAACGCCTCAGTATCAATGAAAGCGGCCATTTTGCGTCCCTTTTCCCGGGGCCCCACGCATGCTCAGCGCGAACAGGAGAATGAAGCGGCCGAAAACCAAACTGCGCAGGTGCGAACGTCGGCTGACCGCATTGCGCATGTGCGACGACGCACGGAGCGTAATGACGTCAACGACATGACGTGCCCGAACTGCGGCACCATCCACTTAAAGCGGCAATGCCCTGCAAAAGGCAGGCGATTTTCAAATTTCAGGAAGCCTGGACATTATGCAGCCTTGTGCAGGTCTGCACCACCAGTCAAGGGCCATCGATCCCAATTCCAACGTAAGCACGTTCGATGTATACAGCAAGGTTTACTGGATTCTGATCCTGGTAGCAATACCGATCCAGAGGACGACTGCCTGGAGTCCCCATATCGTGTGGGCATCATAACTACATGTGAGTATTCCTCCTCAAATTCAGCAAGACGCCTATCTATCCTCAATGTGGATTCCACGGACGAATGGCGTGCTGTCATACAAGTAAATCAATGCAGCATCCAGTTCAAACTAAACACTGGTGCTTTTGCCAATTTCATCTCTCAAGCTGATTTTGACCGCATTATAAAGCAACCCAAAATTCTTCCGCTGGACTGCCAGCTCCTCGATTATAATGGCAATGCCATAACTGCACTAGGATCTTGTCATCTATTTGTCTCCAACAAGACCATCAATGTCAAACTGCGATTCAAAATCATCAAGCCTGATAAGGCATCCCTGCTCAGTGCCCATGCATGCAAGCTACTCAACCTCGTACAGCGAGTCCATGCCATGGCTTCTTCCAAAGTGGATCTTCAGGCTGACATTGATGACATCCTTGCTCAATACCCAGATGTGTTTGATGGAATGGGCACTCTGCCATACTGCTACAAGATCCTACTCAGGCCTGATGCCACGCCTGTAATCCATGCACCACTCCGGGTGCTGGATCCTCTGAAGGAACGTTTAAAGGCACAGCTACAGAACCGACTGACTGGGTCAGCTCGATGGTCTGTGTGAAGAAGCCCTCAGGAGAGTTGAGGATATGCATAGATCCCAATGATCTTAACCGGAACATAATGCGGGAACACTACCCGATCCCGAAGCGGGAGGAGCTAACCATGGAGATGGCACGTATGCCAAATTCTTCACGAAGCTCGATACATTGTGTGGTTTCTGGCAGATACAACTGGACGAGTCCAGCAGGAAGCTCTGCACGTTCAACACACCATTTGGCAGGTACTGTTATAACCGTATGCCGTTCGGTATTGTCTCAGCCTGTGAAATCTTCCACAGGATCATGGAGCAGATGATGAAGGGCATTGAGGGTGTGCGTGTCTACGTAGATGATGTAATCATATGGTCCACGATCCCCGAAGAACACATATCTCATCTCAAACAAGTCTTTCGACGTGTCCATGCAGACAGCCTCAAGTGGAACAAGGCCAAGTGCTCCTTTGGCCTGTCAACCATCAAGTTCTTGGGCGATCAGATACCCCAGCAGGGTGTGTACCAGATTCGGACAAGGTCAAGGCCATTAACACCATGAAGACAAGAAGGTGGTACTACGCTTCCTCGGAATGGTGAACCTCTTGGGAAAATTCATTCCCAACATGGCCTCACATACCACGGCTCTCAGGTATCTGGTGAAGAAGTCCACTGCATTCCAGTGGCTACCCACACATCAAGCAGAATGGCTCGAGCTCAAAGCAAAGCTCACCACTGCTCCGGTACTAGCGGTTTTTGAACCAGACAGGGAAACAGAAGTCTCCATGGACGCAAGCCAGGACGGCATTGGTGTGGTGCTCCTCCAGAGGGATGACTCCTCGTCCTGGCTCCAGTTGCCTATGCGTCAAGGGCCATGACTCCTACTGGACAGAGGGACGCCCAAACAGGAAAAGAGTGCCTGGGCCTCCTAACCAGCATTGTAAAGTTCCATGACTACGTCTACGGGTCTACCAACATTCACAGTGGAGACTGCCCACAGACCCTTGGTCCATATCATTCATAAGGACTTGAATGACATGACGCCCAGGCTTCAGCGCATTCTCCTTCGACTCCAAAGGTACGATTTTGAGTTAGTATACAAACCAGGCAAGGAGCTGATAATTGCAAATGCCCTGTCCCGCTCCATCATCTCGCCCTGTGCACAGGTTGACTTCATCCGCCAGATTGAGGCACAGGTGCAGCTTTGTGCCAGCAACTTCCCGGCCTCAGATGAAAGAGTGATCAGCATTCGTGAAGAGACTGCCAAAGACCCTGGGCGCTGATTCTCCGCTCCCACGATGGGTGGGAGAATAGCGGGAGGTCCGCTCTCGCACCTCCCGCTATTCTCCCACCCCCCCAAAATGGCGTGTCGCGGACGAGTCGCCGTTTTTCACGACGGCCCGTGATTCTCCGACCCCGATGGGCCGAGCGGCCTGCTGTTCGCGACCGTTTCACGACGGCGGCAACCACACCTGGTCGCTGCCGTCGTGAAACGGGTGTGAGATGCCTGTTTGGGGCTTGTAGGGGGCCTGGTGGGGAACGATCACCACGACTGTGCTCGGGAGGGGACAGGCCCGCGATCGGTGCCCACTGATCGTCGGGCCGGTGTCTCAATTGGACGCACTATTTCCTCTCCGCCGCCCCGCAAGATCAAGCCGCCACGTCTTGCGGGGCGGCTGAGGGGAAAGACGGCAACCGCGCATGCGCGGCTGACGTCAATAGGCGCGTCAGCCGCGTCATTTTTGGTGTGCCGTGCCTTGACGCCAGTGTCAAGGCCCCGCGGCCGAGTTTCCCGACACGGCCCTCCTATCCCCCCCCGGGGAGGGGAGAATAGGGGGCCAGGAGAGGCTTCCGACGCCGTCGTGAACCTCTCCAGGTTTCACGATGGCATCGGGCCTCTGGGAGAATCTTCCAGAGCAGCGTGTAATGCACCACCTTGCAAATGGCTGGCAAAAAGGGCAATGCCCTCAGTTCTTCAATGGTCATCGAGGGGATCCTCCTCAAGCTAGATTGTATTGTTATTCCTCACAGTCTGCAGAGCTTAGTGCTCAAACAAATCCACGAGGGACATCTAGGTGTCAAAGTGTAGGGACAGGGCCCGGCAGGCTGTCTATTGCCCTGGAATCAGCCAGGACATATCCAACATGGTCCTCAATTGTGCGACCTGCCAGCGTTTCCAGCCTGCTCAAACAAAAGAAACACTCCAGCAACACGAGATTGTGACCTCTCCGTGGTCCAAGGTGGGAATCGACCTTTTTCACGCCAATGGGCGTGACTATGTGCTCATCATAGATTACTCTCAAATTACCCGGACGTTGTGAAGCTGTCAGACCTCACCTCAAGGACAGTCATCAAGGCCTGCAAGGAGACATTTGCCAGGCATGGGATTCCACTCACTGTCATGAGTGACAATGGTCTCTGCTTCCACAGCCAAGAGTGGTCCAATTTCACCAAGTCGTACCAGTTCAACCACATCACCTCAAGCCCACACTACCCGCAGTCCAACAGTAAGGTTGAGAAAGTGGTCCATATAGTGAAGCAACGGCTCTGCAAGGCTGCGGACTCTGCTTCCGACTTCAACCTTGCGCTGTTGGTGTACAGGGGACCCCTCTGTCCACCGGTATGTTCCAGCTTAACTCCTCATGAATAGAGACCTGCAGACGACTGTTCCAGCCATACACTTACCAGACCTGGATCACCTCCCAGTGCTGCAAAAGGTGCAGCAACTCAGGAAGCGGCAAAACCGACGTATGATGCTCATGCTACCGATTTGCCTGTGCTCTCTCCGGAAGATGCTGTTCGGATCAAGCTACCTGATGGAGGCTGGTCAGCTTCAGCTGTTGTTGTTCGACAGGCAGCTCCCAGATCGTTTGTAGTTCGTATGGCTGATCGCTCCATTGTCAGGCGCAACAGAAGGGCACTGCGCAAAGTTGCCTGCCCACCACCAGATCCTACTTTTCCATATGTTGCTATGCCTCCTCCGGTCACCTCGCACCATGAGGCCACCAATCTGGCAGCAATCCCACCTGTCAAGGCGCCATCGTCCCCACCTCCACCTCTCAGGTGGTCGACAAGGATCAGACGCAATCCCCAAAGATTGGACTTATAGACATTTATCTTGTAAATTTTGTTCTGTATCTGCATGCTAGACACCTCTTATGTATATATTCATCCACTCGCTTTCCTTCACTCGCCATTTAACGTAAATAGTTCTACATGTAAATACAGTCGCATATGCTCCAAGCAACCAACATTTTGTTTTAAAAAGGGGAGATGTCATGATATGCACTCATGCACATAATGAGATACAGACAGGCAGTGACAAATACCCAGTACAGCCAATCAACATACAAGACAGAACACAACAAATCACCAGGCAGAACACTAGAAGATGGTCTCCCGCTATAAAACACACGAGGCATCAACACTTGGGCTCTTTCCACTGGTGACAACTGTAGTGACAGTCAGGGTGTATATGTCAGCACCTTCTACACGTGGCTCAGAGCTAGTCTGGTCTAGTTAGTTATAGTCAGCATGCTTAGATTAGTAGAGTGTCAACCCCACAGCGAACTGTGTGCACTGTTACAGAAGTTCAATAAAGCGTATTGAACTAACATCAAAGTTTGGAGTTTATTTTCAAGTACAACTGCATCCAGTTGCAGTCCGTGTTACCCCAGGGTGAATAACACAACACGGTCCTTTGATCGATATCCGGTAAAGCCTTCTGGTGGTATCATTTGATATCTGGCGACTCTAAAGAGCATCATTATTAATTGGCAACATTACTCCAGTGCTGATTGGCAACAGTGTGTCTATGTGTGTGTCTCTGTGCTTGTGTGTGTGTGTGTGTGTCTGTGCTTGTGTGTCTGTGTCTGAGTCTGTCTGTGTCTCTGCGTCTGTGTGCGTGTCTCTGTGCTTGTGTGTGTGTGTGTCTGTGCTTGTGTGTCTATGTCTGTCTGTGTCTCTGCATCTGTGTGTGTCTCTGCCTGTGTGTGTGTCTGTGTGTCTGTGTGTGTGTCTCTGTGTCTGTGTGTGTCTCTGTGTGTGTGTCTGTGTGTCTGTGTGTGTGTCTCTGTGTCTGTGTGTGTCTCTGTGCCTGTGTGTCTGTTTGTGTCTCCGTGTGTGTGTGTCTGTGTGTGTGTCTCTGTGTCTGTGTGTGTGTGTGTGTGGCTCTGTGTCTGTGTGTGTGTCTCTTTGTCTGCGTGTGTGTGTGTCTCTGTGTCTGTGTGTGTGTCTCTGTGTCTGTGTGTGTGTGTGGCTCTGTGTCTGTGTGTGTGTGTGTGTGTGGGGCTCTGTGTATGTGTGTGTGTGTGTCTCTGTGTCTCTGCGTGTGTGTGTCTCTGTCTGTGTGTGTGTCTGTGTCTCCGTGTGTGTGTCTCTGTGTCTGTGTGTGTGTGTCTGTGTCTCCGTGTGTGTGTGTCTGTGTCTCCGTGTGTGTGTGTCTGTGTGTGTGTGTGGCTCTGTGTCTGTGTGTGTGTCTGTCTGTGTCTCCGTGTGTGTGTCTCTGTGTCTCTGCGTGTGTGTGTCTCTGTCTGTGTGTGTGTCTGTGTCTCCGTGTGTGTGTCTCTGTGTCTGTGTGTGTGTGTCTGTGTCTCCGTGTGTGTGTGTCTGTGTCTCCGTGTGTGTGTGTCTGTGTGTGTGTGTGGCTCTGTGTCTGTGTGTGTGTGGCTCTGTGTCTGTGTGTGTGTGTCTCTGTGTCTATGTGTGTGTGTCTCTGTCTGTGTGTGTGTCTGTGTCTCCGTGTGTGTCTCTGTGTCTGTGTGTGTGTCTGTGTCTCTGTGTGTGTGTGTGTGTGGCTCTGTGTCTGTGTGTGTGTGTCTCTGTGTCTATGTGTGTGTGTGTTTCTGTGTCTGTGTGTGTGTGTGACTCTGTGTCTGTGTGTTTGACTCTGTGTCTGTGTGTGTGTCTCTGTGTCTGTGTGTGTGTGTCTCTGTGTCTGTGTGTGTGTGTCTCTGTGTCTGTGTCTGTGTGTGTGTGTCTCTGTGTCTATGTGTGTGTGTGTGATTCTGTGTCTGTGCGTGTGTGTCTGTCTGTGTCTGTGTGTGTGTGTGTGATTCTGTGTCTGTGTGTGTGTATCTGTCTGTGCCTGTGTGTCTCTGTGTCTGTGTGTGTGTGTCTGTCTGTGTGTGTGTGGCTCTGTGTCTGTGTGTGTGGCTCTGTGTCTGTGTGTGTGTATCTGTCTGTGTCTGTGTGTCGCTGTGCCTGTGTGTTGCAATTCTCTGAGAGATTCAACACAGTCATTTGAATTTGAGTTTGACGCCCCAATGTCAGAGCCTCGGGTAGAAGCTGCTGCTGCAGACTCGACAGTATTTAATAAAATATGAAGAAATGACTGTCCCAGATAGCTGCTCTCGCTGGGGTGCTGCAAAATTCACAGGCTGGCACAGGAGAATTACTCCTATGGTTTGCAAACCTCCCCCATTACCTCCACAGACTGCGCTCTGATAACCTGGTCTATATCATCTGTGACAGGTTATTTCCCGTCCCCCACAGTTTCTGTAAATCACCCAGAAATTGATCTCCGAAGGTTTGAGCAGGAGCTGGCAGCAAAACCTGGGTTTTAATTTTGTTGTCATTACAGCTGGATTTCCTTGTGCTCTCCCCCAGCTGTTACATACACAACAGCAAACCGCTAGCTGGACTGGGGGGGGGGGGGGGGGGGGGGGGGGGGGGGGATGTGGGAGAGAGGGGGGTGGGAGAGAGGGGGGTGGGGGGGGGAGAGGGGATGTGGGAGAGAGGGGGATGTGGGAGAGAGGGGGTGGGGGGAGGGGATGTGGGAGAGAGGGGGGTGGGGGGAGGGGATGTGGGAGAGAGGGGGGTGGGGGGGAGAGGGGATGTGGGAGAGAGGGGGTGGGGGGGGAGAGGGGGTGGGGAGAGAGGGGGGTGGGAGAGAGGGAGGTGGGGGGGAGAGGGGGATGTGGGAGAGAGGGGGATGTGGGAGAGAGGGGGTGGGGGAGGGGATGTGGGAGAGAGGGGGGTGGGGGAGGGGATGTGGGAGAGAGGGGAGTGGGGGGAGAGGGGATGTGGGAGAGAGAGGGGGTGGGAGAGAGGGGGGTGGGGGAGAGGGGATGTGGGAGAGAGGAGATGTGGGAGAGAGGGGGTGGGGTAGAGGGGATGTGGGAGAGAGGGGGTGGGAGAGGGGGTGGGGGGAGAGGGGGTGGGGGGAGAGGGGATGTGGGAGAGAGGGCGGTGGGAGAGAGGGGGTGGGGGGGAGAGGGGATGTGGGAGAGAGGGGGGTGGGAGAGAGGGGGGTGGGGGAGAGGGGATGTGGGAGAGAGGGGGGTGGGAGAGAGGGGGGTGGGGGAGAGGGGATGTGGGAGAGAGGGGGTGGGAGAGTGGGGGGTTGGAAAGAGGGAGGTGGGAAAGAGGGGGGTGGGAGAGAGGGGGATGGGAGAGAGGGGGGTGGGAAAGAGGGGGGTGGGAGAGAGGGGGTGTGGGGGAGAGGGGGTGTGGGGGAGGGGAGTGTGGGGGAGGGGGGAGTGTGGAGGAGAGGGGGAGTGTGGTGGAGAGGGGGAGAGGGGGAGTGTGGGGGAGAGGGTGAGTGTGGGGGAGAGAGTGAGTGTGGGGGAGAGAGTGAGTGTGGGGGAGAGGGGGGAGTGTGAGGGAGGGGGGAGTGTGTGGGAGAAAGGGAGTGTGGGGAGAGGGGGAGTGTGGGGGAGGGGGAGTGCGGGGGAGAGGGCGAGTGTGGGGGAGGGGGAGTGTGGGGAGAGGGGGAGTGTGGGGAGAGGGGGAGTGTGGGGGAGAGGGGGAGTGTGGTGGAGTGCGGGGCAGAGGGGGAGTGCGGGGGAGGGGGAGTGCGGGGGTGAGGGTGCGTGCGGGGTAGAGGGGGGAGTGCGTGGGAGAGGGGGGAGTGCGGGGGAGGGGGATGCAGGGGAGCGGGGGGAGTGCGGGGGGAGGGGGGAGTGCGGGAGGAGAGGGGGGAGTGCGGGGGGAGTGCGGGGGAGAGGGGGGTGTGCGGGGGAGAGGGTGGAGGTGGGATGCAGGGGAGAGGGGGGAGTGCGGGGGGAGAGGGGGGAGTGCGGGGGGAGAGGGCGGAGTGCGGGGGTGAGGGTGCGTGCGGGGTAGAGGGGGGAGTGCGGGGGGAGAGGGGGGAGTGCGGGTGGAGAGGGGGGAGTGGGGGGAGGGGGGAAGGGTGGGTGGGGGCTGCTTTGCCACTGTAACTTTTCAGAATTAATTTATGGGATTTCTGAGCAGCTACCATTACTTTAACAATAAAATAATCTGATCTTTCCTTTAATCCCCTCAGTGTTCCTACAGGAACGTACAGCCTGAGGCTTGCGTCATTTATTGGGATTGAAAAGCTATGACCGATTTATTCTTCAATTCACCAAAAGCTTCACGTACACTGAACCGACATGTGATTCAAATCCCACTGTGCCTGGCATGGGCTAACGTCAGTGGACGATTAACCAGAGGCCCAGCCTATTGCTCTGGGGCAGAGCTTCAAATCCCAAATTAAAATTCAATTAACAAATATAAAGCTAGTCTCAATTGTCAGAAAAACCCCATCTGTTAGGGAAGGAAATCTGCCGTCCGGCCCTGGCCTGGCCTACATGTGACTCCTGGCCCGCAGCAGTGTGGTCGACTCGTACCTGCCCTGTGTAATGGTCTAGCTCAAGGACAATTAGGGATGGGTAACAGATACTGACCCTGTCAGCGATACCCAGATGATAGAATCCCTACAGCGCCGAAGTATTCGGCCCATCGAGTCTGCTTGGAAAGAGCACCTTACCTAGGGCCACGCCCCCATAACCGGTAACCCCACTGAACCTTTTGGATACCAAGGGGCAATTTAGTGCGGCTAATCCACCTAACTTTGGACTGTGGGAGGAAACCGGAGCACCCGGAGGAAACCGACGCAGACACGGGGAGAAAGGGCAAACTCCACACAGACAGTGACCTGAGGCCGGTATTGAACCCGCGTCCCTGGCGCTGTGAGGCAGCAGTGCTAGCCACTGTGCCGCCCCATGAAAGAATGACAAAAAATGCTCCCACGTCCCTGGGCGCAGAGCTCAAATTTAAAAATAAACCACATTCCAAACTTAACAGCGTTGCCAAGCGCCAGTCTGATGCCCAGGGGTAAGTGCGGGTAAGTGAGGAGAAGCTGCCCCCCCACCATCCCCGGGGCAGAAGTGTGGCTTCTGATGGTGCCATAGCCAGTGACAGATTCTGGCTGCCTCTCTCTCACCACAGCCGGGTCTGTGCCCCAAGCTCTGCTCGCACTTCCTGGGTGACCTTTTCCCGTTTCTATTCCCAGTATCGGGCTGGGATGGCGTCCCCTTACCCTGTTGAAGAAGGCCAACCCTTCCTCCAGTGGTGGTGCAGCCGAGCACCCACCCATGAAAGCCCAAAGGTTTCCAACTCTGCAATCGAGAGCCACAGCTCCCAAGTCTGCTTTCTGTCTGCAGGTTGCCCTGCAGACACACCGAGGCTTTTCCAACACTTTCATTATGAACAATCAATAGAAATAACACAGCAATAAATCACCAAGAAAGCAAATGACAGGTGGCCAAATGTTTCATAAATCCCCTGAACACATGGGGATATCATCTTAAAGACCTGTAAAGCAGCCAGGTGCTGAGAGAGCAGCTGTGTTGTTCGACCCGCTCACTTCTTTCAACTGAAGGGGTGGGAACTGGGTAGGCCTCCATCTGTCTGCCGGCTGAGGGATCTGGCGCACCTAAAGATTCCATTGCACAGCTCGTCGCCTCGGCAACAGGTCCTCCCTTGGCCAGGCACGGGTCACTAAACATGTATCCCATTGTTCCTCGTGAGATCTTGCTGTGTATTGAATGTCTCTGCTCACATGCCACCAGTCTTTGTGCTTTGAAGTGTTTAATCGGGTGTGATGCGTGTCAGCGATCTGACGAGGCAAGACAGAAATTCATATCTTTGTTCTTTCAGAAAGAAATCTGACCCAGATTCTTAAACCAGTTCCTCGTGGTGTGAGGATATATTTGATCACTGGTTCCCTTTCCTCTCTCGGCTTATAAAGGTGGAAGGGGGGAGGAGTGGATGTTGACAGATCAGATAATGCTGGGTCCCAATCGGAAAACATTGTCCTTTACAATTTCAAATGCTGTGAGACCCACTGTGCGTTTCCAACCTTTATCCAAATTCCGCTTCTTGTCTCCCAAGATGAATAATTGTCAAATGAAATAATCCCTTGCATGCCATATCTATTTTAAGGGATTTGTTCCATTAAAACTGCCAGGGGAAGGGCTAGGGCCCAGCGATAGCATTACTGCCTGCAGATAACATTTTATACAGGTGCCACAGAAAGTGATGAATATTTGATCAAAGAACGCTGGCAGAGAGCTTGGATGAAAATCTAAATTAATCTTTTATTGTCACAAGTAGGCTTGCATTAACACTGTAATAAGGTTACTGGGAAAATCCCCCAGTCGCCACATTCCGGCACTTGTTCGGGTACACAGAGGGGGAATTCAGAATGTCCAATTCGCCTAACAAGCACGTCTTTCGGGACTTGTGGGAGGAAACCGGAGCACCCGGAGGAAACCCACGCCGACACAGGGAGAATGTGCAGACTCCGCACAGACAATGTCCCAAGGCGGGAATCGAACCGTTGAGCTGTGAAGCAACAGGTGAATGGTTGAACAGCAGGGCTCAAACTTGCAAGTTGGATGGAGAGAAAGAGAGAGGGAGGCCCACTCAGGCGTCCTGGGGCCAGGCCGGAGAATTGCCGGCAGGGCGCAATTCACGCGATGCTGCCCCGACGCTGGTCCGACCCGGTGGGGGGGGGGGCGTCCACCGTGGCCTGGCCTGCGATCGGGGCCTACTGATCGGCAGGCCGGCTTCTCCTGGTGGGGGCCTCCCGTGCCGGCCCCTGTAGCTATCCGCCATGTTGCGTCGGGGCCGGTGCAGAGAGAGAAGCTGGCGCGCATGCGCGAGTTCAAGCCGGCCGCAGCGCGCATGCGCAGACCCACGGCGCCCGTTTGACGCGGGTATTGGCAGCTGTAGCTGCGTGAGTCGCTCCAGTGCCGTGCTGGCCCCCTATAGGGCGCAGGATCGCTGCTCCTTAGTGGCCTGTTGATGCCGTCATAAAACGCAATGGCCTTTAAGACGGCATCAACATTTAGCCTCAGGATCAGAGAATCCCACCCCTTTTTCCCATGGCATCTGTTCAGTTTCTACCTCATTTCCTAGAGAGAAAAACAGTTTCTTAAATACAAAAGAGGCTTGCCTCCTGGTCCTCTCTCTCTCTCTCCAACTGACCAGTGACCCAAATATGGTCACGGCGAGTGGATTCCAGGTGAAAAGTTTCAACTTGATTAGATTATGGCTGGGTGAATTCCTCCCTCGGCCAGAGTCCCTCGCCTGATCTAATGACTCCTTCCCCACCCAGGCACTGTCTGGAGGTTCTGCAAAGGAATCAGGTGATGTGGCTGATTCACATTCATCTCAACAGATTATCTTTGGGGGGCCTGCAGATATGTTGATTCCATTTTAATGGCTTTGGAATGTGCGTAAAGTATATTATGAATGTGCTGCCACCTTAGAAATTGCTGTTTCGGTCTTTTTAAAACCTAAATCAGTGATTTCCAGCCAGTCACTTTTGATACAAAGCATGACTTTTATTAAACCGTGGGTACACCCAAAGTTCCTTCAATGATATTGTGACATGTGCTGCACAGCACAGCTGCCTGTGTACAGCATTACTGTACAAATATTCTGCCCAGAAAGTCTGAAGTTCTCACCATAAAGGCATCACGATGCAAAGTCTGGAGCCTGGAGGCTTTCAGGAATGATGCAGTCAGGCTGCAAAGTAACAAGCTGTGTGTAGCACTGATGAAGCCGGGAGGGCTACAGGCTGCATTTGATCATTTCAGGGGACAGTGCCGCCTTGGTCATTCGGTTTGCCTGCACACCAAGTAAAATCAAAGTCTGGAACACTCCATCGTTCTTTGCCGTATTGAGTTATCACCAAACTGGCCGGAAATGATTCTTCAGACAAAAGCAGGAGCTGTCACGACCACAGAATGCATCAGCGACAGTTTTGCCCGTCAGTGTCACAGTAGCTCAGAATGCAGCCGCTGTTTTCCCTCAGTCTAACACAGGACTGGATGTTTAATGTCCCACTGCTCACTCTGGCTGGCCAGCCTGGCAGTCAATCAATAAGAAAAAAACTAGTGCTTTAAAGACATATCCCAATATTCTGATTGGACGGGCAGTTTCTTTATTTCTCCGCATTGCAGCTTTCTAACAAGGATTCGGGGGAATAAACATTGACAAAACGCCTGCCGCTATAATCACTTGCGCTATTAAATAAATGAGCACCTCTGGACTGTTCTTGAGGGGCGATGGTTTTAGTTTTAAAAGTCCTGCACCAACGCCCCCGAAGCCCAACTCCCTGCTCTGCTCCCTGCTTCCCTTCCTTTGAGCTGCTGACTGCACCCTGAACTCTTTCCACCCCACTGTACTCCAGTCCTGACCCTCAGTGCCTCACTTCATTCCCAACACCATACCCTGCCCACCCCTCTGGGCCAGAATGAAACCCGCCGAAGCAGCACCTCTGCCCTTCAGTGCCAGACTGTGTGCAGCCCCATTAGGTGGAATAACGTGTAGAAATGAAACACATTACTGTGTGCTGCAAAAACTGTTGAGATTTCCCCCCCCCCCCCATGTGATTTTTAAGACAATGGTTAATATGCTCTTTAAAATAATTCACTGATGAATTTCATCCCCCAGTTTCCATGGGTAGTCAGATGCTCTGAACATATTGAGGATGTTCTGCCAACATTTATGTTAATTGTATAGCAATTGGATGTTTAATTGTATTTAGGTGGTGGATGTTAACTGGGGATTCACCTGTGCTCTCATACACGGGGTCGCCAAGTCCCAAGGTGCCTGCGCTTTTTGCAGCCTTGTGGAATGCGTTTATGTGCGTTGTAATAGACTGCACTCCCTTTTTAGTTTTCTAACAAACCTTTCGTTTGCACTTCAGCCCCATACTCCTGATCTCGGGCACCTGGTGCGGAGGGGGGCAGGGAAGGCGGAGGACCTCCACGTGAACCTGCTCCTCGGCCTGACGAAACTCGCCACTTCCATGTCCAGGCAGGACCGACCGAGGGGTCGTCTGCCTAGACTGTCTGCACCTCTTCCGGGGCTATATCCACGGCCGGTGTGGTGAAACACTGTGTGCACCTGTATTAGGGGATATAAGGTAGGACCTGCACTACAGGTTCGCCGGTAGCCCCTGCCGGCTAGCTCCGCCCACAAGGAGCCGTATATAATATGCATGACCTCCTCCTGAACAGCCATTTTGCCAGCTGCAGTAGGAGGCCATGCATCTGACTGTAATAAAGCCTCAGTTGTACCAATCTGAGTCTTTCGTGCAATTGATCGTGCATCAGCTGGGTCTCCCTGGAAAGGTAGCGTGCGGTGTCCATGGGCAGCATCAAGGCCTTCCTTGCCTGGCGGGCACCACAGGGTCTGCAGGACTTCATAGACTCTTTCAATCGCACTTTGAATTGATGTTCTTAAGTTTCAATTGATCTTTCTTTTGTTCACATAGTGCCCCTATCAGGACCGGCTCCTGTTTCTTTGTCCCTAGGTTTGTTGCTTTTCATGTACTTGGTTAGCCTAAAAGAGTTGGACTTCAGCCCCACGCTCCTGATCGACAGGTACCCATTGTGGAGACGAGTGGGGAAGGAGGAGGACCGCCAAGTGAACTTGCTCCTGGGCCTGGCGAAACGGGCCCCATGCAGCGGGCAGTCGAGAGGGTTGTCCGGCCCAACTTTCTGGCCCTCTACTGCAGCTACATTCATGGCTGGGTGTTCCTGAAGAAGGAGCATGTGGTGTCTGCCGTCACCACCAAGGCCAGTGGGCACTTCGGGGACTGGGGTGTTTCACTCACCTCTTTAACCATATTTTGATTTGATGTTCTAAGTTTCCTTTGCTCTTTGTTTTAGTTTGATGCTGCACCCCTTTAAGCGGTTGCCCCTTTAATTTGTCCCTAGGTTTGCTTAATTTAATTTAATTGGTTTAACGCAAAACAGGAGCAGGATGAAAGTGATTGGATGGAGGCAATGTGTTAATAAAAGTTTATAAATGTTTGGCAGACTGGTTTCCTCTATTCTGTTTTCGAGCGATCTGAGCTGGAATACCATTCCGAGACGGATAGTTTGTGTTGAGGGGCTGTCGAAGGATCTCTAACCACACAGCACAGATTTAAGGTAACAGAGCCAGATGTGAGATGAGGAATTTTGTCATGCCGTGAATTGTTAAGGTCTCCAAGGCACTGCCTTAAGGCAAATTCAATAATTCCTTTCAAAAGGAGTAAATAATTGCTGGGGAATGTTTTAAGAGTTATAGCAAAAGGATGGGGGTTGGGGGAATAGGACTAATTGGATGACTCTTTCAAAAGAGCGTGCAGAGCCACAGTGGGCCGCGTGGCTTCATTCTGTGCTGTATTGAGTGGGGCTTGACTTTTCCCTAAAGAGGAAGTCAAATTGGTGGGGAGAGTTACCCTGCACCTTTCTGCTGTGGAGGAAGAGAATTGAAAGCAACTCCTGTGCCTCTAATAATGTTAATAATAATCTTTATTGTCACAAGTAGGCTTACATTAACACTGCAATGAAGTTACTGTGAAAAGCCCCTAGTTGCCACACTCCGACGCCTGTTCGGGTACACTGAAGGAGAATTGAGAATGTCCAATTCACCCAACAAGCACGTCTTTCGGGACTTGTGGGAGGAAACCGGAGCACCCAGAGGAAACCCACGCCGACACAGGGAGAACATGCAGACTCCGCACAGACAGTGACCCTAGCCGGGAATTGAACCCGGGACCCTGGCGCTGTGAAGCAACAGTGGTAACCACTGTGCTTCCGCGCCGCCCATACTCGCCGTGCCAGTGAAGAATGTGGATTTTGGCGAACGGAAAGGGAAATCGTGAGAATGAGGAACAAATTGAAATTTGCAGCTGGGAAGATGGGAGGAATAAAATATAGGAGAGAGAAAACGTAGAAAGCGAGGGCAGGAATGTGGCTGTGTTGAGAGGGGAACTATCGTTTTCCCGGTGAGCTGTAGGATTATAAACTGCAATGTCCGTTGTGAAATGATTGTGACTCATTCCCCAGCCTCTCTCACACAGGCACACACACTGGGTGGGACCCCTCCCCTCCTCTCCTCTGCCCTCCTCTCCACAGCAGAGGAGGCCCATCATTGGCTGGCAGCAGAATCCATAGAATCCCTACAATGAAGAAGGAGGCCATTCAGCCCATCATGTCTGCACCGACCCTCCAAAAGTGCATCCTACCCAGGCCCGCTCCCCGCTCTATCTCTGCACCCCCACCTAACCACATCTTTTGGACACCGGGGCAATTTAGCATGGCTAATCCACATAACCTGCATTGGGAGGCACAGTGGTTAGCACCGTTGCTTCACAGCGCCAGGGACCAAAAGATGTGCTGTTAGATGAATTGGACATTCTGAATTCTCCCACATTCGGAATGTGGCGACGAGGGGATTTTCACAGTAACTTCATTGCAGTGTTAATGTGAGCCGACTTGTGGGGGGGCTAGCCCTCCCAAACCTACAACTCTACCACTGGGCGGTGACGGTTGAGCGTGTAAGGGGATGGATCAAGGAACCAGAAGCCGAGTGGGTGCAGGCGGAGGAGACCTCCTGCGTGGGGACCTCCCTCCGGGCCCTCGCCACGGCAGCACTCCCATCCCCACCCAAACAACCCTCCAGCAGCCCGGTGCTGATAGCCACCCTCCAATCCTGGAACCAACTACGGCAGCAATTTGGCCTGACCAAAATGTCAGACAAGGCTCCCATCTGCAACAACCATAGGTTCACACCAGCACTGACTGACGCCACCTTTAAAGGGTGGGGACAGGACAGAGGGACACTGACAGTCAGGGACCTATACACGGACGGTAGGATTGCAACACTGGACGAACTGACAGAGAAATTCCAGCTAGCCGGGGGAACGAGCTACGGTATTTGCAATTAAAAAACTTCCTATGAAAGGAGACAAGGACATACCCACAACCACCACGACAGACATTACTGGAAGAGTTACTAGACGCAAGCATACTAGATAAAGGAAACTGTAGCAACATGTATGACCGACTGGTAGGAAGGGCTGAC
This sequence comes from Scyliorhinus canicula, assembly GCF_902713615.1. NCBI lineage: Eukaryota > Metazoa > Chordata > Chondrichthyes > Carcharhiniformes > Scyliorhinidae > Scyliorhinus > Scyliorhinus canicula. The sequence goes on along the minus strand of NC_052163.1, from coordinate 14,204,754 downwards.
ACTGTACTGGACGCAACAAGAAGGAAATGGGAGAAGGACCTGGGGATTGAGATAGGGTGGGGACTCTGGAGCGAAGCACTGCATAGGGTCAATTCCACCGCTACGTGCGCAAGGCTCAGCCTGACGCAGCTAAAAGTGGTACATAGAGCCCACTTAACAAGAACCCGTATGAGTAGGTTCTTCCCGGAGGTGGAGGACAGATGTGAACAGTGCCAAAGAGGCCTGGCCAACCACGCCCACATGTTCTGGTCTTGCCCCAGACTTGTGGAGTACTGGACAGCCTCCTGCGAAGCAATGTCCAAAGTGTGGGGATGAGGCTGGAGCCATGCCCGAAAGTGGTGGTCTTCGGGGTTTCAGACCAGCCAGATCTATTCCTGGGGAGGAGGGCGGACGCCCTTGCCTTTGCCTCCCTGATTGCCCGCCGTAGAATCCTGTTCGGCTGCCGGTCAGCAGCACCACCCAGAGCTGCAGACTGGCTGTCCGACCTCTCGGAATCTCTCCAAATGGAGAAAATCTAATTCGCCATCCGAGGGTCAGACAACGGCTTCCACAGAACGTGGGAGCCATTCATGCAATTGTTCCAGGACCTGTTTGTGGCCAACAAACAAGCAGAAGAACAGCCAGGAAGCCAAGAAATGGGAAAGTAGCCAAAGCGGGAGAGGGAGAGATAGACCGGGAGAGGGGGGGAGGGACAGCTAAACCTAAGAGGAAGGAAAGGCGAACCACAGGGCTGGGGGGGGGGGGGGGGGGGGGGGGGGAGGGCAGAAGCGGGGAGAGGGGAGGGGCAGAGGGGAGAGACAGTGAACAATAGAGGAGAGCCAGGGAAGGGGAGGGGGGAGGCAGGGAAAAGTTAACAAACTTGGCAACCACAGAAACAGAGAAAAGGGGGAAGACGGGAGGGCCGCAGAAGCGGAAGTGCGCACGAGGCAACAACGTCTGCGAAATCCGTCCGGAAGAAGCAAGTGACAACACCACGAACGGATGCCTACATATGTGTGTAAATAACTTTACCACGGGTACAGAGCTGCTGCTGTTGAGCGGGGGCACAATACCGTCCGCTGACTTCACGGGGAAAATGAACACTTCAACAGCAGCAGCAACCCGGGGTGGGGGGGGCGATTTCTTTTCCTTTTTGTAAGGGGCGCATGCCCTATCCTGTTTCGAATTGGGTGTTAATTTGCTAAACTGTTTATCGTTTAGAGGGTTAAGTTGTTCTGTTCTGTTGGCATGTTGCCCTTCTTTCGTTGTATTATTTTCCTTTTTGGAGGGTTTTGTAAACTTATTGAAAAACTTTGAATAAATACATTTTTTTTAAAAAAATGTGAGCCGACTTGTGACACTAATAAAGGTTTTTATTATTACATCTTTGGACTGTGGGAGGAAACCGGAGCACCCGGAGGAAGCCCACACAGACACGGGGAGAATGTGCAAATGCCGTACAGTTACTCAAGGTCAGAATTGAAGCCAGGTCCAGGCTGCTGTGAGGCAGCAGTGCTAACCACTGTGCCGCCCCGTCCTGAAAGACCTTCCAGCCGCTGGCGATGGGCTTTCCTGTTGTTCACACCCTCCACTGCCGGGGAACGTGCCACAGGGGGCGGGGGCGGGGGCGGGGGCTGGGGGGGGGGGGGGGGGGGGTTTGCGGGAGGGTTGTCGTCGGCAGGGCCAGAAGATCCTGCTGGCGGGAATGTCTGGGAAACGATGGCTACGCGGTGAGAATGGGTGGGAGGAATGGAAATAGACAATGTCACAGTGTGTGGTTTTCTCAATGCGGGCGGAGATTTGGGTGTTTTGCTGTGATGGGGATCAAACCCCCATTGCAGTATCCTTCACGTGACCCTGGACGTTTAACCCAATCACTGACAGCCCGGAGGAAGAAAAATGTTGAATTTAAGTTGATGAATTCTGTATGTCAGTACAATGGAGATTGTGCATAAGGCAAAGCTGTTTTATGGTTGTGTTGAGTATTGTATGAGCCTAACGTCAGTGTGTGGGTGGAGGTGCGTGGCGGTGGGGGGTGGGGTGGGGGGGGGGTAGAAACAGTCTGAAAATGAGAGCTCATTTCTGCAGCTCAAACCCATTAAATGATTGCCGCAATTCCTCTCATCCCAACAGCAGATGCAACTGTTTATTGCCACTGTTTCCACTGCGTTTCAAGCTTCTTGTAAATTAAATATACATGAAATGCGCTGAAATAAATAAAACACTACCAAAGCTGCCTTGACGGTGATTATTTTCTTTGTACAATAAAAGCTACCACTCACCATGTTGTCATAACTCCACAACAGGCAGAAAGTGTTGCAGGCTTGTTTTGAATAGTGTCAGAGTTTAACATGCGCATTCAATACACCTCCTCGTATATCTTCCCAGTGGATTAGACCACAGTAATCCCTGTCTCCACATGGGAGTAAATCTACCCTGACTGTTAGTAATTTATCAGAGAGCTAGCATGATCCAAATGCGGAGTCCATGTCTGGTGAGCAGACATGACTTCCTATTAAAGACAGGGAAGACTGAAGTCATTGTTTTTGGTCCCTGTGCCAAAATCTGTTTTTTCCCATTCCCGACTCCATCCCGCTCCCCAGCAACAGAGCCTAACCCAATCCATTCACACCCTTGGTGCCACATTCAACATAAAATGAGATTCTGACGGTCATCACGAAGACTGCCTATTTCCACCAACACCATCAACTTTGCTCTTGTCTCCGCTCAAGGGAGGGGAAATGGTGGCGTGGAGGTAATTTCATAGAATTTACAGTGCAGAAGGAGGCCATTCGGCCCATCGAGTCTGCACCGGCTCTCGGAAAGAGCACCCTATCCAAGCCCATACCTCCACCCTATCCCCATAACCCAGTAACCCCACCCAACACTAAGGGCAATTTGGACCCTAAGGGCAATTTATCATGTCCAATCCACGTAACCTGCACATCTTTGGACTGTGGGAGGAAACCGGAGCACCCGGAGGAAACCCACGCACACACGGGGAGAACGTGGAGACTCTGCACAGACAGCGACCCAAGCCGGGATTCGAGCCTGGGACCCTGGAGCTGTGAAGCATTTGTGCTATCCACAATGCTACTGTGCTGCTAATCCAGAAGCCCAGGCTAATGCTCTGAATATGGGTTCAAATCCCCCCCCCCCCCCCCCCCCACCCCCACCCCCACCCCACAGCAGCTGGTTTAAATTAAATTCAATTAACACATCTGGAAGAATGATTATCATTAAATTATCCCCTATGGTTGTAAAAGCTCATCACGTTCGCTAATGAAGGAAATCTGCCAACCTTACCTGGTCTGGCCTACATGTGACTCCAAACCCACAACTATGTGGTTGACTGTTAACTGCCCTCTACGATGACCTAGCAAGGGGAAATTGGGGTGGGCAACAAATGCTAGCCTTGGCAGCAATCCCGCATCCTATAAAATAATAAAGGTGAAAAAAATATCTGCTGCTTCAAGCTTTGTTACCTCTAGACTTGAAACTGCTCCAACACATTCATGGCTTGTTTCCCACATTCTATCCTCCAGTAACTTGTAACAATCCAAAACTATGCTGTCAGCGTCTTAACTCACGTCGAGTCCCATTCACCTATGACCCCTATACTTGCTGGCTTCCACTTGTTCACCATCAAGCAACACCACTCTTGTTTCCAAAACTCTCTGTGGTCTCCCCCTTTCCCCCCGACCGATTTTGATTGCTTCACCACTGGCTGGCCATTGCCAAAGAAAAGGATATCGGACACTGCGGTGGAGTGCACGGAATGATGTCAATGCGCACGGCGATCCATCATGTGTCAAAGTGCAAATGACATGATGGGAAGTGGAAATGTTGAACAGCAAGTGAATGAGAGACAACAAGGTGGGCAGTGATGGGAAGAATATGAAAATCAGTTTGAAGCTCTTACAGACGGAGAAAGTAGCAAGCACATGTCTCTGCTAGTGCTTTGCTGTGGTAAGTGTACTGTGGCACAAAGTCTTGTACCAGACATAAAGCCATCCAGTGCTAGACAATTGCCAGGCCAGACAGAAACTGGATTGTCAGGCATAAAACCAGATGAATGGCTATCATATTGATTACTGTGTCTTGAGATGTTAATGTCCTAGACTCTGGAATCCGCTAAATCCACTTCGCCCTCGCTCTCACTTTACTTAGCTTTACCTTTATTCATGTCGCACGTAGGCTTACATTAACACTGCAATGAAGTTAGTGTGAAAATCACCTCGTTGCCACATTCTGGCGCCTGTTCGGGTACACAGAGGGAGAATTCAAAATGTCCAATTCACCTAACAAGCACGTCTTTCAGGCCTGTGGGAGGAAACCGGAGCACCCGGAGAAAATCCACGCAGACGCGGGGAGAATGTGCAGACTCTGCACAGACAGTGAACCAAGCCGGGAATTGAACCTGAGACTCTGGTGCTGTGAAGCAACAGTGCTAACCACTGTGCTACCGTGCCGCCAAGTGTGCATTTACTCCTTTAATACTCTCTTTGGAATCTAGCTCTTTTACCGAGCTTTTATTCATCGGACCTAATTTCTCCTAATGTGGCTTGCTGTCAGATTTTGTTTGCAATGCTCTTGTGATGCACCTTGGGATTCTTTATTACATGAAAGGCACTGTGTCAATACATGTTGTCATTGTTAATCCAGGCCCTTTGTTGATCCAGGCCTTTGTTGATCCCGGCCTTTGTTAATCCAGGCCTTTGTTAATCCAGGTCTTTGTTGATCCATGCCTTTGTTGATCCAGGCCTTTGTTAATCCAAGCCTTTGTTAATCCAGGTCTTTGTTGATCCAGGCCTTTGTTGATCCAGGCCTTTGTTGATCCAGGCCTTTGTTGATCCAGGCCTTTGTTGATACAAGCCTTTGTTGATCCAGGTCTTTGTTGATGCGGCTGCTGATATTGGCTGACAGGACAGTGGGTTCAGGGTACCTCACCTTCTAATCTCCTTGCCATCCCCATGACTAATCTCTGTTGGGAATTTCCCATAATGGTATTGTTGTGGATGGGGCTAGGAAGGTGGGGTATAAATCAGCCGGAAGGTTCCTGATCCTATTTATTATCTGGTGATTCATACTGGAATGGGCAGCACGGTAGCACAGTGGGTAGCACTGTTGCTTCACAGCTCCAGGGTCCCAGGTTCAGTTCCCGGCTTGGGTCACTGCCTGTGCGGCGTCTGCACGTTCTTCCCGTGTCTGCGTGGGTTTCCTCCGGGTGCTCCAGTTTCCTCCCACAAGTCCCGAAAGACGTGTTGTTAGGTAATTTGCACATTCTGAACTCTCCCTCTGTGTACCTGAAGAGGTGTCGGAGTGTGGCGACTAGGGGCTTTTCACAGTAACTTCATTGCAGTGTTAATGTAAACCTACTTACCAGTAGCTCCCTGCATATAACACATAGGGGCTTTACATCCTGATTTTCATTGGCTTAATTAAGAAAGCCATGTCTCAATAAATCAATTTTATACTGCTTTGTTCCCAACTTCAGTTTTTTCTTTGTTGGGTATTCACCATACGACCTAGAGGTCTGCATACAGTCCACACCAGCGCTGCTTTGTCCTTCCCTGGACTCTCCTGAGAAGGTCTCTCCACCAGATTAAGTTGTGAGGTCCTGGCCTCTTTGTGTCTCTGGCCCCCTCACCCTTATTACAAAATTACCCATCTTCGGTTCTTTTTTTAACTAAATTTAGAGAACCTGATTATTTTTGTCCAATTGAGGGACAATTTAGAGTGGCCAATCCGCGTATCATGCACATCTTTGTATTGTGGGGGCGAAACCCATGGAGAGGATGTGCTGACTCCACACAGACAGTGATGCGGGGCCGGGATCGAACCCGGGTCCTCAGCGCTGTGAAGCAACAGTGCGAACTACTGGGCCACTGGGCCACCGTGCCGCCCCTTCTTCAGTTCTTCACACAGTCCTGATACTTGATTGCTGGCAGCTACAAATGGAGGAATCTCTCCTCCATGATTTCGCGCCCAAAGCACGGACGTACAGATTGTGTGACGTTGGTGTATGTGCCGCACTCATGACTTGCTCTTTGCCACCGCTTCTGGTGCGAAGACGTCATCGTTTGTATTTAAAGGCCATTTGCGGCCGGCATTCTATTTTTTAAATGTATTTTATTACAAACATGTATCAAAACAGGTTACAACACATTAACACCCCGGGAAACATATTTCCCAGCAATCAACTATACAGTCTGTACAAATCTTTCTGCGGCCAGCATTCTTACAAGCCGATTGTGGCCGTTGGGCGCATCTCCCATGATCTGGAAAACTGCAACTAATCGCTCCGCGACTCTCCCGATCCTGAGTTTAAAAAACCATGGGCTGGATTCTCCAAAAATGGGGCTATGTCCCCCACGCCGGCGTTAAACCGTTTCACTCCCCAGTTTCTTGCAAAAAATAAACGGCTATTCACCAACCTGCAGGGGGCTAGCAGGGACCCGGGGAACGTCACGCAGATTTGGGTGTGGATACGGGCCCCCGCACTTCCGGTTCCGAGTCCGTGCATGCGCATGGCAGCGGCCTCCAGCGGCCGCGCCGAGCGCCATGATGGACTCGGACTGCGGACAAAGTCCAACAAACAAGGCCTCCCCGATCGGACCGGCCCGATCGCTGCCCCAGCCGCCCATAAGGCCCTCCCCATGGTGCTTGGTCCCCCCCCCCCCCCCCCCCCAGGGCGGCCGCAGACTGATCCCAGACCAGCCATACGTGGTTAGCACCATGCCGTCGGGAATGCGGCCGGTCGGGGCCGGAGGATCGCCGGAGCGGCGTACGGGGCGATTCGGTCGGGCACATCGAATCTCTACCCCCCCATGCCGAACGCGATTTCACCGCGGGGCTGCGGAGAATCCATCCCCATAACTCAGTCACGTTTAAAATTCCACAATATCCAGAGATCCTTTTCATTCAAATCTGCCTCGATTCTGCTGATATTTGGGCTCCATTGTTCCGGCGAATGGAGGAAGGCCAGCCACTTGGCTGACGGACTAAATGCTCACCCAGCACCTGTGTATCCAAATCTCAGCAACAACCAGAGCCTAAAGCAAAGGAAAGGGAACGGGCCGCTGGGAATTTTACTTCTCAGGCTCAATACTGCCAAAGAAAACCAAAAGCTGCTCAACAATGGGTAAAAGTTTCTTTCAATCCACTGCTGATCAGAGATAATAATAATAATAATCTTTCTTATTGTCACTAGGTGGCTTACATTGACACCGCAATGACGTTACTATGAAAAGCCCCTAGTCGCCAAACTCCGGCACCTGTTCGGGTACACAGAGGGAGAATTCAGAATGTCCCAATTCACCCAACAAGCACATCTTTCGGGACTTGTGGGAGGAAACCGGAGCACCCGGAGGAAGCCCACGCAGACACGGGGAGAACGTGCAGACTCCGCACAGACAGTGACCCAAGCCAGGAATCGAACCCGGGTCCCTGGCGCTGTGAAGCAACAGTGCTAACCACTGTGCTACTGTGCCGCCTGAATGCGCACCAAAATAATCAATTCACCTGGCACCAGACTGGTCCATTCTGACACCCAGATTGAAGCCATGTGGCGGGGCTGAGAATATAACGGTATCATTAGCTGGGGGGAGAAAAATCACTGCAATGTTCCTAACGGCCGGTCACCACTTCATCACCTTTACAGCGTCCGAAATGGCAGAAATGTCTTTGATTTTTGTCCTCCCTGCTTTAAAACTCAGAAAAGTGCAGGTGTTTGATAAAACAGGTAGATCTCGGTATTTTACCTTGCGATGACCCGACCTGGGTTCTATGGATGGAGAGGTCTGTTTCTTCACCAAGAGAAGAAAAAAGTGACACATTTCAGCAGGCAGTGATCACATCAGGTGACATTTGTTCTGACAGTAGGGTCTCCATCTGGTAAAGTCAAACAGGCGCTCGGCCTCCCACTCTTTTTCTATTTTTGTGTTAACGTTGTGCTCTCTTTCCAAGGTGCCTGTGCCAGGAAAAATTCCTGAACAGGTTTTGGCCTATGTTTATGCACAGCCCTTGGCCCTGGGTGCCGTGTATGTTTACATGGTCAACCCAAACAGAATGTGAGATCTGTTAAAGTGCTCAGTGCTCAAATGAATGTGGGGCACCCATTGTGTGTGGGGGGCCTACAATACAATGGGACAACCTGATCATTCAGCCCTCTGCCATTCATCCAATAATAGTATCTTTCTATCGGCTGGCTGTAGCATTCCAATATAAAGTGAGAGGCAAACACGGAATATGATTGATCGATTGATTTGATTTATGTCATGTGTACCGAGTGATGTGGCCATCAATTCACTAGAGACACGTGGGAAGTAAACTGTGGTTTTAATAGTCTTACAATTGAGCCTGCCTGCGACCAGAGGAACTGAGAGCAGGCTTACGGCTGCAGGACTTTATACTTCCGGTAGTGGGAGGGGCCATGGGCGGAGCCATGGGCGGAGCCAAGGGTGGAGCCCTGTACAAGCTCCTCATCTCCCCCTATGGACAGAGCCGCGCAACGGCTCACATACAGAGCCCACAAGGACATAATACAATGCAATGCAATACAATGTGAATTACAATACTGTATAATTCACCACATTCACCCCCTGTAATAAAAATCAACGCCAGCGGGGGTCACGGGTCCACAGGTTTAGCCAGTCCGGTGGCTGAGTCGTCCTTTGGGATCGGTGGAGCACCGGGGTTGCAGCCTGTTCGAGTGGCTGGGTGGTGACGATCGGTGTGGGTATGAGGGCGGACTCCGGGGGTGTTTCGGTCCAAGCTTCATACCTGACCGGTGCGACGGGCGACGGGGGGGGGGGGGGGGGGACCTACAGGCGCGGGGGCGTCGAGCGTGGGCAGGGAACTTATAGGCGCGAGGGCGCAGGGCGTGGGGGGTTGGGTGGAGTGCAGTGTGAGGGGTATCTCGGCGGTGGTGGTGGTAGTGGTGGATCCTGCCAGGTCCCGGAGGGAAACGGTCTCCTGACGGCCGTCGGGGTATTCAATGAAGGTGTATTGGGGGTTCGAATGAAGCAGTAGCACTCTCTCTACTAGCCGGTCTGTTTTGTGTGTCCGGACATGCTTCCGGAGGAGAACCGGGCCTGGTGTCCTCAACCAGGATGGGAGCGAAGCCCCCGTGGTAGTGCCCCTAGAGAAAACAAATAGTCGTTCGTGAGGGGTCTGGTTGGTGGCGGTACATAGGAGGGACCTCATAGCATGGAGCGCATCGGGGAGGACCTCCTGCCAATGGGAGGTCAGGAGATTCCTGGACCGGATGGTCAGTAGGACGGTCTTCCAGACCGTCGCGTTCTCCCTCTCCACCTGCCCGTTACCCCTGGGGTTGTAGCTGGTAGTCCTGCTCGAGGCGATGCCCTTGTTGAGCAGCTACTGACGCAGCTCATCACTCATGAAGGACGAACCCCTGTCGCTGTGTACGTAGCTGGGGAAACCGAACAGGGTGAAGACACTATGCAGGGCCCTAATGACTGTGTGGGAGGTCATATCGGGGCACGGGATGGCAAAGGGGAAGCGGGAGAACTCATCGATGACGTTCAGAAAGTACACATTTCGATTGGTCGAGGGGAATGGCCCTTTGAAATCGATGCTCAGGCGTTCAAAGGGCCGGGATGCCTTTACCAGGTGGGCCCTGTCTGGTCTATAGAAGTGCGGTTTGCACTCCGCGCAGATCGGGCAATCCCTGGCAATAGCTTTGACTTCCTCGGTGGAGAAAGGCAGATTTCGGGCTTTGACGTAGTGGGTGAGCCGGGTGACCCCCGGGTGGCAGAGGTCGTTGTGGATAGCCTTCAGACGGTCGTCTTGCGCGCTGGCGCACGTGCCACGGGACAGGGCATCTGGGGGCTTGTTGAGCTTCCCCGGTCGATATATGATATCGTAATTATAGGTGGAGAGTTCGATCCTCCACCGCAAGATTTTATCATTTTTAATTTTGCCCCTTTGCGAGTTGTCAAACATGAAGGCAACCGATCTTTAGTCGGTGATGAGGGTAAACTTCCTACCTGCGAGGTAGAGCCTCCAGTGCCGTACGGCTTCCACGATGGCTTGAGCTTCCTTTTCGACTGAGGAGTGTCGAAGTTCCAAAGTGGAGAGGGTTCGGGAGAAGAAGGCGACTGGTCTCCCTGCCTGATTCAGAGTGGCGGCGAGAGCGACCTCTGAGGTGTCGCTCTCCACTTGAAAGGGGACGGATTCATCCACCGCCCGCATGGCGGCTTTGGCGAAGTCCTCCTTGATGCAGTTGAAGGCCTGGCGGGCCTCGGCTGACAGTGGGAAGAGTGTGGTCTTAAATAGTGGGCGGGCTTTGTCTGCATACTGGGGGACCCACTGGGCATAATAAGAGAAAAATCAGGGCCCGGATAGCTCAGTCGGAGGGTCCCGGATAGCTTTAATCGGAGGGTCCAGGGCTCCAGTCCCTGTTCGGGCGATCATAAGAGAAAAATCTCAGGCACCTCTTGAGGGCCCTGGGACAATGAGGGAGAGGGAGTTGTAAGAGGGGGCGCATACGGTCCGGGTCGGGGCCCAGGACACCGTTTTCCACAACATAGCCGAGGATGGCTAGTCTGGCAGTGCGGAAAACGCATTTCTCTGTATTATAGGTGAGATTGAGTTTCTGGGCGGTTTGGAGAAATCGGTCAACTGGTCATTTATATCACAGTCATCTGTGCATGTGTGTACCCTGGGCCCATTCCACCCCCCCCCCCCCCCCCCCCCCCGGCTAAAATGGAACGTGTCGCCTTCTGAGTGGGTTTTAGAATTATCGTCCATTTCCACGATTCCCTACACGACAGTGAACCCCCATTGTGGTAAAAATGTGGGCCTTTGTTTGGGACAAGAGTTCAAGGCTTTGTCCACTGCAGTTCCTGGGCTGTGTGCAGCCCGGAATGGTTAAAACCACAGGCCCTGACCGGCCTCTAATGCATCAGCTCGCACGGAGGCGTCAATGTTCACTGCATTTTCCGCCTCCCTTTTTTTTGAAAAACTTTCCGGCTTTTCCATCAGAATAAGATGAGCAGCTTTTCCACCCGTTAGTCAATCTGGGAGTGGCCGCCATTACAGCGAGAGACAGTCCCTCAGCACGAGTTTACCATTGATTCCAAAACGGTTCCTCAATGGCTTAACTGGCAAACCGGTGATGGTGAAGTTAAAGTGGGCAGTGGAATACAAGGGCTACTTGATGTCAGAGGTAAAAGCAGGCAATGTCGGACACCCAGGTGAGCCAATCAACATACAGAACAGAACACAACCAATCACCAGACAGAATACCAGAGGGGGGCTTCCAACTATAAAACACACGAGGCATCAGCACTCCGCCTCTTTCCACTGGTGACAACTGTAGTGACAGTCAGGGTGTACAAATCGGTCAACACCTTCTACACGTGGATCAGAGTTAGCCTGGTCTCGATAGTTAGAGTTAGTTTACGTAGAGTAGTAGCGAGCCAACCCACAGGCAGCTGTGTGCTTCGCTACTGAAGTTCAATAAATCTTATTGAACCAACGCCTACGTTTAGTGTGTGCTTTATCGTTTATCTGCATCGTGTTACAGTCCGTGTTACTCCAGGGTGAATAACACGACACAGCTAGCAAACACAGAAGAATATATTGGTGGAGCTTTAGCAGCACACCTTGGCGAAGACCTAATAAGGTGTAACAATGTTCTGTACATCAGTGGTGTTGAGGAAGAAGATGGAGAAATGCAAGAGTAACTTTCTTTTTATTTTGAAGAATGACCATGTGTACAATTTTTGAGGACTTTTAAAAAATATTCAGCAATTCAAATATGCTGTATTTAGGTTTGCATTGACTAGGTTCAAGGGCCAGGGGGGTTGTCCTGTGCTGCAAAGTGTACGTAACAAACTGTAATTTAATTGTAGACACAACTGTTCCAGTTTGACTCTCTGCACATGTTCAAATGCGAATTCAGGTATAAATTGAACCAATAATTGTTTTCAATCTGAAAAAAAAAGAATAAGATGAGCTTGGGGAGGTCTCGGCCTGATGGGTACGGGGCTGTAGCGCAAACTGCTCACAGCGCAAATTGGAAATCCCGTTGAAGAGATTGAGATGCAGCTGGTTTTACAAACAGCAGCGTCACAGAAGCTGCAGGAGGCATCCGGCCTTCTCTGTCCAGACAGCTGCTTGCTCAGGGAGATTATCTCTGCTGCAGTCCCAGAGACGCTCGACCAGGGAGTGTTTGATGTGAATTCGGAATCTGAAACTATACTCAATTCTCCAGCACTTTAAACCTTTAATAGTCACAAGTTACTGAGAAAAGCCCCTAGTCGCCACATTCCGGTGCCTGTTGCGGGTAAGCTGGTACGGGAATTGAACTTGTGCTGCTGGCCTGGTTCTGCATTACAAACCAGCTGTCTAGCCCACTGAGCTAAACCAGCACTTTGTTTCTACCCCCCCCCAGAGGAATTAAGCACTGCATCTCAGCAAGAAAAGGGAGTACCCATTGCAGTACTTTTCAAAGTATCTGCTTGCATTCTGTATGTTTTGCAGTGCTCAATGACATCAGCCATCGTTCAACCTCGAACTTGACAATAATTTTTTTTAAATTTAGAGTATCCAATTCATTTTTTCCTATTAAGGGGCAATTTAGCATGGCCAATCCACCTACCCTGCACATTTTTGGGTTGTGGGGGCGAAACCCACGCAAACACGGGGAGAATGTGCAAACTCCACACGGACAGTGACCCAGAGCCGGGATCGAAGCTGGGACCTCAGCGCCATGAGGCTGCAGTGCTAACCCACTGCGCCACCGTGCTGCGCTGAACTTGACAATAATAAAGGCCAAGACAGAGCTCTTTAAATAATCCTGGAACTTGGGTAAGGCACTCATGTTTGAGTGTGTCAGATGTTAGATACAGGAACCCACTCTGCTGTATGTCAGAGGCAGCACGGTAGCACAAGTGGATAGCACTGTGGCTTCACAGCGCCAGGGTCCCAGGTTCGATTCCCCGTTGGGTCACTGCCTGTGCGGAGTCTGCACGTTCTCCCCGTGTCTGCATGGGTTTCCTCCGGTTTCCTCCCACAGGCCAAAGACGTGCAGGTTTGATGGATTGGCCATGATAAATTGCCCTTTGTGACCAAAAAGGTTTAGGGGGGGGTTACGGGGGTAGGGTGGAAGTGAGGCCTTAAGTGGGTCACTGCAGACTCGATGGGCCGAATGGCCTCCTTCTGCACTGTATGTTCTAAATGGCGCAGTCTAGTGGAACCACAACTAGTTCTAGGGCCCTAATGAGTACGTTATATCTAAGTGAGGGACCATTTCTTTTAAGGAACACACTGGTGGAAGCAGAGTTACCATTAAGCTGAAACACTGGCTTAATCTTTTCATCCGCAAACGCTCAGCTTCCCAGAATTTAATGCCTTTGCTGACAGAACGTTTGTAACATGCGAAAGCTCCATGGCGACGGGAAAAGCTGCGAGTTAATTTCATTATGGCGAGACTGAACTCTGACCCGATGGGCTTTACCGGAATTGCCCGACAATTGTCTCTCTCTGTTGGTGGCTGGGGGTGGCAGCAGGGTTTTTGCAGCAGGCCTTAGATTTCAGAGGTGCCTTGCAGCAAAATTGGTGCTTAGCAACGCCGCACTGGCTCGATAATTCAAGGGAAACAAGGGAGTCACTCGCTCCCAGTGCTGAAAGCAGATTTTAATCATGTCATATAGTACACAATGGGTACAGGAAGCATGAAGTGTTGTAAATGCAGCAAGGGATACAATCAGCTAATGGTTAGAGAAACCAGATTTAAATGTCATTATTGGTTATTGCCTAGACAATGTGAAGTGGTGCCAACATGACCCACTGAAGTGAGGGGAAATGGCCATGAGCCATACAGTTATAATGAAAGCAAATTAAATTAAACTATTCCGCCACTTATCACGGCTACATTTTGGAATGATACAGAAGCTTCTGATTACCGTGCCATCAATTGGACATTGATCCATTGAGAGTGTCGGGAGTGACAAGGGTTGTTCCAGAACCTTTTATTAAATATAAATTTAGAGTACCCAATTATTTTTTTTCAACTAATGGGCAATTCAGGGTGGCCAATCCACCTAACCTGCACATCTTTTTGAGTTGCGGGGCACAAACCCACGCAAACACGAGGAGAATGTGCAAACTCCAGGTGGACAGTGACCCAGGGCCAGGATCGAACCCAGGTCCTCAACGCCGCGAGGCAGCAGTGCTAACCACTGTGGCAAATACACTTGTATTAACAATGTTACAATTACGAGCTGGACAAGGTTATATTTTGGGACCCTTCTTATTCATTTAGGCTAAATGAAAGGGGTCATGTGACCTGTTCTGGGATCTGCTTGATGGTGAGGGCCGCATTTTTCATTTGGGTAGCCAGGGTACCCCTTTGGAGAGGTCAGGTACCCTTTTGAATTTGGTCCCGGTACCCCCTTTGGGATTGTTAACAGTGAACCTGATAGTGTACTTTTTATGCACAAACTCATTGGAACTGTCAAAGCTGTCATGGAACTGTCCCGCCCGCCCTGAGACCAGAAACCGAGGACTTTGGACAATGGACTTTCCAATGGTTGGCCAAATTTTCCATCTTGCTCATGATTATTCCTGCAGCGAGCGGGAAGATTTACCCCTAAGACTGACTGGTTTGATTGTTTTTTTAAAAATAATTTTTATTAAGGTTTTCACAAAATATAAACAACAAAACAATATTAACAGAATAACCATGGTAAAAACCCAAGAACAACACCCACCCCCCTACAAAAGCAACTACCAAATCGAAAACAAAACAAAAACAAAAAAAGCAAACAACAGAAGGGAAAGAGATAACACCCGCCACATCCAACAAACCCATGAACACACTTCTCCCTCCCACCAAACCCAATCCCCCCCCCTCTCCACCCCCCTCTCCCCCCCTCTTCCCCCCACTCCCCCCTCCCTTTCCCCCCTCCACCCCCCCGGGTTGCTGCTGCCGGCCTATTTCCCTACCGTTCCACCAGGAAGTCCAGGAAGGGCTGCCACTGCCTAAAGAACCCTTGTACTGATCCCCTCAGGGCAAATTTCACCTCCTCCAATTTGATGAACCCCGCCATATCATTGATCCAGGCCGCCATGCTTGGGGGCCTCGCATCCTTCCATTGAAGCAAGATCCTCCGCCGGGCTACTAGGGACGCAAAGGCCAGGACACCGGCCTCTTTTGCCTCCTACACTCCCGGCTCCACTGCAACCCCAAAAATTGCGAGTCCCCAGCCTGGCTTGACCCTGGATCCCACCACCCTCGACACCGTCCTTGCTACCCCCTTCCAAAACTCCCCCAGCGCTGGGCACGCCCAAAACATATGGGCATGGTTCGCTGGGCTCCCCGAGCACCTAGCACACCTGTCTTCGCCCCTGAAAATCTACTCATCCTCGTCCCAGTCATGTGAGCCCTATGCAGCACCTTGAACTGTATGAGGCTAAGCCTCGCACAGGAAGAGGAGGAATTCACCCTTTCCAGGGCATCCGCCCACGTCCCCTCCTCAATCTCCTCACCCAGCTCCTCTTCCCATTTACCCTTCAGCTCCTCCACCGAGGCCTCGTCTACCTCCTGCAGTACGCGGTATATGTCCGAAATCCTCCCTCTTCCAACCCACACCCACGAGAGCACCCTGTCCCATACCCCACATGGGGGCAGCAAGGGGAACCCCTCCACCTGCTGCCTGGCAAACGCCCTAATCTGCATGTACCTAAACATGTTCCCCGGGGGGAGTCCAAACTTCCCCTATAACTCCCCAGGCTCGCGAACCTTCCATCCACAAACAGGTCCCTCAACCTCCTAATATCTACCCTATGCCAGCCCAGGAATCCGCCATCAATGCTACCTGGAACAAACCGATGGTTCCCCCGTATCGGGGACTCCATCGAGCCCGCCACCTCCCCCCTGTGGCGTCTCCATTGCTCCCAAATTTTGAGGGTAGCCGCCACCACTGGGCTCGTGGTATACCTCGTTGGAGGGAGCGGCAACGGCTCCGTTACCAGCGCCTACAGGCTCGTGCCACACAGGACGCCATCTCCATCCTCTTCCATGCTGCCCCTTCCTCGTCCATTACCCACTTACGCACCATCGCTGCGTTGGCAGCCCAATAGTACCCACAGAGGTTGGGCAGCGCCAGCACCCCCCTATCACTGCCCCATTCCAAGAACACCCTTCTCACCCTCGGAGTCCCATGCGCCCACACAAATCCCGTAATACTCCTGTTAACTCTCCTAAAAAAGGCCTTCAGGATAAGGATTGGAAGGCACTGGAACAGGAACAAAAACCTCGGGAGCACCGTCATCTTGACGGACTGCACCCTACCCGCCAGTGACAGCGGTAACATATCCCACCTTTTGAACTCCTCCTCCATCTGCTCCACCAACCTTGTGAGGTTAAGCTTGTGCAGGGCCCCCCAGCTCCCAGCCACCTGGACCCCCTAGGTACCTGAAGCTCCTCCCTGCCTGCGTCAGTGGGAGCCTACCAATCCCTTCCTCCTGATCCCCCGGGTGCACCACGAACAACTCGCTCTTACCTAGGTTGAGCTTATACCCAGAGAAGCCCCCAAATTCACTAAGAATCTTCATCACCTCCGGCATCCCCCCCCCACCGGGTCCGCCACATACACAACAGGTCGTCCGCATAAAGCGACACTCGATGCTCCTCCCCACCCCACACCAGGCCCCGTCAGTTCCCTGACTCCCTCAACGCCATGGCCAGGGGCTCAATTGCCAACGCAAAGAGCAAGGGGGACAGGGGACACCCCTGTCTCGTCCCGCGATACAGCCAAAAGTACTCCGACCTCCTCCTATTCGTGGCTACACTCGCCATCGGGGCCTCATAAAGCAGCCTCACCCAACGGACAAACCCCTCCCCAAACCCAAACCTTTCCAACACCTCCCACAGATACCCCCACTCAACCCTATCAAAGGCCTTCTCCGCATCTAATGCCACCACTATCTCCGCCTCCCCTTCCATGGCCGGCATCATAATGACATTGAGGAGCCTTCGCACGTTCGTATTCAACTGCCTTCCCTTCACAAACCCCGTCTGGTCCTCGTGAATGGCCCCCGGCACACAATCCTCTATTCTTGTGGCTAAGATCTTTGCCAGCAGCTTGGCGTCTACATTTAGCAGCGAGATCGGCCTATATAACCCACACTGCACAGGGTCCTTGTCCCGCTTAAAGATCAAGGAAATCAGCGCCCATGACATAGTTGGGGGCAAAGCCCGCCCCCTCCCTTGCCTCGTTAAAGGTCCGGACCAACAGGGGGCCCAACAGGTCCGCATACATTTTATAAAATTAGGCCGGAAACCCATCCGGCCCCGGCGCCTTCCCCGACTGCATGCTCCCTATCCCTTTAACCAGCTTCTCCAGCTCAATCGGCGCCCCCAGTCCCTCCACCTGCCCCTCCTCCACCTTCGGAAATCGCAGCTTGTCCAAGAAGCGCCCCATTCCCCCCCCCCCCCCCCCCCTCTCCACCGGGGGTTCAGACCGGTACGATTCCCCATAAAAGTCCCTAAAGACCCCATTAACGTCTACCCCCCTCCGCACCACCTCCCCATCTCTATCCGTCACTCCCCCAATCTCCCTGGCCGCGTCCCGCTTTCGGAGCTGGTGTGCCAGCATCCTACTCGCCTTCTCCCCGTATTCATACACCGCCCTCTGTGCTTTCCTCCACTGAGCTTCCGCCTTTCTGGTTGTCAGTAGATCAAACCTGGCCTGAAGGCTACGCTGCTCCCCCAGCAATCCCTCCTCCGGAGTCTCGCATATCTCCTATCCACCCTCACCATCTCCCCTACCAAGCTCTCCCTCTCCCTCTGCTCCCCCCTCTCCCTATGGGTTCGGATGGAAATTAACTCCCCTCTAATCACCGCCTTCAATGCCTCCCAGACCGCCCCCACTCGGACCTCCCCGTTGTCATTGGCCTCAAGGTACCTCTCCATACACCCCCGAACCCTCCCGGCCACCTCCCCATCTGCCAGCAGCCCCCCCTCCAAGCGCCAGAGCGGACGCTGGTCAAACTCCTCCCCCAGCCCGAGGTCCACCCAGTGCGGGGCATGATCCGAAATGGCAATGGTGGAGTATTCCGCATCCTCCACCCTCGAAACCAGCCTCCTTCTCAGGACAAAAAAATCTATCCTAGAATAGGCCTTATGCACGTGGGAGAAAAACGAGTACTCCCTGGCCCTTGGCCTCGCAAACCACCAGGGATCCAGCCCCAACATCTGACCCATAAACCCCCTCAACACCTTAGCCGCCGCCGGCCTCCTACCCGTCCGGGACCTGGATCGATCCAATGGGGGATCCAGCACCGTGTTGAAGTCCCCCCCCCCCTCCCCCCCATGATCAGGCCCCCACCTCCAGGTCCGGAATGCGGCCCAACATGCACCGCATAAACCCCTCATCGTCCCAGTTTGGGGCGTAAACATTCACCAGCTCCACCCTCTCCCCCTGCAGCTTACCACTCACCATCACATACCTCCCGCCACTGTCAGCCACCACATTTAACGCCTCAAACGACACCCTCTTTCCCACCAGGATCGCCAACCCCCGATTCTTCTCATCCAGCCCTGAATGAAATACTTGGCCCACCCATCCCTTCCTCAGTCGAACCTGGTCCGCCACCTTCAGGTGCGTCTCTTGGAGTATGGCCACATCCGCCTTCAGCCCCTTCAAGTGCGTAAATACCCGGGCCCACTTGACCGGCCCGTTCAGCCCCCTCACATTCCAGGTTATCAGCCGGATCAGAGGGCTCCCTGCCCCCTCCCCTGCCGATTAGCCATATCCCGTCCCCGCCCGCCACTGGCCAGCGTCCCCCGCTCGGCCTGTTCCCCACGGCGGCAACTCCCCCCCCCCCCCCCCCCCCCAGCACCCCCTGCATACCCCAGCTCTTCCTGGCCATTTCAGCAGCAACCCGGTACCCCCCCTCCCAGGCTAGGACCCCTCCTAGCCGTGCCCCCCCCCCCCCCCCCCCCCCCCCCCCCCCCCGCCGTAGCACTCCCGCGAGCCAGCTAACTTCTGCTGACCCCGGCGACTCCCGCCACACCTCCGACCCCTCCCCACGTGGGACCACTCCTCCTCCTTCATGACTGGTTTGATTGTTAGCGATCAAAGGAGGGTTTAGATTGGGCTTTACTGAGAGGAAGGTGTAAGGTATTAACGCAGCGGCAGCAGTTGCTGAATTTACAACGAGTAGACTCTGAGTTCCCTCGAGTTGTTGAAGGTACCGGTTGTACACAGATGTACTGTAAACTGTCCATTTACTTCTGAGATGAAAAAGAATTGGGCTCACAAAGAGCTAATTAACATTTCTACTTGGATACAAGGATACTGTGTTTCATGTTTCCATGGGGAAGAAGCTGAGGAGGAGGCTGAGGAGGCTTCCTTAGAAATCAAGAAATATGGCAGACTGCGGTTTTGCGTGGTCAGCAGAGAGAATACGGTGCTTGGCCTTGCGAGCTACCATAGCTGACGTGGGAGTCAGACTGTCTTTAGTTGAAGAGATGCAGACTGCAGCCTTCTAAGTTTCTGGGAGATTTGCCCTGGCATAGCCACAAATAGAAGAATCATTAACAGGCTTTCCTACTGGTGGTGGAGTTAAGAAACTCTCCAAAAACTGGAGAAAGCGACAGTCACTCGAAGTTGCTACCTGAGGTGCTGTAACCTACAGGGCTACAGACCAGGTGTTAGAAAGTAGGATCAGTCTAAATACCTAAACAATTCCACAACACACACATCAGATATGAGCTCTGCAGTCCTGCTACATCCAGCCGTGAAAAATGGTGGACAATTGGACAACTCACTGGAGGAAGAGGCTCCACAAATATCCCCATCCTCAATGATGGAGGAGCCCAGCATTCGCAACAATCTTCAGCCTGAAATGCCCAGTGGATGATCCATCTCTGTCTCCTCCGGAGGTCGCTAGCATCACACATGTCAGTCTCCAGCCAATAGGATTCAATCCACATGATATAAAGCAAAGGCTGAAGGCAATGGATAATGCAAATGGCCTGACAATATTCCAGCAATAATACTGACAACTTGTGCTCCAGCACTTGGCGCACTCCTAGCCAAGCTGTTCCCGCACAGCTACAACACTGGCACCTACCCGGCAATGTGGAAAATTGCCCAGGTGTGTCCTGTACACAAGAAAGAGGACAAATCCAACTCAGCCAATTACCGCCCTATCAGTCTACTATCCATCATCAGCAAAGTGATGGAAGGAGTCCTCAACAGTGCTATCAATAATCTAGCGAATCTTGTCTGCACAATGTACTTATTTTATTCTGGTGTTCTTTGTCCAAAGGTAGTGGTAATTATTCACTGAACCACAGGATATAACCGTGATTTTTCACTAGCAGAGGAGGCAGGCCTGAGTCTATCTCAGCCAGAGACAAACTTCCTGTTAATCTGGTCCATATACTAGCCATTTAGCTAACCAACTCTCCCCTATCTGTCCTTAAATGAGGAGACCAAAACTTTATGCGATACTTCAGGAGCGGTCTCAGCAATATCCTGTGCAGGTTTTGCATTCCATCCCATTGCAATGAAAGCCAACATTCCATTTGCCTTCCTGGAACGCGTTGCCTTCAAAATACCACCTGGAATATTTTGGAGTTGCAAATGGTAAATGAAGGGGGGAGAAATATTACCCATGCCCAGAAGGAGTACAGATTCTGCACAGCAGCCTACCTCAAACCTGAGGTCACCTAATGCCTGGTACAACTTATAATAATAATCTTTATTGTCACAAGTAGGCTTACATTAACACTGCAATGAAGTTACTGTGAAAAGCCCCTAGTCGCCACATTCCGGCGCCTGTTCGGGTACACTGAGGGAGAATTCAGAATGTCCAAATTACCTAACAGCACATCTTTTGGGACTTGCGGGAGGAAACCGGAGCACCCGGAGGAAACCCACGCAGGCACGGGGAGAACGTGTAGACTCCGCACAGACAGTGACCCAAGCCAGGAATTGAACCTGGGACCCTGGCGCTGTGAAGCCACAGTGTTAACCACTGTGCTACCGTGCTGCCTTAACTTGACAAGAGTGTGCACAGCACGAGCTCCTACCACTTGCACCTGCAATTGTCCAACAAGCAGCATTGTGGTTCAGAGAGCTGGGCTTCTCTGCCATTTACAGGTCCATCTGGGGATGGAATCCGGTTGGTCTTGGCTCCAATGGAGCGGGTAGGGTCACCCTTTCCTTCCTCCCATATACAGCTGCTGGCCGCCCATTTTCCAGGCATGAAGCAAGCAGCCAGCAGTTGAAGATTTCTTTCCTATTTGAAACAAGTTCAGTAAATGAATGTAATGGTCTCTTTGACCCTGCCTGGAGGGGAGATTCCAAACTATCTGCGCGCGTCATTTAACGCTACACCTTCATTTGTTGACTTGTGGCCTGTGGTGCTGACCGTGGCTCAGCTGGCTGCACTCTCACCTCTAACTCGCACGATTCTGGTTTCAAGTCCCACTGCAGGGCCTGAGAACAAGAATCAAGGTGGTCACTCTAGTGCAGAGGGAGTGCTGCTCTGTTGGAGATCCTGTCTTTCAGGTGAGATAAACCAATGCTCCATTTAATTGCACAAGGGGATGTAAAAGATTCAATAGCAATATATTGAAGACGAGTGTTGCTGGAGTCCTGTATTTATTTACCAGTATTTATCCCTCAATGAAGCACAGAAAAGGACAGATTATCTCGTTGCCATCACTTTCTAATTTATGGGAGGTTGCTGTGTGCAAATTGGCTGCCGCATTTCCCCACGTTTAAACAACAACTGCTCTACAAAAATACTGTACAGCACTTTGAGGATACAAAGCACCATGTAAATTCAAGTCCTTCCTTCAAACAAGCTGCAAACGTTAATTGGCTTCTGTTTGTTTGCCAATCAAACCCTCAGGGTTAATGCCTTTCAGGTAGTAAGTTCCACAGCGATGTCTGTCCTCGCCAGCATGTGAAAAAACAAGTCAGTAATAACCGCAATTTAAATGACCAGCCATACCTCAAAACTAGATGATAATAACGCACAGACTTTCCTGTAGTTTAGATGGTGTTGGACTCCTCGCACACAGCGCTGTCAAAAGCAGCTTTCTCAAGAGCGTGGTAAGCCACCGTCAGCAGAAAGGTCAACGCATAAATGGTATCTTGATGGAAAATTCCAGAATCCTTTTAAAATAGATGGTAGTGAGTAATATTCCACTCCAACCCATTTGGGGAATAATTACCCTGTCTGGGTCCTTGGAGGGATTAACCTACATTGTCCTGCCACAATGAGAAATGGTTACCTGCAGGTATAAACACACTTTCCAACTCTGTTCTGCATATTATTATCAAACTGTCAACTCAATAGCTGAAGGCTGGAAATGCTGAAAATGTTGCTTGTAATTAAAGGATCGCAATGAAATAAATGAATAGAGTGAACTGGCAGTTTAGGTTTAGGTCAATAGAGAAGCAGTGACAGAGGCTCTTTCAGAATGCACAGGATGGATACAGTCTAACGAGTAAGTCAAAGGTCCAAGGGGAGGATCCACCATCTGTGGTTAACTAAAAAATGTTAAAGGCTGTATCAAACTTAAAGAAAAGGCATGAGGGGCTGGTTTAGCACAGAAGGCTAAGACAGCTGGCTTGTAATGCAGAACACGACCAGCAGTGTGAGTTCAATTCCTGTTCCAGCCTCCCCAAACAGGCGCTGGAATGTGGCGACTAGGGGCTTTTCACAGTAACTTCATTGAAGCCTACTTGTGACAGCGAGTGATTATTATTATTATATCATTTGCGCAAAGGTAAGATTGCAGATCAGAAGAATGAACAGAATATTTAAAAAACAACAAAGACTGACCAAATTATTAATAAGGAGAGAAAAATCAGAGCACAAGAGAAAACTAGCTGGAAATATAAAGATAGATAGTAATAGTTTTCTAGATAGTTGAAAAAGAAAAGATTTTTAAAAAGTGAATTTTTATCCTATGGAAAGTGAGTCTGGTGATGTAATAATGGAAAATATGGAGATGGCGGATAGGAACATAGGAATTAGGAGCAGAAATCGGGAATTCAGCCCTTCGAGCCTGCTCCGCCATTCAATCAGATCATGGCTGATCTCTTCCTGGTCTCAAATCCACCTCTCTATCTGTTCCCCATACCCTGGAACCCATTTTAAAATCAGAAATATATCTATCTCCTTCTTGAAATGAATGACTCAGATTCCACCTCACTCTGCGAGAAGTAGTTCCTCCTTATCTCAGTTCTAAATCTATCGCCTCTCAACCTATGTCCGTGACCTCTCATTCTAGATTGCCCCACAAGGGGGAACATTTGGTCTATGTTTACTTTATCAATCCCAGTTAGTGTTTTATACACCTCGGTTAGGTCCCCTCTCATCCTACTAAACACCAGCGGATACAAGCCCAAACTGTTTAATCTCTCCTCATACGCCAACCCTTTCATCCCCGGAATCAGTCTGGTGAATCTCCTCTGAACTACCTCAAATGCCACTACATCCTTTTTCAAATGTGGGCCGGGATTCTCCCCTACCTGGCGTGACGGGGGTTCCCGGCGTAGAGGAGTGGCGCCAACCACTCCGGGGTCGGGCCTCCCCAAAGGTGGGGAATTCTCCGCACCTTTGGGGGCTAGCCCCGCGCCGGAGCGGTTGGCACCAGAAGACTGGCGCAAAAAACCGGCGCCCCCGACGTCACCACCGGCGCATGCTCGATGTGGGTTTCTCTTCCGCTTACGCCATGGCAGAGGCCGTGTCGGCCGCGGAAGAGAAAGAGTGCACCCAGGGCACTGGCCCGGAGTCTGAGCGGGGGGCCCCGATCGCGGGCCTGGCCACCGCGGGGGCACCCCCCGGGGTTCGATCGCCCCCCGCCCCCCCAGGACCCCGGGGCCTGCTCGCGCCGCCGATCCTGCCGCCACCAGAGGTAGTTCAAACCTCGGCGGTGGGAGACGCCTCCCAGCAGCGGGACTTCGGCCCATCCTGGCCGGAGAATCACCGCAGGGGCCTCGCCGATCGGAGTGGCGTGATTCCCGCCGACGCCACTTCCCGGGTGGCGGAGAATCTCTGCCACAGCGGGGGCCGGACTTTCGGCGGCCCCAGGCGATTCTCCGACCCTGCTGGGGGTCGGAGAATTTCGCCCCAGAACTGAACAGGTATTTTGCATCGGTCGTCTTTAAAGTAACATCCCAGAAACAGATGTAATTCAGGAATTGGGAGGGAGGAGAAACTCAGGAAAAGTACAATCTCCAGGGAAGTGGTACTTAGAAAATTGTTGGAACTGCAGACTGATATGTTCCCTGGCCCTGATGGACTTAATCCTAGGGTCTTAAATGATGTGGTGAGATAGTTGATGCATTGGTTTTAATTCTCCAAGGTTGCATAAAGATCAGTTGGAAAATACCTAATGTAACTCCTTTATTCAAAACATGTGGGTCACAGAAAGCAGGAAACTATGGGCCATTTAGCTTAACATCTGCCAAATAGAAAATGTTAGAAGCTATCATTAAAGACGTTATAGCAGGGCTCTTCAATAAACTCAATCGGGCAGAGTCAACATGGTTTTGTGAAAGGGAAATCAGGCTTAACCGTGATGGGTCAGGATTCTTGCAATCCCACTGATCCCCGATTTTCTCAGGATGATCGGACTGGGCGAGTTCCTGGTGTGATTCCTACACCAGGGATAGAAGTGGAGGAAGCTCTTTGAGGCGCTGAAGAGACCTGATAAAAGAATCTTGACTGATATTCCTGTATGCCTGAGCCCAGTTTGTAGCCTATAAGAAACAAGCAGTCTGGATGGTGAGAATTCCCTCACTCAGAGAGTTGGGAGTCCCTTTCCAGAAAGCTCTGTACTCTCGGCTGATGAGCATATTCAATACTGAGACTGGTAGAATTTTGAACACGAAGGAAATTGAGCAATATGGGGATAGACCAGCAAAGTAGGGTTGATGTAGAATATCAACCATGATCTTATTGCATTCTCAAAGGCCGTGATTCTTTTGGGGTAATCAAATAGACCAAATCAACAAATTGAGGGATATATTGAAAGGAAACCTCTTAAGAGAAATGCTGTATCAAGTAAACAGAATCTTAGAACATAGAACAGTACAGCACAGAACAGGCCCTTCGGCCCTCAATGTTGTGCCGAGCCATGATCACCCTACTCAAACCCACCTATACCCGTAACCCAACAACCCCCCCTTAACCTTACTTTTATTAGGACACTACGGGCAATTTAGCATGGCCAATCCACCTAACCCGCACATCTTTGGACTGTGGGAGGAAACCGGAGCACCCGGAGGAAACCCACACACACAGGGGGGGGACGTGCAGACTCCACACAGACAGTGACCCAGCCGGGAATCGAACCTGGGACCCTGGAGCTGTGAAGCATTTATGCTAACCACCATGCTACCCTGCTGCCCTCTTAAAACAATCTTAAAACAAACTTTTAAAAATTGTTTTTATTGGCTTTCAAATTTTTATGTGACACATTTCAGTTTGTACATTAAATTACAAGTTTCATAACCTTGCATAATACCAGACAAAAGGAACCAAGGAAAAATTAAAATGACAAAACAGAGATTGTCCAAAGAACAAAAAAAAAACCAATAAGAAGTCTTACAACACCAGGTTAAAGTCCAACATGTTCATTTCAAACACTAGCTTTCGAACCACTGCTCCTTCCTCAGGTGAATCATTCACCTGAGGAAGGAGCAGTGCTCCGAAAGCTCGTGTTTGAAACAAACCTGTTGGACTTTAACCTGGCGTTGTAAGACTTCTTCCTGTGCTCACCCCAGTCCAACGCCGGCATCTCCACATCAAATAAAAAGAACACACAAACAAACGTTGATCACTAAAATATTTACATCTACCTGTTTGCCCCCTGCCCCAGAAAGAGTTCTGGTTGATCAGAGACCCCGAAGACCGCCAGTTTTGGGCATAGTTTCACCCTCACCCCCGCAACCTTAGACATTGCCTCAAAGAAGGTCGTCCAGAACCCAACAAGTCTGGAGCAGGCCCAGAACATATGGGTGTGGTTGGCCGGGCCTCCCTGACAACGTTCGCACTTGTCCTCCACCTCACGGTAAGAACCTGCTCATTCTGGTTCTGGTTAGGTGCACTCTGTGCACCACCTTTAGCGATGTTAGGCACAGCCCTGCAGGTGGAGTTCAAAGAAAACTTTAAATATCAAAACAAAATGTGATTAAAGGGGTCGATAAAACACCCCAGACCCCAAGCTGCCCACCAGACACAGGAGGCTTTGGTTATGTCAGCGAACACCACGTGCTGCCTCTCCAGGGACACCCAACAGCAAAGCCATGCAGGAAGGACAGTCAGGGTGGATTATACCCTCAACCGTCCACTGCCTGGACCTATTAATGCCCAGATTGGCCAGGCCCAGGAGAAGGCCCACGAGGAGGTCTTCCTCCCTCCTTCCCCACATCCCCCCCTAACCCCTGCCCACACTGGGTGCCTGAAGATCAGGAGCTGAAGTCCAACCAAAGAGAGAGTAACAAAGTTTTTAGAAAACTCAAAAGGGGATGCAGCTAATGACAACTTACACATGCGTGGCTCACGGACTACGCAAGACAAAAGGCACAGGACCTTAGGAGTCCCTCAACCAACACAACCGACGGTTGTACTCAAGGAGCATGTATGGCCTACTCCTCTGATTGCTACCTTCTTAAAGGTAGGACTTTGGGTCAAATTAAAGGGAAAGATTTTTTTTTTAAATTTAGAGCACCCAATTCATTTTTTCCAGTTAAGGGGCAATTTAGCGTGGCCAATCCACCTAGCCTGCGCATCTTTGGGTTGTGGGGGCGAAACCCACGCAAACACGGGGAGAATGTGCAAACTCCACACGGACAGTGACCCAGAGCCGGGATCGAACCTGGGACCTCAGTGGGTGCTAACCCATTGCGCCACTGTGCTGCCCAATTAAAGGGAAGGTTGACCATGAATAGGCCCTCTCCCTTCAATCCCGCCTTCCCCTGCTACCCCAGGCACCACTGCCATTTTTCACCAAACAGCCCTGGGGTGTGACAGGAGTAGGAATGTATAGCGGGAATCTGGTCCTCAGCTATCCCCCCTGGATTTGCAGGCAGGGAGAAAGCAGTTCGAGTGGGATGAGGAAATTAAGGTTGTAGTGAGTGGGGAAACATAGAATTTACAGTGCAGAAGGAGGCCATTTGGCCCATCGGGTCTGCACCGGCTCTTGGAAAGATCACCCTACCCAAGCCCACACCCCCGCCTTATCCCCATAACCCAGTAACCCCACCCAACAGTAAGGGCAATTTTGGACACTTGAGGGCAATTTAGCATGGCCAATCCACCTAACCTGCACATCTTTGGACTGTGGGAGGAAACCGGAGCACCCGGAGGAAACCCACACACACACGGGGAGAACGTACAGACTCCGCACAGACAGTGACCCAAGCCGGGAATTGAACCTGGGACCCTGGAGCAGTGAAGCAATTGTGCTAACCTCTATGGTACCGTGCTGCCCTAAATGGATGGGTGGTGGTGCCAAAGACTCCATGTGTAATGAAATGAAAATGAAAATCGCTTATTGCCACAAGTAGGCTTCAAATGAAGTTACTGTGAAAAGCCCCTAGTCGCCACGTTCCGGCGCCTGTTCGGGGAGGTGGAATGGGAATGTCTAATTTTGCCCCATTTCCTGTGGCTATCCCACACGATTTTCTATTGGACCACAGAGGGGAACCCACTTTGTGCAAAAAGCAAAACACAAACTCCTCCAGCTGCTTCAACAAGAGTATCCAATTATTTTGATTTCAATTAAGGGGCAATTTAGCGTGGCCAATCCACCTCCCCTGCACATCTTTGGGTTGTGGGGGTGAGACACATGCAGACACGGGGAGAATGTGCAAATTCCACAGAGACAGTGACCCAGGATTGGGATCAAACCCGGGTCCTCAGCGCCGTGAGGCTGCAGTGCTAACTACTGCATCACAGTGCCGCACTAATTGGACATTGTCAACTCGACCTTTGCATCCGAATTAAAATCCAAATCAAGATTGAACCTAGAAGAAGGCATTGATCAGCACTTTGGAAATTTGGTATAAGTGAGGCAGGTGATGAAACATCTCACCATTTAACTTATTTATTTATATTTTTATAAATTTAGAGTACCCAATTCATTTTTTCCTATTAAGGGGTAATTTAGAGTGGCCAATCCACCTACCCGGCACATCTTTGGGTTGTGGGGGAGAGACCCACACAAACACGGGGCAAATGTGCAAACTCCACGTGGACAGTGACCCAGAGCCGGGATCGAATCTGGGACCTCGGCGCCCTTGAGGCAGCAATGCCACTGTGCCACCGTGCTGCCGAACTTATAATAATAATCTTTAGAGGGGGTTGCTCAGATTGCATTGCAATTCGACAAGTAGCTAGATTTGAAATCTGTCTGGAGGTACATTCAGAAACAGGTTTTCCTCAACCTTACCAATGGATCTTGCTGAGAGTGGCCACATTTGCGTGTCGCGGTTTTGTGTGCAATGTGTGACAGTGTGCTGTGGCAGTGATATCACAGTGTTTTACTGCATGTGTCAGCGACCCTAAATCCAATTGTTTCCACTCCCAGATTTCCCACAGCTTTATTTAAATTGCAGTCAGTATTTCGTACAGACTGTAACTGCGCACCATTTAGAGCGGATTAGAACGGCTTAAGCACACAAAAGGTAATTAAACATTAACGAGATGTTATTTACTTAATTAATAATTTATGTTTGTTCTTGTATCGCTGCATCTTAACAAGGTGCAAACTAATGAGTTAGCAGTTGACACAGCCAACTCTGTCCAAAGTAAACTGAGCATTTCAGGCATGTTCAGCGACAGCTTTGAAACAACACTCATGCGAATGGTTATTGTTCTTCAGCCGATATAGACTGCCCGACATAAACGTGGATATTCCAGGTGGCGAGGGGCTGTTGCAATGGTAGCAATGGACACTGCGGGGCATCCGGTGGTACGTAGGGGGAGGACATACACGAAATGGCTCCCGCTAGGGTACTGTACATTTAGCCCAGCTTCTGCCTAGAAGGACCAGGGGGAAGAAGCTTGAAAGCAGAGGTTCGTCAGCGGAATCGGAGGCTTCTCGGAGCCCGTCGGTGGAGAAAATGGCAGAGGCAACTTCTGTGACTCCAGCCACAACACTAATGGCCGAGATGTTTACCGGCACCTTGGCAGTGGGATTTGAGAAGCAATGGCGCGTTGTGTGGGGGGGCCTCAGAGAGTCGATGGAGTAGGCCCTGGCTCCCATTCGGTTGGCGTTGGAGAGGAGGACCAACGAGACGGTGAAAGCACATGGCGCCTGATACAAGGTGTGGAGGTGACTCTCTCTCTCTCTCATTCGAGGCAGAGTGACCAGATTGCCTCTCCGGAAGTGGAGATGCCTCTGATGGCTGATGGGAATGAAGCGCTGAAGGCCAACGTTAATGATTTGGAGAATTATCCCGGGGCAAAACTGTTGAGTTGTGGGGTTACCAGAGGGAATGGAAGGTCCAACTCCCACAGAACATTTTGCAAAGATGTTTGGATAGATGGTGTGGGAGGGTGGAGTCACGTCCCTTCCCCAGCTGGATCAAGCCCACCGGAGACTCCAACGAAGCCCTGTCTCACTGAACCATTGCGAGCCGTAATCGTGAAGTCCCACAGCGTCCAAGAAAAAGAACGGGTTCTGAGATGGGCAAAGGGGCATCGTGACTACAAAAGGGAAGGCCACGCCGGCGGCACGTGGCGCAGTGGTTAGCACTGGGAATGCGGCGCTGAGGTCCCAGGTTCGAATCCCGGCCTTGGGTCACCGTCCGTGTGGAGTTTGCACATTCTTCCCGTGTTTGCGTGAGTTTAACCCCCACAACCCAAAGATGTGCAGGTTAGGTGAATTGGCCATGCTAAATTGCCCCTTAATTGGAAAAAATGAATTGGGTACACTAAATTTAATAATTAAAAAATTGCTGAAGGTGACTTGCCAACTTAATTCCTAAAATGATTGACAAAGTATTTAATTTTGGAATCTTTAGGAGAAAATTCTGAACTAACAATATGATGTAGACCTGAATCTCATAAGCTTGTACCTAATAAGTAGATAATGAATTTGCTCATCAAAGCATCCGAAGAATCATTTAATGTAGGCCGCGTTATGGGGAAGGATTAAAGAAACACTGCGATATTCTTCTATCTCTACTCCCACACCGAGTGACATTTCCAATGGCTTTACTGCCAGCCTGAAACCGACATGACACACCGGATGATTAATCACTGAAATTGGATACAGGTCCACAAACTTTTTTTTGTCCAGTTTTATTTAAAACTTTGGCAATAGCTTCCCCAGACTCAGTGAGAAACTGGGCCCTGGTCCCAGGCTAGAACTGAGGCCTATTGGGTCCCAGGATCATGCTCATAGCTGACACCTTTCCATTTGCATGTGCTGCCGACACTGACTCTTTTAAAAAATATTTTTTATTCTCCTCTTTTTTCACATTTTCTCCCACATTTACACCCAACAATAAACAATAATCAGTAACGAATGTAATTTCTGCTGCTTTGCCTGCTGCTGTATATTGCTCTAAGTTTATATGGTTTTTTTTTGTCCGATAAATTCTGTATACCCAATTCATTTTTTCCAATTTAAGGGGCAATTTAGCATGGCCAATCCCCCTATCCTGCACATCTTTTGGGTTGTGGTGCTCTAAGTTTATATTCAGAAGTTATCCCAAGTAAGTTCACTAAGTTGGTGAGGATACATGAATCTTGGAGTCGGGGAGCATTTATTCTTAGCAGGTTATGCTGGAAATTAATGAAAATGAAGGAATCCCTTCCTGCCACTAGATGTCAGTAGTTATCACCTTGCTACTAAACCAGTGATGGGCAAACCAGGCCATTGTGTAGGCCGCATGAGTGGCCCTCCTTCATCTCAGTGGGCTGCAAGGTTGAAATCAGGGCTTGTTCACCAACCGTGACACCATGAATAAGATTAAATACATTTAATACATGTTGAATGTTTCATCACAAATTGTAGAAAATGCTCCATCATTTATATGCTAATAGAACTACGGTTGAAAATAAAATAAATATTTACACTTTGAGGGAGCGCACGGCTCTCACAGTCAATGTTGTGAGCCATCAGCCCGCTCCTTACTTCAGTCGCCCTCGCTTTGCGTGCGAATCACTTCAGTCATAGCAGTAGGAAATAAATAACGCGGATGGAAATCAGCGGAATGTGGCAACCCTGAGCTTGGGCAACGGTCAACAAGATGTCTCATGGGCCGCACTCAGAACCCCAATGAGTGACCGCTGGGCCGCAGGGTGTCCAGCACTGCACTGAACTGTTGAACATCTCGATGAAAGTGCAGAAGACATATAGTAACTGTTCAGCGACACCGCATATTGGACTTTCAATTCCCCTTGTGAATGGAATGCTAATGAATCCCTCTGGTATTTAAGGATTAGTAAACCATGGACATCTTTATTAAGTTGATGTTAATGGATTAGATGGATAAAGAGTCGGTGAATCTTTGAAGGTTCTTCCAAGACAAGGGAGCTGATTATATAAGGTTATGTGGAATGGGGATGATCTTAAAGGATTGCTGCATTAATGTAATAAACATGCTTTGTTTTCTCAGAATTATTTTAAATTAGTTGAAGAGCAGAGACAAAAGGTTCTGGGCCGTAACGCTGTTTGAGCCCATTGCGTCCATGCTACTTCTCTGCTGAGCAGTTCGATCAGTCCCATTCCCCTACTCTATTCAGTCTCATTCCCCTACTCTATCCCTATAATCCTGCAAGTTTATTTCTTTCAAGTGCCCATCCAATTTCTTTTTGGAATCATAGATTGTCTCTGCCTCCTCCAAACTCATAGGCAGGCAATTCCTTATCATTACCACTCGCTGTGTGAAGAAAACTGTTCTTCCTCACATCCCCTCTGGAACTCTTGCCCAACCTCTTAGATCCATTTCCCCGGGTTCTTGTGCCACCAGCTAAGAGGGACAACTTTAGTTTGTCTACCTTATCGAAACCTGTCCTAAACTCCAAAAAATTTATATCCAACATGGACGTTAGGAATAAAAACAGAAAATGCTGGATAAACCCAGCAGGCCTGGCAGCATCTGTGGAGAGAGAAACGGAGCAGAACAGGGCGTTAGAATGTTTGCCACTGTTTCTGTAATGTCCGTTTAGCTCTGTTGGCTGGACGGCTGGTGCGTGATGTGTGGCGCCGACAACAGCGCAGTTTCAGTTCCCGTAGCGGCCGGGGATTTCCATGAAGTCTTCTCAGCTACGCCCCTTGCCTGAGGTGTGGTGGAATCGCCACTAGGAGCTCATCCCCTCATGGGGGAAAGGAGCCAATGGTCCTCGGGGCCTATGGCGATTTTCATTCAATATTGATGAATTCAGTATCAGCCATTGAAATACAAGCTGATTCCTGGGACGGCGGGACTGTCATATGAGGAGAGACTAAGTCGGTTAGGATTATATTCCTTGGAGTTTAGAAGAATGAGAGGGGATCTCATAGAAACTGACAAAATTCTAACAGGGTTAGACAGGGTAGATTCAGAAAGAATGTTACCGATGGTGGTGGAGTCCAGAACTAGGGCTCACAGTTGAGGATAAGGGGGTAAACCTTTTAGGACTGAGGTGAGGAGAAATTTCTTCTCCCAGAGAGAGTGGTGAATCTGTGGAATTCGCTACCACAGAAGTAGTTGAGGCCAAAACGTTGTGTGATTTCAAGAAGGAATTAGATACAGCTCTTGGGGCTAAAGGGATTGAGGGATATGGGGGGGAAGGCGGTATCAGGGTATTGAACTGGATGATCAGCCATGATCACAATGAATGGCGGAGCAGGGTCGAGGGGCCGAATGGCCTCCTCCTGCTTCTATTTTCTATGTTTCTTCTTTTTTTATTTTATAAATTTAGAGTACCCAATTATTCTTTTTCCAATTAAGGGGCAATTTAGCGTGGCCAATCCACCTACCCTGCATCTCATTGGGTTTGTGGGTGTGAGGCCCACGCAGACACGGGGAGAATGTGCAAGCTCCACATGGACAGTGACCCCGGGCCGGGATGAAACATGGGTCCTCAGCGCAATGAGTGCTAACCACTGTGCCAACGTGCAGCCCGGCGTTTCTATGTAATTCTGACTATTTCATGGAGGTTTTCACGTGTGATTTTTAATAATAAGCTTTTCACAATAATGAACACGAACTATTAATAAATTCTTTCAAAACATTTTAATGTTACTGGCCAAAATCCTAGCCAAAAGGCTAGAAGACTGTGTACCTGAGGTGGTCACAGAGGACCAGACGGGCTTCGTCAAAGGTAGACAGCTCACCTCGAACATCAGGCACCTGCTGAACGTGATAATGACCCCCTCCGGGGAGAGAACACAAGAGGTGATCATCTCCCTGGACGCAGAAAAGGCCTTCGACAGAGTCGAGTGGAAATACCTCATAGAGGTACTGGAGCGGTTCGGGCTTGGAACAGGGTTCACCGCTTGGGTAAAGCTCCTATACAACGCTCCCATGGCGAGTGTACGGACCAACAATACCAACTCCCAATACTTCCAGCTGCACAGGGGCACCAGACAAGGATGCCCACTGTCCCCGCTGCTGTTCGCACTAGCAATCGAACCGCTAGCAATCGCGCTCAGGGCAGCAAAAAATTGGAGGGGGATCCGAAGGGGAGGCAGAGAGCAGAGACTGACTCTATGCAGATGATCTGCTCCTCTACATCTCGGACCCACAAAGCAGCATGGATGGAATCATCGCGCTCCTGAAAGAGTTTGGAGCCTTCTCGGGCTACAAACTCAACATGAGCAAAAGCGAGATCATCCCAGTACACCCGCAAGGGGAGGGAGGGGGTGGGGGGCAGCACTAAAGGGGCTGCCGTTCAAACAAGCCCGACACAAATTCCGCTACCTGGGGATCCAAATAGCCCATGACTGGAAAGGGATCCACAAATGGAACCTCACCAGCCTGACGGAGGAAGTAAAAAAGGACCTGCAAAGATGGAACACACTCCCACTCTCCCTCGCGGGGAGAGTCCAGACGATCAAAATGAACGTACTGCCCAGGTTCCTCTTCCTGTTTAGATCCATTCCGATCTACATCCCCAATGCCTTTTTCAAAGTGCTGGACAAACTTATCATGGCGTTCGTATGGGGGGGGTAAAAATGCTAGGATCCCAAAGAAGGTCCTACAAAAAACAAAATCCAGGGGGGGGCTAGCCCTCCCGAATCTACAATTCTACCACTGGGCGGCAACAGCCGAGCGAGTAAGGGGATGGATCCAGGAGCCAGAAGCCGAGTGGGTGTGTGCGGAGGAGGCCTCCTGCATGGGGACCTCCCTCTGGGCCCTCGCCACTGCAGCACTCCCATCCCCACCCAAAAAGCACTCCAGCAGCCCAGTGGTGACAGCCACCCTCCAATCCTGGAACCAACTGCGGCAGCAATTTGGCCTGACCAAAATGTCGGACAAGGCTCCCATCTGCAACAACCATAGGTTCACACCAGCACTGACTGACGCCACCTTCAAAAGGTGGAGACAGGACGGAGGGACACTGACAGTCAGGGACCTATACACGGACGACAGGATCGCAACACTGGACAAACTGACAGAGAAATTTCAGCTAGCCGGGGGGAACGAGCTACGGTACCTGCAGCTCAAAAACTTCTTACGAAAGGAGACAAGGACGTACCCACAACCGCCACGACAGACACTACTGGAAGACCTACTGGACGCAAGTATCCTAGAGAAAGGGAACTGTAGCGACATGTATGACCGACTGGTAGAAAGGGACGACACCGTACTGGACGCAACAAGAATGAAATGGGAGGACGACCTGGGGATTGAGATAGGGTGGGGACTCTGGAGCGAAGCACTGCATAGGGTCAACTCCACCTCCATGTGCGCAAGGCTCAGCCTGACGCAACTAAAAGTGGTACATAGAGCCCACTTAACAAGAAACCATATGAGTAGGTTCTTCCCGGAGGTGGAGGACAGATGTGAACGGTGCCAAAGAGGCCCGGCCAACCACGCCCACATGTTCTGGTCTTGCCCCAGACTTGTGGAGTACTGGACAGCCTTCTTCGAGGCTATGTCCAAAGTGGTGGGGGTGAGGGTGGAGCCATGCCCGATAGTGGCGGTCTTCGGGGTTTCAGACCAGCCAGATCTATTCCTGGGGAGGAGGGCGGACGCCCTTGCCTTTGCCTCCCTGATCGCCCGCCGTAGAATCCTGTTTGGCTGGCGGTCAGCAGCGCCGCCCAGAGCTGCAGACTGGCTGTCCGACCTCTCGGAATCTCTCCAAATGGAGAAAATCAAATTCGCCATCCGAGGGTCAGACGACGGCTTCCACAGAACGTGGGAGCCATTCATGCAACTGTTCTGGGACCTGTTTGTGGCCAACGAACAAGAGGAAGAATAGTCGGGTGGCGAAGAATCAGGGGAAAATAGACGGGAATCGGGGGAAGGTAGCCGGGGTGGGGGGGGGGGGGGGGGGGGCTACAGGTTCGTTATGGGGGTTTGATGGCTAACTAAGGCCCAAAGCCAAACTGTAAATAAATGCCTATAAACATGTGCCTCGGCCATATTGGGGAATGTAAAATATGTATGCCGGCCACAGTTGTTATTACGAAGATGCTTACCTGTAAATATACATGTTAATTTTTGCGTGTTTTTTTTTCTCTAATACTTCGTAATTTGTTGGATATAAAATATGAAAACTCAATAAAAAACATTTAAAAAAAAAACATTTTAATGTTCCATTACATTCACCGTTTCAGTGTTTGTTGGAAATTTGGGAATAAAATATATAATCATGCCTTCTAAGTGAGAATGCAGATTAAGGTTGATCTTCAGGGTTTAAAGCTCTGGATTATTAATTTCCCTCTCCACATTTCCTTCCAGGATGTTAATTCACTCACAAACAAGGCCCTTGCCATCCAGAACTGTTAGAGATGATTTCACTGATCTAATCATCATAATCTTTATTGTCACAAGTAGGCTTGCATTAACACTGCAATGACGTGGAAACACTGCAATGATGTGAAAACCCCCAGTCGTCACATTCCAGCGCCTGTTCGGGTTCACTGAGGGAGAACTCAGGATATCCAAATTACCCAAAGCATTATTACCCGGGACTTGTGTGTGGAAATCTCCAGGCCGTGATTTGACTCAACATCTAGCCCTTACTACAGACTCACCAGCCTGACCCCTAGTCTATACCATCTTCACAGCATGGAACACTCCTCTGGTACCTGTTCCTCCACTGGGGTCCTCATCTAGCTCCATTCCTCTTGTCCTCTTTGGTGGCTTGGGTGGAATGGTAGCACAGTGGTTAGCGCAATTGCTTCACAGCTCCAGGGTCTCAGGTTCGATTCCCGGCTTGGGTCACTGTCTGTGCGGAGTCTGCACGTTCTCCCCGTATCTGCATGGATTTCCTCCGGGTGCTCCGGTTTCTTCCCACGGTCCGAAGATGTGCAGGTTAGACGGATTGGCCGTGATAAATTGCCCCTTAGTGTCCAGAAAAGGTTAGATGGGGTTACTGGGTTACGGGAATAGGATGGAGGTGTGGGCTTAGGTAAGGTGATCTTTCCATGGTCTGGTGTAGACTCGATGGGCCGAGTGGCCTCCTTCTGTACTGTAAAATCTATGTTCTATGTCTACCACATTGAGATAATGTCACCCCTCTCTTCTCTCAGTCTCTGCACCACTTGATCCTCATCCGACCTGGGTACAATCAGGAACCAGTAAACCGCAGCCACAAGAATAGGTGAGTTTGCCTGACGAATCAGCGGCCACTGAATGAAGAATTCATCTGTAAGGCATTACATCCACAACGGCGCCAACTTACAACCAATTAAACGTTTGTTTATGTTTGATTTACAATTTTCCAAGAATTCTTTGGATGAAGTGTAATTGGTAAAAGTGAAGCACGCCGACTTACAACGGAAACATTAATTCAATATTTCAATAAAAATGAGTGACAGCAAACTTTGCATTAATGACCTGCACATACCATTAAGTGCCAGATGTTTCCATGTTTGATGCCTTATTAAAAAATGGCAAGAAAATAAATCTCTTCCATTTTCTGGGCTTAAAGCCTTCCAATATTCTATTGAGTGTATGGAAAAGCTCCATAAATCAGTCCACATCCATATTAATGCTGATGAAGTACAGGTAATGAGGCAGAAATATGGAACGTCCCAAACATCTGAA
Organism: Scyliorhinus canicula; assembly: GCF_902713615.1. Classification (NCBI taxonomy): domain Eukaryota; kingdom Metazoa; phylum Chordata; class Chondrichthyes; order Carcharhiniformes; family Scyliorhinidae; genus Scyliorhinus; species Scyliorhinus canicula. Next base: position 14,167,549 of record NC_052163.1, on the reverse strand, counting down.
TAATCAAATGTGCAGAATTGTTTCTGTAACTTGCTGGATACCCCTCCCAGAAAACACCCCCCAGCCACTGGAATCAGTGCAAAACTTTCACAACAGTTTTTGGCCGACGTCCGAATGACTTTTCAAATTAACCCGATAGATGTTACAGAGTGGGGGAGTGTGGCCAAACGGCTACCTAAGGTGGTGTCCTGCAAAGGACGCTGGGAAATTTTGCCAAGTTTAAGGACAAGCAGGCTGCAGCTCAAATGAACAATGATGAACAAACTGTAGCCCAGACTCTACAATATAGAGCAGGGGTGGGCAAACTACAGCCCGCGGGCCGCATGCGGCCCGCCAAAAGTCTTTATGCGGCCCACCAAGTCATTAAAAAAAAAAAAACCGTTTTTTTTACGTTGACTTGAGTAGGGTGATCGTTGCTCGGCACAACGTCGAGGGCCGAAGGGCCTGTTCTGTCCTGTACTGTTCTATGTTCTATATGAGGCGCCCAGAATCATAACCGGGTGAAGTAATTATTTTACTTAATATAATATGCGGCCTTTTAAAATTGTGAATTTCTGAATGTGGCCCTTGCACGGAAAAGTTTGCCCACCCCTGATATAGAGGAAAAAGGCCATCTCCAGGCCATCCCAGGAACAATAGGGCTAGCGTGTCAATCATACCAATCCACCAGACACGACGGCACCTGCATTCCTCATTTTTAAGGACCTACGTGCCCCAGAAACCCACGGACATGGCCGGTGAGTGCACACCCCGCAATCAAGGTGGCAGGCCCTGATTGGACTTGATCGATCAGGGTGATCAAGCCCTGATCGATTGATTGGTAGCATCCCAGGGACCGCCCAAAAGGGCACAAAATCAATAAGGATACAAGGTACTGCGCCACCCTAGAATTGCTCTCTGTACAGCAGCAACAAACCAACAGTGACTTTCACCAGCCAACGTGAAGAAGACCATCACGCGACTAACAGAAGGAAGCCCAGAGCTTGGAACAGACCAGACCAGACCATTGAGGACTACAAGATTCAGCACACAGATAAAGGCCAATATCTGTCCAGTACTTGCTAGTCCCTCTGAAGTTAAGTCAAGGTCTCGTATGAATTTGTAGGTAGTACGCTGTAGTGTAACTTATGTTGATAGTGTGATAGTGTATCAGTACCATTGTATGAATGCGAATAAATACTGTTTGATTGCAACAAGTAGACTTACAGTCATTTGTATATGGGTTAAGACACACTGTGTTAGCAACAGGGAGGGAGGGGATTTGATGAACAAAAGACATTGTTGAATGGGATTGCTTTACCGCCGTGATGGGCAATGTGGCCAGTGCGTGGGCTGCATGAGTGGCCTTCCTTCACCTCAGTGGGTCGTACGATTGTTCACTAACTGTGATCCGATCAATAAGATTAAATACATTTAATACACGCCGAATATTTCACAAGTTAGAGAAAATGCTCAATCATTCATATATTAATAGAACTGTCATCAACTTCAAGTGGTTAAAACAAAATAAATATTTACACTTTGGACACAGAGGGAGCGCACGGCTCTCACAGTCAATGTTGGGCACAATCAGCACACACCTCATTTCACTCATCCTCGCTTTACGTGTGAATCACTTCAGTCATAGCGGTAGGAAAAACACATGGAAATCAGCAGAATGTGGCAACCCTGCACGGGGCCAACCGTCAATAAAGTCTCGTGGGCCCCACCCAGAACCCAGATGAGCCGTGTGTCGCCCCCGAGCCGCAGGTTGCCCAACATTGCTCTACAGACTGGACCCGATGGACTGAATGGCCTCCTTCTGTGCTGTAACGACTCTGTAGGTATGGGGGTGGGGTGTACAATAGACAGTTGTTTGCTGAACAATTAAGGGGCAATTTAGCGTGGCTAATCCACCTAGCCTGCACATCTTTGGGTTGTGGGGGCGAAACCCACGCAGACACGGGGAGAATGTGCAAACTCCACACGGACAGTGACCCAGGGCCGGGATCGAACCTGGGACCTCGGCGTCATGAGGCAGCAGTGCTATCCACTACTCCACCGTGCTGCCCGTCCTTAAACTGTAATGAACCAGGAAGCACACTCCCCTTTTGCACGGTTGAGAGGGGCAGAGGACAGATTTGAGAAAGCTGACCACAGCTGGAGTACCGAGTGTAATTCTGGGCGCCACACTATAGGAAGGATGTGATTGCACTAGAAAGGGCACAGAGGAGGCTCGCCGGGACGTAGCCTGGGCTGGAGCTTTTCAGCTATGAAGAGAGGCTAGTTAGGCTGGGGTTGTTTTCCCTGGAGCAGAGAAGGCTGAGGGGGACCTGATTAAGGTGTATAAAATTATGATGGACATATTTAGGGTGGATAGGAAGAACTTTACCCCTTACTAGAGCGGTCAATAACCAGGGGGCATAGATTTAAGGGAAGGGGCAGGAGATTTGGAAGGGATTTGAGGAAAATTGTTTCACCCAGAGGGTGATAGGCACCGGGAACGCACTGCCTGAAAGGGGTGGTGGGCACCGGGAACTCACTGCCTGAAAGGGGTGGTGGGCACCGGGAACTCACTGCCTGAAAGGGGTGGTGGGCACCGGGAACTCACTGCCTGAAAGGGGTGGTGGGCACCGGGAACTCACTGCCTGAAAGGGGTGGTGGGCACCGGGAACTCACTGCCTGAAAGGGGTGGTGGGCACCGGGAACTCACTGCCTGAAAGGGGTGGTGGGCACCGGGAACTCACTGCCTGAAAGGGGTGGTGGGCACCGGGAACTCACTGCTTGAAAGGGTGGTGGGCACCGGGAACTCACTGCCTGAAAGGGGTGGTGGGCACCGGGAACTCACTGCCTGAAAGGGTGGTGGGCACCGGGAACTCACTGCTTGAAAGGGTGGTGGGCACCGGGAACTCACTGCCTGAAAGGGGTGGTGGGCACCGGGAACTCACTGCCTGAAAGGGGTGGTGGGCACCGGGAACTCACTGCCTGAAAGGGGTGGTAGAAGCAGGGAACCCTCACCACCATCCAAGAAACATTTAGAAGAGTGCTTGAAATGCCATAGCTGTAGGCTAGGTTGGGTAAGGACGGCAGATTTCCTTCCCCAAAAGAACCAGGAGTTTTCTTTACCACAATCAGGAATGGTTTCATGGTCATCATTAGACTTCTCATTCCAGATTTTTACTGAATTCAAATTTCACCAACAGCCATGGCTGGATTCGAACCCAAGATCCCCAGGGCATTAGTCTGGGTCTCTGGATTCCTCGTCCAGCAACAATACCATTACACCACTGCCACCCCAATAGATAGGTGTTTGATGGCCGATAGACACAATGGGCCAAAGGGGCTCGTCCTGTGCTGTAACACTCTCTGATTCTTCACACACACACATCATCCAGTTTGATTTCCCCACAAATGCTGCCTGGCAGGTTGAGTACTGCCAGAATGTTCTGGTTTGCGCTCTGACACCTTCCTAAAATCTTTGAGGCTGCGTCCGTTGACTGAGTGAACAAGCTTCCTAATGGGAGCTCGGGGAAGAGGCTGAGTGTCAGGTTCTCCAGTTAGTAACATCTTCCCAGGCTCATGGCTGGAACCCATCGAGGACTGACCTACTTTAGGAAGCAGAGCGGGGGAGGAGTAGGGACATGGGAGAGCATCAAGCACAGACTGCTTCTGTCTCTCTCTCTCTCTCTCTCTAACCTGTGTTCCTGACCCTCTGAGTAAACATGCTGGGAAGATACAGACCCGGTGAACAATAATGAATCGAGAACAATTAGATATCAATATTTGATGCATTCATTGCCATTGACAACTGGAACCACCTTGAGATTCCAAGACCCAGCTTCGACAGGATTAAATGTCTACACCGTTAAGATTCTCTATTGTGTTTAGGAAAACAAATTAATTAAAATTGATTTGATCATTTTAATGATTACCGTGGGTAGATTAGTTCTCATTTGAACCAAAGAGGCGGCCCTCTCCCTCTCTTTCTCTCTCTCCAAAGGTGACCTTTGACACGGGCTGGCTGGATGTGCAGGCTGACAACTTGCTCATTGTGTTTCCCAGCATCCTCTGCGTAAACTCCGCAGACTCGACCTCAGAGCACCGTCTGGAAACGGTGCCAGTTGTGTAACTTCAACAAAACAAAATGATTTTTATGACGGCGCCTGAATAAATATTGCAAAGCAAGATTTGATCAAATCTCCGGGATGATGGACGAAAACATGAATGCTGTGAGACTCTGCATGTTCTGTCACTCATTCAGCAGCGCACAATAAAAACAACTTGGGGGAGATTAAAAAGAATCCTGCAATCTTTGGAAATCTGTAGTCTTTAAGCAGAGAACCCGGTCCTTAAGGGGGAAAAAAAAGGCAAAAATGCTCAGCAGGTCTGGCAGCATCTGTGGGCAAAGAACAAAAGAGATGACAATTCAGGTTGATGACCTGTCATCAGGACTGGAACAAGTTCAATGATGCAGCTGGGATTAAGACAGAGAGGAGAGACGGGGAAAGGGGAGGGGAGGAAAAGGAACCAAAGCGATGGTCTGTGAGCGGGTGGAAGTCAGGACTGATTATCAAATGCCCAATGGCTGGTGCATGGCCAGGTGTAGCAGTAAGTGGGACTGGTTAAGAAACAAAGATGGAGCAAGAGGAGGTGGGAGTGGCAGGGGTTTGAACTGCTTCCTTCCAACAATCAGAGACAAGAGAGAAACACAAAATGGGGGAACAAAATGGGAGCAGTTGTTATTTTGTGGAATTGTTCAGCCCAGTAGGCTGGAAAGTGCCTATTTGAAAGATGGTGTGCTGTTCCACACGCTTCCATTGAGCTGCAACGTGGCACAGCAGGAGGCCCGGGACCTGGATGTCAGAGTAGCAGCAAAGTGGAGGATGGAAACGCCAGGTCAGGGTCATCCTTCTGGTCTAAATAGAGGAGGTCAGCAAGGTGGCCACCCAATCTATATTTGGCCTCCCTGTTTTAGGGGAGTCCGCATTGTGAGCACCAAATACAGTCTGCTAAATTAAAAGACGTCTATCTCTCATCTTAAAACAGCTCTGATATCTTTCATTCCCCAGTTCTGGTGACGGGTCGTCAGCTGAAACATTGGGCACGATTTAACTGGAAAGAAAATCCATGTCCGGTTTAGGGCGGGTTTGGGGGCTGTTTCTTGGCACTTGCAGTGACTAGAAGCCCCCCACTTTTCAAAGGAACTTTGCTGTTTGTTTTGGCCTCGCGGATGCACTTGAGTCATTTCCTGTTGGCGACTCCAGGAGGAAACGCTCCTCGCAGTTCGGGGCGCCATTTTGTCTGGCTGCCCCGATCTCCCCCCCCCCTCCACATTTTTGACCCCTTCATCTCCCCCCCAACCTCAGGGGGCCCTCAGCAACACCACCTCACCCCCCTTCACCGGGTAAGGCCCCCCACTGCCCACCCGATCCCTGGCAGTGCCAACCTAGCACTCAAGCACCTTGGCACTGGCACTCTGGCAGTTCGGCTGCCAGCCTGGCAGTACCAAGGTGCCCAGATGCCAGAGGGAGTGCCGTGTACCACCTTGCTCTGTTCCCGATCACCCAGAGGGTCTCCAATGGCCTGGGAGATCGCCCTCCCAGGTGCGTTAAGACCATAAGACAAAGGAGCAGAATTAGAACAATCGGCCTCTTGAATCTGCTCTGCCATTCAATTAAGGCTGATATATTTCTCATTCCCATTCTCCTGCCTTCTCCCCTTAACCCTAGATCCCCTTATTAATCAAAAATCTATCTATCTCTGTCTTACAGACACTCAGTGATTTGGCCTCCACAGCCTTCTGCGGCAGAGAGTTCCACAGATTCACCACCCTTTTAAAGGATCATCTCTTCAGTCTGAGGCTGTGCTCCTGGTTCTACTCTATCCAGGCCTCGCTGTATCCTGTAGGTTTGAATAAGATCCTCCCTCATCCTTCTAAACTCCAACGAGTCCTCAACACTCCTCATACGACAAGCTCTTCATTCCAGGGATCATTCTTGTGAACCTCCTCTGGATCCTTTCCAAGGCCAGCACATCCTTCCTTAGATACGGAGCCCAAAACTGCTCACAACACTCCAAATGGGGTCCGACCAGAGCCTTATACAGCCTCAGAAGTACAAGCCTGCTCTTATGTTCCAGGCCTTTATGACTGGTCCACATTTGTGGAAACCTGTACTGAACGACGACCCGGCGAGATCGCCCAGGGACAGCCGTTAGCTCCCGGCTGCCGGGAGAATCACACAAACACATATTTAAGTCAGCCTAATGCCTCATTTAAATATGCTGATGTGGATCAGGCCCAGTGAGGGTGAGATCTCACGAAACTGTTAAATCTCACGAGGCATTTTGAGCGTCGCAAATCCCGCGGGAGGGCTCTTGCAAGATTCAACGGCCGCGTCCCGACACCAAGTTGGACGCGACAAGCCCGTTAAATCACGCCCATTAACTCTGTTTCTCTAGCCACAGATGCTGCCAAACCTACTCCACATTCGCCTTTTACTGCGGACTTTCAGTGTTTGCAGTATTATTGCTCTCAGACAATACTGAAGGTGTTCACTGAAGCACTTAAATGAAGGATGGACAAGCTTCTCACCACCCAACTAAAACCTGGACATGACTTTTTCACCTTGAGTCACCTCCCCGACGTTCCTCTCTCCTCCTGTCGACTCATTCACGTGGCTAATCCAGCATGTGTGATCCTTATCGATGGAGTTAGCCCACCTGCATGAGCAGTTCGTCACCACTGACACTGATGCCATCCACATCCCAATGTAAATTCATTTGGGAATGGGAAAGATGCCTGATTTCCCTCCCAATTCTCGAGACAGAGGTTAATTGGAATGTCCCATTCCTGCTATGGCTGACATCAGGCAGCTGTGAACAGGCCGTCTGGCCTATATAGAACTGGGGCCAAACCTTGATCAGGCAGTTGGCATTTCCAGCAAGCTCTACTCTTATGGAAGCTTTGCAGCTGTAACGTTCTATTAAAAACATATAACATAGAACATATAGTGCAGAAAGAGGCCATTTGGCCCATCGTGTCTGCACCGACCCACTTAAGCCCTCACTTCCACCCTAACCCGTAACCCAATAACCCCTCCTTACGATTTTGGTCACTACGGGCAATTTAGCATGGCCAATCCACCTAACCTGCACGTCTTTGGACTGTGGGAGGAAACCGGAGCACCCGGAGGAAACCCACGCAGACACGGGGAGAACGTGCAGACTCCACGCAGACAGTGACCCAGCGGGGAATCGAACCTGGGACCCTGGCGCTGTGACATCGAGGCATTTATGTTCTTGCTGTTGGCCATGGGCATGCTCAGAACAGTGCTTCATGGAAAAGGGGATCAGGAAGTGAAAGAGCGCCCCCGCCAAACTAAGGCAGAATGTCTACAGAGGGGAGTGCATGAGTGTTCATTCCACCTGTCCTGCTATTCGAAAGGGGATTTGTGCAGCTAAGCTGTACAGTACAGCAGAGAGGAAGGAAGGACTTGCATTTATGGAGTGGCCTCTTTGTGACCTTAGCTCATCCCAAAGCGCTTTTGAAAACACTGAAATATGCAATTTGGAGAAAAATGACATCAGTGATGGTTGTCTAGCAACGGTTGTTCGGCAACCTTTGAGGAACTCTTGTCATTCTGCATCGCGGGAGACCAGTTGCTGCTATTTCAATTTAAGAAAGAAAAATACATTTGGCAAATTAACAGTGCCCACGGTCGCGCGGCTGTTTTTCATTTTTTAATTCAATCAAAGGAATCATCTCCTTTCATAATTCTGCTGAGAATTGAGGACAGGAGCCAAGAAAATCCCGAGTATAATTCTTGATTTGTGCCATTCTGCTAGCTGGTGGTATGAGGATGTTTGTCCACAATGGACCTCAACACCACTGGGAGGGGAGGGGGGGGAGTAATGATTAGCTTGAGATCCTACTTCTGATCACTGTGCTGCGACCTTTTCCGGAACGCTCCTCAGCTATGGGCCTTGTTGGCTAGGCCAGCATTCATTGCCCACGCCTAAATGCCCCTGAGGTGGTGGTGATGAGCTGCCTTCTTGAACCGCAGTAGCCCCGTAGGTACAGCCAGAGTGCTGTTAGGGAGGGAGTTCCAGGATTTTGACACAGCGACAGTGAAGGGATGGCCGATATATTTCCAAGTCAGGCTGGTGAGTGACTTGGAGGGGAACCTGCAGGCGGTGGCGATCCCAAGGGCCTGCTGCCATTGTCCTTCCGGGTGCTAGAGGTGGCGGTTTTGGACGTCTTGTCGAAGGAGCTTTGCTGAGTTGTTCCAGTGCGCCTTGTCGATGGTACAAACTGCTGCCACGGTGCACCAATGTTTAAGGTGATTGATGGGTGCCAATCAAGCGGGCCACTTTGTCCGGGATGCTGCCGACCTTCTTGAACATTGTTGAAGTTTCACTCATCCAGGCAAGTGGAGTATTCCATCACATTCCTACCTTTTCTGCCTTGGAGAGACAGGAGGTGAGTTACATGTGACACAATTCCCAGCCTCTGACCTGCTCGTGTAGCCACAGTAGAATGGACCAATGCTAACTGTCCAGGATGTTGATAGTGGGGGGAATTCAGTCATGGTAATGCTGTTGAATATCAAGTTGGGGGTGGTTAGATCATCTTTAAGATGGCCATTGCCTGTGAATGTACAAAATTGTGATGCTCCCACAGTCAAATAGCTGCCAAGCACTTATTTCCAGGCTTACGAATCAATTATAGGTGGATGGTGCTGATAAAGGAGAGTAGCCTGTGAACTGCATATCTGGATGAAGGGGGAGTTAGGATGCTGCAGGACTGCAGGCCTGAAACAGTTCATTTCTCTGGGCTGGGCGAGCCGCAGATTAGCTTTTCATGGATGTGAGTGAGAAAAATCAAATCTGCTCTAAACATCTTTGTTGAATTGATACAACTGATTTTAATGATTTATTTCAGAGCCATAGAATACAGAAGAGGCCCTTCGACCCATCGAGTCTGTACTATCAAATCTACACTAATCTCAATTCCCAGCACTTGGTCCATAGCCTTGAATGTTATGACTTTTCAAGTGCTCATCCAGGTACATGTTAAAGTTCATGAGGTTTCCCACTTCTACTACGCTCCCAGGTATTCAAACTCCCACCCCCCTCTGGGTGAAAAAGATTTTCCTCAAATCCTCGCTCAACCTCCTGCGCCTCGCCTTATAGTGATGCCTCTTAATTATCAACCCTTTAAGTAAGGGTAACAATTGCTTCCTATCCAACCTGTTCCTACACCTCATAATCTTGTACACCTCAATCGGGTCCCCCCTCGGGGCGGCATGTTAGCAATGGGACTGCGGCGCTGAGGACCCGGGTTCAAATCCCGGCCCTGGGTCACTGTCCGTGTGGAGTTTGCACACTCTTCCTGTGCCTGCGTGGGTTTCACCCCCTACAACCCAAAAATGTGCAGATTCAGTGGATTGGCCACGCTAAATTGCCCGTTAATTGGAAAAACAATAATTGGGTACTCTAAATGTTTTTTTAAATCAGGTCCCGCCTCAGCCTTCTCTGCTCTAAAGAAAACAACCCCAGCCTCTCTTCATAGCTCAAATGCACCATCACAGGAAACATCCTGGTGAATCTCCTCTGCACCCGCTCCACTGCGATCACATCCTTCCTGAAATGAGGTGACCAGAACTGTGCACAGTATTCCAGCTGTGGCCTAACCAAAGTCCTGTACAGCTCCAACATAACCTCCTTGCTCTTATCATCTATGCTGCAACTGATGATTGCCTTCTGAACGATCCTATTAACCTGTCCTGCTGCCTTCAGGGATCTGTGGACAAGTACCCAAGTACCCTCTGTGTTGTGGCTCTTAGTGTGTCTGGCCATTAATTGGGCCCTCCCTTGTCTCAATACTGTTTGTGAAAGCTTGTCAGGAAATTCAGGAAACAGAACTATAGAATCCCTTCAGTGCAGAAGGAGGCCATTCAGCCTATCAAATCTGTACCGGCCCTCTGAACGTGCAGCCTATCTCGGCCCACGCCCTATCCCAGTAACCCCACCTAACCTGCGCATCCTTGGACACTGAGGCTCCACACAGACAGTCACCCAAGGCTGGAATTGGACCCGGGCCCCTGGCGCTGTTAGGCAGTCGCGCTAACCAGTGTGCCGCCCTGTTTTATTTTCCTCAAGGCTTTTTTTCCCCCCATTTTTCCACCTGGATTGGGTTTGTGCCAGTTTTGAGAGATTTGCCTCTTTTGAAGTTTTGATCTTTAATAACATCTCGAGAGTCTTTGCCCTGCTGAGCAGCCACAAGATTGCAGGTTAATACTGACTCACACTAACCTACATTCGGCACTTCAACTTCACCTATTTGCAGCAATGGTGTGAAGTGACGCACCGTAAACCACTTCATTCATAATCAGAATGCTTTTGGCATCCTAAATTACTCACAATCACACGCTTAGTAAGATTGCAGGATTTTGTGTCAAAAATTGGCCACATGGAACAAATATTGAAGGTGTTTTAATTCTGCCCTATGTTTAAATTTTCACGCTCAGCAACACCTTGGTTAATACCCAGAACCTTTGCTGAGAAGTCCGTACATTGGTTTAAAAGCAAAACACTGTGGACGTTGGGAATCAGAAACTGGGCCAGTGCCAAAGAAAAAGGCTGCGTTGGGCTCAAAACGTTGGGACTGATCCAACGGCCGCGCCCGACCCGGGGATATGACGCGGCCGGTAAATCCCACGAGAGGCCTCTTGCCCAGCTCACCACATCCCGTGAGATTTAATAGATCTCGCAAGACACTGTAATCCGGATCCCACCCACGATGGGTGGGATCCAGATCTGGCTAATCTGCATATTTAATACTGCAGTAAGCAGCACTTTGATATGCACTCAATAGAGTTACCCACGGCACGGAATCTGACCCATGTGCCTCACAGACCCCGAGCGAGCACTGTTTAGTGCAGATTTCCACAAATGGGGGTCAGGGGTCTCTCGGGCACCTGTTCACTTAAACCAGTGATGAGTATGCCTTCCCAATGACACTCCATTCGACCCACTTAGAATTTGATCCATGGATTTTTGAAAAAGAGCAGGCGCAGATGCTGTTCTGAAAGGTAATCTTCTGTAATGAAACCGACCTTTGTGCGTGACAATGGTGTGTTGTGGCTGTGATTTGGCCGCCACGTTCATCTGCAGATACGCCTGTGAAAGATGAATTTTACTGAATTTCTGCACTCCAGAAAGTCCAGCAAACAAATCTTCAATCAGCGGCGTAGATAATGATCTGCCCACAAAACTGGGTCAATAGTATTACAACCTCCACATATTCTCGCAAAGCCATCCCGTTTTAATACACAAACGATTGGTGTCGCCCAATCACTTGTAGCAACAGAGTCAATGACTTTACTAATCTTTCCCGTCCTTCTTCAACTGTCGGCCTGATGGCACATGGTATGGTTCTAGTTTTGAGACATTTGGGAGTGTTGTCTGGCTTGATTTTTAGATGTAGCTCAACTCCAGTTATAGAGCCTACTGAATCTTCGAGCACCTTCTCCTCCTTCTTCAGAAGTTTTTGCAAGTTTCCATTTGAATCCACTGACTGATTGACTGTTTCCCAGTTAAACCTAATCTTAGCCGGCCATGCTCTGTCAAATAGAGCAGGAAGGTTTCCAGGGACAATGTGAAGAGGCAACTTCATCACCTGCCCATTTGTTTCTACTTTCACCATAATGCAACCTTTTAATGGTGCAACCTCTTCAGGTGTACATCCCTAGACTCACATTTGGTGGTTTTAAAGGCAGATGACTCAGCTTTTGATGATAAATTGTCTCGGGAATTAGCACTTCTGCATTTCCATTTTAATTTGATTAACTTCAAGTTCTGGATATGTCCCAAAATGTTGTTGATTTCCCTGAATTGACAAAACACCTAGGTTTAGCAGTTGCAGTAGTTTTGCTTTGCTGTCTTTTAAGTGACCTTGATGTTCATCCACTAATTTGCAGACGTGACTAGATTGTTTACCTGTGTTGTTCTTCTTGCACCTTCTTGGTGTAGAGGTTTTGATCCCAACACACCTGGCCCTTCTTGCCACAGTTCTTGCCTGTATTTGATTGACTCCAGCATTCCCTCACTGAGTGTCCAACCTGTGTACGACGGTGACATGGTTGTACCTTTGCAGCCTTGCTCCTCGAGGTATCCAGGATCTTCGCTCCAGCACCTATCTGTGAAGGCTCTCCCGTTGCAAGCTCCATAGATGTGGCAGCTCCCACAGCAGCTTTTAGAGTTAAGTAGCTTACAGCAAGTAGCTTCCTCTGAATAGCTTCACTATGGAGACCACAAACCAGCCGGTCTTGAAGAGCATCATCCAGTGTTGCACTAAAGTCACAATATCTAGCTAATCTTCTTAAAGATGTTACAAGCTGTAAAATACTTTTACCTTCTTCCTGACTACAATGGTAGGACAGAAACTTTTCTATAATCAGTAACAGTTTAGGAGAGAAATATCTCTCTAACGTTTTCATTAATTCAATATAGGACTTAACTCTTGGTTTTAAGGGTGAACTAGATTCTGTAGCAGCATAAACCTATATACGGCCAAATGAACTGTGAAATGTTGCAATCTTTAAGTCCTCTGGGATCTGGTTGGTTAATAAAAACATATTGGGCAGCACGGTAGCATAGTGGTTAGCATCAATGCTTCACAGCTCCAGGGTCCCAGGTTCGGTTCCCGGCTGGGTCACTGTCTGTGCGGAGTCTGCACGTCCTCCCCGTGTGTGCGTGGGTTTCCTCCGGGTGCTCCGGTTTCCTCCCACAGTCCAAAGATGTGCGGGTTAGGTGGATTGGCCAGGCTAAATTGCCAGTAGTGTCCTAAAAAAGTAAGGTTAAGGGGGGGGTTGTTGGGTTACGGGTATAGGGTTGATATGTGAGTTTGAGTAGGGTGATCATTGCTCGGCACAACATCGAGGGCCGAAGGGCCTGTTCTGTGCTGTACTGTTCTAAATTCTAAATATGAATTCCATGTTTCATAATCCTCATCAAATACATCCATGGCATTTTTCCCACGATTTTTGGATCCAGGCTCCTAAGATCTACATTTCCTCCCTTCCGATTGTGTTGAAGTGTATGGCACTAACAACCCCTTGAACAAGCAACTAAGAATTCTTTCCCTTTTATGCCTGAGTATTTCCCCCTGAGTAGTGGCCCTTTGTAGGGTCCACGCAGCCCGGGGAGTTTTGCCAATTGCGTGGTCCCTGCAGCTCAGACCCCACTGACTTCAACGTAAGAAAGTCTTCCCTGACTGTCGGTCTTCTTACTCACAGTTGCTGTCGGAAATTTTGTTAAACCTCCATATCGGTGGCAGTGCTTCACCCGACGCCTGTGTGTGTGTTTGTGAGTCTGGTCCCAAGCATCTTGCTGCCATCCCACAGTTAGTCGCTGAAAATCTTCTTTCCAGTGATTGTTCTGCCTTAATCCTCGTCGCCAGTTTTCTATCCAGTGATATTGCTTTGTTGCCGAAAAGAGGAAAGTTATGGAGGTGCCCACACTCTGGATTCTTGAGAAGTTTATTAAGAGATGTTGCTCAATACAATCAAGGTGGTGATCTGCCTAAATCCGTGCCAACACTCTGCTGACGTCATTACACATCACATGATGCATAACTAGCAGCAATGTATTGCCAGATACGTAACAAAGTGTAATCCTGCAATGATGCCAAGAGAGATTAGTTCTTTTTAGAATATGGACACACCTTGTGTTTGAATGTGTTTTTCATCATCAGCCACGCAAATATCAAGACTGAACCCTCAATCCCACTTCCTGCCCCACACCTACTGGGCCCCCTGTTGTTTCAGTCCCAAGAACCCTAAATAACAGAATGGAACAGTGCGCTTGCATTATGAAGCTAGAATGGGCAGGTTTCCCCCACTGAGCTCCCTCTGAAAGAAGGATGGTAACTTGAACAGGCTAAATCTAACTTGCTGTCCTTGCACACTTCCCTTGAGGTACTGGGACGGTGGGGGTGTGCCGGGACAGACTGGGAGTAGGTCACGAGGGGAGAAAGTCGACAAACTTTATGAGCATAAAGCAGTGTGCTGCATGCATTCTGAAATCGAACAGAGAAATTTGGCACCTGCAGCCAGGGTACATAGTGCGCTATCATCAAATTGGAATTCATCTCGTCTTACATGATAATTTGTACTTGGCAACCAGCCTGTCCATAAATAAAGTCTTATCGGAGGAAACTGTTGCCAAACTGAATACTGTAGTGTGTTGTACAGGAAGACAGTGATTCCAAAAAATGGCACTGGGATTTCCTGATGATACTGATTCAGGTAAACCAGGCAGGTCACAGTATAAATCCCTGGTGTGGGCGGAGTTAACTTTGACCATCATCGGGATATTGTCATTAGCATTTGTCCTTTACATTTGGGCCAAGATTCCTGCTATTGATCACCATTCAATGATTCCTGCTTTAGGATGCTCATTTTGAGGAATAGGACTGGGGTCAGGCATGATGCTCCCTCCCCCCCTCACCATATACGCATCAAATAGCCCATTGACCAACTTTGGGTCAGGAACTTCCATAGAACCAACCCCGAGCTTGAGACAGTGTCTGCAGGAAAGGCTAAAAACGAGGCAGATTTATGAAGTTGTTCCTGCTCCCTGTTACCTTATCGCACATACATACAGCAAATGGTGTCCAAGGTACTCCAATCGACAACCCAATCCTTCAAAATACTCACTTGACAGCTTGAACATAAGAACATAAGAACTAGGAGCAGGAGTAGGCCATCTGGCCCCTCGAGCCTGCTCCGCCATTCAATGAGATCATGGCTGATCTTTTGTGGACTCAGCTCCACTTTCCGGCCCGAACACCATAATCCTTAATCCCTTTTTTCTTCAAAAAACTATCTATCTTTACCTTAAAAACATTTAATGAAGGAGCCTCAACTGCTTCACTGGGCAAGGAATTCCATAGATTCACAATCCTTTGGGTGAAGAAGTTCCTCCTAAACTCAGTCCTAAATCTACTTCCCCTTATTTTGAGCCTATGTCCCCTAGTTCTGCTTTCACCCGCCAGTGGAAACAACCTGCCCGCATCTATCCTATCTATTCCCTTCATAATTTTAAATGTTTCGATAAGATCCCCCCTCATCCTTCTAAATTCCAACGAGTACAGTCCCAGTCTACTCAACCTCTCCTCATAATCCAACCCCTTCAGCTCTGGGATTAACCTCGTGAATCTCCTCTGCACACCCTCCAGTGCCAGTACGTCCTTTCTCAAGTAAGGAGACCAAAACTGAACACAATACTCCAGGTGTGGCCTCACTAACGCCTTATACAATTGCAGCATAACCTCCCTAGTCTTAAACTCCATCCCTCTAGCAATGAAGGAAAAAATTTCATTTGCCTTCTTAATCACCTGTTGCACCTGTAAACCAACTTTCAGTGACTCATGCACTAGCACACCCAGGTCTCTGAACAGCGGCATGCTTTAATATTTTATTGTTTAAATAATAATCCCGTTTGCTGTTATTCCTACCAAAATGGATAACCTCACATTTGTCAACATTGTATTCCAACTGCCAGACCCTAGCCCATTCACTTAACCTATCCAAATTCCTCTGCAGACTTCCAATATCCTCTGCACTTTTCGCTTTACCACTCATCTTAGTGTCATCTGCAAACTTGGACACATTGCCCTTGGTCCCCAACTCCAAATCATCTATGTAGATTGTGAACAATTGTGGGCCCAACACGGATCCCTGAGGGACACCACTGGCTACTGATTGCCAACCAGAGAAACACCCATTAATCCCCACTCTTTGTTTTCTATTTTGATAAGTTTCGATTGAATTGTAACAAATCCATGGCCTGTCACAATCTGAAATACTTCAAGCTGCCAGATATATTGTGGCCCTTGTTATTTCAATTTGTCTGTATCACAAAGCTCTTTCCCCCATTCTTAGGTTCACAGCAATGGTAGCATCCAATCTGTCTCTCCTGATTCAAGTGTGAAAGTTGAAAGGACATTTCTCCACCTACTCCACAGTGATTCAACTTTCTCGATCGCTTGGGGAGTGTCATTTCTGAGAATTTACAACAAATGGCTCATCTCAATGCTGCACGATCTTGAACTTCAATGCCATTGCCACAGCTATTAATCATCATTTATTTGAGGAAAGCTTATGCCTTCAGGCTGTTGGATGTTTTTTTTTAGTTGAAGTCAATTCGACTTGACTTTGGTGGGTGCCGGCGAGCAGGTGGGTTGTGCTGCCGTTGGGGCCATTCAACAGACGTCTGGACGCGTCAATGGTTAGAGGCAGTTGTGTTTGTATCTCAGCTGGAGCGTCATTGGTGTAAAACATTTGGAAGTTACTGCAGCACATGGAAAATGGGTAGGTGAACAATTCAGCAATAGACTGAGGTGGGGGGACGGTAAATTTGCTGATCGGCTCGAAATGAAAAGGGTGGCCCCATCGATGCTGGAGAGGCAGACACAGAGCCGGGGACTACGTGACGGGTTGTCAGCAATTATCAGTGCCCGCAAGTACAGCTAGAGGAGTCCAACCGCCTGCAGGGGCAGGAGGCGGTGCCGAACATGCCTGCCACCCAGGCCAACACCGCACGGGTGGCATCTGCAATGGAGGCCTTGGAGGCAAAGGTATCGGCCACGGGTCAGGGTGCCAAAGGCCTGGGGCACTCTGTGCGGACGGTGGCTGAAGCACAGGACTGGGTTGCCCTATCACAGGCAGCTGTGTACCAGGGCCACCTTCATATTGCAGCGGCGCTCCAGAGCTTGACCCAGTCACAACGGGTCATGGCTGTGGTCGTCGACGGCATTGCCCACACCCCCCTGCAGCGAAAGGACGGCCCAGATCTTGTGCTTGAATCCCTAGAAGGGGCACTGAATCCACATCTTTCAGACCCAGAGGGGTGGGTTCTACCAAATCAACAACAGTCCGTTTAACAAGGAAAGAAAATGCAATAGAGCGAGGTTGGCATCTAAAGGAGAATGATGGGATGTCCTGTGTACAAATCCCACTGTATTTTTCCACTATCTTCTACTTTTGTTTGAAATTGTCGATTTTTTAAATCAACCCTCATCCCCATGGCCCCCTGCCCTCCACCCCCACCACCAACATTTTCTCCACACATTCACCCAGAGCACTGCACACAGTAATGTGAGAGAAGAGTTACTGGAAGCAGGTGGAAGGTGAGCAACAGAAGCTCTTCAACAATGCTGAAATACTGAAGTAGATGTTCTACAAATCGGCATATTATCGCAACATAGAGATTGATCTTTCCATTCGAGGTGACAGATGAGATTGTAAGCATTATCTGCAACTTAAATGAAAGCATTTAGAGCCCGAAGGATAGATTTTCCGCCTCGACTCATTTTCACGGGAGAAATGAATAAGGGCTGGGATTCCCGGCCAAGTGTTGACGCCAGCGTCAAAACCGGAGCGAGCGACGCCGGCGTCAACAGGCGTCCAGGCCCAGTCATTCTCCCCTTCCTCGGGGGGCTAACACAGCGCTGGAGTGCTGTGCGCTGCTCCGCTGCCGAAAGCCGGCCCTACACGGCCGGTGCAGGTCCGCGCATGTGCACCACGGCCATCTCCGTGCCAGCCCCTGGGCAGCATGGCGGAGCCCTAATTTTTGCCCTCAACAGAGTGACTGTCATTTTCTCCTGGGTACTGAGGTTTACTACCTCAAAGTATAAAATTCAGTGTCAATGGCCACGGTTCACTGAATTTAGGTTAAAGTCTGGTGAATATATTCAATGTTTTAGCATCAACTACTTCCTGTGGTAATGAATTCCACAGGCTCACCACTCTTTGTGTGAAGAAGTGTCTCCTTCTCTCTGTCCTAAATGGTTTACCCTGAATCCTCAGGCTGTGACCCCTGGTTCTGGACACACCCATCATCAGGAACATCTTCCCTGCATCTACCCTGTCTAGTCCTGTTAGAATTTTATAAGTCTTTATGAGATCCCCCCTCATTCTTCTGAACTCCAGTGCGAAAATCCCAACCTAGTCAATCTCTCCTCATATGACAGTCCCGCCATCCCTGGAATCAGTCTGGTAAACCTTTGCTGCACTCCCTCAAGAGCAAGAACATCCTTCCTCAGAGAAGGAGACCAAAACTGCACACAATATTCTAGGTGTGGCCTCACCAAAGCCCTGTACAATTGCAGCAACACATCCCTGCTCCTGTACTCAAAACCTCTCGCAATGAAGGCCAATATACCATTAGCCTTCTTTACCGCCTGCTGCACCTGCATGCTTACCTTCAGCGACTGGTGCACAAGGACACCAGGGACACCCAGGGATGCCGACCTGGCCAGGCTTCTCGGCACTGTGGATGGGAGACAGGGAACCCTGTTCCCCCGAGGGGGGTCAGAGGACCAGCAGCAGGGTCAGCAATGCTGTCTGGGGGGCAGTGGCAGTGCGGGCAATGTGACAAGGAGGACCACAGTCCAAAGTCAGAAGACCAACGACCTCCAATGAGCTGCAGGTGTAATTACCACCTCTCTCCTGGCATCAGTTCTACCTGCCATCCCTCAAACTCCAACCCCCCCCCCCCCCCCCCCCTGTCCTGCCAATCGACTGTTTGACACCTCACACCCTCCCCACATCCGATCTTTGTGCTTGTTCCTCAGAACCCCGGGCACCCACCAGCACAACCCCTTCATGTCCAGGTGCGGTGCCCACACATGCCACCTGTTGTAGACTCCCCTGACTCATAAGTGTGGGGTTCACAATGCCCTCTCTTTGTTCCACAGAAGATAGCCCATAATAATAGGGAAAGGGCCAATGAGGGGAGGAATCCCAGAGATTTGAGTCCTCACCTCCTATCAGGAATGGGCCCTGGAAATTGCAGGGTTTGTCCGAGGAGAGAGCAGTCACTGACTGTGAGGGTGGCCGGTGCCGTAGAGGTGAGAATCCA
The DNA here is from genome assembly GCF_902713615.1 of Scyliorhinus canicula. Lineage (NCBI taxonomy): Eukaryota > Metazoa > Chordata > Chondrichthyes > Carcharhiniformes > Scyliorhinidae > Scyliorhinus > Scyliorhinus canicula. Next base: position 14,148,643 of record NC_052163.1, on the reverse strand, counting down.
TTGCTCCTTCACCCAGATGGCCTGTCCCAAGTGTTCATGTCAGACACAATGATCCTTCCCTCTCACTGACCACATCTCCATTCTCTCGCAGGATCTCTATCTGATGGGGCCGGGCCTTCCGGAGTCGTCCAAGGCGACCACCATTGGGGCATCATAGCTGTCATCCGCTCCTTCCACCAGCGCAGGGGCACACACCTTGGCCGATGACATTGGTGGACAGGCTTCTCGGTCACAATCTGATGGCCACCATACAGTTGCTGACGCGCATCAGGTGGAGGCAGGAACATCCAAGGGAATCAGCAGCTGGAGGTCTGCTGGGTCCCAGCCAGATGCCGAGCCTCTGGACAAGGTTCTCCCAGAGCTGATGCAGATGACAGGACACAGCCGTGAGATTTAGGAGGGGGGTGTCAGCGACAGTCCAGCGACTGTAAGGCCGATTGGAGAAGTCCCAAAGGCTGCAGGAGGTGGTGCCAACAGTGCATGGCACCGAGGCCAACACTGCTCGGGTGGTGACCACAGTGGAAAAGCTGGAGCGCGAAGTCCACATGCCCTGAGCTCGGCAGGCACCGAGAGGGAGGCGGCAGCGCTGGAGACCAACCCAGGCCCTGCCATCAAGCCAACTATAGTGATCTCCATTTCTTCTGAATACCCACATCCTGGGGGTATTTGCAGCTCGGGAGAATGGAAGTCTGTCAGTCAAATGTTCACTGTTAAAACATGTCACACTTCATACATGTGAAGCCTTTGTCATGTTAATCTTCAAAGCGTGCCAGGCCGCACTCCCGTCTCCTGTTGCCCTCCGCTTCCCCTAACCTCCAGGCACAGAGGACCAGGATCAAATGCCCCCAATGCAGACCCTGTTCAGAGTTCAGAGGATGGGTGTGAGCGTGCCAGCAGCAGGAAGACAGAACAACTTTAGCAGAAACTGAGGAGTACCAGAGTTTTCTTCACAGTGAGGAATCATCACTCTCCTGCCTTGTACAGTGACCTGCCGACGGTGCCGACACAGGCCCATCACCCTGGAGTGATGTAACACAGGCCCTTGGAGAGAGGAATAGGGTGGTCGAGAAGGGGGCGGGGTGATGGGGAGTGCGGGGAATGGAGGAGGGAAATGGGGGGAGGCCGGGGGGGGATTTGTGGGGAGAGGGAAATGGGAGGGAGGGGAATGGGGAGGGAGCTGGTGGGGAAGGAAAATGGGGGAGGGGGGTTGAACTGATGGACTCAGCCTCGTCCCTGGAGAATCTGGAGACAAGGATGGCTGCTCTGGACCTACTGGCATGTTGGACTCTGGCTGCTGCCTGTCTCCATACTCCTAGCTTCTCCTCAGGCTCAGCCTCCTCCTCAGTCGAGGCAGCATGTCCCTCCACCTCCTCCTGCTCCTCCTTATAGAGTGACATGTGCACCATCGATTACCCCCTGGAATTTGGGAATCAAGGTGAGGGCAACAAATCCTGCAGCCCGGGCATCTTGGTGGGCCTAGTCTGATGCACAGGCAGACAGAACATCTGTCATCTCCCGGCTGCACCCGTGGCTGGAAGATCGGGGTATGCCTCACATGTCCCTTCTCGGGCCCTGGAATTACCTAGTGGCATCGACATTGAGGCTGCAGTAATCTGCACGACCACTGGGAGCGGATGTCCTCCTCCTCCACAGGGCGCCATGTCTGCAAGCACGGTCCCCCTGCTCAGATGTAGCCTGTGGCACGGTGTCCGTCAGCTCATTGAATGACCGATGCTGCTCGTACACCTTGGGCCACGCTGGCCTCCCATTCTGGGTCCCACCTCAACCTGATGGACGGCCGGGTCTTCAGGGTTTGCTGCGGCCCCCTGTACATGGGCTGCCACCTCCAGCCTGCAGCAAAAGGGCAGCATCCACGGGATTGACCCCAGCAAACATTGTTTTATCTGGAAGGAATTTTAGGCGGAGGGAGACCGACGATCAGTTAGGGCTTCCATCCCGAGACCTTCAAAACTCCCAAGCCTTCCCCACCCTTACCATGACTGTCCCGCCTTTTCTCTGTGCCATCCAGCCAGCCAGTTGTGCTGGCAAACCTTGCTCTGCACCTGGCCATATTAGGAGCCCCAAATCTCTCCCTGGAACGTTGGGGAGGATGTGTTCAGCTGCTCTCCACTCGTACAATCACTGCTCTAGACGCCTGCTCTTTAATGTTTGATTGTTGACAGCTATCTCTATAGTGCTGATGCTCCTCTGAGACTAATCATCCTCTGAGACATGGCACCTGAGCCTTTGAGGAGGTACTTGAGAGTTGAAGCGTGTAAGGTGCTCTCACAATGAATTCCTCATTTTAGATAGCCTTCAGCTGTGAAGCTAGAGGCTGCTCACGGTCAATGGAAGTTAAATCGAATTTCTGGAGAGAAACCGCAGCATGGTTCTGTTCTGGGGGAGTCTGGTAGGTCAGACAGGCAGAAGCTGTGGTTGCCTGTTATGGGTGGCTCGAAGGCCTCACAGATGCAAAGCCCCTCAGCGCACGGCCCAGGGGCGACCCCCGACCTGGAACACTTCAGCCCCCAACCAACTAGTGCCCTTGAGCTTGCATGCCGGAAAATGGAAATGGCTACTCACCTCCTCACTTCCCCTCAGCAGCCATTGTGCCAGGCTCCTGTTTTTGTAGAGGAGTACTGAACGACATTCACGTGACTTCCCGCTGGGAAGTCGGGTAATTCCTGGGAGGCCGCTGCATTCGACTTCAATCGCGTTACTAAGATTAAAATGAATGCAATTGAGGGTTCATGGTATTCTCGCCATTCTGGGGTGTGCTCCGGAACTTGCCATTGAGAGAGAGCGGGTCAGGTGAATCACAGAATGGTTAGTGCCTGGAGTGAATCTCGATTTTGCTCTCCTCCGCTATTCATCCAGCTCAGTCCAATCCCCGCAGGGCGCAACGTGGTTACAGAACCGTGCCCAATACCAATCTATGGGAAAGGTTACCTCGTCACAATGATTACCATAAGCAGGTTTATTCAATGTTCAAGTGAGAGTGGCTTTCAATACTCAAGTATCTACTAGTTTTTCTGAAACTGGAATAATTTTGTGAGACCGGTTGACCGTCCCAGTTTAATGTGCCATTTCTTTGTGGATGATGCCAGTGGAGGTAGGTTTCTCTGTACTGTTCGTGGTATCCCGTTATGCGATGCTTTATTTCAAAGCCATCTCAAGTAGTCACAAGGACACGATTTAGAACTCAAGAGTCTTGGGTCTAATAATTGGGCAGTTAGATGAAAAGAGCTTGTTGACTGCCAAGAATGGCTTTAAAGAGAGAAGCCAACAGACTGGGGCATTAAAATGCCAGTTAAATCCGAAACCATTCACCCAAGTGTTAGGTGCGTTACTTACTTTGATAGAGATGCAGTTGATAATATTGCAATTCTGCTGTTAATGGTCTGCCGCAGTAAGATATATATATAAATGATTGGATTTTGAAGTGGAGCAGCACACGCTGCTACACTGCTATTCATGCTGGCTCAGGGAGCTTTTGCTACTCATTCAAGTCTGTAGCTTTTATAGCTTCTGAGCCAGGGGTAAACAGGAGGTTCAATAATGTACTTGTATCTACATGCAGAGGGCGGGTGAAACTGACCAGGCTGGCTGCTGTACGAGCACAAAACCAACTTGCAAAAAATTAATTTCAAACAATTAACTGGGATGGATTCACCAAATGTATTACACTATCTCCCGACCAAGGGTTTAACGTTTCCAGAAAAAATTTTTTGTTTGCTTAATAAGTAAATTATATATTTTTTTTAATTGACTCTGATTGGCAAACCGACTCAGAAATGCTTCCATTGGCCTATTGCTCGAGATTTTCAGGATTCACATTTGGAATGTAAGGGTCCCAAACCCATTCATTGCTACTAATTAGTACTGTGTAATTTGAATGAAAGTAATTGTTATAATTCTATTTATTTTAGTCTAATTGGTCTACTGTGGCATCGCTTGTCGACAAAGGTTTTTTTTTTCAAAATGTGTCTCTGGTGCTGTTACTGTCTTTGCTTCCCTCTCTAATCTTTCAATCTCCCCCTGTGTCGATCTGCTTTTTATCCCCCCCCCCCCCCCCCCCCCCCCCGCTGAGTGGTGTTGAGACTTTTTACTGTGCTTCTTCCTGTGATTATTCCATTTGTTTCTCTCTCTCTCCCTCTCACTGTTCCATTTTAGGTAACTTTATCTGGCCTTGTTATGATCTAGTTAAAATTGCTAATGTGCTGTTTATGAGCAAGACTCTGAAGATTCCTTCACATCTGCACACTGATCCACAATTGCTATTTTACTTGATTGAATTCCCAGATATTCGCTTTGCATTGGCAGTTCGCCACATTGCACTTAATCCTTCTCGTTTGCTTCATTGTGGGGGGGGGGGGATATCTGGTGGTAAATGAAATAACTGCAAACATTAGTCAAACCTCTCTTCCATCTCAAATCCCATCCCTATTTTCTCAGCCACAAGCTTGATGTATATATGCTGCCAGAGACCGCAGATTTTTTTTTTAGCTTGTTGCTGTGTCCAGGATGTAACGTCCATTGTAACAATCCGCAACAATATCACTCTTTCTCTTTGCTATTGTATCCAGCATACCCCATGCCTCCGTGCTGTGATTACAAAATGGGAGCGGGCATTGGAGTTGACAAGAAATCCTCACCAAAAATGACAACTTCAGGAGTTTTTAAGCTGATTGAGAATAAGGATCTGCCTTGTGAAAGTAAGTGTACTGATATCCTGATGGTTTAATTAATTTTGTACATGATAAAGTGATAATTGCTGAAAAAATAGATACGTCGAAGCTTTTTATCCTGCACTCATCAGAACACTTCCCAAGAATACCAATATTTTTTTTAATAAATTTAGATTACCCAATTATTTTTTCCAATTAAGGGGCAATTTAGCGTGGTCAATCCACCTACTCTGCACATTTTTGGGTTGTGGGGGTGAAACCCACGCAGACACGGGGAGAATGTGCAAACTCCACACGGACAGTGACCCAGAGCCGGGATCGAACCTGGGACTCAGCGCCGTGAGGCGGTTGTGCTAACCACTAGGCCACCGTGCTGCCCAAGAATATCAATATAAGGGGCAAACAACTACAGAATGATAAGAAAGTGCTGATTGAGAGGCAAGTAGACTGATTGATGGAGGTGTTGCCATGGGGAATGCACCAGGTGACTTAACGTTAACTTCCAGGCATTGTGCGAAACTTAAACCAGGCAGTTTGACCCCGATTGGTCAAGGAGGCATTGTCCTGAGGAATGAGTCAGCAAATAGCTGTCACTAATTTTGGCAGTTGACTGTCAGTCACCTGGTGCATTCTCCATGGCGAGCCTCTACCGATCAGAGTCTATTTGTCAAACACTTTCTTCTCCAACACAATAAATTGTTGTTTTCCCCTAATATCGGTAGACTTGTAAAGTGTCATGAGAACGAATAGCTTTGACACGTCTCTTTTTTTCAGCAATACTCATGTTCTGTATTACCAAATAACTAAAGTGATAATTGTTTAATAATTGCCTCAAGAAAACAAGCAACATTGGACATTGGTCCTATTTTATGACTTGACTGTTATTTTTCTAATATCCCACAGATCAATCATCTTGGCCAGTGACAGAAGGTTTTACTCAAGAATCATAGAATTACTACAATGCAGAAGGAGGCCATTCGGCCCATCAAGTCTGTACCGACCCTCTGAAAGAGCATACTATCTTGGCTCCCACCCCCAACCTACCCCCGTAACCCCATATAACCTTTTGGACACTAAGGGGCAATTTATCATGGCCATTCCACCTAACCTGCACATCTTTGGACGGTGGGAGGAAACCGGAGCACCCGGAGGAAACCCACGCAGACACGGGGAGAAGGTGCAAACTCCACATAGTTACTCAGAACTGAAATTGAACCCGGGTCCCTGGCGCTGTGAGGCAGCAGTGCTAACCACTGTGCCACTGTGCTGAACCACATCCACCCTCCCGCCCCCCATCCAATCTTCAGCTGGTTAATTTTAATGAGGAGAGACAGTGGCATCGGGTTACTGGACTAGTAACGCACATGCCCAGGCTAATGTTCTGGGGAGATGAGTTCAACTCCCATCACAGCAGCTAGTTAGTGTTAAATTCAATTAATAAAACATGGAATATGAAGCTAACCTCAGCAATGGTGACCATGAAACTATTGTCGGTTGTTGTCGGCGGTCCTTCAGCGCCGGCCTAGCCCCCGGAAGTGCGGAGGATTCTGCAACTTCCGGGCAGCCCAACGCCGGAGTGGTTCGCGCCCATCTTGGCACCGGCGTCGGGCCTTCCCGCCAATTGCAGGAGAATCCCGCCCTGTTTCTTTTAAATTCTGCCCAAGGATCTTTCTGAATTCAAATATACTTTTCCTATGTAAAAACTCGAGTCTTGCTTTTAAAGTGTTGTTGTCTCTGAACAAGAGATTTTCAGCCTGGTTCTGTGCCCAGGCATTCAGACTGGGGAGGGTTTGATCCACCGTACAGTCTAACACTGAATCTTAATTATTATCACATGGATTTTGCAGTCTGCAGCAAAGCCAGGGCATTCACTGCTAACCTCAAAGAAAGCTTGGCTGACAGATGTAACGATCAGTGTCGCAAGAGCATTAACCCCCCTCGACATGCAGTTGATTGCAGCATCCTTTAATGTGGAGCTACAATTGTTACGACACCCTGGGCTAGTGCACGGTCAATTCCAGCCCTACCTGCCCCGGAGCCATAACACAAGTCAATTAACCAATAATTCTTATTAATATTTCCGAGGTCTTTGGCCCTTGGCTGCCCAATAATTGCAGTCACCAGTTTGGCAAGTTTAAACACAATTACTGTTTATTTATAATGAGTTATAATGAAATAAGCAGCAAATACAGTTGGTTAAATATTAATAAGTACCTAACTGCTACTTTAACTTGCCTCTTCACCCTCCACACACACACACTCACCAATGACAGCCAAACACAGAGGAGTGGAAAAGGAGGGAAGAAGCAACATAAATGAAAGAGCAAAGGATTTTTGCATCAGATGATGGTTCTCAGCATTCTTTCTTCACAGCAAGCTTGTAGGTTACAGTCTTTGTTTTAAAGCCTGTACTCACAATTTTACTGGAGAGACAGAGGGTTGGATTTTCTGTTCTGGAGACTAAGTCCCCATGCTGGCGGGTAAACGATGGTGTTTTACGCCAGAAAAACTGTCGCAAAACGGCCACCGATTCCCTGTTCCGGGGAGGGGGGGGGGTGGCTAGCAGCCAGGGAGCTCTAGCTGTCGATATGCCCAGGAGAATTGCTGGATCCGTGCCCGCGTATGCACACGGCGGTGGCCTGCAGCAGCCGCGCCGTGCTTCACGGCGGATGCAGCGTGCGGACCCAGCCCGCAAAAATAGTGCCCCCCTTCAGCTGGCTCACACGACCCGACCTCCCCACCACAGCACCCCCAGCCCCGAATATGTCCCCCCCCCTTGCCCGCAGATCGGCCCGCCCCCGACCATAGCCACCACGCTGAGTTCCCGATGGGTAAGACCACACGCGTCCCACGCCGTCGGGAACGGAGCATCGCGGGGTGGGCCTCAGCCAACGTAAAGAGGGCGTGGTGAAAGTGTTTTCAGGAAGCGGAGCATCAAAAAAGCAGTGCTGCCCACGATTTCGGCGTCATCCGGGATTCTCCACCCCGTCGCCGAACGCGATTTCAGCGTCGGGGATCGGAGAATGCAGCCCAGAGTCTCTGATCAAACTTTGCTTTCGGTTCCTGGCCGGCCTTCCGGCCTCCAGTTTCAGCAAATGCAATTCTCACAGGCAGCAGACCTCCTGGAGAAAAATAGTCGATTCACACCAGCTTTGTTTGGGGAGAGTTAGCAGATTCTGAACTGCGCAGCCTGTAATGGTTCTCCTGTAAACCTATTCATTCAGGCTTTCTACCAGTTCAGAACAGAAGAAAAATGTAGAGGAGAGGATAGCGGGACCTTCCCCCAAGGCTGCCAAGATCAAAACTGGAATCAAACATTCCAATGAAATCAGATCCCACCACCACATGTTACCGGGCAGGGCACAGCATTTTGGACCAATTCATTGACCACCAGCCAAATCAATCAAGCCAAGTCCCAGTCAATCGGTGCCGGTCAGTTTATACCTCCTGTTTAAACCAGTCCAGAGCAGCGCAGTGTTCTGTCCTGCTCCTGAAATCCTTTGCTTGAATCAAAGACACATGTCCATAATCGTCCATTAATCAAAAATGTAACAACAAAAATAAAAGAAAGGTGAAATAAGAGAATAAACAGGAAATTAACAGGAAGGACCCTTACACAGTTATGCCATCAAGCTGATGGAACAGCCAAACACGTCATAGAAATCTCACAGACAGCCAACTAGGAAATAAAAAGCAACTTTCCACTTCCAAATCACTTTTTTAAAATTAAAGAGAAGAAAATAAAGATCAAGACACAGGCACGGAGCTAAAGTAGAAGCGGAAATATCATGAAGAAACTTTTACATTTTCCCTAATTTATAAAAAATATAGTAATTTATCATACTGGAGTCATTCAACAACATTCAACAGTTATATTGTTGTTTATTTTCCGGGCCAGATGGAACTATTAGGCAGATTACCAATAAAAGCCCAGTTAGTTCTCATTTAATAGGCTATTTGTAGGCTTTCTATGTAAGCAACATAAAAGATGGGACAAATGATTCTTAGAGTCCCAAGAATAGAGATGAGTTATCAATGGGTGCATTCTCCAATGGAAATTGGAACTAGTCCACTTGACCTCTCCCCTCCGTTGACCAGTTGAACTGAGATAAACTGGCCTTTCCTCACTAGCCCAGTCCATCCCAGTTGAGACCCAACGGTGTGGAACTGGGCTTTCAGTGAGTTTGTTTTATTGATTCCCAAGAGTGAAATTAAAAAAAAACCAGGGGATAATAGGAGCCTGGAATTCAAGAACCAGGGGTGCAGGCAGCTGAACGTATGGCATCAGGCAGCGCAATTCACAGCACAATGCTCCAGCGGCCAGGATTAGACGAGCACAGCTATGTCAGATCGTTGTGGAACTGGAGGAGATTGAGGGGTAAAGCCACAGAGGGATTTGAAAACAAAGATGAGAATTTAAAAATTCAGGCCTTGATTCCCGAGAGCGAATGTAGGTCAGCGAGCACGGGAGAGATAGCTGCACAGCACAGGCAAACGATTGAAGTGAGGGTGTCTGCTCCTGTTATAATGACATTCATTTGCTCTGAGCTTTTCAGGTGTATATCAGATGAGGACAGTCTTGTTCACTCAGAGTGGCTCTTTCGTCTACCCTTTATTTTAACCTCATTAGAGCATTCTAAATCCCCCGACTGATTCATAAAAACAGCAACAAAAAAAGACCAGTATTGGCATGGCTGAACATGGTGTACTTGTGAGTCTATTTAACACTGCAGCATCCGAGCCAAGGGAGCGATGTTTTATTTTAACTCACACAGCAACACAGACAGCAGCCAATTGGGTGGGGAGAACAGGCATCTTGAGACCTAATCACTTGAGTTGTGAAGACAATGGAAGCCTGTTACAGCCCCTCTGTAGAATCCACCAAAGTCTCCTGCATGGACCATGGAGGGAGAAAACAAAGTTAGGTTTATTTATGTTGCACGGGAATCTGGGCTCCCTGAGGAGTCTTGCTCCCCGACCAGCACCCAACTCAGGGATTATATATCAGGAGCTTTCCCCTTGTTCAGGGGAAGCCCCACCCCTCGTTACCGGCGAAGATCATATTCAGTGGAGGTCACGGGGGAATCTGATGGTCCTGATGCAGTGACCCCCGCGAGGGTTACAACACCCCCGCCCCCCCCAAGTCCGGAGATATGTCCATGGACCGGTCCAAGGAACCCCTAATCTTCTTAACCCAGGAATGGCCTTCAGGGCCGATCTCATGAGACCAGAGGGGTATACCGAACCGGGGAGCAGTATTTTGGTGTCAAGCGCCTGGGTGGGGTCGGCAGAATGGAGGCGGCTGTGGGCGCCGACAGAACGGGCTCTGGTGGTGGCAATATGTCCATATCGATCCCGGAATCGAAGCCTAGCTGGACCTCGTCCAGCATCTCAGCGGCCTGGACGCCCAAATTCTCCACAGCAGGTCCGGCTGAGGCCAACGGCAGCAGCTGGGGTGGGGGGGTAACCTGACCTGGGGGCGGTTTTAGTCGGGAACGTCTGGAGTCGGATCTTCCGTCTCGGGGATACGCCCAAAGAGGTGATCCACTTGCCGTTTGACTCGTGCCCCTGTGCCCGCACTCGATGAGAGAGCGGTCATGTCTGGGCCTACACAAGCCCGGGATCCAAGTGGCGCCTTCAACAAAGCTGAGGACCTGCACCTGGTTCCCCCGGCCTGCCTCAGGCTCTGCTCCATCCTGGCCCCAGCGGACATTCTCGCCAATGCCCGGGAGAACTAAACGCAAAGGAGTACGAAGGCGGCGGCCCATCAACAATTCAGCCTGAGTGACCCCTGTTTTGCCATGCAGAGGAATCACGCCAGAGAAGTCTCCCAGGAACCCGGGGCAGCTTTTTCATCCCGTTTATGAATGTCTGGACTGCTCACTCCGCTAATCCATTTGACGCCAGGTGGTACAGGACGGTACGCACGTGCCGTGCGCCGTTTGTGGTCATGAACCCCCCAAACCCTGCACTCGCAAAAGCCGTTACGCTGTCCAAGGCCAGCACCTCTGGTGTGCTAAAAGATTGCTGCAGCCTCCGTATTCAGTGGAGGTCACGGGAAATCTGATAGTCCTGATGTTGTGACCTCCATGAGGGTTATAACATCCTCATTTCTGGCGGGCATTATAGAAGCGCAAACCTAAATTCTCTCAGTGCCAATTAACTGTACGAGAGCCTCTCCAACTCAGTCCAACCTCATATTTGCACAGTGCCCATGTGCACATCTTCAAGGCTGGTGCATCACCTCCCTTGTCTGTGGCCAGGACAGTGCCACCCAGCGCCAACCCTGATCACATCAGCTAACGCAGAAGCATTCAATTCCCTGGCCTGTACCCATGATAGTTGGTCAACTGTACAGCCACTGCGGCAGCACAGTGGCACAGTGGTTAGCTTTGCTGCCTCACGGCGCCGAGGTCCTAGGTTCAATCCCGGCTCTGGATCACTGTCCGTGTGGAGTTTGCCCATTCTCCCCGTGTTTGCGTGGGTTTTCCCCCACAACCCAAAGATGTGCAGGGTAGGTGGATTGGCCAGGCCAAATTGCCCCTTAATTGGTAAAAATGAATTGGGTATTCTAAATTTATTTTTTTTAAACTGTGACCACTGAATGTTATTGTTTTTTAAATTTATTCATTCACAGGATATGAGCGTCGACCGGCTGGGCCTGCATTTGTTGCCCATTTCGTTTTTTAAAAATAAATTTAGCATATCCAATTATTTTTTACAATTAAGGAGCAATTTAGCAGGGCCAATCCACCTAGCCTGCACATCTTTGGGTTGTGGGGGTGAAACCCACGCAGACACGGGGAGAACGTGCAAAATCCACACGGACAGTGACCCAGGGCCGGCATTCGAACCCGGGTCCTCAGCGCCGCAGGCAACAATGCTAACCACTGTGCCACCGTGCTGCCCCTTGTTGCCCATTTCTAATTGCCCTTGAGAAGATACAGGTGAGTCCCCACCACCTTGGGCTGCATCAGCCCATGAGGTGTAGGTACACCTGCCATGCTGATAGGGAGGGAGTTCATTCCTTTTCGACTTTGTAGCAGCTTGATACGACTGAGTGCCTTCCTCGGCCATTTCAGAGGTGTTATAACCCCCACGAGGCCTACGGGGGCCACTCGTTAATCTCCCCCCCCCCCGATAAAAGCCAGCCCAGGAAGAAGCCGGAATCTCCGGATGGTCCCGGCTGGGACTTGGACTGTTGCTTAGTTATTTTATTTCCCAGCGTGAGTCGGGCTCCTCAATGGCTACAATAAGAGGGAGGGTAGTGGTGAATGAACCACATTGCTGTGGTTCTGTAATCACATGTAGGCCAGGCCAGGTGAGGATGGCAGATGGTAATTTAAAATAATGATCTCATCAGACCAGCTTCCAATTTCAGATTTATTCATTGAATTTAAATTTCTGCAGCTGGGGAGCAGTCTTTAGAGCGTTAGCCTCGGCCTCTAGATTGCTCGTCCAGTGACATTACCACTGCTCTACCACAGAGCATTTAAAAAACAAGTTATGCACAATATTCAAAGATATCTTCTTATCTAAAAATGCCGATGAGCTGCATAGTTCAGACTGAAATATAAACCTGCATCTCATAGAGATGCTGTATTTTTGCAATTTATAGATTTTATGGGTGAATTGAGTTGAATTTGTGAGATCAGTGAAACATTTTGATGCTTTTAGCTCTTCAGATTTATCCGGTGTATCCATGGGCACAGGGATCGTTCCAAATTAAATCTTTGGACATTTCGAGCATCGCAGCATTACTCGGACACCTTAAATTAAAACACTGCAATTCAGTGGCGAGCAAACACTCAAATGTGTTTAAGCCTGACACAAAAATGTGATGGTGGCTGCAAACTCCATGCAGCGTTGAAGCCGACCCTGCACAAAATGTCTTGTGCTGCTTGGAGTGTGCAGCCTATCCAAACATAGGAAATTAAATGTCCCAGCGTGGAGAGAGACAAGCTCACCTGTCAATTAATTCCTGTCTTAACACCACTCAATTGACGCGGGTTTTAATAACTGAGCAATGTGCTGAAACTTAGATAAATAATAGAGGAGTGCTGGATTATGATGCAGTGTGGTCCACAGAGATGTTGTCTGCATCCAATTATTCTCTCTCATGTTAAAGTTCTTCTGCTGGAGCCAATATTTAGCTAAGTTTATAGAAAGATGGAACTTCCATCTCTGCGGCACTTTCCATGACCTCAGGATGTCCCCAAAGCGCTTTATTGCCACTGGAGTGTTTTATTACAGTGTAGACACTGCTCTCCGGTCAGGAAAACCTTTCAAAAAAATGTGTACTTATGCATTGCCTTGATATAGTGCACATTCCAAAGTACAGCACAGATACCAAGAACAATTAGGGGAGGCCATGAAGGAATGGGCCAAGGATGACTTTCAAGACAATGGGAGAGAAAACAAGGGCGTTAATGGAGCTTAGGGACTGTCGGGCAGCCTCGTTAAAGCAGCTGAAGATTCAGCCACCAATAGTGGCTCAAGATGGTTGCGTAGGCAGATCGACATCGGAAAACCTATAGGGCATTAACTGGACCACAGGGAGAGGGGATTGCAGAATTAGGTGAGATTTGGGACTGATTTCTGATGATAGATAATGAATGCACTGGGTTGGAGGTCTGAAAAATGTTGCCTGGGGTATAGGTAATAATAATAATAATCTAACAATAATCTTTATTATTGTCACCAGTAGGCTTACATTAACACTGCAATGAAGTTACTGTGAAAAGCCCCTAGTCGCCACACTCCGGCAACTGTTTGGGTACACTGAGGGAGAATTCAGAATGTCCAATTCACCTAACAAGCACGCCTTTCGGGATTTGTGGGAGGAAACCGGAGGAAACCCACGCAGGCACAGGGAGAACGTGCAGCCTCCACACAGACAGTGACCCAAGGCGGGAATCGAACCTGGCACCCTGGAGCTGTGACGCAACAGTGCTAACCAATTAATCAGGCAGAATCAACATGGTTTTGTGAAAGGGAAATCCAATTTATTGGAGCTCTTTGAGGAAGTAATATGTGCTGTGGATAGAGGTGGATGTACTGTACTTAGATTTCCAGAAGGTATGTGATAAGGTTCCACATCAAAGGTTATTGTGAAAGCTCATAGTTTAAGGGGTAACATATTGGTATGGATAGAAGATTGACTAAGTAACAGGACACGGAGAGTTGGCAGAAATCGGTCTTTTTCTGGTCGGGAGGCTGTAATGAGCAGCATGGCACAAGGACTGGTGCTGGGACCGCAACTGTTTACAATTAATATAAATGACTTGGATGGAGGAACCAAAGCTATGGCTGCGAAATTTGCTGACAGCATAAAGATAGGGAGGATAGTAAATTGTGAAGGGACGTAGATATGTTCAGCAAAGATCTGGTAAATTGTCCATTTTGGCAGGAAGAATAAAAAATAAACTTATTATCTAAATGGTGACAGTAATGTAAGCCAACTTACCTGGGGCTGGTTTAGCACATGGCTAAATCGCTGGCTTTGAAAGCAGACCAAGGCAAGCCAGCAACACGGTTCAATTCCCGTACCAGCCTCCCCCAACAGGTGCCAGAATGCGGTGACTAGGGGCTTTTCACAGTAACTTCATTTGAAGCCTACTTGTGACAATAAGCGATTTTCATTTCATTCATTCAGTTTGTAGAGCACTGCAGCCACTTCTGAAAATAAGGGGTTGCTCATTTCAGACGGAGATGAGGAGAAATGTTTTCCCACGGGGTCATGAATCTCTGGCTCTCTCTCTCTAAAGGCTGTAGCAGCAGTGTCTTTGAATCATTTTAAGGCAGGGCTCCGTTGATTCTTGATTAACAAGGGGGTGAAAGATTATGCGGGGCAGGCAGCATTGTGGGGCGGATGCTACAATGGTCAACCACAATCTTATTGAATGGCGGAGCAGGTTCGAAGGGTCAAGGGGTCTACTTCTGTTCCTAATTTGCATGTTCGTATGAGGCACTTACATTATGAGCTGTGTGGTTGCGTTCGGAGGTGTATGCTTGCGATGTTCCACGCTGTAAATAAATAAAGATTGGCTCCATTAACATCCTTCCCCAACCAGCTTTCTGGATCGAAACATATGGGAACACCACCAGCTTTAAATTTCCTTCCCTGCCACACAGCATCCTGACCTGGAATTATGTCACCGTCCTTCCATTGTCGCTGAATCGAAATCCTGGAACTCCCTCCCTAACAGCACCGTGGGTGTACCTACACCACGTGGGCTTCAGAGGTTCAAAAATGAGCTCACCACCACCTTCTCAAGGGCAATTAGGGATGGGCATTAATTGCTGGCCTAACCTGGCCACAAACATACGCATTCCATGAGCAAGTGAAAATTATGTTGATGACACGGGATGTGAAGCTCAGCGAAGAATTGTAACATTGGTCTGGAAGTAATCTCACTCATTTGGTACTTTTGGTGGCAGTGTGTGAAATTCGTACAAAATTCTTGCACTGTTTTAAAACATGAATGCACCTTTGTTGGACGGTGCTGTCTGATATAGCTCTCTGGCCTGAAGTCTCTGAAAATATACTTGCTAAAACTAGCAACAGACATGTACAGAGATTAGAAGATGTATTTGTGTTGCCATATGCAATGGGGCATCCCTGTTGCTTTTACCGTCCTTAATAACTAGTTTCCACGCTTTGTTTATATGCCACTATGCCGTAATCAAGTGACTATCGGAGACTGTTAAACTCCTGCAATCATTTCAATGCTGCAGTAACACTGGACTTTCTATTTATCCTCCATGTCCAGGGGTCTGACAAGCAACTGCAGCCACAAAAAGACTCTCGGAGCCAACCCACGACAGGCGGAGGATTTGGAGAATGGGTCACTTCCAGATATATTCTCAGCAGTAGTCGTATCTTTAAAGATAATATAGCCTCCTGGGGACCTTCTAATCCATCTCTGCACTGTCCTACCAATTGTAACCGATATTGTCTTTCTTTCAAGATCCTTGTCAAGTTTTACTTTGACGAGATTTAACCTAAATCCTCCTGTGGTAAGCTATTCCAGCCGGCTATCAAATTCTCAGTGTTCAAAATGTCAGTACATGAGTTTACTTATTCTCAGCTGAAAGTCATATTGCTTCACACTGCGGGCTAAAAAACGCAATAGTGTCGGTGTTTGAGTGTGGAACAATTACTTGTTGCCTGGTTGAGATGATTCAAGCTGCATTCAATCTTCGTGCTGCCTCATCGTCAGTCTAATAGCAAAGTGGAGCCCAGAGGCTAAACCCACTGCTAACTGGCTGCATGTTCCGCAGGGGGCCTGGCTGGTGCATGCACGACAATCACATGAGTTGCAGCTAAGCTGCGCTTCTTAAAGGGGAAGTGCATTCTGGCTACAGCAGCTAGCAGAACGGTTTGGGGAAGGTGTTTCAGGGAAGGGTTAAGGTTCTGACAGATCAGCAGGCCAGAGAGCAGGCCTCTCTGATGCAGCGTTGAAGGCCTTGGTCAAGGAGGTGGGAAGTAAGAGGGAGATCGTGGGCAGCATTTAATGCCCTTGTCTCCAAACACACACCTGCTTTAACATGGCAGAAACAGCTGACTGGTCCAGGATAAGAGTACCATGGCAGAGATTATCTGACAAGATGCTCTGTGCACCGTTACGCACCGAGTGCATCCATCCCCTTGACCTTGTACCTCGATGACCTCGCTGCACCTAAGGTCCTGATTATCAATAAGGCCATTTCTGACCACTTGTATATCTGTCTTCCCCCCACCCCACCCCCGAATGACTCCTTCATTTAACCCAATCCCATCATCCTCCCCAAATACCTGTGGATTGATGTCTCCCCCAATCACACTCAGATATCTTCTTGAACCCCCCCCCCCCCCCCCCCCGCCCCAGCAATCTCCAAGCCCCGACAATCTTCCCTAATGTCTCAAGATCACCCCTGGATGCACTCCCCAACCGTGATCTATCCACATAGCCCTTCGGCAATCTCAATCCGAATAATCACACCAGATCCTCAGCCAAGACCTTTTCTGAAGGACTCCCCTGATCAACAGCCTGTCATGTGTCCAGGCATGGAATCCAATTTAAAAGGCACGCGCCTTCAGTAAAAACCCACCAGCATTTGGGGAAGTCAGACTTTACGGGCTGGATTCTCCAACCCCCACGCAGGTCGGAGAATCCCCGGTGGGCGGTACGAATCCCGCACTGCCGGCCCGACGCCGGCTGCCGTATTCTCCGGCGCCGGTTTCCGGGCAGGGTCGGGATTCACACCATGCTGGTCGGGGGCCTTTGGCAGCGCCCCCCCCCCCAGCAATTCCCCGAGCCCCGGTGGGCCGAGCGGCCGTCGGTTTTTGGTCAGTCCCGCCGGCGTGGATGACATGGTACCAGGCGGAACCTGGTAGGTGCGTCGGAACCTGGTAGGTGCGTCGGCTGGGACGATCCTTTGGGGGGGGGGGATCTGACCCTGGGAGGGCCCCCCACAGTGGCCTGGCCCGCGATTGGGGCCCACCGATCTGCGGGCGGGCCTGTGCCGTGAGGGCACTCCTTCCTTCCGCGTCGGCGCCCTGTAGTGCTCCACCATGGCCGGCGCGGAGAAGACACCCCCCTGCACATGCGCCAGAATACGCTGGTTGTGCGGGTTCACACCGACTCTTTGGCGCATGCGCGGACTTGCACAGTCCCTTCGGCGCCGACAGGCACGGTGCCAATCCCTCCAGCGTCCACCTAACCCACCCCCCCCCCCCCCCCCCGGGGAAGTGCAGAGGATTCCGCTACTCCCTGCCGGCCCAACGCCTGAGTGGTTCGCACCGTTTTTGACGCCGACGTCGGGCCATCGCGCCGATTCCGGAGAATCCCGCCTTAGATATATAATTCCGCACCTTGGCTCCAAAACCCAACCTCGATAAATATGGAGGTTAGTTATTCTCTCGCCTTCTATGTTCACATCACATCCTTGCCCTCCCAGAAAACCCATTTGCCCACAGCTCAGTCACCCACATTAGGTGATGCTCCAAATCCCTGACATTGCTGACTTACATCGCCTGCCTCCAGGGTATTAAATGCAAAACCTTTGTCCTCGTCTCCAATTCCCTCTATCATCCGCTGCACCCTGTGTCTGCAATTTCCTCCACTCCCACGCACTCTGTTCCTGAGACGCAGGGAATGTTTGCCTCCTCCCTCCCTCTCGCTGCTGCACTACTGGAAGCAGACCCTGTTGTGTCTTTTAAGCTGGAAACACGCCTAAATATGTTGCTTCGTTTCACTTTGATGCCATAACTCGACTGACCTCGGTGGGAGAGAATTATGCATTCTTGCAAACACAAGTAAAGCTTTACTCCGTTTCAAGAAAATCATTTCTGTAGGGTGGAAATTTGATTGTGTCAAGATCAGAGGACCTGCAATGTTTTGACAGGTCAGCTTATATATCCTTAAATCAAAGCAACGTAATCCAGAATCAAGTTGGTTTCATAATGTGCCTGGCATCGGATGGCAGTGACTTGAATTCATTGATCGCACACACATTGATATCAATGGCACAGGGATTAGTAAGGCTGGCTGTGTGTATCGGAAAGACTGTCACTAGAGAGCTGCCAATCTGTGCACTGCCAGAGATAGGTTACATAATGTAATGGAACATTTGCCAGGCTGCATAAGTGACAATTTCATTCAACGAAATGGCACATTAAGGAGCAGCTTATTCAACTCTTTAGGCAAGTGTGGTCCTTAAAAAAACAACTTCCGATCCTTTTTAAAACCTCAGTTTGGATCTATGCATGGAGGTTTCCGAAACAGTTTCTCTTTATCCATGATTGCGAAAGCTGCTGCCTGTTCTTTAAGGAGATTCCCTGTCAATTCTCTCTTTGCTTCATTCTGCCGCAGAACCTCAGAATAGAACCTTGAGCCGACGCAAGGTCGTCAGAGCATTCTCTCGTGAACCCTTGTGTTTGCTCGGGCTGACAGCTAAATAACACATCTGTTCCTTTGCCAGTGCACCAGAATCCAGGCCTGGCCCTGGGTACAATTAGTGCGAGAGTTGGTCTGCTTCACTTTCTTACTTTGCAAGATTTTCAACTTCACTGCTCTTAATTGGGGAAACAGCTGGCATGTAAACACATGTACTGCCACCCGGAAGATCCAGGCTTTCATTAATGAGGAGTCAGAGAAGCAGAAGGATGGGATAGACGACAGCGCATCATGTCAAGCTGTAAAATACGGGCCAGTTAGAGAGCTGTACCTTATTCACTTACATTTTAATGACAGTAATTTGGAGATAAGGCACAATTCCATTAACTGCGCTCTGCCACACCATATCATTTGACTTGAATTTATCATTATGCACAGCACGACCATTCTCCCCGTGTTTGTGTGGGCTTCGCCTCCACAACCCAACCATGTGCAGGGTAGGTGGATTGGCCACTCTAAATTGCTCCTTAATTGGAAAAAAATGAATTGGGTACTCTAAATTTATTTTAAAATAAAAATTTAAATTTAGATGTGTAGCGCAAGGACTATTTTTTCACTCCTCCATAGACCATATGACACTTGCATCAGAACAGCAAAGGAAATAACAAAGTTATTATTAATCACTATGCAATCTGTTCCCATTTACACACCATCTAGACCCATTATTTACTTACCCATCACTGTGGTGATATGCATCACTGTATATGCACAAGGGGTTAATGTAAATACACTACAACTAAGTAACCACTAGAGGGAGCACCAGAGATGTCATGACATTCAGACATACAGCCAATGGGTCATTACAATAGGACACAACCAATGGGTAATCAGGACACCCAGAGGTGGCATTACCACAAGGGAGCACTTCACAACCCATATAAAAGGACAGGGCACACATGCTCTGCCTCTTTCCACAGACAGACATCTAGAGAGTGAGACAGGTTGATCAACAGCATCACACCCAGCACGTGGCTTAGAGCAGACTGGTTTAGTTAGACTGAGTTACTACAGCTAGATTAGCAGAGAGTCAAACTCATTTAAGAACTGTGTTAATAGTTCAATAAACACGTTGAACTCATTACAAAGTCTGGAGCTTCCTTTGTCAAAGCATACATCAAGGAAGCAGCTTATGCTACATGAAGCAGCATAACACAACAATTACCATTGCCTTTAACCTTTTCCTTTACCAACCCTGCCCAGAGCAAGATCCAGTCTCCCCTTCCATTAAGATCAACGGAGAAACTCCACCAAACACTGAACATTTCCCATACCTGGTGAGTCACCTCTCCTCTAAGGCTGACATCGATGTGAAGATCCAACATTGTATCCAATCCATGAGTGCCTCCTTCGGATGTCTAAATACAAGAGTCTTTGATGACCGCGACATCCGTGCTGACACCAAGATGTCCGTGTACAAGGCAGTTGTCGTCCCAACTCTTCTATACAGCTCAGAAATGTGGACTGCATACGGGTGCCAGCTCAAGGACCAGCTCAAGGACCTGGAGAGGTACCATCAATGATGCTGACATGAATTCTCTGCGTCGGCTGGGAGGGCCGGCGTACTAACATCAGTGTCCTTGAAGGAGCTGAGAGCACCAACATTGAGGCCAACTCTGCTGGGCCAGTCTTGTGCTTAGGATGTCAGAGTCCCAACTGCTGAAGCAAATCTTCTTCACCCAGCTCAAGGAAGGCTCCCGAACAAGATGAGGGCAAAGGGAGCGCTTCATTGACACCCTGAAGGCTGACCTCAAAAAATGCAACATAGACATCAACGCCATGAGACCCTTGTTCAAAAGAAACCTTTTTGGAGCAACCGCTTGCTTAAAGGAACACAATTCTTCGAGGACACCCGACGGCAATGGGAGGCCCAGAAAAGGAGCCTGAGAAAGGAATATCAGTGATCTAGAGTCCAAGGACCAATCGCACCTCCCAGAAACACCTGTCAAGTGAAAGGTCAAAGATGTGGCCTCAGATCGGGCTCAAGAACCCATGACCAATAAGTAACACGGAGCTTCTTAGGTGGACAGTCATACTCATTAGCAAGTGATCATCAAAGAAGTCCATCCCCTTTGATCTTGTACCATCATCCCTTTGGTCAGTTAATCTTCCTCTTTGTTCCTTCCTGCCCACCTTTGCTGAAATGCTCTTACATCGCTAACTTTTTCCATTTCTCAGGAATGGTCATTGATCTGAAATGTTGGGTGGGATTTTAAGCCCCTTTCCACTGGTGAGATCTTCCGGCCCCGTTGAAATCGACAGACTTTTTTTTTTTAATTTAGAGTACCCAATTATTTTTTCCAATTAAGGAGCAATTTAGCGTGGCCAATCCACCTACCCGGCACATCTTTGGGTTGTGGGGGTGAAACCCACGCAGACACGGGGAGAATGTGCAAACTCCACACGGACAGTGCCCCAGGGTTCGGGATCGAACCTGGGATCTCAGCGCCGTAGGCAGCAATGCTTTCTACCACTTTGCCACATTTGTGCCCCTTTCTGCTGAAGGAACTGATTCTCACCGAGGCAGCATTCCACAGGTGCCAGCAACACTCTTTTGACGAAGCCAGGTGGCTGTTCCGCAGCAGTAGATAGTGAGCGACACCCGATCATTCAGCCAGGCTGCGTGCCAGGCAGGCCTGACTCTGTAATGAACAGAGAAGATGCTGGAATCATTCAGCAGGTCAGGCAGCTTTAGCACAATTCAAGTTTCAGGCGATTGACCTTCTGTCAGGAATGAGCTGTGGCCTTTCATCGGCAGCCTCACTCAGTCCCCACTCGACATCCGGACATTAACATCTGACCCTTTCTGGCAGAGGCCGTGGAGAATAAAAGGAAATCTGAGAATAAAAGCTGGTGATGCCTGAAACATTAACTCTAGCCTGAATTTTCATAAACACAAAGAGCTTCTCTGTCATGACAAAAATGACTGCGGAGGCTGGATTTCGGATCCAAGGGACTCGCGTCTGCTTGCGATTGGCGGGGTGAGGGGTGGGGGGGGGTGGTGAATGGGGCATGCTTTCAATTATACGTCTGTGTTCATGGAGGTAGCTGCCCGTATATAACAGCTGCCGCCAGTCATCTCAGCTTGGAGTGAGGGACACAGTGTGTGCCTATTAGTTCTGATTGGAACAGATCTAAGCTTTGAAGAGTTGCTTAGATGGGCGAGGGACTCTTTTGGAGAGATAAGTTACACTCTTGTATATGCTCCTGGGGCACATTTGGGATTGTTAAAATCAGAAATGGCTGCGAGTAAAGAGTGCATAAACACATTAAATTTGTCAAACAAATTGGAACCGTGAAGTGGAACTGTCAAAAGGAGCCATATAAAGCTGTCAAGACCTTTAAATAGTTGGGGAAAATGTGGAGTTTTAAAAAAAAATCAGTGCTTGCTATTTCACTTTGGCTGTCGGCTTGAGGTTTATCATAACTGGATTAGAGCTAGAATACCTGATTTAACACCCTTCCATTATCACATTTGGGTGCCTCTCGGTTCACTCTTTGATTGGCAGCTCTAAGTGGTTATAGATTCTTTGAAGTGGGACTATGAATTCCAAAGCTTATTTTTATAGGGGATTAAAATTAGTTATATGTAGTGAATGGGTTTTTAAAAAATAAATGAGAGTTTTTTTTAAACTGTGAATTCTTCAAAGACACTGAATACCATTATTTTTTCCAAAATTCTTTGGATTCTGGAATGGTTCCTACAGATTGGAGGGTAGGTAATATAAGCCCGCTAATGAAAAAGAGAAGTAGAGAGAAAGCAGGAAACTATAGACCAGTGAGCCTAACATCGGTAGGAGAGAAGTTGCTAGAGTCCATTATCAAGGATTTCATAGCACAGAATTTGGAAAGCAGTGGTGTAATCAGACAAAGTCAGCATGGATTAACGAAAGGGAAATCACGCTGTTTAGGGTAGCTGTTGAACAGGCAGAAATAGTATACAGCGAGCCTGTGAAGAAGGATAGACAGTTGATAGGGCAAAGTTGCACTCAGTGGAATGGGTTAAAGTGTGTCTGTTTCAATGCAAGGAGTGTCAGGAATAAGAACTGAGAGCATGGATCAGTACTTGGAACTACGATGTTGTGGCCATCACGGAGACATGGATTTCACAGGGGCAGGAATGGTTGTTAGATGTTCCGGGTTTTAGATGTTTTCAGAAGAATAGGGAGGGAGGTAAAAGAGGAGGGGGAGTGGCACTGTTAATTAGGGAGTGCACCACAGCTGCAGAAAAGGAGGTAGTTGAGGAGGGTTTGTCGACTGAGTTAGCATGTGTGGAAGTCAGAAACAAGAAATGAGCAGTCACTTTATTGGGAGTTTTCTATAGACCCCCCCCCCCCCCCCCCCCTCCCAATAGCAGCAGAGAGATAGAGGAGCAGATTGGGCGGCAGATCTTGGAAAAGTGCAGAAGTAACAGAGCTATTGTCATGGGTGACTTCAACTTCCCTAATATTGACTGGAATCTCCTTAGTGCAAATGGTTTGGATGGAGCAGATTTTGTCAGGTGTGTACAGGAAGGATTCCTGACTCAATATGTAGATAGGCCGGCTAGGGGGGAGGCCATATTGGACTTGGTGCTCGGCAACGAACCAGGCCACGTGTCAGATATCTCAGTGGGAGAGCATTTCGGTAACAGTGACCACAACTCCTTGACCTTTACCATAGTCATGGAAAGGGATAGGAACACACAGTATGGGAAGGTATTTAATTGGGGGAGGGGAAATTATACTGCTATTAGACAGGAGCTGAGGAGCATAGAGTGGGAACAATTATTCTTGGGGAAATGCACAACAGTAATGTGGGGATTGTTTAAGGAGCACTTGCTGCGAGTGCTGAATAGTTTTGTCCTACTGAGACGAGGAAGGAATGGTAAGGTGAAGGAGCCTTGGATGACAAGGGAAGTGGAGCTTCTAGTCAAGAAGAAGAAGGAAGCTTATGTAAGGTTGAGGAAGCAAGGATCTGACTCGGCTCTAGAGGGTTACAAGGTAGCCAGGAAGGAACTCAAAAATGGACTGAGGAGAGCTAGAAGAGGGCATGAAAACTGGCAGGAAGGATTAGGGAAAACCCCAAGGCATTCTACATTTATGTGAGAAATAAGTGGATGATCAGAGTGAGAGTAGGGCCGATCAGAGATAGTGGAGGGAACTTGTGCCTAGAGTCTGAGGAGATGGGAGAGGCCCTAAATGAATACTTTGCTTCAGTATTCACTAGAAAGAGGGATCTTGTTGCACATGAGAACTGTGTGAACCAGGTTAATAGACTCGAACATGTTGATATTAAGAAGGAGGATGTGCTGGAAATTTTGAAAAGCATCAGAATAGATAAGTCCCCTGGGCCTGAAGGGATATACCCAAGGTTACTACGAGAAGCAAGGGAGGAGATTACTGCGCCATTGGCGATGATCTTTCTGTCCTCACTCTCCACTGGAGTAGTACAGATGATTGGTGGGAGGCGAATGTTGTTCCCCTGGCCGGAAGAAGATAGTGAGTGGTAGTGGATGGAAAGTATTCCGCCTGGAGGTCGGTGACCAGTGGTGTCCCGCAAGGACCTGATCTAGGACCTTTGCTATTTGTGGTTTTCATAAATGACTTGGATGAGGAAGTGGAAGGGTGGGTTAGTAAGTTTGCCGATGACACGAAGGTTGGGGGAGTTGTAGATAGTGTTGAAGGTTGTTGCAGGTTACAACAGGACATTGACAGGATGCAGAGCTGGGCTGAGAAGTGGCAGATGGAGTTCAGCCTTGATAAATGTGAAGTGATTCATTTTGGAAGGTCGAATTTGAATGCTGAATACGGGGTTAAAGGCAGGATTCTTGGAAGTGTGGAGGAACAAACTGATCTTGGGGTCCACGTACATAGATCCCTCAAAGTTGATACCCAGGTTGATAGGGTTGTTAAGAGGGCGTATGGTGTATTTCATTAACAGGGGGATTGAGTTTAAGAGCCACGAGGTTTTGCTGCAACTTTATAAAACTCTAGATTAGACCACATTTGGAATATTGTGTCCAGTTCTGGTCGCCTCATTATAGGAAGGATGTGGATGCTTTGGAGAGAGTACAGAGGAGGTTTACCAGGATGCTGCCTGGACTGGATGGCAGGACTTATGAAGAAAGGTTGAGGGAGCTAGGGCTTTTCTCACTAGAACGAAGAAGGAAGAGAGGTGACTTGATAGAGGTGTACAAGGTGATGAGAGGCATGGATAGAGTGGATAGCCAGAGACTTTTCCCCAGGGTGGAAATGGTTGTCACGAGGGCACATAATTTTAAGGTTTTTGGAAGAGGGTATAAGGGAGATGTCAGAGGTCGGTTCTTTACATAGAGAGTGATGGGTGTGTGGAATGCACTGCCAGCAGAGGTGGTGGAGTCAGAGTCATTCGGGACATTTAAGCGACTCTTAGACAGGCACATGGACAGCAGTAAATTGAAGGGGAGTGGGTTAGGTTGATCTTAGATTAGGAGAAATGGTCGGCACAACATTGTGGGCTGAAGGGTCTGTACTGTGCTGTACTGTTCTATGTCCTATGCTTGACAAATTCGCTGGAATTCTTTGAAAATGTAACTTGTAGAGTTAACCAGAGAGAACCGGTGAGTGTGGTTTATTTAGACTTTCAGAAGACAAGGGGCGGGACTCTTCAACCCCTGCCGGATGGGATAATTCCCGGGGAGGGGTGGCGCGAATCCTGCCCCGCCACCCCGACTGCGGCTGCCATATTCTCCGCCACAGTTTTTTGAGTAGGGGCAGGATTCCCGCCACGCCGGTCGGGGGCCATTGGCAGCGGCCTCCCTGGCGAATCTCCTGGCCCCAATGGGCCGAGTGGCCGCCCATTTCTTTGGCCAGTCCCGCCGGCGTGAATCACTCACCTAACGCACCGGCGGGACCTGGCAGGTGAGTATACATGGGCGGCCCTCGGGGGGTGGGCTCGGGGGGATCCGACCCGGGGGGGGCCCCCCACGGTGGCCTGGCCTGCAATCGGGGCCCAACGCTATGCGGGCGGGCTTGTTCTGCGGGGGGCACTTCTTCCGCGCCGGCCCCTGTAGGGCTCCGCCATGGCCGGCGCAGAGAAGAGAATCCCCCGCGCATGCGCCAAAATATGCCGGCCGCATGCGTGAACGCGCGCCGTCCCTCTGGAGCCGGCTGGAGTGGCACCAACCACTCCGGCATCCACCTAGCCCCCAAATGTGCAGGGGCTGTTGACGCCGGAGTGGTTGACACCGGTTTTCCCGCTGGCGTGGAGGCTTAGTCCCCAGAAGGGAGAATCCCGGGCATGGTCTCACATGGCAGACTACTATGTAAAGTTAAAGTGCATGGGATTGGGAGCAGTGTCTTCAGATGAATAGAAAGCTGGTAGGAGACAGGAAACAAAGAATAAGTGGGTATCTTTCCAATTGGCAGAGAGTAACTAGTGGGGGTCCGCCGGGACACCAACTTTTTATATTATATATTAATGATTTGGACAAGGGAACTACAGGTATTATCTCCAAATTTGCAGATGATACAAAGTTGGGTGGGAGGGTGAGCTGTGAGGAGGATGCAGAGATGCTTCAGCGGGATTTGGACAGGCTGGGTGAATAAATGTGAGGTTATCCACTTTGGTAGCAAAAAATAGGAAGGCAGATTATTATTTGAATGGGTGTAAATTGAGAGAGGTGGGTACTCAACGAGACCTTTGTATGTCAGTTGCTGTAAGTAAACGCGCAGGTACAGCAGGCAGTAAAGAAGGCAAATGGTATGTTGGCCTACAAAGCGAGAGGATTTGAGCACAGGAATGGGGATGTTTTACTGTAATTGTATAGGGCATTGGTGAGGCCACACCTGGAGTATTGTGGGCAGTGTTGGTGTCCTTATCTGAGGAAGGATGTTCTTGGTATGGAGGGAGTACAACGAAGGTTTACCAGGCTGATTCCTGGGGTGGCGGGACTGTCATATGAGGAGAGACTAAATTGGTCAGGATTATATTCATTGGAGTTTAGCAAAGTGAGCGGGGATCTCATAGAAACTTATATTAAAAAAAGTTTTAATTTAGAGTACCTAATTAGTTTTTTCCAATTGTGGGGCAATTTAACGTGGCCAATCCATCTACCCTGCATATCTTTGGGTTGTGGGGGGAGACCCACGGAGACACAGAGAGAATGTGCAAACTCCACATAGATCGAACCAGGTCCTCGGCGCCGTGAGGCAACAGTGCGAACCACTGCGCCACCGGGCTGCTCGGAGAATCGCCGCAAACGGTGAGCGGCGATTCTCTGGCCCAGATGGGCCGAGCGGCCGTGTGTAAACGGCTGAGTCCTGTCGGCGCCGTCCACACCTGATCACTGCCGGCATGTACTCGTCGCGAAGGCTCGGGGGGGCGGCCTGTGGGGGTGGGGGGGTGGGGGTCTCCGTTCCCGGGGGGGGGCTCCGAGGGGGTCTGGCCCACGATCGGCGGGGCGGCTCCTCCCCCCCCCCCCACCCCCTGGCCCTACTTCCTTCCGCGACCGGCCCCAGAACCCCAGTGCCACGTTGGTGAGGGGCCGGAGCGCTCCATGAGGTTACCGCACATGCACTAGCTGGCGCAGGCCCAACTGCGCATGCGCGGGACCCAAGGCGTCGCGTCTTTTACCACGCCGAGGCCCTGCCCCGTAAATCACGCAACGCCCCTGCTAGCCCCACGGAGGGGGGAGAATAGGGGTCTGGGAGCGGGTGCCGACGCCGAAGTAAAACACTCCAGTTTTTGCTCCAGCGTCGGCACTTAGACTCCCGTTGGGAGAATCCCATCCAAGGTGATTCCTCCCCCATCCCCACGGGCGTAGCAACATCTTGATTTTAAAATTCCCATCCTTGTTTTCCAGTCATCTGGCCCAGTTCCTCTCTGTCTCTGTAATCTCCTCCAACTCCACAACCCTCCAAGATATCTGTACTCTTCTCGTTCTGGAGCATTCTTGACCTTCATCGCTTCCGCACAGCTTGCCTTCGTTACCTTGCTCCTAAACTCTGGATTCCCTTCCTAAACCTCTCTGTCTCTTCATCTGACTTTGCTCCTTCAAGACACTTATTAAAACTTGGACCAAGATCTTGGTTATCTGACCTAAATATATTCTTATGTGGCTCAGTCAAATTCTTTGGTTTAGAATGGACCTTGAAATATTTTATTTCATTGAAGGCACGGCATACAAATAGGTCACTCTTGTTGTTGAGACCAACTATTAGAGATAGAGAAATACAGCACAGAACAGGCCCTTTGGACCACGATGTTGCGCCGAACTTTTGTCCTAGGTTAATCATAGGATTTTGGACAATTTCTCATGGCCAATCCACCCAACCTGCACATCTTTGGACTGTGGGAGGAAACCGGAGCACCCGGAGGAAACCCACGCAGCCACGGGGAGGATGTGCAGACTCCACACAGACAGTGACCCAAGTCGAAATCGAACTTGGGACCCTGGAGCTGTGAAGTAATTGTGCTATCCACAATGCTACCATGCTGCCCTTAAGAAGTTAACCTACCCTCCATTATTCTACCCTAATCCATGTACCTATCCAATAGCCGCTTGAAGGTCCCTAACGTTTCCGACTCAACTACTTCCACAGGCAGTGCATTCCATGCCCCCACTACTCTCTGGGTAAAGAACCTACCTCTGACATGCCCTCTATATCTTCCACCAGTTATCTTAAATTTATGTCCCCTTGTAATGGTGTGTTCCACCCGGGGAAAA
This sequence comes from Scyliorhinus canicula, assembly GCF_902713615.1. NCBI lineage: Eukaryota > Metazoa > Chordata > Chondrichthyes > Carcharhiniformes > Scyliorhinidae > Scyliorhinus > Scyliorhinus canicula. Next base: position 14,120,330 of record NC_052163.1, on the reverse strand, counting down.
AGTCTCTGACTGTCTACTCTATCTATTCCCCTGATCATCTTATAAACCTCTATCAAGTCGCCCCTCATCCTTCTCCGTTCTAATGAGAAAAGGCCTAGCACCCTCAACCTTTCCTCGTATGACCTACTCTCCATTCCAGGCAACATCCTGGTAAATCTCCTTTGCACCTTTTCCAAAGCTTCCACATCCTTCCTAAAATGAGGCGACCAGAACTGCACACAGTACTCCAAATGTGGCCTTACCAAGGTTTTGTACAGCTGCATCATCACCTCACGGCTCTTAAATTCAATCCCTCTGCTAATGAACGCTAGCACATCATAGGCCTTCTTCACAGCTCTATCCACTTGAGTGGCAACTTTCAAAGATCTATGAACATAGACCCCAAGATCTCTCTGCTCCTCCACATTGCCAAGAACCCTACCGTTAACCCTGTATTCTGCATTCATATTTGTCCTTCCAAAATGGACAACCTCACACTTGTCAGTGTTAAACTCCATCTGCCACTTCTCAGCCCAGCTCTGCATTCTATCTATGTCTCTTTGAAGCCGACAACAGCCCTCCTCACTATCCACAACTCCACCAATCTTCGTATCATCTGCAAATTTACTGACCCACCCTTCAACTCCCTCATCCAAGTCGTTAATGAAAATCACAAACAGCAGAGGACCCAGAACTGATCCCTGCGGTACACCACTGATAACTGGGCTCCAGGCTGAATATTTGCCATCCACCACCACTCTCTGTCTTCTATCGGTTAGCCAGTTTGTTATCCAACTGGCCAAATTTCCCACTATCCCATGCCTCCTTACTTTCTGCACAAGCCTACAATGGGGAACCTTATCAAATGCCTTACTAAAATCCATGTACACTACATCCACTGCTTTACCTTCATCCACATGCTTGGTCACCTCCTCAAAGAAGTCAATAAGACTTGTAAGGCAAGACCTACCCCTCACAAATCCGTGCTGACTATCCCTAATCAAGCAGTGCCTTTCCAGATGCTCAGAAATCCTATCCCTCAGTACCCTTTCCATTACTTTGCCTACCACCGAAGTAAGACTAACTGGCCTGTAATTCCCAGGGTTATCCCTATTCCCTTTTTTGAACAGGGGCACGACATTCGCCACTCTCCAATCCTCTGGTACCACCCCTGTTGACAGCGAGGACGAAAAGATCATTGTCAACGGCTCTGCAATTTCATTTCTTGCTTCCCATAGAATCCTTGGATATATCCCGTCAGGCCCAGGGGACTTGTCTATCCTCAAGTTTTTCAAAACGCGCAACACATCTTCCTTCCTGACAAGTATCTCCTCGAGCTTATCAGTCTGTTTCACGCTGTCCTCTCCAACAATATGGCCCCTCTCGTTTGTAAATACTGAAGAAAAATACTTGTTCAAGACCTCTCCTATCTCTTCAGACTCAATACACAATCTCCCGCTACTGTCCTTGATCGGACCTACCCTCGCTCTAGTCAATCTCATATTTCTCACATATGTGTAAAAGGCCTTGGGGTTTTCCTTGATCCTACCTGCCAAAGATTTTTCATGCCCTCTCTTAGCTCTCCTAATCCCTTTCTTCAGTTCCCTCCTGGTTATCCTGGTGACTATTGTCACCATTGGAACCAAATAACTCAACACAGACTGAAATCAACCATGAGTACTCTTAGCCTGTATGGGTTAGTGATACACCTGGTTGATGCCTTCAGGAAATCCATGGAACCATCTTTACTCAAAAGTAAAACTCTAAAGATTCCAGACTTTCTTTGTAATCACATTAACTTGCTCACGCAGAGAAAGGTCAACCCCTTTTCTCAAGGCAGAGCTTGAAGCTGTGCATTTGACATTAAGACTAATTCTATTGGATAGGAAATTGACCACCCTCTGCAGACTCCAGACTCATGTTTCCAATTTGGTGGGTGGCATGCTGGCGCAGCAGTTAGCACTGCTGCCTCACGGCGACGAGGACCCAGGTTCGACCCCGGCTCTGGGCCACTGTCCTTGTGGAGTTTGCACATTCTCCCCGTGTCTTTGTGGGTTTCGCCCCCACAACCCAAAGATGTGCAGAGTAGGTGGATTGGCCACGCTAGATTGCCCCTTAATTGGAAAATAAAATTGGAGACTCTACATTTTTTGTTAAAGTTTCCAATTTGGGCGCCCAACAACGCATTGCTCTCCACCAAGAGCAGAAAATGATCCAAATGAAATGCCACCCTCGGTGAAATTGGGGTGAACTTACTTTTGAATAGCAGTTCCTTTTGCTGAAATTCTTCAAGTGACAGATGTCATGTGGGGCCGTAAAGATTTACAAGTGCAAAAAGTATCATTATGCAACTGACTTGCAAAGCATCGTAAATACACCCGGACATAGATTACCCAAGTACACTGCAAAGAAGTACCAAAACTACCAAGAATGGCATATGAGAGATGGAGCTCATTAATATCCGATGTCCTGTTAAATATTTATTGCTAATGTTTCTGTCTTTTTTTCAAATTACTCATATTTCCTCAGATTGGATCAGCTGATCAGAGGGAATAGCTTAATATTCAGACCATGTACCCATCAGATTTGAAAATATTTGCCTACAGGATGTAAAGTGAATACTTAATGATAGAGAATGACCCATAAAAACTCTTGGAGAGCCAGTATAAAAGATAAATATTAAATTCAGGTTACACGACCTTGGATGCCCTCAAACCAAGTAAACTTGCAACCCAATCCTGCTCCGTAAAAGAGATTGTGCACACAAAGCACTCAAAGGCACAACATTGCACCAAGTGGTATTGTCACTGGACTGGCGATCCAGAAGCCCAGGGTAATATTCTGGGGGCCCTGGGTTCAAATCCCGCCACAGCAGATGATGGAAATTGAATCCAATAAAGTTCTGGAATTATAAGCCTGATGAATTCTGAAACCATTGTCGATAGCCGTAAATAATGCCCTTTAGGGAAGGAAATCTGCCATCCTACGGAGAAGGATGAGGGGCGACTTGATAGAGGTTTATAAGATGATCAGGGGAATAGATAGAGTAGATAGTCAGAGACTTTTTCCCCGGGTGGAACACACCATTACAAGGGGACATAAATTTAAGATAAATGGTGGAAGATATAGAGGGGATGTCAGAGGTAGGTTCTTTACCCAGAGAGTAGTGGGGGCATGGAATGCACTGCCTGTGGTAGTAGTTGAGTCGGAAAATTTATGGACCTTCAAACGGCTATTGGATAGGTACTTGGATTAGGGTAGAATAAGGGAGTGTAGGTTAACTTCTTAAGGGCAGCACGGTAGCATTGTGGATAGCACAATTGCTTCACAGCTCCAGGGTCCCAAGTTCGATTTCGACTTGCTCACTGTCTGTGTGGAGTCTGCACATCCTCCCCGTGACTGCGTGGGTTTCCTCCGGGTACTCCGGTTTCCTCCCACAGTCCAAAGATGTGCAGGTTGGGTGGATTGGCCATGACAAATTGTCCAAAATTCTATGATTAACCTAGGACAAAAGTTCGGCGCAACATCGTGGGCCGAAGGGCCTGTTCTGTGCTGTATTTCTCTATCTCTATCTATCTCTACCTGGTCAGGCTTACATGTGTCTCCAGGCCCACAGCATTGTGGTTGACTCTTAAATGTCCTCTGAAATGGCCGAGCAAGCCACTCACTTGTATCAAAACCGCTACAAAACCTAAAAGGAATTAAACTGGACGGACCACCCAGGCAGCGGAAATGACAACAGCAAAACCAGCCCTATCGACCCTGCAAAGTCCTCCTTACTAACATCTAGGTTCTTGTGCCAAAATTGGGAGAGCTGTCTCACAGAGTAGTCAAACAACAGCCTGACATAATCATACTCACAGAATCACACCTTACAGATCCCAGACACGACTTTCTCCATTCCTGGGTATGTTCCGTCACATTGGCAGTACAGACCCAGCAGAGGATTTGCCCTGGGAGTCCTCAACAGTCACTCCAGACCCCATGAAGACCCATGGCTTCAGGTTAAACATGGGCAAGGAAACCTCCTGCTGGTTACCATGTACCGTCCAGCATCAGCTGATGAATCAGTACTCCTCCACATTGAACACCACTTGGAGGAATCACTCAAGGTGGCAAGGATACAGAATATGCTCTGGTGGGGGAATTCACCATGTCCATCACCAAGAGTGGCTCGGTAGCACCACCACTGACTGAGCTGACTGGGTCCTAAAGGACAATAGCTGCTAGACTGGGACTGCAGCAGGTGGTGAGGGAACCAATAAGCGGGAAAAGCAGACTAGACCTCATCCTCACCAACCTGCTTGCTGCAGATGCATTTGTCCATGGCAGTTTTGGTAGGACTGACCACCGCACAGTCCTTGCGAGACAAAGTTCCATCTTCACATTGAGTATACCGTTCATCATGTTGTGTGACACGATCATCCTGCTACATGGGATAGATTTAGAATAGATTCAGCAACTCAAGATTGGGCGTACATGAGACGCTGGGGGCCATCAGCAGCAGCAGAATTGTACTCAGCCACAATCTGTAACCCCATGGCCCGGCATATCCCCCACTCTAGCATTACCACCAAGCCAGGGATCACACCTTGTTCAGTGAAGAGTGCAGGAGGGCATGGCAGGAGCATCACCAGGCAAATCGAGAAATGAGGTGTCGATTTGGTGAAGCTACAACACAGGATTACTTGTGTGTCAAACAGCATGAGCAGCAAGTGACAGAGCTAAGCGATTCCACAACCAACGAGACAGATCTCGTACTGCCCAGGTACCTCTTCCTACTTAGATCCATTCTGACCTACATCCCCAAGGCCTTTTTTAAAGCACTAGACAAACTAATCATGGCGTTCGTATGGGGGGGGGGGGGGGGGGGGGGGGGGGGGGGGGGGCCTAGCCCTCCCAAACCTACAATTCTGCCTCAGGGCGGCGACGGCTGAGCGAATAAGGGGATGGATCAAGGAGCCAGAAGCCGAGTGGGTGCAGGCGGAAGTGGCCTCCTGCGTGGGGACCTCCCTCCGGGCCCTCGCCACATCAGCACTCCCATCCCCACCCAAAAAACACTCCAGCAGCCCGGTCGTGATAGTCACCCTCCAGTCCTGGAACTAACTACGGCAGCAATTTGGCCTGACCAAAATGTCGGACAAAGCTCCCATCTGCAACAACCATAGGTTCACACCAGCACTGATTGACAGGTGGGGGCAGGACGGAGGGACACTGACAGTCAGGGACCTATACACGGACGGCAGGATCGCAAAACTGGACGAACTGACAGAGAAATTCCAGCTAGCCAGGGGGAACAAGCTAAGGTATCTACAAATCAAAAACTTCCAACGAAAGGAGACAAGGACGTACCCACAACCGCCAAGACAGACATTGCTGGAAGAGTTACTGGACGCAATCATATTAGATAAAGGAAACTGTAGCGACATGAATGACCGACTGGTAGAAAGGGCCGATACCATACTGGAGGAAACAAGAAAGAAATGGGAGGAGGCCTGGGGATGGAGATAGGGTGGGGACTCTGGAGCGAAGCACTGCATAGGGTCAACTCCACCTCCACGTGCGCAAGGCTCAGCCTGACGCAGCTAAAAGTTGTACATAGAGCCCACTTAACAAGAACCCGTACGAGTAGGTTCTTCCCGGAGGTGGAGAATAGATGTGAATGGTACCAAGGAGGCCCAGCCAACCACGCCCACATGTTCTGGTCTTGCCCCAGACTTGTGGAGTACTGGACAGCCTCCTTCGAAGCAATGTCCAAAGTGGTGGGGGTGAGGGTGGAGCCATGCCCGATAGTGGCGGTCTTCGGGGTTTCAGACCAGCCAGATCTATTCCTGGGGAGGAGGGCGGACGCCCTTGCCTTTGCCTCCCTGATCGCCCACCGTAGAATCCTGTTCGGCTGGCGGTCAGCAGCACCACCCAGAGCTGCAGACTGGCTGTCCGACCTCTCGGAATCTCTCCAAATGGAGAAAATCAAATTCGCCATCCGAGGGTTAGACAACGGCTTCCACAGAACGTGGGAGCCATTCACCCAATTGTTCTGGGACCAGTTTGTGGCCAACGAACAAGCAGAAGAACAGCCAGGTAGCCAAGAAACGGGAAAGTAGCCAAAGCGTGAGAGGGAGAGATAGACCGGGAGAGGGGGGAGGGACAGCTAAACCTAAGAGGAAAGAAAGGCGAACCACAGGAGGGGGGGGGGGGGAGGGGGACAGAAGCGAGTTGGGGGGGGGGGAAAGGGAAGGGACAGGGAACAATGGAGGCGAACCTGGGACGTGGGGGGTGGCAGGGAAATGATAGCCGGAAGGAAGGCACGGGAAACTATAACAAACTCAAACTTGGCATCTACAGGAACAGCGAACAAGGAGCATACAGGCGAAAGACGGGACGAACGGCTGAAGCGGAGGTGAGCACGAGACGACAACGGCAGTGAGATCCGTCCGGGAGCAGCAAGTGACAACACCAACATCAGACCCATTCGAGTATTGCCCACTGTAATTGTTTCTCCGGCACCCAAATGGATATTTACCTCCCCAGTCTCTCTCCCCCCCCCCCCCCCCCCCCACCCCCCGCACCCCCCCACACACACACACACACAAACAGTTGCCTACTTCTGTGTTGTAAATAATTTTGCCAGTTGTACAGAGTTGCTGCTGTTGAGCTGGTGCATAATACCCTACCAGCTACTTTATTTTATTTTTTATTTTATTTTTTATTATTACTTTTTTTTTCGGTATGTTTGTGTGTGCCCATATCTCTTATTCTGTGTACATAACGGTAAATATATTTTGTTCAAAAACCCAATAAAAAACATTTATTAAAAAAAACGGGTCAGATCGAATCTCTGCAGTCCGGCCACATCCAGCCGTGAATGGTGTTGGACAATTGAACAACTCACTGGAGGAGGAGGCTCCACAAATATCCCCACCCTCAATGTTGGAGGAGCCCAGCACATCAATGCAAAAGACAAGGCTGAGGCATTCGCAACAACCTTCAGCCAGAAGTGCCGAGTGGACGATCCATCTCTGTCTCCTCCGGAGGTCCCTTCAGCCAATCCGATTTACCCCACATGATATCAAGAAACGGCAGAAGGGTGTTCGGCATGTAGCACATTGGTTAGCACCGGGACTGCGGCGCTGAGGACCCGGGTTCGAATCCTGGCCTTGGGTCACTGTCTGTGTGGAGTTTGCACATTCTCCCCATGTGTGTGTGGGTTTCACCCCCACAATCCAAAGATGTGCACAGTTGGCGGATTGGCCACACTAAATTGCCCCTTAATTGGAGAAAAAATAATCGGGTACTCTAAATTTATTTTAAAAAAAAGAAAAGGCACAAGGCACTGTATATAACAAAGACTCTGGGCCCTGACGATATTCTGGCAATAGCACTGAAGACTTGTGCTCCAGACCCTAAGCTGTTCCAGTACAGCTATAACATTGGCATGTACCTGGGAATGAGGAGTTTGCTTTTACTTTTCCAATTAAGGGGCAATTTTAGCGTGGCCAATCCACCTACCCTGCACATCTTTGGGTTGTGTGGGGGTGAGACTCACGCAGACAATGGTGAGAATGAGCAAACTCCACACGGACAATGACCCGGAGCCGGGATCGAACCTGGGTTCTCAGCACCGTGAGGCAGCTGTGCTAACCACTGCCCCACCATGCCACCCTTGCAATGTGGAAAATTGCCCAGGTATGTCCTGTATGCAAAATGCAGGACAAATCGAAACCGGCCATTTGTTGGCCTATTAGTCTACTCTGGATTATCAGCAAAGTGATGAAAGTGGTCATCAACTGTGCTATCAAGCTATGCTTACTTAGCAATAACCTGCTCACTGATGCTCAGTTTGAGTTCCGCCAGGGTCACTCAGCTCCTGACCTCATTACCATCTTGGTTCAAACATGGACAAATGAGCTGAACTCCAGAGGTGAGGTGAGAGTGACTGCCCTTGACATCAAGGCAGCATTTGACCAAGTATGGCATCAAGGAGCCCGAGCAAAGCTGGAGTCAATGGGAATCTGGGAAAAACTCGCCACTGATTGCAGTCATACCTGGCACAAAGAAAGATGTTTGTAGCAGCAGAGTGTACCATCTACAAGATGCACTGCGGGAACTCACCAAGGCTCCTTAGGCAACACCTTCTAAACCCACAACCATACCATCTAGAAGGACAAGGGCAGCAGATACTTGGGAACATCACCACTTGGAAGTTCCCCTCCAAGCCACACATCATCCTGACTTGGAAATAGATCTCCATTCCTTCACCATTACTGGGTCAAAATCCTGGAACTCCTTGCCTGATAGCACAGTGGGAGTACCTACACCACATGGACCGCAGCGGTTCAAGAAGGCAGCTCACCATCACCATCTCGAAAGCAATTAGGGATGGGCAACAAATGCTGGCCTGACCAGGGAAGCCCAAATCCCATAAAAATGAAAGAAATAAAGTTTTAAAAATACACACACGCGCAAATCTTACCTAGATTGCTTGAAATTTAACATCAGATCAACAACTCAGTACAGTACAAGGCAGGCAATGATATCAATGCTGTCACAAGCAGTGAATGCCTTAGTGTGCAAATGTCAAGACTGCACATTACCTGGAAGAATGTTGGTTCTCAATTACAACTGATGTGTGTGGCGTGTTTATGATAAAAAAATTCCACCTGGTAGCATTCCACTCCAGCAAGTAAATAATCGTGTTTCACTATAGATGTCAGAACTGGAGTACTTCCTGTCCTTGGAGGCCATTCTGCAGACTGTTCTTTAATGCTGTGTCTGTTAGAGTGATGTTAGAGTTTGAACACATTGGGAATGGAACAGAAACATTCCAAACCTGCTGAATAGATTTTCGGAGCGAGTGTTTTAATTTCAAATAAAGGTGTACACTGGAGACCTGACCCTGGATGGGATTGCAATTTCCAACTTGTTCTGTACGACCAGTGAGGAGAGGTGAAATTACTTCCCTAATCCCCCTCCCCGCGTATGACTGCAACAGAATTTGTTCTGTTTTGGAAGAATTTAGAGGTGTGTTTTGCCCATTTTGGAAAGCGGACACAGGCAGGCTTGCTTCGGTTAAACAAAGGTTGAGACAAGTTTATTGAAATTATTGCTGAGGGTTGTTTTTAAATGAGAAAAACACAATACAATTCATATGGTCGTGCAGTGGTTAGCACTGCTGCCTACGGCGCTGAGGATCCAGGTTTAATGCGGCTCTGGGTCACTGACCGTGTGGAATTTGCAAGTTCTCCCCATGCCTGCGTGGGTTTCACCCCCACAACCCAAAGATCTGCAGGGTAGGTGGATTGGCCACAATAAATTCCCCCTTCATTGGAAAATAATAATTGGGCACTCTCGATTTATATTTCTTAAAACTTCATACAGTCACACACATTCATTGTGCACACTCAAGTACAGATAGCAGAATAAGAGGATAGGCTGATAAGGATTTTACAATCCATGAACAAAATGGAGTTAGCTACAGTAAGCTGTTCCTTGATTGGTCTCGATGTGGTGATTCAATGTTGTTTGCAGTCGTATGGAGCAGTTTTCCATATTTTAAGTGATCTCGGTTCGCAGTTATTTCCCTCTCGGGGTGGTTCCTTGACAAATCCGCACAGTAATTCCAGAGATATAGAGAAGGCTCATGGCTCCAACAGCCTGCTTCAGAACGGCATTGTCCTTTTCATTTCTTCCTCTCTCCGCACTTTCGGAAGGATGTGAAGGGGGCAGCACGGTGGCACTGCTGCCTCACGGTGCCGAGGAATCGGGTTCGATCCCGGCCCCGGGTCACTGTCCGTGTGGAGCTTGCACATTCTCCCCGTGTCTGCGTGGGTCTCACACGCACAACCCAAAGGTGTGCAGGGTAGATGAATGGGCCAGGCTAAATTGCCCCTTAATTGGAAGAAAAGAATTGGGTACTCTAAATTTATTTTTAAAAAGGAAGGATGTGAAGGCTTTGGAGAGAGTGTGGAAGAGGTCTATGAGAATGATTCCAGCGATGAGTAACTTCAGTGATGAAGATAGTTTGTTCCCGGAGTTGGGACTCGTTCAGAGAAAACAAGGTTGAGAGGAGATTGGATAGAGATGTTCAAAATCATGAGGGGCCTAGACAAGGTCGGTAGGGAGAAACTGTTCCAATTGGCCAAAGAATCAAAAACCAGAGGGCGTGGATTTCAGGCGAAAGGAGAAAAAAGCAACTGGGGAAAAACTTCTTCGCACAGCGAGTGGTTAAGGTCTGGAATGCACTGCCTGAGACTGTGGTGGAGACAGGCTCCATCAAGGCATTCAGGAGGGAATTTGATGGTTATTTGCAAATAACACAATGTGCAGGGTTAATGGGAGAAGGCAGGACAATTGGCACATGGTGAAATGCTCATTCAGAAGCCGGGGCAGACACGATAGGTCGAGTAGCCTCCGTCTGAACTGTAACAATTCTGTGATTCCTGCTTGGCAGGGATTCCTTTGAAATACCTTGCTGGCTGTATACGCTAGAGGGGCATGATTACTTCATTTTTGATGCAGTTACTCTTTCGGAAAAGGTCATTGAATTTTGATGTCTCGTCCCAGAAACATTTGCAAAGTCTCAGTGTGGAGTGAATAGTCAGGGGATGGAGACTTTCGCATTTCGCAAGAGGTTGATTATGCTTTTGAAAACTTTTGAATTGGAGGAGAGCACATTTTAGTAAAATAAGGCAGGATCTGGCCAAGGTAGACTGGAAACTGCTACTTGTGAGGAAATCTACAAAACAGCAGTGGGGCATAAGAAAGCAATTAGGAGAGCAAAGAGGGGATTTGCGAAAGCTCTGACTGGATGAGGATAACCAGGTAAAGAGTAGGGCCCATTAGGGACCAAGGGAGCAATCAGTGGGTGGTGAAGAGGACATTGATCGGATTTTTAACAAATCCTTCACCCCTGTCTTCACCCAAGAGAATGAGGATGTAGGTATGGAACTCGGGGAGAGAGACTGCGAGGTTCTTGAACAAATTGACATAAGGAGTGACGAGGTACTGGAGACGTTGGCAGGTTTAAAAGTGGACAAATCTCCAGGTCTAGATGAATTGTGTCCCAGGCTGCTGAGGGGGGTGAGGGAGGAGATTGCAGGGGCTCTGACCCAAATATTTAATTCCCCTTTTGCCACACAGGAGGTGCCAGAGGACTGGGGAACGGCTAATGTGGTTCCACAATTTAAGAAAGGTTGCAGAGATAAGCCAGGAAACCAACAGGGAGTCTCACGTCAATGGTAGGGAAACTATTGGAGAAAATTCTGAAGGCGAGAATCTAACTCCACTTGGAGAGGCCAGGCTTGATCAGGGATAGTAGGCATGGCTTTTTCAGAGGGAGACCATGCCTCACAAATGTGATTCAATTTTTTGACGAGGTGCGCTGCATTATTCTGTGATTCCGTTGGGATTGGTTAGGCAGGTCATGCATCATTGCAGACTTGATGGGCTGAAGGGCCTCTTCTGCACTGTATTATTCTGTATTCTGTGAGGTGACCAGGTGTCTAGATGAGTGCAGTTGATGTAGTTTATATGGATTTCAGCAAAGCCTTTGACAAGGTTCCACATGGCAGATTTATAAAGAAGGCAAATGCAAATGGATTGCAGGGTAATTTGATAAGGTGGATTCAAAATTGGCTTAGTTGTAGGAGGCAGAGAGTGATGACTGACGGCTGCTTTAGTGATTGGAAGCCAACGTTCAGGGTGTAACACAGGGATCTGTGCTGGGGATCCCTATTATACGTCATTTATATAAGTGACATAGATGACTATGTGGGGGTAGGATCAGGAAATTTGCGGATGACGCAAAGATCGGCCGGGTAGTTAACAGCGAGGTTGAGTGTCCAGGAATTTATAGACGGGATGGTCAAATGGACAGATAAGTGGTAGATGGAATTTTGGAAGGAGTAATTTGACAAGGAAGTATTCATTGAATGGCGTGGCACTGGGATGTTCTGAGGAACAAAGGGACTATTGATTTCTGAAGGTAGAAGGGCAGGTTAATAGGGTGGTGAAACAGGCAAATGGGACACTCGCCTTTATCAATCAAGGCATAAAATGCAAAAGCAGCAAGGTAATATTGGAGTTGTACACAACTTTGCTGAGGCCACAGATAGATACTGTGTATAGTTCTGGTCGCCGCATTACAGGAAGGATCTAATTGCACTGGAGGGGGTGCAGTGGAGATTCACCAGGATGTTGCCTGGGATAGAACATTTAAATGATGAAAAGGGGTTGGATAGGCTTGGGTTGTTTTCGCTGGACTGAGGGGCGACCTGATTGAGGTGTACAAGGTTGAGGGGCACGGACAGGATGGATAGGGAGCAGCTGTTCCCCTTAGTTGAAGAGTCAGTCATGATGGACACAGTTCAAGGTGAGGGGAAGGAGATTTAGGGGGGATGTGACGAAAAGCTTTTTTACACAGGGGAATGTGACAGTCTGGAATGCACTGCCTGGGAGGGTGGTTGAGGCAGGTTGCCTCACATCCCTTAAAAGGTACTTGGCACATCATAACATTCAAGGCTATGGGCCAAGTGCTGGCAAATGGGATCAGATAGGCAGGTCAGATGTTCGTCACTTGTCGGTGCAGACTTGGGGGCTGAAGGGACTTTTCTACTCTATGTGATTCGGTGATTGTCTTCATTCCAGTTCTGCGGAATGTGAAATTGTATTATGTAACAGCTCAGCCTGTCGATTGTTTCTTTTTAAACACAATTGTCTGTATAGAGTTCCAGTTTCAAATCCAACCAGTGAAATAATCAGAAATAATCTTCAAAGGGCAGCACGGCGGCGCAGTGGTTAGCACTGCTGCCTTACGGTGCTGAGGTCCCAGGTTCAATCCCGGCTCTGGGTCACCTTCCGTGTGGCGTTTGCCCATTCTCCCCGTGTTTGTGTGGGTTTCTCCCCCACAACCGAAAAAGGGTAGGTGGATTGGCCAACACTAAATTGCCCCTTAATTGGAAAAAGAAAATAATTGGGCACTCTAAATTTATTCTTGGCAAAGGCAATTTTCAAAGGCAATTGAAGAATAGTCAAAATGCCATTTGGGATGTTAATGCATCGTTATCTGGGTTAGTACTCTCATTAATAAATTATGTTTACAGGATTAAATCCATGCATTCTTTATGTCCATCTCAAGTCCAATATTGTTGGGTCATTACCATTATGAATCATCAAAAGTGCAAAGGTTCTTAGCAGTGATTTCAGCAACTATCAACCACCAAATCTGACAGGCCTTTGAAATGAGCAACCTTTCAACTCTTCCAACAGAGCGCCCTGAAATAGGCTTGACTGCATAATAAAGTTTGACAAACCAATGCAGTTCTGAGGGAATAATGCACTGTTGCAGGTGTTGTCCTTTTTAAAATTAAGATTACGCACCAGTGAGGCGGCACAGTGGTTGGCACCATGGACCTGGGTTCAATCCTGGCTCCGGGTCACTGTCCGTGTGGAGTTTGCACATTCGCAACCCCCACAACCCAAAGATGTGCAGGGTATATGAACTGACCACACTAAATTGTCACTTAATTGGAAAAAAGAATTGGGTACTGTAATTTTTTTTTAAAGATTGCACACTGAAGGCTTGTCTACCCTCTAACATGGACCTAAAAGATCACACAGCACTATTCTAAGAATACTTCATCTCATATTCTGACAGGCTCATGTAGCCTAAATCTGAACTCTCGTCACCCTGTTTACTGACCAAACTTTATCTCTCAACCAGGGGTGGCACGGTGGCACAGTGGTTAGCACTGTTGCTTCACAGCACCAGGGTCCCGGGTTCGATTCCCACTTGGGTCACTGTCTGTGCAAAGTCTGCACGTCCTCGCTGTGTCAGCGTGGGTTTCTTCCGGGTACTCCGGTTTCCTCCCACAAGTCCCAAAAACCGTGCTTCTTGGGTGAATTGAATATTCTGAATTCTCCCTCTATGTACCTGAACAGGCGCCAGAGTGTTGCGACTAGGGGATTTTCACAGTAACTTCATTACAGTGTTAATGTAAGCCTACTCATGACAATAATAAAGATTTTTATACTAAACAGATAATCTGGTCATTGCCATATTGCTGTTTGTGGGGCCTTAATGTGCACAAATTAGCTGTCCGCATTATCCACATACCAGTAGTCAGTGCACTTCAAAAATGTTGTGAAGAGCTTTGCGATGAAAGGTGCTTTATGAATGAAAGTTCTTTCCTTTCTTTTCATCTTAATCTGACAGGGCAGAAAGAGGACATTCGGCCCATTGCGTTTGCACCAACCCTTCGAAAGACCACCCAACTTAGGCCCAATGCCCCTCTCTGTCTGGCCTAGGGGGAAATTTATCATGGCCAATCCATCTAACCCGCACATCTTTGGACTGTGGGAGGAAACCGGGGCACCCGGAGGAAACCCACGCACACACGGGGAGAACGTGCAGACTCCGCTCAGTCAACCAACGCTGGAATTGAACCTGGGTTCCTGGCACTGCGTGTCAGCAGTGCTAACCACTGTGCCACCGTGTCGCCCATCTATTTAATGACACTTTTCAACACAGCTTTTGCCTATTTTTTAAATGAACAGATGTAAGGTATTAATTTTCGGTTGCAGTGGGAGTTCATGCAAGGGCTTTGCTAATTCGCGCTTCATATCAATTTGATTTTGTTCTGCTCTATTAGCTGAGGTTTTCTCCCTCCAGCCCTGCTGTGTAGTGTTGGTCTGTGGGCGGCAGTGAGCAGTCAGATGGAGATCCATCATAGCAGATCTCTGCCCACTTTGGTGGACATCCCAAATCCTGCCTTGATTCCTAACAGCGGGCAGGTGGGTGCATTTACAAATAAGACACTGGAGATACACCACGGGGTCATACACACCAATGCTTTCCTTCTCTCATTAAAAAGGAATTGAATCAATCTTTACGTATGAAAACTAAAGGAGCCTGATACCCCTGCGCAAAGTAGTAGGAAGGGCAACATTATGTGATTGATATAAGAAGTCAGTTGCAAAGAAATTACAGTGTAATTCCTTGCTAACACCTTTTCAGTAGTGCCTTGTCTACCGCATCAAATATGTATCATCCATCACCCTTCAAGCAAGAACAGTACTCATTCATAATTGATTGCATAGCTGCCCTCTCAGACCAAAACAACCAGAATACCAAATGACGAGAGTTCAGATTTAGGCTACATGAGCCTGTCAGAATGTGAGATGAAGTAAAACGTACTGGTTGTGATTCTGGGGGGGAAACAAGAAGCGAAGTTAACTCCTTCTGGCTCAGCGCTAAATCAGTTAGGAGTTCAAAAGATCACATCGTTGTAATACATGAGGGCCCGACCACCGCAGTCTTCAATCGAGGAACACCGATGGAATGGTGGCTGAGTTGGTTACCGGGTTTATCTTGACCAGAGTAGCGTACATCCGGCCTCAATCTGTCAAGGACTGTCAAGAATCAGCAGGATTCTTTGTCCTGACGTTGGCACCCGTTGGAAAATGAGCATTAGCTTATGTCTGGAAGTCAGGATCTGCCAGATTTTGATACTTCTAAAGCGAACACTCGCAGAGGAGGATTCTGTCTCCATGGGGCACTTTGGAACTGTCCACATTGAAGAGTTTTACGAATATATTCTGCTAATTGAGGGACAGAAGAGAGACTGCCTGCACCAGAACGTTGGGAGATGAGGTGTGGAGCTGTGAGTGTTGAGAACTTTCTCACCTCTTTGCTAATTAAAACTCAAATGTTCATGACTCCATGGGGGAGGATTGGATGTGAGCATCTGTTGTTGGACACACATAGCGTTTATTGCAAAAGAATCGGACCCAAGCCAAATTGCCCCTTAATTGGAAAAAAATAATTGGGTACTCTAAATTTATAAATAAATAAATAAATAAAAACAGGAAGTGCAGCAAATTATGCAGAGACTCGGGCAGCATCTACGGAGATAAGAAGGTAGGGTTCTTCTTTTAGGTCGATGGCCTTGTGTCAAGCTCTTGAGGAAGAACTAACTCTCCACAATCCACACCTCTGCCCCAGGTGTCGTGATCAGCTATGCGGAGCAGATAGGCTTCACATTCAATCCGCATTGAACCTCAGCCTGGCGAGAGTACAGATGCTTCGATTGGCCTCAGTACTGCTGGGTGAGGGAAAAGGAAAAACGTCAATCAGGTTGTCAAAGAACAAAGAAAATGACAGCACAGGAACAGGCCCTTCGGCCCTCCCAGCCTTTCCATTCTGATTAGCTATTCGGTGACGCACAGTTGTAGTTTACATGTGTGGATGCCTGGCGAATATAGGATTGGCCTCACGCAGTTAATCCTGGTGACTAAGATTCACTCTCAAGATTCATCTTGAACCTGGGTGGGCATTTGCATGATGTGCTGGAAGGATACTGCCATTCAGCAGATTATATCACAGCAGGAGTTACCACTTTGACGAGAAGATAGAAGAAATAAAGTGACAGGCACTATGTGTAATAGCAAGATGTGGGCCTGAATTTCTCGCTCCCCCGCTGGTGTGTCTTTAGATGGTGGGGCCCGGGGGGGGGGGGGGGGGGGGGGGGGGGGGGGGGGGGGGTGCAAGATGGAATTTTGAAGGGACATGATTCCCTCTGCATTCCTCCCCACCCTAACCTTGCAGTGATTTCACACTGGGGCAGGCAAGGTCTCGGTTGCAACATCCATTCTCTCCCCAGTTGAGGCTCTTAAGTGGCCAGTCAAGGGCTGCTTGCCACCCAGCTTTTAGGCTGGCTATGGATTTACCTGGCTTCGGTGAAGCCCATAGATCATCTCATAGGTGGGAAGGGAAGAAAGGCGCCACCATCAGATGCCCCCTTCTGACTTCAGGCATCTACCTCCCTCCTCCCCTTAAGATCTGATGTCCTCTGGACAATCCTCCCCCCCCCCCCCCCACCCCCGGTCTCTTCCCTGACATCCCACTTGCCCCTTCACAACCCCCCCCCCCCCCCCTCCCCACCTAAGCCATCCCTATCCTTCCTGCCTGGGATCTCTTAACCTTACCTACCCTTCAATGCCAGGACTTGTCCTCAGGTATATGGACGGCATAGTGGCACAGTGGGTAGCACTGCTGCCTCACAGCGCTAGGGACCCGGATTCAATTCCAGCCTTGGGTGGCTGTCTGCGTGGAGTTTGCACTTCCTCCCAGTGTCTGCCTGGGTTTCCTCCGGGTGCTCCGGTTTCCACCCACAGTCCAAAGATGCGCAGGTTAGGTGGATTGGCCATGCTAAGTTGTCCCTTGGTGTCCAAAGGGTAGGTGGGGTTGCAGGGTTAGGGCGAGGAATGGGCCTCGGTTAGAGTGCTCTTTCAGACGGTGGGTACAGGCGCTATGATTCTATGTTGGTGCACTTCCTCTTCTGTCCACTGCAGCTCTTGACGCTGCAGGGGCTGGAGTGCTGCCAGCCAATCAGATTGGCCAGCAGCTCTCCAAGGCTGTGCTTCCTCCCAAGTGAGAGACAGAAGTCCAAACCTCTGCCAATTGATGTTCGTTTGAATGTGAAATGGCTGCGGGACATTCAGAGTTGGTGGGGATGTGTTTCCTCACCAACTCTTCAGATGCCAAGAAGGGATATCCCACCATCCAAAAAAATTGAGGCCACAGATTCAGTCTGTGCATCCCTGCACAGTGAATTCCCAGCCTTCATAGCAGAGGGGTGCAAAACAAAAACTGTGACTATTCTGACTTCCCTGAGGAATTAACAACGAAAAGAGTTTCAACCGCATTCATGACTGGGCAGCAGGGCTTGAGAAAGTTAAAAGATATCCCAATATATTAAAATAACTAATCAGGGTGGGCTGGATGATGGAGTGCCCCGATGTTGCACTCAGAAAGTGAGTACTGTGTATTCTGCCCAAATTCAGTGTTGCATTGGGTTAGGGGGTTTGATGGCAGATTGCTCTCAAATACACCAACGAAAAAGTCTTGCATCACTGTAACCCAAGATTCAATGGAAATGAGGTGAAATATGCCCCACAAGAAACTCCCTGTGTTCTGAATCCTCTTGAACACTATTCGGCCTTAGAACAAGGTTTTCCAGAGCGGCATTGGGTCACTGTCTGTGCGCAGTCTGCACACTCTCCCCGTGTCTGCGTGGGTTCCTCCTGGTCCTCCAGTTTCCTCCCACAATTCCCTAAAGACATGCTGTTAGGTGAATTGGACATTCTGAATTCTCCCTCTGTGTACCCAAAACAGGAGCCGGAATGTGGTGACCAGGGGCTTTTCTCAGTAACTTCATTGCAGTGATAATGTAAGCCTACTTGTGACAATAAAATATTTTAAAACACATGACCCTGGTGTGCTTGATGGCCAGAGAAACCGGAGTTCTGCCTCAAAAATAATCTTAATTATGAAGTTGCTGAAATTGGCTTCAGTTAGTTTTGCAGCCTAGAGAACATTTAATTTTAAACTCTAGCATTCTCGAGAGTTTGAATATTATTGCTGTGAATGTGATGCCCGAGGAGAGATTTTGCCTCTCCAAACGCACATCCAAGCTGTATATTTTACATCCATTTTGATGCCTTCCGTTGCTACGCTTCTTTGTCCAAGTTTCAGCATTGGGGTTCTGTGTCTTCCATCACCAACATCTTAGCTTCCGAATCAAACACAAGGTTTGCAGAGCCTCTTGTCACATGGCGAGAAGGTGAGGGTCAGAACCAGGCCACAGGGTGTGACAAAGAACAATGGACACGGGAAGCAAGTCCAATCTACAGATATTCCGAAGTGTACACTCTGCATTGATTAGAAACCGCAGTTAAATATTGCTCAAATTCAGTTCGGCAATGCAGTAAATTGAAACATATTTCAAAAAATATTTCAGTGCAGTAAGCTGCTGGCTGAAACCTTCCCTACGCTTGTTTTAAAATATGAGTGTTAGTTCAATTTGAATGTCTGTTTCTGACAGGAATAAAATAGGTTTCCAGATAGATTATTCACTTAACGCAAATTAATGCAATATATGTGTAACGCAGAAAGCTGCAAGATTTGACTGATTTTAGCAATATTCCTCCTATGTAGGTCAACAAAAGAGCTTCAGTGATTACAGCCTTTAGCTGCAGAGCATTAGACACTGAAATGTGCAACAAATCAATTAGGTATTACAATAATAAAATATATTTGTGTACCATTGGGAAGTGTCTGATTGGACTGCACTTCCCTTTGCAAATTGAAGAGCGATTCAATAAATACCATTCCTTGCTGATTATTATTTTCAGAGGGAAGCACTCGTACATTGGAGATTAAGAACTAAAATCATTGTCTCCTTTTGATAAGTGTATGTTCGAACATTCTATAATTGGGTTTTTTTTGATTTAAGAGTACCCAATTCTTTTCTTTTCCAATTAAGGGGCAATTTTAGCGTGGCCAATCCACCTCCCCTGCACATCTTTTTGGGTTGTGAGGGTGAGACCAATGCAGGCACGGGGAGAATGTGCAAACTCCACACGGACAGTGACCCAGGGCCGGGATCGAACCCGGGTCCTCGGCGCCGTGCGGCAGCAGTGCTAACCACTGCACCACCATGTTGCCTGCAACATTCTTGTGATCAGCTCGATTTATAATGATATATGCGAAATAATATGACAGGAAACGGTTCTGGAATTGTTTTATTAGCTTACAATTTCCTTTTGACTAAGAAAAGAGCCAAAAAATGTTTTCGGGAAGTATGCTCATCACACAGGAATGTTCATCTTAATCTCAGAATTGTAGAAATGCACTGCACAGGATAAGGTCACATGGCCCATTGAGTCTGCACAGGTGCCTTTGACGGCTAACACAGTTAGTTGCGCTCTTTCATTCCCTGTATCCCTTCAATCCCAGTTTCTCTAGTCCATCCACCTAACTGTCATCCCTCATCACTGGAACTGTTCAGTAAATTTCCTCTGTATCCTTTTTCAACGCGTCCACATCCTTTCCGAAATAAGAGCATAAGAACATAAGAACTAGGAGCAGGAGTAGGCCATCTGGCCCCTCAGCCTGCTCCGCCATTCAATGAGATCATGGCTGATCTTTTGTGGACTCAGCTCCACTTTCCGGTCCAAACACCATAACCCTTAATCCCTTTATTCTTCAAAAAACTATCTATCCTTATCTTAAAATGTGACGCCCCAGAATTGAACACTACCCCAGCTGCAGTCAAATTGATCTCATGTTATGTAGGTTTGGCAGGGTAGGTGGATTGGTCATGCTAAATTGCTGCTTAATTGGAGAGAAAAAAAACAATTGGTCGCTTTAAATTGAAAAAAAAGGTTTGGCAAAATTTCCTGACTTTTGTATTCCATTCCTTTGCTACTAAAGCCCAGGATCCACCTGCTTTATTTTTAACTGTTTTGTTAATCTGCCTTGCCATATTTAAACATCGGTGTACAAACCCCCTGTGGTCTCTTTCCTCTCGCATATCTTCACAATTGTACCATTTATTTAGCTCCATTATCTCTCCACATTCATAGAATCATAAACTACCCATCCCCCCTCGAAGGCCTGAAGACCAAGGGGTCCTCCCCCCCTCCCCACCAGGGGAATGAAGGTGACGGGCGAGTGAGGGGAGGAACCCCAGCGACGTCAGGACACAGAAGGGGGAAACTGGAGACATGTCCTTTTTTTTTAAACAGGAACCTCGGCAGAATGTTCATCTTTACCCCTTGGACCCTCCCTGCCAAAATCAATTGCAACGCATCCCCCACCTCTTGAGAGCCTCCCTGGCCTCCTCCCCCAGCTTCGTTAAATTCTTCTTGTGCGGGCGGCATGTGGCGCAGTGGTTAGCACTGGGACTGCGTTGCTGAGGACCCGGGTTCGAATCCCGGCCCTGGGTCACTGTCCGTGTGGAGTTTGCACATTCTCCCCATGTCCGTGTGGGTTTCTCCACAACAACCCAAAGATGTGCAGGGTAGGTGGATTGGCCACACTAAATTGCCCCTTTAATTGGAAAAAAAAATTGAATACACTAAATTTTTTTTTTTTAATTTCACTTGTGAAGAATCGGCCGTTCCCTCCCTACCTGAATCTACAGGCATCTGAACCTGTTTCTAGCCATCTTAAATGGCATCCCCCTAATTTGGCTCACAGTCCCAACCCCTTCACTGGGAATACTTTGCTTTTCCCTACATTCAACTTATACCCCAAGAACCCCCCAAACCTCTCCAACAGGCCCATCACCCGCCCTCCAGCGGGTCCGAAACATACAACAATAGTCATCAGTATAGAGCGACACCCAATGCTCCCTCCGCCCCTCATAATCCCTTGCCACTCTGCTGACCCTCTAAGAGCCATTGTCAGAGGTACTGCAGCCAGTGCAAACAGCAGTGGCAACAGTGGGCACCCCTGCCTTGTTCCCCTGTACAATTCAATGTTCCGTGGGCCCATGTCATTAGTCCGCACACACGCCCTTGGTGCCACATATAACAGGCGCACCCATGCCGCAAACCTTGGCCCTAAACCCAAAGCTTCCCAATTCCTCAAACAGGTACCGCCACTCCGCCCAGTCAAATGCCTTCTCCGCGTTCATGGACACCACTACCTCCAGTACTTGGGCCCCCGACAGGGTCATAATCACGTTCAACAGCCTCCGTACGTTACTAGAAAGCTGCCTACCCTTTATGTTGCCTGTTTGGTCCTCCACAACCATCCCAGGGTCACAACCTTCCATCCTTTCTGCCATTAACTTAGCCAGTACTTTCACATCTGTATTTAACAATGCTATGGGCCTTTATGTCCCACATTCCACTGGGTCCTTTTACTTTTTCAGTATTACCATGATCGCTGCCTGCATCATCGTCTCCAGCAGCTCCCCCTTCTCCAACGACTCATTCAATGCCACCAGGAGAGGTGGTGCCAGGTTTGCCGTGAACACCTTACAACATTCTGACGGATAGCCATCAAGCCCCGGAACCTTCCCCACCTTCATACCCCTTATACTGTCCACTATCTCCCTCAGCCCCAGGGGTTCCTCTAGCAACTGCCTCTTCTCTTCCTCCAGCTGAGGAAACTACAGTTCATCTAAAAACCGTCCCATGTCCCCCTCTTCATCCCCCCCGATGAGACCATCAATTCACGCGACACGTGGTTAGAAGTGAACAGTGGTTTTAATCGTCTTACAACAGAGCCTGCCTGTGACAAGATGAACTCCAGATGAACTGGCAGGCAGGCTCTCAGCATCAACCTTTATACTTCAGGTTAGGGGGAGGAGCCGTGGGTGGAGCCAAGGGTGGAGCCCAGTACAAACTCCCGTACACTCCCAGTGCATCTCCCCCTAGTGGCAGAGCAGCGCAACTGCTCGTGTGCCGAGTTTACAGAGACATAGTACAACATGTGCAATACAGTGTGAATTACGCTACTGTGATTCACCACACACCCCCACCACAGTCCACCCTGTACAGCTCCTTACAACAATCCCGAAACGCCTGACTTATCTTCCCCGGATCCGACACCACATCCCCAGCCCCAGTCCGTTTCATCAATATTTCCATGGGCGCAGCCTACCTCTGTAGCGGGTGCGCTAGAATTTGACTTGCCTGTATCATACTGCACCCCTCTTGCCCTACGTAGCTGTCCTACCGCCCTCCCCGTTGTCAGCCTATCAAATTGCCCCTGACTTCTCTCCTCCTCGCCAATCCCTCCGTGATGGGCACCCTCGAGTACTCCCTATCTACTTCCACTATTTTGCTCATTAGCTGTTCATATTCCTCCCTCCTTTCCCTATCCGCGTGTGGCTTGAACAGGATAATCTCCCCTCGGAGCAGCGCTTTTAACGCTTCCCAAAATGTGGCCACCGACACCTCCTCGTTTTGGTTCAATTCCACATAATCTTTAATCGCAGCCCGTCATACAAGCCCCTATCGGCCAACAACCCCGAATCAAGTCTCCATCGCAGCCTCTGCTCCCGTCCCGATCTAAGCCGAATCTCCAACCAATGAGGCACACGGTCCGCGATAACTATCCCTGCGTACTCTGTCCCCTCCACCCCAACCAAAACCTCCCGGCTCACCAGGAAAAAGTCAATTCCGGAATACACCCTATATCCCTGCGTACTCTGTCCTCTCCACCCCAACCAAAACCTCCCGGCTCACCAGGAAAAAGTCAATTCCGGAATACACCCTACAACCCTGCGTACTCTGTCCCCTCCACCCCAACCAAAACCTCCCGGCTCACCAGGAAAAAGTCAATTCCGGAATACACCCTATATCCCTGCGTACTCTGTCCCCTCCACCCCAACCAAAACCTCCAGGCTCACCAGGAAAAAGTCAATTCTGGAATACACCCTATATACGTGCGACAAAAAGGAATAGTCCCTTCCCCCGGGTTCTTGAAGTGCCACAGATCCACCATACCCATCCTTTCCATAAACTCACCCAGCCCCTTTGCCATTCGTATCCTACCATTGACCTGGGGCTCGAGCTATCCACCCTCGGCTCTAGGACACAATTAAGATCTCCTCCCATAATCAACTGGTGCGTGACCATGTCCAGGATTGCTGCCAGCAACCCCCTCATAAAACCTACATCGTCCCAATTCGGTGCATACACATTTACCAATACCACCGCCGTCCCCTCCAATACTCCACTCACAATCACGGATCTCCCACCTGGGTCCCTCACTTCCTCCGCGCTCACAAACCCTGTTTTCTTACTCATTAAAATTGCCACCCCCTGCCACTTTGAATCAAACCTCAAGTGGAAAACCTGCCCACCCACCCCTTCCTTAGCCTAACCTGGTCCTTTAATGAAATGAAATGAAAATCGCTTATTGTCACAAGTAGGCTTCAAATGAAGTTACTGTGAAAAGCCCCTAGTCGCCACATTCCGGCGCCTGTTCAGGGAGGCTGGTACAGGAATTGAACCGGGCTGCTGGCCTGCCTTGGTCTGCTTTAAAAGCCAGCGATTTAGCCCAGTGTGCTAAACCAGCCCCTCACGCGGAGGAGCATTTCCTGCAGAAAGACCACCTCCGCTTTCAAGCTCCTGAGGTGCGCAAAAAAACAAGATCTTTTAACTGGTGCATTGAGCCCTAGCACGTTCCACGTATCAGCCTTACCATTATGCCTCCACTCCCCTCTACCATCTGTCATCCTCCGCTTTTGGTTCTAGCCCCATTAAATCCACCATGTACCCGGCCCATCCAAGATGGCCCCCTTCGCCACCACTAACCATGTCTCTTCTCCCACCTTGCCCCGTCACCCTCCATACCCCCCTCCCCCTTCCCTTTCCCCCTCCACATAGCCACCTCTGTTGGCCTTTTCCCCAACCTCACTTTCTGTTTACCAGCATTACTTGCTAGCATGGCAGCCCCTGCCCAAAGGCTTCTCCCACTGACCGCCCCCCCCTCCTCTGCTCAGTGAAGAAGGCTCCCTGCTGACCTTACCTCTCCCACCCAAACAAAGACTCATCTTGAACTCTAGGTCGCCTCCCCCAAGAGCAAACAAACAAGAGATAAAACACACACTGGGGGCAGCACTGGGGGCACACGTGGGGCAGCACGGTAGCATGATGGTTAGCATAAATGCTTCACAGCTCCAGGGTCCCAGGTTCGATTCCCGGCCATCCATGCATAAACTTTTCACCCCTGCTACACTTTGTCAGCCCATCAGTAAATAACGAAAAAGAAAAAAAAACTCCAGATCGGAGGGAAAGAAAACCCCCCTCCCTACCCCCACTCTACCCGTATTCCCAATCGTTCAACGTGACAGCACCTCAGTCTCCCAGAATTGTTCAATTCAGTTCTCCCCAGTTTATGTTCCTTGATGAAGTCATCGGCCGCTTCTGGGGTCCCAAAATAATATTTCCGGCCTTCATATGTCACCCATAATTTTGCCGGGCAAAGCACCCCAAACTTGATCTGCCGCCGATATAGCACTGCCTTGACCTTGTTGAATATTGCATGCTGATTCTGACATATTCAGACTTTCCTCCCCTCCCATTCACAGTTGCGCTTCTTCCTGGCCCATGAAAGATCTTCTCTTTCTCCACAAACTTATGGAGTTTCACGATCACCGTCCATGGATACTCTCCAGCTCTAGGCTTCTGTGTGCCCTGTCCACCTTATCCAGCACCCCATCCGCCACCAGCCCCACTCAATCAGGTCCCTTCTCAACCTTCTCTGCTCTAAAGAAAACAACTTGAGCTTGTCTAGCCTCTCCTCATACACATCCTGCCTACCAAAATGATTCCCCTCACAATTTTCAGCATTCATTTTCACCTGCCATGTGTCCGCCCATTACACCATCCTTCCTATATTCTCTTCAAGTCTACGTCTGTCTTCCTTAATGTTTACACATATCGCGGCAGCACGGTGGCGCAGTGGGTTAGCACTGCAACCTCACGGCGCCGAGGTTCCAGGTTCGAATCCCGGCTCTGGGCCACTGTCTGTGTGGCGTTTGCACATTCTCCCCGTGTTTGTGTGGGTTTCACCCCCACAACCCAAAAGATGTGCAGGGTAGGTGGATTGGCCAGGCTAAGTTGCCCCTTAATTGGAAAAAAATGAATTGGGTACTCTAAATTTAAAAAAGAAAAGTAAAAGAAAAAAAAAAAAAAAAATGTTTACACATATCATGTTATCTGCAAATCTGTCCTGCACACCAACTCACCCCACCCCAAATCCAGACTAATAATGAACATTAGAAATTGTAGGCCCTAATATTGGACATCGTGGAGAATTTTTAACTTAATTTAGTGTAATGCACATGTAAGCAAACACATTGATTGATTCATTGATATTTATTGTCACATGTACCAAAGTACAGTGAAAAGTACTGTTCTGCGGCCAAGGGGACGTACACAGTATGTACATAGAACATAGAACAGTACAGCACAGAACAGGCCCTTCAGCCCTCGATGTTGTGCCGAGCTTTGTCCAAAACCAAGATCAAGCTATCCCACTCCCTGTCATTCTGGTGTGCTCCATGTGCCTATCCAATAACCGCTTGAAAGTTCCTAAAGTGTCCGACTCCACTATCACAGCAGGCAGTCCATTCCACACCCTAACCACTCTCTGAGTAAAGAACCTACCTCGGACATCCCTCCTATATCTCTCACCCTAAACCTTATAGTTATGCCCCCTTGTCACAGCTACATCCGGCCGAGGAAATAGTCTCTGAATGTCCACTCTATCTATCCGTACATAGTAGACAAAAGAATAATCGACAGAGTACTTTGACAAATGGTACATAAAAGAGTTTTAGTAGATCATAATGGTGATAAGATATAAAAGAAAGGGATCTGGTTGAGGGAGCTCGCAGAGAGTCGCCATACTCTGGCACCATCTTAGAATTAGGAACAGGAGACGGCCATTTGGCCCCTCAAACCTGCTCTGCTGTTCTGAATATGGCCTCAACTCCACTTTCTGCTGACCCCCGCAAATCTTTGACTCCCGTGTTGGTCAAGAATCTACCTACCTCTGCCTTTAAATTGTTCAATGACCCTGCCTCAGCCGCTGTCTGGGCAAGAGAGTTCCAGAGATTAACCACCTCCTGAGATTAAAAGAAAATGTTTATCTTCATTTTAAATGTGAGACCCCTTATTTTTAAACTGTGTCCCCTGGTTCCAGACTCTCCCATAAGGGGAAACATCCTTTCAGTGTCCACCCTGTCAGGTCCCCTCAAGGATTGTGTACGTTTCAGTAAAAACAACCAAAGGCCCATTGATACTTAGTGGGATCACGTGATTACTTCTCACTCTGGCCACCAGTCATTCATCGTGGACCAATTAATGGGACAAAGCTTCCAATCAATAAGCAATTAGTGTTTCTTTTTTTGGGCCTATTTCTTATACCCCAGCTGCCAAATATTATCGGCAGTTTCGTGATTAAGACAGGTCAGGACAATACTCATTTTGAGAGAGGTGACAAAACATATCTTTGTAAAACATGTCTTTGTATATGTACGTATGTGTGTATGTGTGTGTGAGTGTGTGTGTGCATTGAATGAAGGCCAACTGTTGCTGGTGGATCTGAAGTAGTGTTTCACCCTGCACCGTTGACTTTTTTTGTCATTAAAGCCCTTGCTTTGGCTTTTGTTTCCGCCAAGACTCAGCATTTTTACAATCTGCATAAGCTCACAAGACGTAGGAGCAGAATTAGGCCACTCGGCCCATTGAGTCTTCTCCACCGTTCAATCATGGCTGATATTTTTCTCATCCCCCATTCTCCTGCCTTCTCCCCATAACTCCTGGTCCCCTTATTAATCAAGAACCTATCTATCTCTGTCTTAAAGACACTCAGTGATTTGGCCTCCACAGCCTTCTGCGGCAGAGTTCCACAGATTCACCACCCTCTGGCTGCAGAAATTCCTCATCATCTCTGTTTTAAAGGATCGCCCCTTCTGAGATTGTGTCCTGATAATCTGCAATTAATGGACTTGTTCTGCACCGCGGGGTGGGGGTGGGGGGCTCTCGCTGACAAATGACAAATTTGCCCCCAACCCCCCAACATTTATTGTGCACCAAACATTGTTCGTGGACAATTGCCCACCACGCCAGCTTCCTGTCAAAGTGTAATACTGGGTGGCACAGGTCACAGATAGTCATGCAGGGGAAGTTCTCCCTGGTCTAAAGTCAGGACAGTTTCCGCTTTATGCATTGGCAGCACGCCGCCTCCACGCCAAACTCTGCAGATCATGAATTACCTTTGCCGCAATAAAATAAAAACCACCGTGATTGATGCCAGTGATCTTTCATTTTCTTTATTGTGTAAAAATAAAATTGACAGTACATGTCACATTTGCATTAAATGAAAAAAGCATTAATGACATAAAAACATAGCGCTTTTTTTTAAGAAATGGTCGTATAATGTAAGTGTCTAATCGTTACACTCTTCAGAAGTGAGATTGACTGGTAGTATGGGAGAGGGGGGGAGCTGGAGTCGGAATATTTACAACTTTGGTTCGAATGTGACAGTCTATGGTACATATAACTTCCTCGTACTGTACACTATATACATTTATAAATACTTTATTTCGCTTGCAATGTCTGACAACCCAAAAAACAGAAATATTTGAATTGCATGTCATCTAAATATTTGGGGGGGTGGGGGGTGGGGGGGAAAAGTCGTCCTCACTCGGGCATCAAATTCAATAAAAATGTATCGTTTGCAAAATTTCCTTTTAGAAAAAATAATCCTTTTCACTAGAGGGCGCAAAGTAACTTGCATTCTCTCACTCTCTCTGGCAGCCTCCTGCAGTCTGATGGACTGCTGTGCAGAATGGATTAGAAAATAAACACACACAATATAAGTCGCCATGCCGTAAGCCTGTGATGTGAGACGATGGACTGGTTTCTTTTTTTTCCTCAAAGCACCCACATTATTCTACACTTTCAGTTTACCAATGTGTCCTCAGTCGTTAGTACTTGTGTGTGTGTTTTTTTTTGCAGCGGTAGCGTACAGCGGTCGGATAGCTTTATTTTAATGTTTTTTTTTATTAACAAGACGTGTCCCTACAACGCAATTATTTGGAATAACGTGCTTATCCCCTTTTTTTTCTTCACTTTTGGATATGCAAAAGAGAAAACTGGTTGCATTTGTCGGCTGCCACAGGCACTCAGGCTAATTGGCATCAAGTAAACACTCCATCAGAGCACTCGGCTTTCCTAAGGTACTGCTCGGCTTGTCAAGTTGAGGGTGATTGCAGAGGACGCCCTGATGCTCCCTCTATAGATTTTTTTTTTACGCCTGAGAAGTGTGATCCCGTTGTCGTGCCAAAGATATTTTTACGAACACATCAGTAACTTTTTTTTTGCACAGAGTTCTTCTAAGTTTTTTGTTTGTTCCTTGAAAAGAAAGAGAAATTTGATATTCTGGAGCCGTACATGATACCAGGAGTCAGTCCCCCGCCTTTTCTGGGTGCTTTAGTTGACCTGGCGGCACGCTTCGAATGTCCACTTGGTGGCGCCGCCGTAGATGTCGACGTTAGCTTCAGTCCAGGCGATGACATTGCCCACCAGGGTCTTGGCGCTGCAGTTGGCCAAGCTGTAGACCTCCCCCGGAGTTAGGACCCTGTCCCACATGTGGAAGTGGGACATCTCGCCCACAAAGGCCTGTGTGGCGTCGAACCCGCCTCCTAATGTATCCTGATTCAGAGGGAGGCAAAATGACAATTTCAGTGACTGGGAAATGCTGCCTCTGCCTGTTTCATAGAATTTACAATACAAGGCCATTCGGCCCATTCGAGCCTGCACCTGCCCTCGGAAAGAGCACCCTGCCTAAGCCCATACCTCCAACCTATCCCTGTAACCCCACCTAACCCTTTTTTTAATACTAAGGGCAATTTAGCATGGACAATCCATGTAACCTGCACATATTTGGACTTGTGGGAGGAAACAGGAGCATCCGGATGAAACCCATGGAGACACAGGGAGAACGTGCAGACTCCGCACAGACAGTGACCTAGCCGGGAATCGAACCTGGGACCCTGGTGCTGTGAAGCAATTGTGCTAATCATTGTGATACCGTGCTGCCCCAATGTGTGTGTGTAACTTCATTGAAGCCTACTGGTGACAATAAGCGATTTTCATTTCATTTAATCTCCGTCTCTCTGCTGACTGCCCCTGAGAGGGCTAACCCCAGGCAGACAGCACCAGACAGTCCGCTTATTCCCCTTCCCCACTGGGTGGCTGACCCTCCATCCAACCTCACATGGTAGCACAGTGGTTAGCACCGTTGCTTCACAGCTCCAGTGTCTCAGGTTCGATTCCCAGCTTGGGTCACTGTCTGTGCGGAGTCTGCACATCCTCCCCGTGTCTGCGTGGGTTTCTTCCGGGTGCTCCAGTTTCCTCCCACAAGTCCAACAATGTGCAGGGTGGGTGGATTAGCCATGCTTCGAACATAGAACATACAGTGCAGAAGGAGGCCATTCGGCCCATCGACTCTGCACCGACCCACTTAAGCCCTCACTTCCACCCTATCCCCGTAACCCAATAACCCCTCCTCACGTCTTTGGTCACTGAGGGCAATTTAGCATGGCCAATCCACCTGACCTGCACGTCTTTGGACTGTGGGAGGAAACCACTAAATTGCCCTTAGTGTCCAAAATGTTTGGGTGAGGTTATTGGGTTACGGGGATAGGGTGGAGGTGTGGGCTTGGGTAAGGTGCTCTTTCCAAGGGCCGGTGCAGACTTGATGGGCCAAATGGCCTCCTTCTGTAAATCCTATGGTGTAGTAAGTTTACCGTTGAGATGTTAATCTTCCTATGCCATCCCCAGCCACCATGTACAGTTCAATACTTTACACTGAATGGCAATTGCCACAAGCGTTGAGCCTTTTATGTCACAATACTGGGGAGATGGTAACATGGTGCCAATGTCGCTCAATGGTCCTAGGGGCGAGGGCTTGAAGACCATCGCGGCAACTGGTCTAATTTGAATGTGATTGATTAATTAAAAGAAAAACAATCTGAAATTGCAAGATAGTCTCAGTAATGGCGCTATTAAACTATCGTCCCCTGTTGTAGAGAAAAAAAATCTCCATCTGGTTCACTTTAGGGGAGGACATCTACCACCTTCAGCTAAACACATCACCACCTTCTGAAATAGTCTAAGGAGCCCACTCAGTTTAAGGGCAAATCGAGGTGGGCAACAAATGCTGCTCTTGCCCAGTGTCAGCCAGGTCCCAGGAAATAATAAATATCCATCAATTTTCTGGGCAAACAACATGCAAATGACAGCCTGTTTATCATTTATCTCACGGTGGAATAAGACGATAGAGCAAGTCTGCCTACACTACACAACTGCATTTCCTCAGCTACAGTAATGAAGGGGGGTTGCAGGAGGGGTGGGGAGAGGTACACAGGTACACTGGGCGGGGATTTCAAGGTTACTCTCAAAGGAGGAGGGATAGAAGAGCAACAGGGTTTCTAAATTTAGAAAGCGCTCAAACCTGCCTTGGTTTGCAGTGTGATTGGTATTCGATACTCCACACCTTTCAAACAATGCTTGGGGTGGGTGGAGAGGGGTCGACTCCATTAATTAATCTTCCTGAAATATTACATGGGGCCAAGGAACGGGGGCATTTCATGCCCGCTGGACACCGCGAGGACTGAGGTGCGCTATCGACCCCCTCAATCACATTTTGTATTTTCATGTTTTAAGTTTCCTTTGAGATTTTGTTTTACTTGGATGCAGTGCACCTTTAGGGAACTGCATTTTTATTTTATCCAACAGTTCGGTTGATTGAGTTTATTGTGGTTCATGGGAGGAAGGACACCGACATGCCATGTTGTGTGATTCAGACAGTTGGGGTTCTGGGCCACTGTGAATTTGCCGTGCTGGGTGAGCAGGTTCACTCAGTGTCAAGTTAACCACTGCTGTTCCTGCTCATCCTTCCCAGCCTTTACCAGTTGCAGCCTATTGCCATTTTCTGGCGCTTTCCATGGTGCTGACCGCCCTCTGCCGTTGGATTAACATTGAGGTCGAAAGGATATTTGCACCAAACGACAGTGCAAAATCCAACACATTTCTGCCCATGACTGACTGCATTCAGAAGGTTTTTTCTCAAGCTGTTTTTTGATGTCTACCTGTTCTTGGCCCAAAACCATGATTCCACCCGGCTTAATGGGATGCCATGGTGCTAGATTTTCACCACTGCCCCTCTTCAGTCCGTCCTGATAAGCCTCCCAAACGCCATCTCTTGTGGACCAGGTGACACAGATGTGGTGCCACTTTCCGTCATTGATGACAAAGGGGAGTTTTGCTACCTGTGAAAAATAAAGTGTTAATGTGTTTACTTCCACAATGTATGATCCTCCATATGTACCATCAATTGCTGCTGCCATTGCATTGCGCCCCATAGGGGGGAGTTTAAAATGAAGCATCGTTAACCTTATAACCCAGCCCCCTGCCCAAGTATTGTAAATGTAGACTAAATATCTGTGGGGCCAGCTGTCCCAGATTGCTTAGAAAGTACTGCAAACGTCCAGATAAGAGGTACATAAGAACATGTTTTACATTACGATGTTCTACATTAGAATTGCGGGTCTGTGTGCATAAAATCACCAGTATTAATTCTACTCCAGTGATACTGCACCAAAAATCACAGTCCCAGCATCAGCCCAGTGGGCATTCAGGGCCCACATTTGTCCAATCACGGGTCAACCGAGATTCAATGGCAGGACGGGCCAGCCTCTAAGGGCCGAATAGCCCACTTTCTGTGATGTGTTGCCCATGAGCTGAATGCCTCCAGCGAAAGGAAGGTGCTGCACCCTCCTTACCTTGTCATTGATCAGAATCTCCATTGGGTTGTTGCCCCACTCGATGAGGACCAGCTCGTTCGCCTGGCCCGGCACAGCGTAGGAGAAGGGGGTCCCAACCCCAGGGGAGGCGTTGGATTTGAGCCACATGCACACGGTCATGGCGTACATCTCAGGCAGGCTCTTCTTCACCTTGGCGTACATGTAGTTGGTCCTCAGAGGGAAAGTTATCTGGAATTTATCTGTCGGTCTCGAATTTCTTTGTCCTGTTAAAAAAAAAATGGTGGGGGTGGGGAAGAGAATATCAGAAGCGGCTGTGATGTGAGTCTGTTGGGTTGGGATCACCTTTATGGCGGGTAAGCCATTGAAGTGGGATCTGTATCTGAAACAGTGCCTATCCCCAGAGTGCCTTCCCTGTGAAAGGAATGCGAGTTCTGCTGGCTTCTGCTGCACTGTGTCAATGCTGGAGAACCCTCGCTTCTTATATCACCGCCGCTCCAGATTCCTTCCCATCCAGGCATCCCGCAGTATAATCCCAGTCATGTGAGCGGCGTCCTGGGACAGTCTGAGCCCCCCCCCCCCCCCCCTCCGCTAGGAGAGGGCGCTGCGCAATTCACAATGCAGCAGCTCCGAGGGGGAGGTCTCTAAACCACCATCCGGATGAAGTTTTCTCAAACAGATTGCTTCAGTTTGGCGGAACACTGCCGTAATGCGCTATCTATAGACAGTCCCGCTGCTCCGGCCTCCCCCCCCCCCCCCCCCCCCAACCAACAAGAAGCCGGATTGCGGCCATGGGGCTAAATATAGCCTGTGGCATTGTGAGAATGGTGTTGGGGGGGGGGGGGGGTAGCATTTCTGCACTGCCATTGCCCGGGGGGGGGGGGGGGGGGGGTGGCAGGGTCTGTTTTTACCATTCTGCCATCTTTACCAAACTGCAGCGGAATGGCAGGATTGCAGAGGCTGTTTGATATTAATGGCGAGCAGGAGGTCTCCACATCCTGTCCTGACCCCCACACAGCCTGTCCTGTTCACACACAGCCTGCCCTGTCTCCACAGCCTGTCCTGACTCCCACACAGCCTGTCCTGACCCCCACTCAGCCTGCCCTGTCCCCACAGCCTGTCCTGACCCCCACACAGCCTGCCCTGACCCCACTCAGCCTGCCCTGTCCCCACACGGCCAGCCCTATCACCCACACAGCCTGTCCTGTCCACACACAGCCTGCCCTGTCCCCACAGCCTGTCCTGTCCACACACAGCCTGCCCTGTCCCCACAGCCTGTCCTGTCCCCCACAGCCTGCCCTGTCTCCACAGCCTGTCCTGTCCCCACAGCCTGCCCTGTCCCCCACAGCCTGCACTGTCCCCACAGCCTGTCCTGTCCCCCACAGCCTGCACTGTCCCCACAGCCTGCACTGTCCCCACAGCCTGCACTGTCCCCCACAGCCTGCACTGTCCCCACAGCCTGTCCTGTCCCACACAGCCTGCACTGTCCCCACAGCCTGCCCTATTCCCCACACAGCCTCTCCTGTCCACACAGCCTGCCCTGTCCCCACAGTCTGTCCTGTCCCACACAGCCTGCACTGTCCCCACAGCCAGCCCTGTCCCCCACACAGCCTGCCCTGTCCACACAGCCTGCCCTGTCCCACAGTCTGTCCTGTCCCACACAGCCTGCACTGTCCCCACAGCCAGCCCTGTCCCCCACACAGCCTGCCCTGTCCCCCACACAGCCTGCCCTGCCCCCCCCCCCCACAGCCTGTCCTGTCCCCCCCCCCCCCCACACAGTCTGTCCTGTTCCACACAGCCTGCACTGTCCCCACAGCCTGCTCTGTCCCCCACACAGCCTGTCCTGTCCCCACAGCCTGCCCTGTCCCCCCCCCCCCCACAGCCTGTCCTGCCCCCCCCCCACAGTCTGTCCTGTTCCACACAGCCTGCACTGTCCCCACAGCCTGCTCTGTCCCCCACACAGCCTGTCCTGTCCCCACAGCCTGCCCTGTCCCCCCCCCCCCACAGCCTGTCCTGTCCCCCCCCCCACAGTCTGTCCTGTTCCACACAGCCTGCACTGTCCCCACAGCCTGCTCTGTCCCCCACACAGCCTGTCCTGTCCCCACAACCTGCCCTGTCCCCCACACAGCCTGCCCCATCACCCACACAGCCTGCCCTGTCCCTCACAGCCTGTCCAGTCCCACACAGCCTGCACTGTCCCCACAGACTGCCCTACCCCCCCACAGCCTGTCCTGCCCCCCCCCCCCCCCACAGCCTGCCCTGTCCCCCACAGCCTGCCCTGTCCCCACAGCCTGTCCTGTCCCCACAGCCTGTCCTGTGCCATACACAGCCTGTCCTGTCCCCCACACAGCCTGTCCAGTCCCACACAGCCTGCACTGTCCCACACAGCCTGTCCTGTCCCCCACACAGCCTGTCCAGTCCCACACACAGCCTGTCCAGTCCCACACACAGCCTGTCCTGTCCCCCACAGCCTGCACTGTCCCCCACACAGCCTGTCCTATCACCCACAGCCTGTCCTGTCCCTCACAGCCTGCCCTGTCCCCCAAACAGCCTGTCCTGTCCCCCACACAGCCTGCCCTGTCCCCCAAACAGTCTGTCCTGTCCCCCACACAGCCTGCACTGTCCCGCACACAGCCTGCACTGTCCCCACAGCCTGTCCTGTCCCCCACACAGCCTGCACTGTCCCCCACAGCCTGCCCTGTCCCCCATAGCCTGTCCTGCCCCCCCCCCTCACAGCCTGCCCTGTCCCCCACAGCCTGCCCTATCCCCGACAGCCTGTCCTGTCCCCCCCCCCCCCACACACAGCCTGTCCTGCCCCCCCCCCACAGCCTGTCCTGCCCCCCCCCCCACAGCTTGTCCTGCCCCCCCCCCCACCCCCACAGCCTGTCCTGTCCCCACAGCCTGCACTGTCCACAGGGAACCTGTCTACCCCTCTCCCCCTTCACCTCCCCGCGTCCCAGCCCCGTCCTACAAACGGGACAACTGCTGAAATATAACATTTGCAATCTAAACTGGGCAGTTCTATCCGTTTCTTTGCAAAATCTGGAACTTCACTACTCGCAGCGCCGGGGTTGGTGAAGTTCAGAGTCTGCTCAGCAGCAGCCTACCTTTTTCCAAATCACTAATCCTCTGATGGAGGGAGTTCAGAGCATTCTCAATCTTGCCCCTGTTTTCCGTCGAATCGTTCCTCACCGCGTTTTTGGTCTCCTCCAGACTGTTGACCCTGGACAGGACCTGCTTCTCTAGATCTTCGATTTTGTTCTGCAGGAGATCTTTCAGGCTATTTGTCTGCCCGGAGACATTTCCTCGGTTGTATTGCTGTTGCCATCACCGAGAACATACAAAAACACACACACACAGACACACACACAGATACAGAGACACACAGACACACAGAGGTGTAAGAAGCTTGTTAGAGAGTGACGACCAGCTGCATTGCCCTAACAAAACGGTCAAGACAGCCCCAATGAGAGCGCCTTTCACATGAGAAGCCGCTATTTCTGGTGTATTACACATGTCCACAAGACCTGTGTCAATAAGGAATGGGAACTTCCACTTCAGATAAACAACTCCAAATTCACTCCCTCTAACCTGGACAAACATTTTGCGGGAAATCGGTTAGGTTTTGTTTGGAAAGTCCTATCTATTTGCTAAGAGGGATTCCAATCGGTGATTGTACCAATGCTGGATTGGGTCATCTCCACGGTGAGCTTGACCTTAATCTAGTTTGACGACGCTTTGGAAGTTCTGAGCCACTTACATTTACCTCTAAATTGTCCACGTGTGTTTTGAGTGATTGTAAAGTTTGTCCAAGTTGATTTAATGTGTCCGCTTGAGTTAGAGGGAGATTTCCCCGGAGGATTCCTACTGCCCCCTGACCGCCCGCTCTGCTCACTCACCGAGGGCTCAGACACACTCTGACTCTCGCATCGGCTCAGCTTGGCGGTGAGCTCCCTGATCGTCTCCTTCTGGTTCATGATGGTCTCCCTCTGCTGCAGGATGGTCTCCCGCAGCTGGAGGATGGTCCCCTTGATGTCGTCCACCGGGCCGCTGTTCTGCATCGGGGCCGAGCACATGGGGTCCATGTCGAGCGGGATGGAGGTGCAGATGAACC
This sequence comes from Scyliorhinus canicula, assembly GCF_902713615.1. NCBI lineage: Eukaryota > Metazoa > Chordata > Chondrichthyes > Carcharhiniformes > Scyliorhinidae > Scyliorhinus > Scyliorhinus canicula. The sequence goes on along the minus strand of NC_052163.1, from coordinate 14,084,099 downwards.
GCGTCTGGGCGAACTCCTGGGCGGCTGCTTCGCCCAGGATGAAGGAGAGGGCGAGGAATCCGCTCACGGTTCCGCGGGACATGGTTCTGGAAGCGGGGGAAGTGTGGTGGTGGTGGGGGGGGGGGGGGGGGGGGTGGTTAGATGGCTCTGGCACCCGGAGGGGGGGAGAGGAGGGGAGAAGGAAAAGGAGGAGGCAGGGCCAGGCTTTTCCACAGGAGCAACTTCAGCACCAGGGCGCTGTCCACGGTAACTGAGGCTGGTGCACAGCGCGCAGGCAGCGTTTATATAGAGCCTCACACCGCCACGTCAGGCAGGGCTGGAATCCCAGTTTAATTGCTGCATGTCAAATCAGATTGACATTAAACATCCCGTGTCTTTACTTGGGGGTCCCAGTAGAGGGATGGAGAGCCAGGAGGGAAGAGGAGGAGGATAGGGAGTGGGTGGGGGAGGGGGGGGGGGGTGTACATATCCAACAAACAGCAAACCCCCCCTGGTGCTTTGAAGTTTAATTTTAGCAGCCTTATTTGGCGATGGATTTCAGAGCCCCCCCCCCCCCCCCCCCCCCCAACCCATTTCACCGCGTCAGGATTACAGAAATACGTCAAGGCTTCGGATGCTTCAAAAGGAAGTCGATGCATTTTTCAATAATCCTATTAATATTACAGTTTGGTGGGGGGGGGGGGGGGGGGGGCTGCTCCGATGACACGAGGTTGAAGGAGTGGCTGCAATCGGTTTCCGAAAAAAAAATCATAATCCTGGAGCATCTAACTTTGCCCTGGCTGAGACTCCGGGGAGGCGTAGGGAAAACTCTCCTTTCTGATTCTGTCGGATTATAATTCACATCTCCCCCCCCCCCCCCCTCCCTCCGCCAAGTATTTGCTCCCTCGAAGGAGCACCTTGGGTTTGATCCATAGTGATAACAAAATAACCCCGAGAGATCAGAATTAAAGGCACGAGGGTTGATTTTAATAATAATCTTTCTTAGTGTCAGAGGCAGGCTTACATTAACACTGCAATGATTTGTTTTAAACTACAGTTTCTTCAATAGTAATAAGTGTTCAGATATCTGTGAGCTTCGTTGAGTTATAAATCTCTGGGGAAATTGACTCGTCCGGACATCAAACGTCCAGTAGTTTGAATTATTTATACTAAAGTGGTGAAATTGAGTCACGCGGCATGTTAAAATCCCATTCCATTCATGTCGCTCTCTACCCCCCCCCCCCCCCCCCCCCCCCCCCTCCCAAATCCTGGGGAGGATTCCCGCTCTAATTCCTGACAACTAAAACGCCTCGAGGCAAGTTGTGACTAATGGATTTACAGCCCTCTGCTTCCCAGTATTAATGAATATATGCGCCTTTTGTGTTGTCATTCCACATTCTGGCCTCATGGATATTCAGCATGTGGAGTCCCAAGAGAATCTGTGACATGCCTTTTAGCTGATTCTGTTTCTTTCCCGTAATACACACAAGCGCACACACAAAATATGCACACAAACACACACACAGAAAACACACACATAAATATGCACACACAAAATATGCACACAAAACACACACAAAATATACACACAAACACACACAAACTATTCACACAAACACACACACAGAAAACACACACATAATATACACACAGACACAAACTATTCACGCAAACACATACACAGAAAACACACACACAGAATATACACACAAAACGCAAAACATACACACAAAATATACACACAAACACAAAACACACAAAATATATGTACAAAACACACACACAAAGCACACAAGCAGAAAACACAACATGAAGACAAAACATACAACACACAACACACACACACACAAATGCACAAACATACAAAACACACAAGCACAAAACACAATACCCACAAAACACACACACAATTTACACACGAAACACACACAAAACAAACAACAAAAGCTCAGGACTGTGTGTCAACGAGAGGGACTAAATGTTACTGGATCTGTGTTACCACCCCCCCCCCCCCCCACCCCCCCCCCGCCCATTACCCTCCCGCTTAAGCGTTGGTAAGCAAGTTGAAGCAACGTCCTGAAGCGCCGGGCGTTGGGCAGACAGTTCTGGGAGAGTGGGTTATGGGTTCTGATAAGGATGAATGGGTGAATGGTGCCCATTCAGCAGTGCCCAGGTTACTGGGTGATTCTACACTGGGACCTAGGAGGGGTTATTGGGTTACGGAGATAGGGTGGAAGTGAGGGCTTAAGTGGGTTGGAGCAGACTCGATGGGCTGAATGGCCTCCTTCTGCACTGCATGTTCTATGTTCTAGGTTCTATGTTCAACCTCAACAGCAACATGTCAGCTGCATTGAACCTATTGGAGCGCATTCCAGCCCATATCCCAGTGATAATCCATCAATATGAAGGCAAACACGCTTAAAACCCAATTGGCACCGTCCTGGGAATACAATGATTTTGTTCACTTGATTAACTTATTTACTTAAAATGAAAGGGATGCAGGTTATGACGGGGGTGTTATCTTCTAATCTTATAAAACAAACACACACATATTTCTTCATTAACATCTTCTGGAGAATTGGTATTGTGGTCTCCCATTATGCGTCTTTATCAGGATGAATGATTCAGCTGCATATCTTTTGATGATGCAATAATGAGATGAATTGAGTAGAAGTTTATACATTAAAACCTGGGGAACACCACAATACAATCTTGTTCAGCCTAGCCCTGGTCCAGGACACTCTCACTTGTCTTGCATTGTCAATGTCCACTCACTTTTTAAAAAAATTAGAGTACCCAATTATTTTTTCCAATTAAGGGGCAATTTAGCGTGGCCAATCCGCCTATACTTCACATCTTTTGGGTTGTGGGGGTGAAACCCACGCAGACACGGGGAGAATGTGCAAACTCCACACGGACAGTGACCCAGGGCCGGGATTCGAACCCAGGTCCTCAGCGCCGTAGGCAGCAATGCTAACCACTGTGCCACCGTGCTGCCCTAATGTCCGCTCACTTGACTCATTTACAGCCTCAAGTCAGTAAACAGGTCAAAGGAAAGCCCAACTGTGTGTCCACCTGGTGACCAGGTAGAGTCCCACCCGGCAGTGGGGAGTGTCCTTTATCAACCGGCCTTTCACGGGGAGAGTTCCACAAATTAACTCGCCTTTAACGCCAACTCCACTGCAGTTGACCCAGTTCTTCCATCCTTTTGCCATTCCAAACACATCCTGCCATTTGGTGTGTAAAAGTTTCAGCCTCTGAACAGGGTGGAGAGTGGGACATGCTCCAGTAAGATGTGACAGGAATGTTATCCAACAGCCAGGATCTTTTTCAAAAGTTTCACTGAATTAACTAAATCAGAGACCTATTGATTTGAGGGACGGTTCATTGTGTGCTATTATTAATATTAAAAGGTTCTCTCTCGCCAGCAAACTTTTCCAATATAGGAGGTGCTGCATAATCCTCTGCAAAATCGTTCAAATCCTTGGCTGACCTCAAAAGTGTGCTTGGCAAAACCCCTTCCTCCAACCCCTACCTCCGCCCCTCTTCATCCATCCTTCTCCCTTCCCCCACACCCACAGCCCCTTCAAACCCCTTTCTCCCTCCCTTCCTCCATCCTTCCCCCCTTCCTCCACACCCTTCCTCCATTGCCCCTTCTTCCAACCCTCCACACCCCTTACTCCATCTCACTCCCTTCCTCCACACCCCTTCCTCCATTGCCCCTTCCTCCAACCCTCCACACCCCTTTCTCCATCCACCTTCCTCCATCTCTCCCCTTCCTCCACACCCTCCGCCCCTCCAGGCGCACTGGGATCCTCAGTGCTGAATTCCCTCTCATCATTGTGTTGACAATGTTTTCAGTGCAGAACGTGTGAGTGTGACACCTTGTGTCCCTACTGAATTTGGAGCCATTCAGTTCTGGGAACAGACCCCCACCCTGGGTACAGGGGGATGCACCGCAGGGATACCCCTGACAGCATCAAGATCTTAGGATCTCAATGGAGATGCGAATGGCTCCCCCATTCGTTCATCATTCAAAATGTAAAACAAAAATCATCTCTTAGTTGCTCACATCAAAAGAACCCTACTCGGGGCAGCTCGCTGGCGCAATGGTTAGCACTGCTGCCTCACGGCACTGAGGATCTGGGTTGGATCCAAGCCCCGGGTCACTATCTGTGTGGAGTTTGCACATTTCCCCATGTCTGCGTGGGCTCACCCCCACAACCCAAAGATGTGCAGGGTAGGTGGATTGGTCAGGCTAAATTGCCCGTTAATTGGAAAATTGTTTTAAAAAGCAACTGTGCTAATTTTCTATTAAAATCTATATATTGTGGGCAGCATATGACACAGTGGTTAGCACTGGGACTGCAGTGCTGAGGACCCGGGTTTGAATACCAGCTCTGGGTCACTGTCCGTGTGGAGTTTGCACATTCTCCCCGTGTTTGCGTGGGTTTCACCTCCACAACCCAAAGATGTGCAGGGTAGGTGGATTGGCCACGCTAAATTGGAAAAATTGCCCCTTAATTGTAAAAAAAAATAATTGGGTACTCTAACTTTATTTTTTAAAAATCTATTTATTGTGAGACTCAAAATCATGTAGCAGGTGACACGGTGGCACAGTGATTAGCACTGCTGCCTCACAGCACAAAGGACCCAGGTTCAATTCCGACCTCAGGTGACTGTGTGGAGTTTCACATTCTCCCCATGTCTGCGTGGGTTTCCTCGGGTGCTCCGGGTTCCTCCCAGAATCCAAAGAATATCAGGTTAGGAGGATTGGCCATGCTAAATTGCCTCTTAGTGTGTCCAAGGGTCATTTGGGTTATGGGGATTGGGTGGGGGAGTGTGCCTGTGAAGGATGCTCTTTCAGAGGGTCGGTACAGACTCAATGGGCCAAATGGCTTCCTTCAGCACTGTAGTGATTCTATGATTCTGTGATTTGGCGCCACGGTGGCACAAAACAAACTTGAAATTGCGCACAACAAATGTTTAAAAGTTTAATAAACGAGTTCAGCTCATGGGAAGCTGAAGATCAATGTATTTGGCTACTATTAAAATGAGGGGCTCGATTCATCCAGCCCCGCGCCGGAGAATTGGCGCAACCACGCCACGCTGCCCCAACACCGGCGTGCGATTCTCCGAGGTGCGGAGAATCGGCATCATTTGCACCGGCGCGTTTGGCGCAGTGTCGGTCACGGCCTTCGTACGAGGCTGGCTGCTGATTCTCCGGCCCAATGGGCCGAGGCGGCCACGCGGAAAAAAACAGAGTCCCGCCGGCGCCGTCCACATCTGGTCGTTGCCAGCGGGAAGTCTGCGCAAAGTGGTTGGGGTGCGGCATGTGGGGGGTGGGCTCCGTCCCCGGGGGGGCCTCCGATGGGGTCTGGCCCGTGATCGGGGCCCACCAATCGGCAGGCCAGCCTCTCGCACACCCCCCCCCCCCCCCCCCCCCCCCCCCCCCCGCCCCCCCCGGCCGACTTTGTTGCACGTCAGGCCTCAGAACTCCTGCGCCATGTTGCAGTCGTGGCCGGCACGTTCCGTAAGGGCACCGCGCATGCGCGGTTGGCGCCGCCCCCGATGCACGTTAGGAATTGAACTGCCCCAGTGCCGTGCTGGCCCCCTGTGTGGGACAGAATCGCTAGTGCCCACGCCCGTTTCGCGTCATCGTGGAATGCGACGGCGTTCACGACGGCGCGGACAGTCTGTCCCGTGATCAGAGAATCGCGCCCCAGGTTCCCCAGTGACTGAATGAGTGAAATCTGCACTAGACGTACTCTGCAACAATTCAGGTTTGAATACTTCCAGCTTCTCATCCTCCTCACATCTCTGCCACTGAAGTGTGTCTGTGTGCGAGGGAGGGAGAAAATCAACCAAGATCCTCCAAAGCTAATAAAGAGTTTCCCCTTTCAGTCGTATCCCTGCCTGAGATTGGATTAGAATATACATTTGAAGTGAACATTAAATCGAGACAATGTACATTTAAAAAAAATAAATTGAGAGTACCCAATTCTTTTTTCCAATTAAGGGGCAATTTAGTGTGGCCAATCCACCTCGCCTGCACATCTTTGGATTGTGGGGGCGAAACCCATGCAAACACGGGCAGAATGTGCAAACTCCACATGCACAGTGACCCAGGGCCGGGATCGAACATGGGACCTCGGCACCTTGAGGCAGCAGTGCTAACCAGTGCACCAATGTGCTGCCCACAACATACATTTAACAGGTGATTAAGAATGTGTTCTAAGGCTGCAATCCAGCCTTGGAATCCAGATGTTTGGAAAAACCGACTAAAGTTTCACTTGCATACTTTGTGAATTGACGCATTGCTTTTCTACATTAAGGATCTGAATGGCAGGCAGGACTGCTAAAAATGCAACACTTAGTACTCCACTGGGGTGTCAGCCTATTCAGTCCTGACATAGAGCATTAGCCCAGATCACTGGGGTATCAGCCTAGTTCCTACATTCGGTCCTGGCATAGAGCATTATTTCAGATCAGCCAGAAATGAGAGTGTTGAATACTGGGTCAATCATGGGTCTCAATGAAGGATACACACCTGAAATGTTGTAACTATTCCGCTTCTTTCACAGGTAGGTGGTGGCGTAATGGTATTGCGGCTGGTTAATCACCCAAAGATCCAGGGTAATGTCCTGGGGTTCATGGTAGGACATTATTTGAATTCAATAAAAAGAAAAAAGTCTGGAATTAAAAGTCTAATGATGACCGTCAAACCATTTCCGATTGTTGTAAAAACACAACCTATTCACTAATGAAAAAATGAAAATCTTATTTTCAGCTTATTGTCACGTGTAGGCTTCAATGAAGTTACTGTGAAAAGCCCCTAGTCGCCACATTCCAGCGCCTGTTCGGGGAGGCTGGTACAGGAATTGAACCGTGCTGCTGGCCTGTGTTGGTCTGCTTTAAAAGCCAGCGATTTAGCCCAGTGTGCTAAACCAGCCCCTAATGCCTTGTGGGGAAGGAAATCTTTATCTCCCCTGGCCTACATGTGACTCCATACCCACAGCAATGTGGTTGAATCTTTTTTTTAAATAAATTTAGAGTAGCCAATTCATTTTTTTCCAATTAAGGGGTAATTTAGCGTGGCCAATCCACCTAGCCTGCACGTCTTTGAGTTGTGGGGACGAAACCCACGCAAACACGGGGAGAATGTGCAAACTCCACATGCACAGTGACCCAGGGCCGGGATCAAACCTGGGACCTCGGCGCCGTGAGGCTGCAGGGCTAACCCACTGCGCCACCGTGCTGCCCCTGTGGTTGAATCTTAATAGACCTCAGTTCAAGAGTAATTAGGGGCAACAAATGATGGCTCAGCCAGAGACGCCCGCATGCCATCAAATAATTTTTATAATGCTGACTGACCTATGTATTGTCAGTATTTCATTGCTCTGACCATCAAAAGCTCAGTCACATTCAGCCAACGGAGAGTCCTCAAAGTCTGTTCTCCAGTCACAGGCTATTGATATTCTATTTGTGAATCGTGGTTCAACAAACTACTCTGAGCTCTGAGTCAGAAGGCCAGGAGGTCAAGCTGCACTCCAGGACATGAGTGGATGATCGAGGCTGGCACATCAATGCAGTACTGCGGGTGTGCTGCATTGCATTGTTAGAGGCTTCCTCATTCATATGACACATGTCTTGGGTTGCCAACCCTCCAGGCCTGGAATCTCCAGGAATTGAAGATCAATCTCCAGAACTCTGCTGTGTGCGACCCTGCAGAAAAATCAGCGGGACATTGACAAAGATACATTTTGAAAAACGTTCTTTGAACCACCCCCCTCATTGATGGACAATGTTGTGTGTGAAGATGAGGTAGAGGAGGGAAGGATCTCAGATATCTATGGACAGTTGATGGAGAGGGAGAGGGCCTCGCTGGAGGAGATAAAGAAGAAGTGGGAGGAGGAGTTGGGTGGGGCATGTAAAGTGGGGTGTGGAGTGAAGTAGGATAAACTCTACCTCCTCGTGTGCAAGACTGAGCCTGATTCAGTCTAAAGTAATGCACAGAGCACACAAAGTACGGGCAGCATGGTAGCACAGTGGTTAGCACAGTTGCTTCACAGCACCAGGCTCCCAGGTTCGATTCCTGACTTGGGTCACTGTCTGTGTGGAGTCTGCATGTTCTCCCCATGTATGCGTGGGTTTCCTCTGGGTGCTTTGATTTCCTCCCACAGTCCAAAGATGTGCAGGTTAGGTGGATTGGCCATGATAAATTGCCCCTTAGTGTCCAAAAAGGTTAAGTTGGGTTACGGGGATAAAGGGAATAGGTTTGAGGTGTGGGGCTTAAGTAGGGTACTCTTTCCGACTCGATGAGCTGAATGGCCTCCTTCTGCACTGTAAATTCTATCACAAAACATGCGTAAATGTTTTTTTTCCCGGAGTTGGAGGACAGATGTGAACAGTGTTTAAGGGGGCCGGTGAGGGGCAGCAAGGTGGCACAGTGGTTAGCATTGCTGCCTCACGGCGCCGAGGTCCCAGGTTTGATCCTGGCTCTGGGTCACTGTCTGTGTGGCGTTTGCACATTCTCCCTGTTTTTGCGTGGGTTTCGCCCCCACAACCCAAAGATGTGCAAGATAGGTGGATTGGCCATGCTAAATTGCCCCATAGTTGTAAAAACTGAATTGGGTACTCTAAATTTATTTTTAAAAAGAAGAAAAAAAAGGGGGCCGGTGAGCCACACACACATAGTGTGTGATTTTGCTCTGTTGAAGGGCTCCGGAGTCACCTAGGGCAACGGCATGGGTGGGAGGCCTGTCGGGTTTCTGCATTTGGGGAAAATGAAGTTTGCCACCAGGGGGTCGGAGGAGGGATTCTGTTCGAGTTGGAGGCTCTTTATATCCTCGGTAATCATCACCGGGGGGTGACCTGGATTGGGTCACTGTCTTGGCAGTGTCTGCACGTTCTCCCTGTGTCTGCGTGGGTTTCATCCGGGTGCTCCGGTTTCCTCCCACAAGTCCCGAAAAACGTGCTTGTTAGGTGAAGTGGCGATTAGGGGCTTTTCACAGAAACTTCATTGCATGTCAGCCTACTTGTGACAATAAAGATTATTATTATTATGGCCTCCTCCGATGCTGTAACCAACCATTCTGCAAGAATTTCAAAATGTTTTCCTTCCGTTCAGAGGCTTTCAGAGAAAAGATAATGGCAACTCATTGACCTGTATCTCTGCACAAAACCACATGGGAATTTATCGAAAAAGATTTGGTGTTTCTTTCCGATTTGCTTGTTCCTACTCTCAAGACAGCCAGTGACTCATGTTGGAATATGGCTCCACAGCTGTTGGCAGCTCTCTGCTATATCTCCATTGTGGAGGTTGGCAGGCTGCTTAACCACAGGAAGAGGAATTAAAGCTGAGTCGCATCTTCATCCCTGGCCAACGCCCACACACAACCTTCCAGCAGGGGTTACTGGATAGAGTTCAGATACTGGTGCGCAGGTTAGTTTTTCCCTCTGTCCATCCCATGGACACTGAGGCCAGGTGCAGTCCCTGCCTACGTTCAACTAACTTAGTGTAGATCAATGATTAAACTCAAGGGTGTACACAATTCAGCCTACTCTTTTTTGTATTTATTCTTGGAATGTGAACATCACTGGCAAGGTCAACAACCATTGCCCATTGGCTTTGGGGAGTGAAGAGGCGAGTGACTCACCATAAAACCCTGACCTGTCCATGTAGCCGCAGTATTTATACGACTGGTCCGTTTAAATTTCTGTACAATTTCAGTGATAAATTTCAATGGTAACTACCCAGGATGTTGTTGATGGGGGAATTCAGTGATGGTAATGATATTGAACATCAAGGGGAGATGGTTAGATTTCCTTTTATTGGGGATAGTCATTACCTGCCAGCTTTCTGAGTGTTGTCCAGTCTTGCTACATAAGGAATGGGTTGCTTCAGTATCTGATGAGCTCGATCTTCAGTCAACGTTGCCACTTCTGGCTTTATAACGAAAGGAAGGTCATCGATGAAGCTGCTTAAGGACACTCCCCTGAGGAGCCACTGTTGCAATGTTCAAGGTCTAAGATGATTGGCCTCCATCATTCATATGGCTGAAATCTCTAAATGTTCCTTTTAAAACAAAACTTCAAACCTTTTTCCATGCTGTTTGTTTTTCTGTGTTGATATAGGTCCAAATAATGGGAAAAGTCACCTTTAGGTATATTGCCTTTGACAGTTTGACCCATGAGACAAGAAGATTTTTAGTGGGTAGTTTTACAGACCTCAGTGACAAACCCCCATTTGCAAAGCTCTTAGAACACAAAATGATTACTTTAAACCATCAATGAGAAAAAGAGAAGCTTGTTGATGACAATAACATGAATGTATGGGAACCAAAATAGCAACACAAAACAGCATATGAATCCAACTGAGGCATATCGCTCACTATGAATATGTCCACACACGTGTATGATAATAAGATAGATGGATCGATTGTGTAGGGTGCCCGATAACTTTGCACTTAAAGGGGAGCTAATTTGCTCCATAATTCTTCAGGGAACATACCAGTCCTCTGCTCTGCACCTTCTTACACAGTATACAATCCATCACGTTTCTTCCTCTCTTTAACTCTGAAGAAGAGTCACGTGGAGTCAAAACGTTAACTCTATTTTTCCTCTCCACAGATGCCGCCAGACCTGCTGAGTTTTGCCAGCATTTTCTGTTCATGGCAGTACACTAACTATGTGGCCTGAAACTGGGGAATACCACATGGTATCAATAGGAAATTAGTTGAGAAGCAGAAAGTTGTAGGAAAGAAGATATACTTGAATTGATGGGAGGTAGCAAATAATAGAACCTTGAGTGGTGATGCCATAGCTTTTCATTTCATGGAGATAATATCACTGATTTACGAATCAAATATTAATGAAATATTTAATCCTCAAAGATAAGGGAGGAATATTTAAGCTTGCAGATGATACTAAACAATGAATAATGGTGAATTTGAAGAAGAAAGCAGAAAAGTGCAGATAGATTTGGTTTAATTAGTGGGTGGATTTATAAGACCATAAGATATTGGAGCAGAAGTAGGCCACTCGGCCCATCGAGTCTGCTCCGCCATTCAATCATTGCTGAAATTTTTCTCAACCCCATTCTCCTACCTTTTCCCCATAACCTCTAATCCCCTTAATTAATCAAGAACCTACCTAGTTCCCTGCAATAAGCTGTGAAGTAACTTACTTTGAAAGTATTTGTGGCACATGGAAACATGTATGTGAGAAGTACTGGGGAAGTTAGACGAACAAGATAAGTCATGAAGGCAGCTTGAGGTACAAAAAAATCAATGAGGAAGGAGAGAAATGCAGTGCATAGGTTCTCTACTCAAAGGATGTAAGAGACGTCTTTCTGAATTCACACTTCCAGTAAGGAGCACTGCCCATCAGGAGCACATGTCGGGACATCGCATCCATGCTCCCCACAAATTCCCATCCATTACATTTACTGGAAAACCATAGAATCATACAGCACAGAAAGAGGCCATTTGTCCTATTCCATTTGTCCTGGCTCTTTGATAGAACTATCCAATTGGCTTCATTCCCCTGCTGTTTCCCATGGTCCTCAAATTAGTCCTACTGAACATAAAAGCTATAAGGAGCAGTTTCTGTTTAACCTCCATTTAGAGTATTGCGTTCAGCTTTGAGTACCTTACTCTGCACCTTCGCACCAAGAAAGATAGACTGGCCTTGCCATGCGTTCAGTGAAATGATACCGTCGCTGAAATAAATGAATTATCCTGAGAGACCGGGTAAAAGTTGTTCATATTTTCTGGCCATGAGGAGTTTAGAGAGTGATCTGATTGTGGTATTTAAACTAGCGAAGGGAATCAATTAGAACGGACAGGAAACAAACACTTCTGTTTCCTGAGACAGTTAAAGGTGAGGTTGTTACTTATTAAGTGAAGCTCTTAAGGAATCCTGGTTGATCTCCCTCGAGACGGCTCGCACACCGGCAGTCAGGGTAAAGAATGTTTTGAGTCAATCAGGTTTAGAGAGTCCGTAGATAATGTTGTGATAGAGAAATGACGGGGCAGCACGGTGGCACAGTGGGTTAGCCCTGTTCCCTCACGGCGCCGAGGTCCCAGGTTCGATCCCGGCTCTGGGTCACTGTCCGTGTGGAGTTTGCACATGCTCCCTGTGTTTGCTTGGGTTTCGCCCCCACAACCCAAAGATGTGCAGGCTAGGTGGATTGGCCCCTTAATTGGAAAAAAATGAATTGGGTACTCTAAATTTATTTTTAAAAAGTGATAGAGAAATGAGGAGGAATTGGAGAAGGCGAGTAAGAGGGGGAGCGAGAGGTAGTGAAGGAAAGTGTGGCAAAGGGATGGTGTAAGTGGAGGAGAGGGAAGGACAGACTAGGGGTTGCAGAAGACAGTAGGAGAGGAGGGAGACAATGATGGAAGGAGGGCAAGGAAGGGAAGGGCTGCGGTGGAAAAGAGGAAAACATTAAACCTTAAACATTCACCCTCCCCACCAGCAATGGATAATGGCAGCAGTGTGTACCATCTACAAGATGCACTGCAGCAACTCACCAAGACTCCTTCAACAGCACCTCCCAAACCCATGCCCTCCACCACCTAGAAGGACAAGGGCATCAGATGCATAGGAACACCACCACCTGCAAGTTCCCCTCCAAGTCACACACTAACCGAATTTGGAAATATATTGTCGTTCCTTCACTGTCAATGGGCCAAAATCCTGGAACTCTGTCCCAGGCAGCATTGTGGGTGTACCTACATCACATGGACTGCAGCAGTTCAAGAAGGCAGCTCAAAACCACCTTCTCAAGGCCAACTAGGAATGGGCAATAAATGCTGGCCTAGCCATGTCCTGAGAAACAATAAGAAGTCTTACAGTACCGGGTTAAAGTCCAATAGGTTTGTTTCAAATCACTAGCTCTCGGAGCACTGCTCCTTCCTCAGGTGAATGGGAAACAATAGAATAAAAGAAAAAACACTGCTGAAGAAATGGAATTCTGATCAGGAGATTATAAAGCCTTTGGGGCAGAGTAATACAGCAATGAGGGAATGGGTGGGGCCAACAAAAGGCAAATGCAGTTCACTGGGAAGCTTTGGGGCCCAATATCAGTTGAGAGGGGAGTAGTTTTTATGTAAGACACTTATCGTTGTGGTTCCTGCATTGTTGGGTTGGGGGCCTTTGCCTAATGTTAGATTCCACCCAACTGCTGCTGTTTGGTGGCGGCGGCAGAGTGGTATCATCACTGGACTAGTAATCCAGGACTCAGGATACCACTTTGGATAATGGATAATGGCAGCAGTGACTTTGCTGTCCTAGCCAGCAAAGTGCCATGTCCTGAGAAACAATAAGAAGTCTTACAGTACCGGGTTAAAGTCCAATAGGTTTGATTCAAATCACTAGCTTTTAGAGCACTGCTCCTTCACTACTTTGGGGACCCAGGTTCAAATCCCACTAGGGCAGATGGTGAAATTTGAATTCAATAAAAATTCTGGAACATTGTCGATTGTCGTAAAAATCCATCTGGTTCACTAAATGTCCTTTAGAGAAGGAAATCTGCTGTCCACAGCAGAATAAAACATTCGGCAAAGAAACACTTAGAAAAGCCTAAATTACTTGGATTCAGACCTGCTGGTGTTCAAAGATACTAATAGCATGGTCAGCAAGGTAAATACAGGGGTATTATATTCACAGATTTGTAAAAAGGTTTTGGCAAGATCATGCATTGCCAATTAATCTTAGGAGTGTTGGCATTTTTATCGCTAAACTAAATTGACACTGGTTTAAGCAACATCTCCAAGTTTAGGGATATCAAAATAAAAGGCATCACAAATAAACAGAAATATTCAACCAGATTCAGAATGATTGAGATAATGTACAGAACTTGGCAATTGGTTAAATGTTAAATAATTTACATGGGCACATGAAAGTAAGTGTGAGTGAAAGTCCTAAGTGGCATATAATAATAACCGGAATTATTGTCACAAGTAGGCTTACATTAACACTGCAATGAAGTTACTGTGAAAATCCCCTCGTCGTCACACTCCAGCGTCTGTTCGGGTACACAGAGGGAGAATTCAGAATATCCAATTCACCTAACAAGTACGTCTTTCAGGGCTTGTGGGAAGAAACCGGAGGACCCGGAGGAAACGCACGCAGACACGGGGAGAACGTGCAGACTCCGTACCGACAGTGATCCAAGCCGAGAATGGAACCTGGGACCCTGGTGCTGTGAAGCAACGGTGCTAACCACTGTGCTACCGTGCTGATTGTGAAAGAGATTGATGGTTATGTGTTAAATTGTTCCCTGTGGCAAATAGATTAAATATTAGGAGAACAGTGAGACAATTAACAGAAATGAAGAAAATTTATTTGGAAGCTTGATATGCAACAGTTTGAATTAAGATGTTTAAATGCGTACAATGTGAGTGGGCTGAAGAATCAAATATAGTGAGAAGAGGTCGAGGAATGTGGTGAATAAGAAATATTGTGCCTTCTATTGGTCCTAAAAGCTGTTCCATTCGGGCATCCTGTGTAAACGCCTCCCAAAATGATATTGCGATGTGTCTCTGTGATGGTGTTCTGAATGGAGACAGAAGGTTGTGGGCAGCACTTACCATGCAGGGGATCACTTCATGGTGTGCCAGTATAATTGCGAAGGGGAAATAGAGAGCGATGTCCAGCCAGTTCCCCACTGAGAGACAGGAGAAGTCAGAGGACGAGCCACTGGGCGCTGCCCTAGCCTTCCTTCAAATAGTTGGCTTTAAAAAGCCATTGGAAGAAACTAGGGAGCAGCTTGCCTGCCCCTATTGATCAGGGAATGGTCCAACAACACCTCAAGAGATCCGAAGCAAATAAAATGGATCTAAAAACAGAAGGGAAACAAAACACCTCATTGTTGGCAGATCTTAATTTAGTTTAAGAGGAGAATACTGAAACCTGATACGTGGATGTAGCAGAGTATTTTACATAATAGTCTACGATTAAAAGATTGGCATCCAAGAATTACATTAACAAACATATGTATAGGTATTAGATATGCAATCCTAGAATTTAGTCTTGGCAATATTAAGGAAGAAAGGCTGTGTGGTTTTAGGTGTTATTTCTCTGCTATTTTCATGGTCCGAGACCCATTTGTTTTAAATTGGTTAATGCTCCAGCTGAAGTATGACAAAGGAACATGTGAAGGATTTTCCCATTAGTACCGTGCACAGTAATTTCTCACCTGCAATCTCAGTTGAATCTCTGAGCGAACGTACAGCAATGGCCAAACGTTAATATTGCAAAAGTGAAACTGGGGAACGAGGAAAAAGATTTAACAAACCACAGTCGGTTTGAATCAGAACTTTGACCTGACATTCAAAGGCACCTGTGCTTTTGGGTATGCTTTACTAATTTTCATCCAGACTGACAGATGGAGCACAATACAGAAGCAGAGTAATCCCTATCATTGTGAAGGGAGGAATGTACAGGAACTGGCAAAAGCCACCCTTACATGTGCACCTCCTGTCATCAAATAGCATCAATAGCATCTGTGATGTAGTCTGTAGCCCAGAGTAGAGCAGACCACCCTCCGAAGTGAAGGCGGAAGTTGAGAGAACAAACATACGCTTTTAAATCCTGCACATAAATATCTCATTTGCCCTGACAGTCTAACACCCACAAGTGGCATGCTCGGTTTTAGCTAGGTTGTTGCCTGGCGACTCTACAAGTTTGCTTTTTAATATCATTAGCCAGCTTTATCTCCAAACACTTAGAATCTATGGAATCCTTACAGCGCAGAAGGAGGCCATTTGGCCCATCGCAAGTGTACTGACCCTCTGAAAGAGCACCTGACCTAGGCCCACCCCCCACCCTATCCCCGGAACCCCGGCATCCCACCTATCCTGCACATCTTTGGATACTAAGGCACATTTTAGCATGGTCAATCCACCTATCCTGCACATCTTTGGATACTAAGGGACAATTTAGCATGGTCAATCCACCTATTCTGCACATCTTTGGATACTAAGGCACATTTTAGCATGGTCAATCCACCTATCCTGCACATCTTTGGATACTAAGGGACAATTTAGCATGGTCAATCCACCTATCCTGCACATCTTTGGATACTAAGGGACAATTTAGCATGGTCAATCCACCTATCCTGCACATCTTTGGATACTAAGGGACAATTTAGCATGGTCAATCCACCTATCCTGCACATCTTTGGATACTAAGGCACATTTTAGCATGGTCAATCCACCTATCCTGCACATCTTTGGATACTAAGGGACAATTTAGCATGGTCAATCCACCTATTCTGCACATCTTTGGATACTAAGGCACATTTTAGCATGGTCAATCCACCTATCCTGCACATCTTTGGATACTAAGGGACAATTTAGCATGGTCAATCCACCTATCCTGCACATCTTTGGATACTAAGGGACAATTTAGTATGGTCAATCCACCTATCCTGCACATCTTTGGATACTAAGGGACAATTTAGTATGGTCAATCCACCTATCCTGCACATCTTTGGATACTAAGGGACAATTTAGCATGGTCAATCCACCTATCCTGCACATCTTTGGATACTAAAGGACAATTTAGCATGGTCAATCCACCTATCCTGCACATCTTTGGATACTAAGGGACAATTTAGTATGGTCAATCTACCTATCCTGCACATCTTTGGATATTAAGGGACAATTTAGCATGGTCAATCCACCTAACCTGCACATCTTTGAACTGTGGGAGGAAACCAGGGAATCTCCATGCAGACACGGGGAGAACGTGCAAACTCCACACAGTCACCCAAGGCCAGAAGTGAACCCAGGTCCCTGGCGCTATGAGTGCCAACCACTGTGCCATGTGCCACTTAGAGTTGATTTTCCTTTCTAAGCTTGCAGTATTTTATTTTATTTAAAAAAACATTTTATTAGGGTATTTGTAGTTTTTATAATAATAATAACAGCAACATAAACATGGTATATAAAACATTTCCATCCCTAACACGTTCTTCACACCCCCCAATCAATGAAACAATAGCCTAACCCCTCCCCCCCCCTAGATTTCTGCCTCTGCTGTCATTTTAATTTTCCCCGGGAAAGTCGACGAACGGTTGCCACCTCCGGACGAACCCTAACATTGACCCTCTCAGGGCGAACTTTATTTTCTTGAGACTGAGAAAGCTAGCCATATCAGTCAGCCAGGTCTCTAATTTTGGGGGCTTCGAGTCTCTCCACATTAACAGTATCCATCTCCAGGCTACCAGGGAGGCAAAGGCCAAAATGTCAGCCTCTCTCGCCCCCTGGACTCCCGGCTCTTCCGACATTCCAAAGATCGCCATCTCTGGACTCGGCACCACCCGTTTTTTAAGTATTGTGGACATTGCCTTGGCAAAACCCTGCCAAAACCCTCTAAGCTTCAGGTATGCCCAAAACATATGGACATGGTATGCTGGACCACCCGCGCACCTCGCACACCTGTCCTCTACCCAAAGAACTTGCTCATCCGGGCCACCATCATGTGTGCCCGATGGACTACCTTAAATTTTATCAGGCTAAGCCTGGCACATGGTGAGGATGTGTTAACCCTGTTTAAGGCATCCGCCCACAGACCCGCCTCTATCTCTCCTCCTAGCTCATCTGGGAAGTCTGTTAGAAGTCTGAAAACACGCACGAACAGACTCAAAAACAGCTTCTTCCCTGCTGTCACCAGACTCCTAAATGACCCTCTTATTGACTGACCTCATTAACACTACACCCTGTATGCTTCAACCGATGCCAGTGCTTATGTAGTTACATTGTATATCCTGTGTTGCCCTATTATGTATTTGCATGTATTTTCTTGAATTTTGTTTAATTCCCTTTTCTTCCATGTACTGAATGATCTGTTGAGCTGCTTGCAGAAAAATACTTTTCACTGTACCTCGGTACACGTGACAATAAACAAATCCAATCCAATCCAATCTTCCCACTTGCCCTTTAGTTCCTCTATCTGAGTTTCCTCTGACTCCATAAATTTTTTGTAGATATCTGATACCTTCCCCTTTCCCCCCATGTTCTGGAAACTACTCTGTCCTGTATCTCCCGAGGAGCGGAAAGGTCGGAACCTGCTTTCTCATAAAATGCCGTACCTGCAGATATCTAAACCCATTCCCTGCTGGCAGTTCAAATTTCTCCTCCAAATCCTTCAAGCTGGGAAAGCTCCTGTCTATAAATAGATCTCCCATCCTTTCAATTCCTACTCTTTGCCATCTCCGAAACCCTCCATCCAGTCTTCCCAGCACAAACCGATAGGTGTTGTAAATCGGGACCCAGACCGATGCTCCCTCCGCTCTCCTCTATTTCCTCCACTGCCCCCAGACTCTCAGGGCCGTCACTACCACCGGGCTTGTGGAGTATGGGGCCAGCGAGAGCGGCAGAGGTGCCGTTATCAGTGTCCCCAACTTGTGTTCTTACACGATGCCGCTTCTACACGCTCCCATACCAACCACCCCCACCCCCCCCCCCCCCTCCCCCCCCCCACTACCCACTTCCTAATCATGGCTATATTAGCCTTCCAGTAGTAGTTACAAAAGTTCAGCAGCGCCAACCCATCCTCCCCCGACTATGCTCCAACAACACTTTCTTCAATCGTGGGGTTTTACCCGCCCACACAAAGCCCAAAACCACCTTACTCACCCGTCTAAAAAAGGCCCTTAGGATAAAGATGGGGAGACACTGAAAGACAAACAAAAATCTAGGGAAGACTGTCATTTTCACAATCTGTACCTTCCCCACCAGTGACAGCGGGAGCACGTCCCATCTCCTAAAGTCCTCCTTCATTTGTTCTACAAGCCGGGACAAGTTTAACTTGTGCAGAGTCTCCCATTCCCGTGCCACCTGGATTACCAGATAACTAAAGCTCCTTCCTACCATTCGAAACGGCAGCTCTCCCAGTCTCCTCTCCTGCCCCCTTGCCTGGATCGCGAACATCTCGCTTTTCTTGCGGTATTTTATGTAACGTTACTTTGTACTGTTTTGAAAAATGTTTTAAAAAGAAAAGCATATTGTACGGACCGGACGATCAGATATGGTAGCATGGTGATTAAGTGGGGAAGCTGGATAGCATCTGGAGAAGGGCAGAAAGGGTTATGTTCATAGAGTTAGATGGGAAAGGATGGGAGGAGGCTTCGGTGGAGTATAAACATCAACACAGACTGGTTGGGCCGAATGGCCTGTTTCAGTGCTAAATAATCTATGTAATTCTATGTTATTGGACTTGTAATCCAGAGCTGTGAGTTCAGATCCCATCATGGTAGATTGTGAATTGAATCCAACTCTAGTAAGGGGCTGGTTTAGCATGGTGGGCTAAACAGCTGGCTTGTAATGCAGGACAATGCCAGCAGCGTGGGTTCAATTCCCGTGCCGGCTTCCCTGAACAGCCGCTGAAATGTGGCGACTAGAGGCTTTTCACAGTAACTTCATTGAAGCCTACTTGTGACAATAAGCAATTATTATTTATTATTTCATTAAGTAAATCTGGAACAAAAAGCTGGTCTCAGTAATGTTGAACATGAAAGTACTTGATTGTTATAAAAATCCATCTGGTTCCATAATGTCCACTAGGAGAAGGAATGCGATCATCCTCCGTTAGACTGGGCCGCATGTGACCCACAGCAATGTGATGACTCTTAACTGCCCTGTGAAATGTCCTAAAAAGCCCCTCAGGCAAGCCAGCTCATAGCCACCATCCCGAGGGCCATTATGGATGTGCAATAAATAAAGGCCCCTCCAGTGATGCCCTCACCACGGGCATGAATGATTAAATTAAAGAAAGAAGATTGTGAAGGGCAGCACAGTGGCGCAGTGGGTTAGCACTGCAGCCTCACGGCGCCGAAGTCCCAGGTTTGATCCCGGCTCTGGGTCACTGTCTGTGGGGAGTTTGCACATTCTCCCCGTGTTTGCGTGGGTTTCACCCCCACAACCCAAAAAAGATGTGCAGGGTAGGTGGATTGGCCACCCTAAATTGCCCCTTAATTGGAAAAAATGAATTGGATACTCTAAATTAAAAAGAAAGAAAGAAGATTTTGTGAATTAGAGCTGCAGCATTGGATCTCACAGAAAAGAACAGTCGCAATTCAGCCCTGGACGTCTACATGCGATGCACAAACTCCCATCCATTGAAAATTTCTCGACGGAAAACTGTGACCTCTATTCCTGAATTCCCGATATGCTTTCCTGTAACGTGAAGCCCTGCCTGAGCCGCTCTGACTTGCAAAATCTAACCCAAATGCATCACAGCCACAACCCACCGCTAGATAGTGTCGACAATTCTCACAGCAGGGACAGTGAGCAGTGAGCAGAAAGTAGGGCAGAGGCCAGGGGGAGCTTACTGAAAACACACTCAAAGATGCTGCAGACTCTGCCAGCAGCCAGCAAAGCATGAAATACAAACAGCTACGTCCATTTGAAAATGATACATTTTGTTTGAGGCTAAATTTTATTTATTCATTCAGTTCTGGCAAGGTTTGCGCTGCTTGAGTTGAATTCATAGAAACCTTTGTGCGAGTAGCAATTCTTTACGTGTGAGCCTGCACAGACTCGGTGGGTAATTAGACTGTGGGGGGAATCACACCAAGCCCGTTGATTTCTCCCCTCGCATGTGCACTTTCCAAGGAAAAAAAAAGGGATGGAGGCCTTGGCTGGCACTCCCCCCTCCAGCACTTCCCTAACTGAAACCAATTGTCTTGCCCGAAGCATTGCCCTTGCATGAGATCGGTTAAATTAGCCACATTATATCAAGCTTAGGACTTTATTTTGTTGTCAAAGGCTTGGTATCGCACCAGGAGGTATATTCACACACTGAACCATTGAAGCATCGATCTCCAGTTCCGCTCTCACCTCGGTGCAAAAAATACTTTTCTCTTGTCAATCTGAGTAATATTTTAACTAAGGACCCAGAGGTTTCTGGGTTGCGTGCCAACCAACACCTCGGGTTAGATGTTAGCTGTACAGTGTCTAGGCGACACAGTAGTCCAATGGTTAGCACTCACGGCACTGGGGACCCAGGTTCGATCCCGGTCACTGTCCGTGTGAAGTTTGCACATTCTCCCCATGGGTCTCACCCCACAGCCCAAAAAGATGTGCAGGCTGGGTGAATTGGCCACGCCAAATTGCCCCTTAATTGGAAAACAAAATTGGGTACTCTGAATGTATAAAAATAAATCTGTTCAGTGCCTTAGTTTAGCAATTGTTCAATCCATTGAGAGATGTGTGACAACAATATACAGTTTCGCAGAACCAAATGGTCATTATCAGTTCACTTAAATGTGCTTCTTTATTCACTTCCTGGAATTAAAGGGATAATCTTGGAGAAGGTGGTTTTGTGAGCCAGTTCTAGTGCCCCTTTATTTGTTCGCTAGGGTGTACCAAGGCCTCAAACCCAGAACCAAGCTCCTGGTCTACAGAGCAGCCATGGTCCCCGTCCTCCTGTCTACATCAGAAACATGGACAACGGCGCAGAACGGTGGCCTAGTGGTTAGCACAGCTGCCTCACAGCGCGAGGTCCCAGGTTCGATCGCGGCTCTGGGTCACTGTCCATGTGGAGTTTGCACATTCTCCCCGTGTTTGTGTGGGTTTCGCCCCCACAACCCAAAAGATGTGCAGGGTAGGTGGATTGGTCAATGCTAAATTGCCCCTTAATTGGAAAAAATTAATTGGGTACCCTAAATTAAAAAAAAAGAAACATAGACAATGTGCAGCGGACTCCTCAAATCCCTGGAGGGATATCACCAACGTTGCCTCCGCAAAATCCTGCAAATCCACTGGAAGGATAGGCGTAGCAACGTGAGCGTCCGCTCCCAGGCCAATATCCCCAATAGCGAGGCACAGGTTACGCTCGACCAGCTGCGATATGTGGGCCACATTCCCCGCATGCCCGACACAAGACACCTAAAACAAGTGCTCTACTCCGAGCTCAGCATTGGCACGTGGAAGGCAGAGGAAACGCGACATGGACAGCCTCCCTACGCAAATGCAACATCCCCACCATCACGTGGGAATCGCTTGTCTTGGAATGAACCAGCTGGAGAAAAAGCATCCGCAAGGTGCCAACCACCTCTAGGGTCACAGAGTGGGGAACGCGGAGGCCAAGTGTAAACAGCGGAAGGAGAGGGCAGAATCCACCTGCCAAAACCTGTGGCAGAGTCTGCGGATCCAGGATCGGACTGTTCAGCCACCGCAGGACCCGCCTCCCCGGAGTCAAAGCAAGTTATCCTCAACCCTGAGGGACTGCTCATGAAGAAAAAGAAGGCGTACGGCTGAAACTTATATCAGCATTGGACCTTTTTAATTTTCTGATTCCCAATCATTTGACCACACACTGGTACTTTTGCAACTCTTATGCTCAAGCACACATTAACTTTCAGAGACCGGCAGTGCTCAGAAATCATGTCAGGATGATAATGGCAATGGATGGACAGTGAGAAATGGAAAAGGATAAGAGCACTGCCACCTGGGAGAGCAGCACATTATTACCGGATTTGTTTTCAATCAGCTCCCTGGTTTAGCACTGAAAATGGAAAGTTTAGTGGCAGGGACATTTGACTGTCAGTTATTATAATTAGTTTTGGTATTTTGAGAGAATAAGAACAAGACATCATTGAATTCATGCAGCAGAATTAATCATTTCAAATTGGTGGTGGAAAAAATGTAACAGTTCACTTCGACTGTTAAAAATAGAGCTCCTTAATGCTGAGTGAGTAAGTTCACTTTAGGGTGTGGCAGTGACGCATATCATCTTGGATTTGGTACCTGTTTTCCAACCTTAACCGAAGCTATTTTTTAATTAATTTATGGGATGTGGCCATTGCTGGTTAGGCCAGCATTTATTGCCCATCCCTACTTGCCCTTCAGAAAGTGGTGGCGAGCTGCCTTCTTGAACCGCTGCACTCCCTGAGGTGTAGGTGCACCCACCTTGCTGTTAGGGAGGAAATTCTGGGATTTTGAATAAACGACAGTGAAGGAACGGCGATATATTTCCAATTCAGGGCCAGCACAGTGGCCTAGTCGTTAGCACAGCTGCCTCACGGCGCTGAGGTCCCAGGTTCGATCCCGGCCCTGGGTCACTGTCCGTGAGGAGTTTGCACATTCTCCCCGTGCCTGCGTGGGTTTCGCCCCCACAACCAAAAAATGTGCAGAGTAGGTGGATTGGCCACGCTAAATTGCCCCTTAATTGTAAAAAATAATTGGGTACTCAAAATTTTTTTTTTTAAATTTCCAAGTCAGGGTGGCGAGTGTTGGAGGGGAACATCCAGGTGGTGGTGTTTCCAGGTACCTGGTGTCCTTGTCCTTCTAAATGGTACTGGCCATGAGTTTGGAACGTGCTGCCTGTGGTGAGTTGATGCAGTGCATCTTATAGATGGCACGCACTGTTTGTCGGTGGTGAAGGGAGTGAATGTTTGTGGAGGGGGAAGCATCAAGGGGGCTGCTTTTTCCTGGATGGTGTTGAGCTTCTTGAATGTTGTTGGAGCCGCGCTCATCCAGGAAAGGGGAGAGATTTCCATCTATGTGGAGCATTCACGTTCTTCCCTTGTCTTGCTTGGATTTCCTCGGGGTGCTCCGGTTTCCTCCCACAGCCCAAAGATGTGCAGGCTAGGTGTATTAGCCATGCTACAAATTGCCCCTTGGTGTCCAGAGATGTGCAGGTTAGGTGGGTTTAAGGGGATAGGACAGGGGAGTGGGCCCAGGTAGGGCGCTCTTTCAGAGGGCTGGTGCTAACTTGATGGGCTGAATGGCCTCCTTCTGCACTGTAGGAATTCCATGGAATCTATGGATCCCTCATTTCATCACACTCCTGGCTTGCGCATGGTAGATGGTGGACTGGCTTTGAGGAGTCAGGAGGTGAGTTACTTGCTGCTGGATTCCTAGCTTCTGACCTGCTCTTGTAGCCTAGTATTTATATGGTTTGTCCAGTTCGAAACAGTGGGCGAGATTCTCCGTTGCTCGACGCTGATATCGTAATCGGCGATCGGGCGGAGAATCCTTGTTTATGGCCGAATCGGGGGCGCCGCTGTTTTCGGGTGCTCTGCCCCCTCCAAAACAACATCATCGAGGAGAATGGCGCACGGCGTTGGGACGGCCTCAGGACGTCGTCTGAAGGCCCTCCCCGAGACTCCGTCCCCGAAGGGCCGAGTTCCCAACCGTGCGAGATATGTGTGCTCTCAGTTTTCATGACCCCAGTGTGGCGGCGGTGGATCGTGTCCAACACTGCCGCAGTCGCTGGGGGTTGGGGGGGGGGGGGGGGAGGGAGCCATACTGCCAGCCAGGGGGGCTTCGGCTAGGGCTGGGGGGACTGGTGGGAGGTGTCCCGGAAGTGGCTCTATCTGGCAGGTTGGGTCTGCGCGCATGTTGTACGGCACGACAGCTGCAGGCCGCCGCTGTGTGCATGCGCGGCCACGGTCCCGGCATTTCTCCAGGCATTTATATCGGGAAGGTTATGCATGTTACGTGGCGCGGCATCGAGCCCCTCACCGGTCGGAGAATCGGTGTTGGGGCCTCGCCGATTCTGTTGTAAAATCAGACACTTCCTCCGGACATAGCCTCAAAATTGGACACTCCGCCCCATTATCTCTATTCTTCTCTCTCCACAGACCTGCTGAGTTTTCCCAGAATTTTCTGTTTTTTATTTAAGTTTCTGATGGTGCCCTGGCCACGTTTATCCCGGAACCAGAATCACTTTAAATAACAAAATCACCAGCTTAGCTGTTGTTGTTCAGCAGTGACCGTACAGAGTATTTTATCACTGTGAAGTCAGTTGGAATACCCCGAGGTCCAAAAAGGTTGCTACATAAATGCAACACTTTTTTCTTTTGTAGATCATGAGTGGCTCTGATGTTAGCCTTCCCAGTCGAATATCTCTCCAAGGCTAAAAGGAAAAAACAATCGGAAAGAAAACGGGACTAATGAAAAAATGAACAAGACAATAGTGCAACGCTGAGTGCTTTGAACAAGAGTGACGGATGGAGTGGATTGAAACAGTAAAAGCATTCATTGCTTTGATAATTCAGGTTGCAACTGAAGACTAGAAAATAAACATTGTCCCGATAAGCGAGAGGTATTTTTTTCCAGGGGCAATTTAGCGTGGCCAATCCACCTATCCTGCACATCTTTTGGGTTGTGGGGGTGAGACCCACGCAGGCACGGGGAGAATGTGCAAACTCCACACGGACAGTGACCCGGGGCCGGGATCAAACCCGGGTCCTCGGCGCCGTGAGGCAGCAGTGCTAACCACTGCGCCACCGTGCCACCCATAAGTGAGAGGTATGATCTTGGGAAGTGCAGTCACGTTGCCTTAATATCGGTCATCGCAATATTATAAAATAATCAATTCAAGTTAATTTGACAAATTTTTTCTAATTTCAAAACCACCTGAAATTAGCTCTCCTCGATGATGCTCTTTTGGAGGGGGCAGAGCACCCGAAAACAGCCGCCATCTCTGATTCGGCCGTAAACAGGGATTCTCCGCCCGATCGCCGATTACGATATCAGCGTCGAGCAACGGAGAATCTCGCCCACTGTTTCGAACTGGACAAACCATATAAATACTAGGCTACAAGAGCAGGTCAGAAGCTAGGAATCCAGCAGCAAGTACCTCACCTCCTGACTCCTCAAAGCCAGTCCACCATCTACCATGCGCAAGCCCGGAGTGTGATGAAATGAGGGATCCATAGATTCCATAGAATTCCTACAGTGCAGAAGGAGGCCATTCAGCCCATCAAGTTAGCACCAGCCCTCTGAAAGAGCACCCTACCTAGGCCCAGGTCACGTCTTACAAATTTACTGGGATTCTTTGTGAGTGTAATAGGGTTGTTAGATGTCAGTATCGTGCTTAATGATACAAAATCTCGGCATTTCGTGGAACAAGGGGCTTGTGTCTCAAGTGGATACTTCTGGATGAAAGAGAAAGCAGTTAATTGGACAAGGGAATGATGCTTCACGATTAATGGCGGGAATTCTTATTGGGCAGCGGTGGTCCACAAGCTGCTCAGGCATCAGCCCTGGATACATTGCTGTTAATGATATTTCTAAATAATAACGTATCCTGTGTGATTAGAAGTTGTTGGAGAGTGCAGGAGCTTTTAGCGAGATCTGCAAAGGCAGAACAAGTGGAATTCAATACTAAGAAATGGCAGCTAATTCAAATTGAAGCTAAAAATACAAATTGGATTACAAAGTGAAGGGTAGACTGGTAAAAAATAATCGCAAAGGAGATTTAAGTGCTCTAGTTTAAACAAAAATAAGTGGTAGTTGAAGCATGGTTGCATTGAATTTTCTTCTCTACATTTAGTAGGTTTAGTAGCCGGCAGGATCCACCAGTCCCGGCCAACCTCTTAGCCCTCACCCTCTCAAAGTCCCTTCAGAATTTAGTAGTCTCGGCCCATCGAGCTCACTCCACCATTCAATAGGTCCATGGCTCATCTGATTGAGGCCACAACATCGCATTCCAGCTACCCCCCCCCCCCCCCCCCCCCCCCCCGATAATCTTTGACTCCCTTATTTGTCAAGAACCCTGTCTTAAAAAATATTCATGGCCATGCTTCCAAGAATATATAAACTCACACTTTCCTGTATTGCTGTCTGTATTAAGCTGAACATCAGGGCGGTTTACACACAAAGGCAGGGGGTGGACTTGAGTGAAGGTGCACATACTCCTTCACCTGCATCCATCTTATGATCTGGAGAAGTGCAGCATTGAGCTGTGAGGTAGAGGGCTACACGCTCGCAATGTCTGTCAAGGGTAATTCCTGGTTTGAGGCCTGAGGTGCTGCCATGGAAAGATACCAATCATAGTCCCTGTGCTTCCCTGCAGGTGTTGCACACGTTTTTTGGCTTGGGTGCTTCTTGATTGGTATCAAAGCCCAGCGTGGATTCAGCTTTAGGTCACCTCCATTGCAGTTCCTTGCTCTAGCGGTTTGAATTGCTGCTGAGCCCACAGACCCAAAGAGGATGAGCTTTGCGATGGAGGGGAGTTTGGTGCAACTGTTTGAGTAGGGCGATCATGGCTCGGCACAACATTGAGGGCCGAAGGGCCTGTTCTGTGCTGTACTGTTCTATGGTCGCAACCTTTCCTTATTTTGATCAAATGAGGGAGAAGTACTTTACTTTGAAAATACTGCCTCAAAATTACTTTCTTCTTAAAATCAAAAATGTAAAAGCAAGTAAGATTGAAAAAAAGATGAAACGAAATAGAATATTACCGAAATTCAATAGAATATTACCAAGATTATAACAGAAAATCCACATGACAATTTCCACAGTCAACGGTTGAAAGACATAATTCACGATTCCAATTTAGGTGATAAGTCTTTGATATATTCTCCAGGTGTACAGGCTTGAGTAAAGTGCAAATGAATTGCCTTTGTCTGCGAATCAGTAATCACAGCTGAAAAGACAAATTCTTTACATCTTATGCACTGCATTTAACAATTTAAATTCAAATGTTCCAGGGCTGTAGCTTTGACTCAAGGAATCTGTGAGAAATGTACTGAGTCTTTCTTCATGAAGCTTGCGGGCAGTGATATATATGTGGATAACTGTTTCTTCTGTTAATGAATGACTGCTGTGATAGACTAGTAGGTTATTCGCGGTTTAAGATCAGAAAAAGTAATTGATTTGATTTGCTAAGAGAAAAAGTGACTGTTAATGTTATTGACAAAGGGCAGATCACAAAGCAGAAGCCGATGAGGAAGGCCATACAGCCCGTACATCCAGGAAAAAAAACACAGTCCTGTCGATCATAGCAACCAATTATTTCTTCAGAGTCGATAGTTTTTGGTGACACTACTTCCACACCTCACCCCGCCAACCAAAAGTGCAATTAATCATCCTTATGTGATGAACTGCAATTGCCAGACTGTGCATCCTCCTCATTGTCCTACTATCAAGGTTTTGCTTGATACCGTTCGCTGTCTTATACATATCTCCATCGTGTCCCATCTTTTTTTTTTTAAATTTAGAATACCCAATTTTTTATATTTTTCCAATTAAGAGGCAATTTAGCGTGGTCAATTCACCTGCCCTGCACATCTTTGGGTTGTGGGGGCGAAACCCACACAAACACGGGGACAATGGGTAAACTCCACATGGACAGCGACCTCGAGCCGGGATCGAACCTGGGACCTCGGTGCTGTGAGGCTGCAGCGTTAACTCACTGCGCCACCGTGCTGCCCATCGTGTCCCATCTTAACCAACTCCTTTCGAGGATGAAAACTCAAATTTGTCCCCACGAACAAACCTTCCGAAAGCAGGTGTCAGCCTCTAGATTCTCCTTTGCCACATCCTCAGGATCTAGGGCGTGTGTAAAAAAAATTCATTCATAGGATGTGGGCGTTGCTGGCTAGGCCGACATTTGCTGCCCAGCCCCAATTCATCCTTGGGAAGGTGGTGGTGAGTTGCCTTTTTGACCCCCGACGTCCATGTGGTGTAGGAGTGCCCACAGTGCTGTTTGGAAGGAAGTTCCAGGATTTTGACTTCAGATGAAGGAACACCGATATATTTCCGAGTCAGGATGGTCAGTGGCTGAGAGGGGAACTTGCAGGTCGTGGCGTCTGCTGCCCTTGTCCTTCTAGCTGGTAGTGATCGCTGGATTGGAAGGTTCTGTCGAAGTATTGTCCATTTTATGTCTTGGAAACTAAAATTGGACACAGTACACAAAGTGAGAGCTGACTTGAGCACTGTGGAGTGTTAGCATGTACCCACTCAGATTTGGTCATACAATGGACCATCTTATTAGATTGCGTCAAATGATTTGGCTTTGGTCTAGTATGCATTCTTCAGTAAGTCTTCTGATTTTACATACACGAGGGTGGTGGAATCTTTTAGATTTAGTTGCCTTTTATGTCGTGTTTTATTAATAAATCTCAAATGGACATAAATGGGAGCCATTGGAAGCTGAGTTAAAGGTTCTGGTTCTGACTTTCCTATTTATTCTGTTCATCTAAATAATGCACCTTCATGTCAGCAAGGTCATTGACACTATGGGCAGAGTTCAATGAAGGCAGTGGGGGTGGGGAGACTTACATCCACCACCAAAACTTGCAGCACCACCGCTGACTTAATCCCCGGAAGCTCCATAGGTATTGAGTCCGTATTAGCAGTGAAAATGCCGCCGCCTAGTCTTCCAATTTCAAGGGGGAAGTTAATTGCAGGACTTTCCCCAAGTAGGGTGGAAAACCCACCCCCAAGGGCTTTTTATTGTATTTGTTCATGGGATTTGGGCATTGGCGGCTGGGCCAGCATTCATTGTCCATCCCTAAAAGCCCTTGGGCAGTTAAGAGTCACCCACGTTGTTGGAGTCACATGTTGCCCAGACCAGATTAGGAGATATGGAGATATGAGCTTTATACTTCATAGAATCATAGAATTTACAGTGCAGAAGGAAGCCACCCAGCCCATCAAGTCCGCACCGGCCACTGGGAAGAGCAGCCCACCCAAGCCCACACCTCCACCCTATCCCTGCAACCCCACCCAAACAGTTTGGACACTAAGGGCAATTTATCACGGCCAATGCACCAGACCTGCACATCTTTCGACTGTGGGAGGAAACCGGAGCTCCCGGTGGAAACACACGCAGACACGGGGAGAACATGCAGACTCCGGACAGTCGGTGACCCAAGCCGAGAATCGAACAAGCCGGGAATTGAACTTTGGGACCCTGGAGCTGTGAAGCAACCGTGCTAACCACTGTACTACCATGCCACCAATTCTTTGCCGCAGTTTTCCTTCCCTAAAGGACATTGGTTCACGACAATGGTTTCATGGTCATCATTAGACTTTGAATTCCAGATTTTAAATGAAATTCAAATTTCACCAACTTCAGTGGCGGGATTTGAACCTGGGCCCCCAGAGCATTACCCTGGGTTTCTGGTTTACTCGTCCAGTGACAATACCACACGTCACCACCTCCCTGGCTGGCTGCTGGCCAATCAGTGGGCAGCTCTCCATTAGTGGCAGTGCCACTGGGAATGGTGGCTGCTGCCGGAACTACACGTGGTATTGCTCAAGGGAGATGGGGAAACAACAAAGGTGGTGCTGCGCTTGCGCACATTGACCCTCCCGGCCCGCCGTGTCAGCGCTTGCGCAGACTGACCCGCCCGGCCCGCCGTGGTTGCGCATGCGCAGATCGAGCCTCCCGGCCCGCCGAGTCCGCGCTTGCGCAGATTGACCCGCCCGGCCCGCGCGGTGCATTCTGGCCTCGTGCAAGATGGCGTCCTCCGTCAGGGCGGGATGAGCGGCCGCGGACCGGGAGCCCGAGGCGGCGGCCCCGCTCTCAACTGACCTCCGATTCCCCCGCCGCTTTGAGAGAAGGACTTTCCCCCCCCTCCTCCCCATTCCTCCCCGAATTCACCCATCCCCCTCCTCCCCTTGAGGGGGGGAGAGGAGGGGGGAGGGAAGGTTGCACTCGGCTGTGGTTGTACCGATTGGAGCCGGGGCCGTGCTGGGCAGCATGGCTGGTGCCAGCCTCCTGGAGGACCTGCTGGAGGAGGAGCAGGGCGACATGACTGACTGGAACCTCCCGGTGGCTTTCGTGAAGAAGCGGCACTCGGAGAAAATCGAGGGCTCCAAGGCGGTTACTCAGAGCTGGCGCATGAAGGACCGGGTAAACTCCCACATTGACTTAATGGACCCCTGTGATACCCCCCCCTCCCCCCCAGGTTACATTCAAACACCACACTCAACCCTTTCACCCCCCCCCCCCCCCGTCCCCCCAAACTTCCCAGCCGCCTACCACCATCCCCAAAAGTTTCTTTCCATCCCCCAGTGTCAGAACTTCTATTTCCCCTCCATCCGCATGGGTCTGCTTGCAGTGTGCGAAAGGAAAACACGAGTGCACGTTTCTTTTCTCTGTCCTCTATTTACTCCACAGACCGTAATTCATTCAATTCGGTCTTAAAAATATCGACAGGGGTGTTTTTTTAAAACTGGGAGCACACCTCTGTGTACTTCCAAAGTGGGTTCCAGCATTTGGTCTTTATGTTTAACAGGAGTTTTGCCTGCTCTATTAAAAAAGAGGAACTGTAACTTCATCTCAAAGGACATTTGCAAAAGCGCCAGTGCAGTTTTCTGGAGTTTAAATTTGCCACGATTAAAGTGACCCCTTGGGAAGCCTTACAATCCACTATTTAAATTTTTTTTAGAGTACCCAATTCATTTTTTCCAATTAAGGGGCAATTTAGTGTGGCCAGTCCACCTAGCCTGAACATCTTTTGGGTTGTGGGGGTGAAACCCACGCAAACAAGGGGAGAATGTGCAAACTCCACACAGACAGTGACCCAGAGCCAGGATCGAACCTGGGACCTCGGTGGCAGTGCTAACCTACTACACCACTGTGCTGCCCCACTATTTTTATTTTAAATAATTCAACACTTAAATCTCTCAAGTGGATAGCACTTGGTTTTGGTGTTTTATTAGTGTGTTTTAAATATACTTTTAGCAGGTTCGGTAGAAATACCTCTAATGTTGACACATACCTAACCAGCAATGTAACAGTGGGAAAACTTTACAAAGCTTTGAGCACAAAGGCATGAGGTCAGTGATCCTGAATACACATTCATTGCATGTAGTCTGGTGCAAGTGGCAGGTGTGATAAATTTTATTTGGAGAAGAGTTCATAATTTATTACTCAAATCAAATGATGGACATATGACCGGAGAAAGAAGAATTTTAATATTTTGGTCATGATTCTCCATCAGGGTGTGCATCCAATGCCAGCATTTAAAAAAATTAATTGATGGATTGTGGCTGTTGTTGGCTGGGCCAGCATTTGTTGCCTGTCTCTAAATTGCCTTTGAACTGAGTCGGTTGCTAGGATAGCAACCTGGGCAGCATGGTAGCATGGTGGTTAGCATACATGCTTCACAGCTCCAGGGTCCCAGGTTCGATTCCCGGCTGGGTCACTGTCTGTGTGGAGTCTGCACGTCCTCCCCGTGTGTGCGTGGGTTTCCTCCGGGTGCTCCGGTTTCCTCCCACAGTCCAAAGATGTGCGGGTTAGGTGGATTGGCCATGCTAAATTGCCCGTAGTGTCCTAATAAAAGTAAGGTTAAGGGGGGGTTGTTGGGTTACGGGTATAGGGTGGATACGTGGGTTTGAGTAGGGTGATCATGGCTCGGCACAACATCGAGGGCCGAAGGGCCTGTTCTGTGCTGTACTGTTCTATGTTCTATGATACTTGAGGGCAGTTAAGAGTCAGCTAAATTGCTGTGAATCTGGAATTACCAGATAACATAGGGCGACATGGTAGCACTGTTGCTTCACAGCTCCAGGGTCACCGGTTCGATTCGCGGCTTGGGTCACTGTCTGCAGAGTTTGCATGTTCTAACCGTGTCTACGTTGGTTTCCTCTGGGTGCTCCGGCTTCCTTCCAAAAGTCCCGAAAGATGTGCTGTTAGGTAATTTGGACATTCTGAATTTTAATAATCTTTATTGTCACATTTTTCAAAGTAACGTCTTTGCAGTGTTAATGTAAGCCTACTTGTGACAATAACGTTTATTTTATTAGAATGGCAGATTGCCTTCCGTAAAGGACATTAGTGAACCAGGTGGGTGTTTACGACAATTATCAATGGTTCTGTGGTCATCATTAGATTTCTAATTCCAGGTTTTTTAATTGAATTCAAATTTTTACCCCAGTGCGATTCGAATCCAGGTCCCCGGAGCATTACCCTGGGTCTCTGGATTAATTTAGTGACAGTACCACTATACCACCACCTCCAAAATATCTGCAAATTCAGCTCTAAATAATCTGTATCAGACTACTGAAGTTCCAAAAACTTTGATTTGATTTATTGTAACGTGTTCCGAGACAGTCCAGATTGATCGTTCCATATATTAGAAAAAAAAGACCTACGATAAATACACAATTTAAATAGAGAGACATTGGGTGAAGCACATGGAGTGTAGTTGCAGAGAGAATAAGCCGGGTGGAAAAGGGCTTTGATTATGTTGTCCACTTTCCCAAGGCAGCGGGAGATGTAGACAGAGTCAATGGATGGGAGGCTGTTTTGCGTTAACCAGAGTGGGAAGCACTGCTGCCTACAGCACTGAGGACTTGGGTTTGATCCCGGTTCTGGATCACTGTGTGGAGTTTGTACATTCTCCATGTGTCTGCGTGGGTTTCACTCCCACAACCCAAAGATATGCAGGGTTGCGTGGATTGGCCACGCAAAAAAGCCCCCTAATAGTGGTGGAAATAATTTGGTGCTCTAAATTTAAAAAAAAAAGAAAAAATATGCATAGGCAATGCATATGTCATGTTTTATAAAGTCATAGTACGCTTGTGCTATACAAATAGGTGAAAGCAATGGCATGTTTGTTGGTGCAGTTGTACACGGAATCTTTGCATTGTTTGGACCATGGCGCAACAAATCCCGCAGTTCTGATGAGGGGCTAACAGCCCTTTTGAAATACTGGGAGCATGCTGCTAGTGGATCATTTTCTGTTTTTGGGAGGTGGGGTCAGGTGGGAATGGGATGGGTGGGAAGACTAGTGTTTTCTGGGCAGCCATAGCAGGGGCCCAGATAGAATAATATCTCAAATTTGCGAGTCCATACTATAGAACATAGAACAGAACAGAATAGGCCCTTCGGCCCTCGATGTTGTGCCGAGCAATGACCACCCTACTCAAACCCACGTATCCACCCTATACCCGTAACCCAACAAACCCCCCAACCGTACTTTTTTTAAGGACACTACGGGCAATTTAGCATGGCCAATCCACCTAAGCCGCACATCTTTGGACTGTGGGAGGAAACTGGAGTACCAGGAGGAAACCCACGCACACACGGGGAGGACGTGCAGACTCCGCACAGACAGTGACCCAGCCGGGAACTGAACCTGGGACCCTG
The DNA here is from genome assembly GCF_902713615.1 of Scyliorhinus canicula. NCBI lineage: Eukaryota > Metazoa > Chordata > Chondrichthyes > Carcharhiniformes > Scyliorhinidae > Scyliorhinus > Scyliorhinus canicula. Next base: position 14,050,268 of record NC_052163.1, on the reverse strand, counting down.
GAGCTGTGAAGCATTTATGCTAACCACCATGCTACCGTGCTGCCCACTTTACTCACTGAAATTGGTATCTGCCCCACAGAAGTTTTTGTGTACTTGTGTGAAAGATATTGATTCGCCATTGGGGGAGGAGGGGGGTGGGGGACAGTAATTTTTTGCAGTCTTAATTTTCTCGGGAGCATGATTAAATAATTGCATCGCCCTTTTGTTTCTTTTCAACATTGTGACAATGCACTTTCAAAGCAGCATTTATTATTTGAATTTTATTAAATTGTAACATTAGTTTCAAAGAATTTGTGAAGTTATATAAATAATAACCTCACAAGAAAGTCAGTGCTGAAAATGCAAAACATTTCAATAAAACAATGGTGGACTCCTGAAACTTTTGTAAATAGGGCCATACGAAAAGTGCAATAATATATTTCATTCAGCTGACATTGGGTTTTCTGTTCCTTTTAAAAAATAAATTTAGAGTACCCAATTCTTTTTTTTTCCAATTAAGGGACAATTTAGCGTGGCCAATTCACCTACTCTGCACATCTTTTTGGGTTGTGGGAGTGAGACCCATGCAGACACAGGGAGAATGTGCAAACTCCACACGGACAGTGCCCCGGGGCCATGATCGAATCCGGCTCCTCTGCGGAGGAGCAGTATTAACCACTGCTCCACCATGATGCCCTGGTTTCCTGTTCTGAGGAAACATTTTATGTTGTGTAATACAAGGGTTCATTGAGTGAAGGTGAAGATGACAGAAGGAATATAATATGGAAAGTGTGAAGTGTCCAGAATCACAGAACCCTTACAGTGCAGGAGGAGGCCATTTGAGCCTGCACTGGCAGTTTAAAACCGCATTCAGCCTGGTCCCACTCCCTTGCCTTATCCCCATAACCCTGCACATTCTTTTCAGATAGCAATCCAAGTCCCTTTTGAATACCTTGATGAAACTTGCCTCCATCACCCTCTCAGTTGGTGCCACACTCCAACCACCCTCTGGGTGAAGTTTTTTTTCTCTTTGCGGCACTTTTTGTATCTGTGCTCTCTAGTTCTTGATGCGCTCTCAAGTGGGAACGGTTTCTCACTTTGTCCTGTCCATACTCCTCAGGATCTTGATTATCTCTCTCAAGCCTCCTCTCAGCCTTCTCTTTTCCAAAGAAAGCAGTTACAACTTCTCCAATCTGTCCTCATAGCTACAGTTTCTTATCCCTGGGATCATTCTTGCGAATCTCCTCTGTCCGGTGCCTTAACATCCTTCCTCAAGTATGGCTTCCCATACTTGAGCCATATCTGGTATCTGGGGGTCCAGGTAGCCAGGAGCTGGGGGGCCCTGCATAAGCTCAACTTTACGAAGCTGGTGGAGCAGATGGAGGAGGAGTTTAAGGGGTAGGATGTGTTGCCAACTGGAGGCAATACTCCAGATGAGGTCTAACTAGTGTTTTACACAAGTTCAATAAGACCTCCTTATTCTTGTCCTCGATATCCCTATTAATAAATCTAAGATAGTATATGCTTTATTAACTGCTCTCTCAGCATACCTTGCCATCTTCAATTTCTTATGTACATATCATTGAGGTCCCTTTGTTCATGAACCTCCTTAATGTTTCTCCCTTTCTTTTATACTGTTTATCTATATTCTTCCTACTAAAATGAACCACCTCACTGTGCATTGACCTTCATCTGCCACTTGTCTGTCCAATCTACTTACTAACATGTCTATATCCTTTTAATAATAATTGCTTATTGTCACAAGTAGGCTTCAATGAAGTTACTGTAAAAAGCCCCTAGTCGCCACATTCCGGCGCCTGTTCGGGGAGGCCGGTATAGGAATTGAACCCGCGCTGCTGCCTTGTTCTGCATTACAAGCCAGCTATTTAGCCCACTGTGCTAAACCAGCCCAGTTCAAGACTATTTTTGAAGTTCAAGACTATTCTCATCACAGTTGACAATGTTTCCAATCTTTGTATCCTCTGAAAATGTTGAAGTTATGCTATATTAATATATATCAGGGCGGCACGGTGGAGCATTGGTTAACACCGCTGCCTCACAGCACCGAGGACCCGGGTTCAATCCTGACCCCCAGTCACTGTCCGTGTGGAGTTTGCACATTCTCGCCGTGTCTCTGTGGGTCTCACCCCCACAACCCAAAGATGTGCTGGATAGGTGGATTGGCCATGCTAAATTGCCCCTTAATTGGGGAAAAAAAGAATTGGGTACACTAAATTTATTTTAAAAAAGAAGAGCAAGGGTCCCAACACTGTTCCCTGGATGACTTCACTATCAACCTTCCTCCAATCTGAAAAACAACCATTTTCTGGCCAAATGCCTACTTTCCCTTGCATTCCCTTGGTAGAATTTTTTCATGTTCTGTTGTGTGGCACTATAACAAATGCTTTTTGAAAATCCATATACACCTCATCAATAGTGTTGCCCTTATCAACGCTCTGTTACCTGTTCAGAAAAACGGCAGCAAGGTAGTTGACCATGATTTTCCCTCAATGAATCCATGCTGGCTTTTCTTAATTATCTTGTACTTGTCTCAGTGACCATTGATTTTGCCTCCTACTATAGTTTCCAGAACTTGTACACTGAAGTCAAACTGACTGTTCTGTAGTTGGCAGCTTAATCCTTCCACATCTTTATGAACAAGTGTGCAACATTCACAGTTCTCCAGTCCTCTGTCACCACCCCAGTGTCGAAGGAAGACTGGAAGATTATCACCAGTACCTGTGCAATTTTCACTCTCGCTTCCCTTACTATCCTTGGATGGATCTCATTCGGTCTTGGTACTTTATCTGTTTGCTTTCCCTCTGGTCGTTCTATATTCATCCTGATTCCCCATTGTATTTTTTTTCTGACCTCTGTCGTACATGGACTTCCTTTAATCTTCACTTCTGTCTCTCTTGTCCTCAGGTGCTCAGGATTTATTTATCCTACCTTTCTTCCTTGAAGGGAATATATCTTGTCGTGACAATACTTTTTATTTGAAGGCGTGGCCCATTGTTCAGCCACCATCGTTTCTGCCAACATTTGATTCCAACTCGCTAATGCATTCTCATCCCATCAAAGTTTTCTTTCCCCAATAAATGATCCTTGTTCTGGATTGTTCCTTGCCCCTTTCCATGGCCAACCTAAACCTTATGGTACCATAGTTGCTGTCCCCTAAATGCTTTCAAACTTATATTTGATCCGCTCGGGCCAACTCATTCCCCAGACCCAAGTTCAAAAGTGCCTGTCCTCTCTTTGGACTGGAAACATACAGCTGCAGAAAATAAATTTTGAACACATTCCAGGAACTTTCACCCCTCTTGTCCCTTTGTACTATTCCTATCCCAGTCCATATTTGGACAATTAAAGTCTCCTGTTACAATTACTCTATAATACTTGCAGCTTTCTGTAATTTATTTGCAGCTTTATTTCTCCACATCTCTTCCACTTCTCTTCCACGAGTTGGTCTCTCCACTACACTGGTCAACGTTACTGCACCTCTTTCATTTCTTTCCTCTGGCCGCAGAGATTCTGACTTTGACCACTCTGAAACATTCCCTCTCCCCTGTGCTATAGTGCCATCTTTAATCAAAGTTGCCACTTCCCCACCCTTTTCTTCCTTTCCTATCTCACCTGGACACCTTGTACCCAGGAATAATTAATGCCCAGTCCCACCTTTCTTTGAGCCAGACTCTGTTACACAATAATGTCATTATTCAGCTTGTTTACATTTGCCTGCAGTTCAACATTATTATAAAACACAATTTGTGAATTCGCATACATGCTCACTAATCCTGGTTTAGGCTTTATTACGTTTTCCCCCCTTAATCTGGCCTCACCTAATGATTTACTTTCTAATTTGACAGAATTCCAATTCCCTTGATACTATCTGTTATATCCCTCTTATCAGTTAATACTTCCTGCTGCCGGTTTTTCTCCTCTCCTTTCTGAATTTCCCCTCAGGTTCCCATCCCCATGCCAATCTAGTTTAAACCACCTCCCTCAGCACTAGCAAACCTTCCTGTGAGGACATTAGCCCCAGTCCTGTCGAGGTGTAATCTGTTCTTTTTGTACAGTTCGTACCTGCCCAGAACCAGCCTCAGAAATCTAAAGCCGTCCCTCCTACTTAATTTCTCCAGTCACACGTTTAACTGCGTAACCTTCCTATTCTTAGTTCACTAGCATGTGGCACTAGGAGTAATCCTGATCTTGAGGTACTGCTTTTTAGTCCTCTTCCTAACTCCCTAAAATCTGTTTTCAGGACCTCGTCCTTTTTTCTACGATGTCATTGATCCCACTGCGGACCACGACCATGGCCTGTTCACCCTCTCTCAAAAGAATGTCTTGCATCTGCTCAGTGTTATCCATCAACCTGGCACCAGGGAGGCAACTATACCGTCTTAGAGTCACGTCTGTGGCTGCGGAAGTGCCTGTCTGCTCCCCCATCTATGGAATCTCCTACCACTATAGCACTTCAACTCTTCCTCCTCCCCTTCTGTGCAGCTGAGACATCATGATGCCACGAGCATGGCTCTTTTACAGTCCTCTGAGGAAGCAAAGTAGTATTCAAAATGGAAAAGTGGTAAGAGCGAGATTGCCTTGTCCTCCATAAAACCCTTACCCTCTCGTGTACCCTGCTCCTCTGGTATAGTCTCCATTCTCGCTCTTAGCCTGTGGGTTACAGGCCTAAATGCTGATCTAACCATTCATTGTCAAATCAATCACGATCTCAGCAAACAGTATTGGGCCCTGCTCTCCTCTTCCAAAGCAGCTCACTACTCCAGGATCATTCTGGAATGCATTGATGACTCCACTCCCAGTACCATCCTTATACCCTTAACCACCTCCCTAACCTCCAGCCTAACAAGTCAAATGTTCCCCAAGGTATACTCCCTACTCCAGTCCTGAACTCATACCTTTCTCTAGGTTCTCACCTTTCTTCCCTCATACTCTGAGCTCAATGTCTCCATGAGACATCCAACTCTGGCCTGTTCATCCCCCACTTCTTTTCACCCACTGTTAGCAGATGTGCCTTGAGGTGGCTAGACCCCAAGCTCGTAGTGCCTTCCCTAAAACACTCCACCTATCTTTCCTTCTTTAGGATTCTTCTTAAAACCTACCTCTGACCGAACATTTTGTCGTGTGTTTTAATATCTCCTTGTGTGTTTCTTTTAAATTCTATATGATTGATCACACTGTTGCAAAGTGCCTTGAAATATTTTATAATGTTAAAGGCGGCACGGGGGTAGCACTGCTGCTTCACAGTGCCAGGGACCCGGGTTCGATTTCGGCCTGGGGTGACTGTCTTTGTGGAGTTTGCACGTTCTCCCCGTGTCTGCGTGGGTTTGCTCCGGGTGCTCTGGTTTCCTCCACGGTCTAAAGATTTGCAGGTTCGGTGGATTGGCCATGCTAAATTGCCCCTTTAGTGTCCAATGATGGGCAGGTTAAGTGGGATCACGGGGGATAGAGTGGGGGAGTTGGCCTAGGTCGGGTGCACCTTCTGAGGGTCGGTGTAGACTTGATGGGCCGAATGGTCTCGTTCTGCATTTAATCCTGTTAAATGAATTCTATGAAAGATGCCATATAAGTACAAGTTGTTTTAAGAAAATGTCCTTTTTTTCATGCATCTGGTGTAATAAAAACAGAAAATGGTAGGGATACACTGCAGGTATATTGCACCTGAATGAGAAAAGATGAATTAATGTGTCACAGTGATTGACCTACATATGCATATCACCCACTTCCTGTTTTATTTCACATTTTCAAACTTCCCTCATATCCCCTTTTAAACGCTCTGCATTTATTTGAAACCAATGGAGTGAAAAACGCTCATTGTCTTGGGTGCAGCAGCTATATAACAGTGTTATGGATTGCTTCCCTTACCCATATCTGGTTCCTCCAGCCCGTGGAAAATTATAACAGATTAGTCTGAGCACAAGTGGGCCATTTGCTCCTTTGAGCCTGCTGCAGCACTCAGTAAGAGTTTTCTGGTTCAATTAGATCATCTCTTTTTTTTTCCTAAATATTAGGGAAAAAGACCTAGTCTACTCATTAAAGCATGCCTTGAGATGAGGGGAATTTCTGCTGCCCCCTGCTTGCTGAGCTGGATATAATGGGCGGAATTTATTGTATTTGGCCAATGATTGGTGCTCGTCATTTGTTAGACTTGGCCTTGCCAGCTTCATTTCCATGACCTTTTGTGCTTGAAGTTGCTGGAATTGCGAGATCCAAACAACATACTGACCCCTACAGGGCACCTTGGACCTTTGAGAACAGGGCAAGCAGTTGTTGTTTTTTTCTAGTAAATAATCTTCCCTCCGGCTCTGGGTCACTGTCCGTGTGGACTTTGCATATTCTCCCTGTGTTTGTGTGGGTCTCACCACCACAACCCAAAAATATGTAGAGTAGGTGGATTGGCCACGCTAAATTGCCTCTTAATTGGAAAAAACTAATTGGCTCCTCTAAATTTGTAAAAAAAAATAAAATAAATAATATTCCGTTTATTTAGTATTCTCAAATGTCCAGGGTTGCTCCCATACACTGCACTGCTTTCAGTCCTCATCGATGATGGCCTTTCCTTAAGCTCTCAGATCGAAGTATTGTCATCGAGCAGAAGTCTGAAACAAGAAGTGTAAGTTAGAAGAGCAAATTTGATGTCTTACGCAGGTACAGGAAGCAAAATAAAGAGGGGAAGGATGATTGATCAGAAGGTGAGATGAAAGCAGCAAAGAAAAGAGTAAAGATTAAAATCTGAAGGAACAAAACCCTACATGTAGAATAATTTTCAATGCCGGGTAAGGTAAAGTCGCCTTTGAGGGGGAGAGCTGACTGGTGGTGATTTAACCTGAGGATCACCACAGCTCGGGCGAGAGGCAAGGTTGAGAAGACCGGGCCTTCAGGAATAACCTCAGCTGCTACGGGAATGGAACCTGCGCTGCTGGCCTGGCTCTGTATCACAAAACCAGCTGTCTATCCAACTGGGCTAAACCGGTCCCCAACGTCAGAGACGTGAATTGGTAACTGGGGAATTATTAAGACTTAAGATAATATTGAAAGTGTACTTAACTAGAAATGGACCAGCACTGACCACAACACCAATCTCGTGTCTTTTGGTAAATTTGAATGAGGGAGCCAAATGGTGAGATCCTGCTTTCGTACAGCTCCAGGAGGAACGGTGCATCTCAGCCCTCAACCTCCGAACCGTTGCATTTATCTGCATTGGCCTCAAGTTGTCTTTTAGCACGTAAATCATTGGTGAGCTTTCTTGGCCCTATTGCTTTCACAGGAAATCTGGGCCAACAAATTTAAAATACTGTTGATACATTGAGACCAGCTGCTTTAATGTGGGGGATTGGGGTGGGGCCCAGTCATTTCCGTTCTGCGTGGCACAGTGTAGATGGGGGCTGGGAGCAGATGAATCCTGTTTGTAGCTGGTACATTAACCAGACGCAGGTAATAAAAGGGAATCTCATATTATTTGCAGTATTAAAGTCAAGCTTTGACAAAGAGTCATCCAGACTCGAAATGTTAGCTCCCTTCTCTCTCCACAGATGCTGTCAGACCTGCTGGGATTGTCCAATATTTTCTGTTTTTTCAGATCCAAGCATCCGCAGTAATTTGCTTTTATGAAAGACCGAATTTGTTTAAACTTGATCCCTATAGTCTGTTAAATGCAGAAAATATAATTGTTTTGACATCCCCATTGTTTTTCAGAATTTACAAAGTAATTTTGTGTATTGTAGAATTGTACAGCGTGCTATATATTTTCTGAAATTGTATTGGCAAATTTCAGTTTTTAATTGTTTATTTTGTGATCAAGCCCATTGCCTTGTGATCAAGGCCATTGCCTTGAATAAAATTACAAGAAAAAAGTCTCCCCTTTTCACTATTGGATCATACTGTTATCCATCCTTTGCATTAAGTTGTTAAACGAGCTAACGTGTGCTTGCTTACTTGTACCAACCGCAACAACTTGGATTTAATTTGTGCATTAACATAGCAAAATATCTGAAGGCATTCTACAGAAGTGTTATCAAATAAATTGTGACGCCATGCCACATAAGGTGAACCAAAGCCTGGTCTAAGATGTAGGCTTTAAGGAGTATATTGAGTGAGAGAAAGAAGTAGAGAGGCAGAGAGATTGAGGGAGGAAGTGTCAGAGCTGCAGTCCTGGATGCTGATGATGGAGCAATGAAAATTGGAAATGTGAAAGAAACCACAAATGGAGAGCAGAAACCTTGTAGGGCTGATGAAATTCAGAGCACTGGTTCACTGCCCTGTGGATTGTGATCCCCACCTGCTCAACAATGGCTCCCTTCCCCCACTCTTATTCAGGAGTGGCACCGATAGTCAAGCATTAAAATGCGACCACTGTGGGGAAAACGCTTGGGAAGCACTGGTTTTGAGATAAGGAATAGAGGGTGACAATGTGGAAGCTACCATCTAAAATACACTGCAATAATGCAGAATCTACAAATATTAACTTCTACGCAGTCGTGTTTTGCAATGAACCATCTCACATTGTGCACTATAGTTCTGGTGTACTTGGACTTAAAACAAATCATGTCTCTAAATCTTTTAAATCCATTTCCCATTGTGTCTGCTACAATCCCTAGACTAAACCTTTAATTCCAAACTGCAGAGAAATCTGTGCACGTTGCTGGAATTATACTGCCGTTCCTTCTGATCAGTGACCCAGTGTAGAAAAAGATTTTCATATAATATCCGATTTTTATCTTCCCGTTTCATTTTCTTTTGATGCATCATTGGGGATGGGCGATTTTTTTTTTAAAATGGGGATTACATTCTTTCGAGACTTGAGTTTCCGAATCTCATTTAAAGACAGCAATGCCAGTGATCAATCCTGAAAGTTTAAGGTACTTTGGAAGAACATTGGGTAAAGCGTATAGGATGCATCTTTATCGTTTTTAAAACTTCTTCAGTACTGAATGTCCTTAAGCTTTTCAAAGCATTGGTACTATATGGTTCTCTAAAGCACTTGAGTAAGGAACTGCAAAATAGGTGGTACCGTTAACTTCATGTATTTGGCTTTGAGTAAATCTTTGGGTTGTGGGGGTGAAACCCACGCAGACACGGGGAGAATGTGCAAACTGCACACGGACAGTGACCCGGGGCTGGGATTCGAACCCGGGTCCTCAGCGCCATAGGCAGCAATGCTAACCACTGTGCCACCGTGCTGCCCTTGTTTGAATGGAAATATTACTGATTTCCTGAAGAGGGAACAGTGTGAGGGTGTGTATGTTGCGTGGCCTGGAAGCACAGTGGTTAGCACTGTGGCTTCACAGCACCTGGGACCCAGGTTCGATTCCCCGCTAGGTCACTGTCTGTGCAGAGTCTGCACGTTCTCCCTGTGTCTGTGTGGGTTTCCTCTGGGTGCTCCGGTTTCCTCCCACAAGTCCCGAAAGACGTGCTGTTGGGTGATTTGGACATTCCGAATTCTCCCTCTTGTGTACCAAACAGGCGCCAGAGTGTGGTGACTAGGGGATTTTCTCAGTAACTTCATTACAGTGTTAATGTAAGCCTACTTGTGACACTAATAAAGATTATTATTACATACATCCTCTCAGCTTAACCAAATTCCTGGAACTTTTGAGGTGGGAAATGTTTAATTGTTTTTTTTCATTGGGGTGAAGTGATGTTTGTAGATTTAAAATAAATAACATTTTCCAAAATTTCAACCACTGTCCTCTTGAGCTAATAGGAGAGTAAAAACAGGTTCTCTTTGAAATAGAGGTAAGCAAGGGATATGGTAGATGAGGTGGAGACCATATGATGGTGTAATTGGTAGCATTGAGCCAAAGTGCAGCTTTGTGGTTCTCGGGCTTCTGTACACAGGTCATTTGACTTCTGTGGAACTGAAGTGAGCAGAGCCCCGATCTTCTGTCGTCTTCACAGGACTTGAGATGTTCTGTAAGAGACTATGGCTACTAGTGACTCTGTTAGAACCCTTTTAGTTTTGGTTTTGGAAGGTCGCTCTCCTTGGCTTAAAGAGAGATGCAGGTGATGTTTACCCAAGACAGAATTAGCTCAATGTGTGAGTTAGCTGTCATGTTCCTCCCTGGGATCTATGCTACAGTTCTCTACATCGTATTGCTGCTCCATTTCACTGTTTTACGCCAGAGCATTGGATACACTAATCCCATTTGGAAAAGACCTTTGCTACCCAAAATTCAAATGAAGGAGCCAAGGCTTTTAATATGATTTGGAACAATGTTTAAACTTAGCTGGAGGGGGAAAATGTTTGCTGTGATGACAGAAAAAAAGTTAGATTTGTTTTGGCTACATTTTAAGCTTTCATGCTAGTTGTATTTCTGACTGACCGAGTGGGTGTGGCTGTTTAAAATGAAGAGCTACCCAACACCGTTATCTTGTATTTCCTCAGGAAAACATTTTCTACTGATAGATTTGCAATAAATGCTGGAAAAGAGCATTTAATTTTTATGCTTAAAGCATTGGTTTGAATATGTATTAGCACCTGTTTCATAAGATGTGGAGAAATGTTCTGCAATTTTATTCTGCTCCCTGTGTTTCCTGGGCCTTGTCTCTAAATCCGTGTCAATTCTCCTCCAGACAACTCATCTTTGTAAGTAGATTGGATGATTCTAACTCGTACTTCTTTCTCCACTCTCCCGTATCTTCTTGATCTGCAATAACTCCTGATGAATTGAGAGTTTATTACTCAGTGAATTGAAAGCACATACTAGTCATGGCACTCCATATTAATGTTTAACCTTCTGTCTAATTACCTGAACATAGAGTTTTTTTTGATATCACTTTAAATTGATCTATTTACATCTAAAATATGAAATGATGTTGGGAATTGTGGACATCTAGTCGCTTTACTTTGTTCTGGAGCTGGCTGAATGTACGATTAATGGCATATAACTGTGAAAGGATTGAAATAGAACATGATGGGTGAAACAAACCAACTTCTGAATCTGCTAAATATTAAAAATGGCTGACTCGTTTGGCCAGTCATACATAGAACATAGAACATTACAGCGCAGTACAGGCCCTTCGGCCCACGATGTTGCACCGTCCTGTGATACCCTTCTACTTGAAATGAAAATGAAATGAAAATCGCTTATTGTCACGAGTAGGCTTCAATGAAGTTACTGTGAAAAGCCACATTCCGGCGCCTGTCTGGGGAGCGTGCTGCTGGCCTGCTTGGTCTGCTTTAAAAGCCAGCGATTTAGCCGAGTGAGCTAAACCAGCCCATTAGATGGCTGATCATAATATGTGATGATTAAATTGTAAATAAACTGACCAGAATTGCTTAAAAAGCAGCTTTATTTCGGGTTTTTTGTTTCTAGCTGTGTTTGGCAATGTCGAAACTGCCCAAGAACGTGTTGAAAAATAATGAGACTTATTTCTTCAGTGCAGCTTTGGTATGGAGTTGGTAGTTCCAGTAAATTAGATTTTCAGCGCGTTATAGTCAAATTCTTTTCATCTTAACAATGTGATTGTAAATAGCCTGCAGTAGGTTGCCACTGTGAAAAGTGCTTAACCAAGCTGTTTCCCACAGCAGGACCATTATTTCTATAGGTAATTTACTGTGATTCTAATGGCATTTGTGAGTTGCAGTATTACAGCTGTTGAAAGCATGGTACAGTTTTACGTAGCTGCAGAATTGGTAAGGTCGTATGCAAGTAACTTTGTTATTAAAATGATCTTATTTACATTATGCTGCACTAACCCGAATCTGTGGGTTACAGTTAGACTGATATATATCTGGAACAGCGTACGTCATAGAGACATTCAGCCTCTAATGTCTACATGCATTTAGCTCAGGGAGCGTAAAATAATAGGAATAATTTGTAGCGCAACGCAATGAAAGCAATCCTAGTATTTGATGCTCTTTTATAAGTCATGTTATACTTCTTGATCTAAAAACAGAAAATACTGGATAAACTCAGCAGCTCTGGCAGCATCTATGGAGAGAGAAACATATGACATTTTTTCAGAACTGAAGAGGGATAGGGATGTAGTGAATTGTGTAGCTGGAAAGGGGGCAGCGGAGGTCGGGCAGAATAGAAGGTCGGGTAGGCTGGTGCTAAGGAGAGATTGGCAAAGCTGTCATGGAGACAAGACAAAGGGACTGTTTATGGTGCCAGGGAGGACTGAAGAAGTGCTAATAGTGGCATAAAGTTAACATAGCGGAATGTGTGAATAGGAGAAGAAAGGTCAGTGAAAGCAAAACTGATAAAGAGACAGATGGCTCTGTGGGATTGTATGGGACAGCCAAGGAAGCCCCCTAAAAAAGGGGGTCAAGATGGAGGGGAAGTTCACAGTCTAAAGTTTAACATTTAAAAAAAAAAGAATATCCAATTATTTTTATTTCCAATTAAGGGGCAATTTAGCGTGATCAATCCACCTAACCTGCACATTGTTGGGCTGTGGGGGTGAGACCCACGCAGACACAAGGAGAATGTGCAAACTCCACACGGACAGTGACCCAGGGCCAAGATTCGATCCTGGGTCCTCAGCACCATAGGCAGCAGTGCCATGTGCTGCTCTTCAGTCTAAAGTTGTTGAACTCCATGTTGAGTTCAGAGGCTGTAACATGTCTAATTGGAAGATGTTCTTCCAGTTTTCGTTGGACTTCACTGGAACATTGCCGTCAAGGGTGGACATGTGGGCATGAGAGCAAGATGCTAAGTCAAACTACCAAGCGATTGGAAGGTTGGGGTCAAGCTTGTGGACGGAATAAAGGTGTTCCGCAAAGTGGCCATCCAGTCTGCATTTATTCTCCCCAATGTGGAGGAGACCGCTTTGGGAACAGTGAATACATAATCTAATATTTATTAGTGTCACAAGTAGGCTTACATTTAGAACAAAAAACAGTACAGCACAGGAACAGGCCCTTCGGCCCTCCAAGCTGCCTGTCTAAACTAAAATCTTCTACACTTTCTGGGTCCGTATCCCTCTATTCGCATCCTATTCATGTATTTGTCAAGATGCTCCTTAAATTTACACTGCAATGAAGTTACTGTGAAAATCCACTAGTCGCCACACTAAGGTGCCTGTTCGGGTACACTGAGGGAGAATTCAGTCGACCAAATTGAAATGTTGCTTCTGGGCCCTAGGACAGTGAGGAGGGAGGCGGTAAAGGGGCAGGTGTTACACATCTACAACTGCAAGGCAAGATGCTGTGGGAAAGGGATTAAGGATCGAGGACGACAGAGCTGTGGATCAGGGTGCCAAGGAGGGAGTGGTCCCTGTGGAATTCTGACGGGAGGGTGGGTGCGAGGAAGATGTGTTTAGTGGTGGCATCATGCTAGAGTTGGGTGAAAAAAGAGAACAAGAGGGACCCTGTCATGTTTCTGGGAGGGAGGGGAAGGGGTGAGGGCAGAGGTGTGTGAGTTGAGTTGGATGCTGTCGAGTGCCCTGTTGACCAGAATCTGGGTGAAACTACAGTTCAGGAGCAAGGGCAAACCTATCAGAAGAGCTGTTTTCGAAGGTGGCAACAAATCGGAACAAATGCAGTGGAGGTGGAGAAACTGGGGGAATGGGATGGAGCCCTTGCAGGGAGCGGGGTGTGCGGAGCTATAGTCAGAAGCTGTGGGAGTCGATGGGCTTATAATGAATACCGGTGGTCAGTCTATTGCCAGAAATAGGGGCAGAGGCATGATGGAAAGGAAGTGTCGGAGATGGGCAAGAGGAGCAACAATATAGTAATTGATACAACAGAGAAAGCTGTGGGAGACGGCCTGTGCAGAACTAGAACACGGAATTTTCCCCATACCCCACTAAAAGGTAGGTGTAACTGGGGCCTATGTGGTATCCATAGCCAAATTTCTTATTTGCAGGAAGTGAGATAAGTTAAAGGAGAAACTGTTGAGTGAAAGAACAAGTTTAGTCAGGCAGAGGAGTGTAGTGGTGAACGGGAATTGTTCGGGCCTCTGTTCAAGGAAGAACCAAGAGCCCAGAGGTAGGGATGGAGGTGTCGAGGGAGTGGTTGTCCACAGTGAAGCCGAGGTGGTTGTGGCCAGGGAACTGAAGTTGTTGATGTAGCGCAGAGCGTCAGAGAAATCACAGATTTAGGTGGGTAGGGGCTGGACAAGGGGAGTGCGAATGGAGTGAAGGTGGGAAGAAGTGAGTTCAGTGGGGCAGGAACAGACAGATACGGTGGGTCTACCCAGGGCTGTCCTGTTTGTGGATTTTGGGGAGGAGGTAGAAGCGGGCTGTGTGGGGCTGGGGGGCTGAGGTTGGAAGCTGTGGAGAGAAGATTTCCAGAGGTGATGAGGTCAGTGACATCCTGGAAACAATGGCTTGATGTTTCGTGGTGGAGTTGTGGTCCAGGGGGAGATGGGAGGAAGTGTCTGCGAGTTGCCGCTCAGCCTCTATGAGGTATAGGTCAGTACGCTAGACAACAGCACCGCCCTTGTCTGCAGATTTGACAAAGTCAGGGTTGGACTTGAGCGAATGGAGAGCAGCAATTCAGAAGGAGACAGGATGGAGAGGGTAAGAGGGGCATCCACAGTGTTTTACTTTTATACTGATCAACTGTTTCTCTATATCTCGAGACTTTATCTTTGTAATGGTACTTGGTATGTTTGGACCATGCACTCAGTTGGGCATCTGACATCACAACCTGACTTGCACTGATTAAAACAAAATGTTGGCAGTACTCAGCAGATCCGGCAGTATGAGCAGAGTTAATGTTTCAGCTCAATGACCTATCATCAAAACTGGAAAAACTTAAGAGATATAACTGGTCTTTAGTAGTTAAGGAGATGGGTAAGGGGGAAGGATGAATTTAATAATCTTTATTGTCACAAGTAGGCTTACATTAACACTACAATTAAGTTACTGCGAAAAGCCCATGTCTCCACATTCCGGCGCCTGTTCAGGGTACACGGAGGGAAAGTTCGGAATGTCCAAATTACCTAACAGCACGTCTTTCGGGACTTGTGGGAGGAAACCGGAGCACCCGGAGGAAAGCCACTCAGACACAGGGGGAACATGCAGACTTTGCACAGACAGTAACCCAAGCCGGGAATCGAACCTGGGGCACCGGAGCTGTGAAGCAACAGTGTTACCCACAGTGCTACCGCAAGGTCTGTAATGGAATGGAAGGCAGGAGAAATTAAATGTTAAAAGGAATGATCTTGCTGGACAAAAGGGAATGGTAATGGGACGGGTAAGGACATAGATGACGTGTCTAGAGGAGGTGCAAGTGGCAAGAGAATCATTACTGCAGCTGCCGTCTCGAAAAAGGAGAGTGATGGGTGGTTGATTATGATCTGAAATTGTTGAACTCGGTATTGAGTCTGCAAGGCTGTAAAATGCCGAATTGAAAGATGAGATGATGTGCCTTGAGGTTTAGCTACCTTCCATGTTATCACAAAGCTTCTATTCTGCCCAATGAATTCCTCTCCATTTCCCTGCCTCCACACTTGATTTAAACATGTTGCATCCCTAACTTTTACCAGTTCTGATGAAAGGCCATCAATTTGAAACATTAACTTTGTTGCTCTCTTCACAGGTGCTGTGTGACCTGCATATTTCTGACATTGTCTGTTTTAATTTAGAATTCTAGCATCTAATATTTTCTCTTTGAGCTCAAGTTAATGACCTGTTTCTAGGCTTTTGTTAACGGTAAATAGGCTACTTAAAGATGCATGAGCATCACCTGTTGATTTTAATAGAACAAAATAAACACTCTCCTGGGAAAGCACTTTGCCATTGCATTTTGGCATGAAAACCTGCCATGCCAAGGCATAGCATATTACAGCATTGAGTGCTTTTGAACTACCTGAAGAAATTTTAAGAACACAATATGTATCTAGAGCAGAGTCACTGGGTAGTCTTGGGTAGAGGCCATTGAATTAGTTGCCTGGGGAATGAAAGAGTGAATGGGAGCTTGGTAATAAGCGGGGATAGAATTTCAGGGATAACAAAATGGAGTAGTTGCATGAATCGGGTACAACATTTGAACTGATGCAAGTATAAAGAAGTATTCGGAAGCTAAGACATTGCTGAGGTGTTCCACAGACTGGGAGTTGAGTGACTGGGTTCTGTAAAAGTCTCCTTAGTCCCAGATGACCATAATAGACTGCTTTTTCCCATTGAGTAGAAGGGCTGCCCGGTGGTGGTTTAACCTTAGGATCACCACACCCCAGGAGAGGGGCAAGGTTGAGAAGGTGAATAACCTCAGCCGGTACAGGAATTGAACCCACGCTGTTGGCCTCTCTCTGTTTCACAAACCAGCTGTCCAGCCAGCTGAGCTAAACCGAATCTCGGAAGGTTTTGATACTTTGTCACTTGCTATCCCAGAAAGCTGTGGATGCCATTCATTGAGTACATTTATTGCTGACAACGATTTTTGGATACTCGGAATCAAAGGATATGGGGAATGGGTGGGAAAGTGGAGTGAAGATCAAAGATCAGCTATGATCTTATTAAATGGTGGAGCAGGTTCGAAAGGCCATGTGGTCTACTGCGCCTATTATGTGATAGTAGACAAGTTTTCATTATAGTTTATGACTCAATAAATGGAACGTGGGCACTGATGTTGCCCCCCCACCCCCCCCTTTATCTTCCACCATTCACCTTAATTGTATGTCCCCTTGTAATGGTTTGTTCTACCTGGAAAAAGTCTCTGACTGTCTATCTATTCCCCTGATCATCTTATAAACCTCTATCAAGTCGCCCCTCATCCTTCTCCGTTCTAATTAGAAAAGGCCTAGCACCCTCAATCTTTCCTCGTAAGACCTACTCTCCATTTCAGGTAACATCCTGGTAAAAGGAATGTTCTCTCTTTGCCGTTGTCAGCCCTTTTCCAGAGCTAACTGCTGGCAATGCCTGCTGTCTGCTCCATGGCTGACTAAAGATACAGCTTGAATCTTTCAATTGTCACTAGCTTCAATTTCACCTGTGTCCAAATATCTATTTCTTTGAGTACGATTTTTGATTATAAATATCTGAGCCTTCTCCTCTACCGCTGCCGCCGGCCAAGTACACCACCAGCCGGTAGTGGTGGCGACCCTGCGGATATGGGGCCAGTGGAGGAGGCATGTGGGGGAGATGGGGGCGTCTGTCTGGGCGCCAATCTGCGACAACCATCAGTTTGCCCCCGGCAGTATGGATGGGGGGTTCCGAGTATGGCGGCGAGCAGGGGTGGGAAGGGTGGGTGATATGTTCCTGGAAGGGAGCTTTGCGTGTTTGAGGAGCTTGGAGGAGAAATTTGGGTTGGTAAGGGGAAATGATTTTAGATACCTACAGTTGCGGGACTTTGTTCGTAGACAGGTCCCATCTTTCCCGCGCCTCCCGCCAATGGGGATCCTAGACAGAATAGTCTCTGGGAGGGACGAAGGGGAGGGTAGAGTCTCGGGTATTTATAAGGTGCTCATGAGGGAGGAAGGGTCCCAGACAGAGGAACTGAAACTTAAATGGGAGGAGGAGCTAGGCGGGGAAATGGAGGATGGGCTGTGGGCAGAGGCCCTGAGTAGGGTAAACTCGACCGCGACATGTGCTAGGCTCGGGCTGATCCAATTTAAGGTCGTTCACCGGGCCCATATGACGGCGGCTCGGATGAGCAAATTTTTCGGGATAGAGGACAAATGCGCTAGGTGCGCGGGAGGACCAGCGAACCACGTTCACATGTTTTGGACATGCCCTGAGCTGAGGGGGTACTGGGAGGGATTTGCGGGGGTCATGTCCCAGGTGCTAAAAACAAGGGTGGTGATGAGTCCAGGGGTGGCAATTTTTGGGGTTTCGGAAGACCCGGGCGTCCAGGGGGAGAAAGCGGCCGATGTGCTGGCCTTTGCTTCCCTGATAGCCCGGCGACGAATATTATTGGCGTGGAGGGACTCAAAGCCCCCGAAGACTGAGTGGTGGCTTGCGGACATGTCAAGTTTCCTGGGGATGGAAAAAATTAGGTTCGCCTTGAGGGGATCTGTGCAGGGGTTCACCCGAAGGTGGCAACCATTTATTGACTTCTTTGCGGGAGAGTGAGCGTCAGCAGGGGGGGGGGGGGGGGGGGGGGGGGCTTAGAGTAGAGTAGGAGGGAAAATATGGCGGGTAGTACGGGTGGGAGGGGAGCGGGCTTGTGCAATACGGTACGATGGAAGTATTGAAAGTACGTGGATGTTTGCACATTTTTCCCTTTTTTTGCTTCCTTTCTGATGATGTCTGTAACTGTTTATAAAGCCAAAAACTACCTCAATAAAATTGTTTATTAAAAAAAAAAAATATCTGAGCCTTGCTGTAAAATTTGGATTCCGTCTTTGAACTTCTTTGTCTTCATCACACATGATACCTTTAAATTAAAAATCAAGCTTTGATTTCTTGTAATTCCAGGATCGCAGCTGTTTCTCTAGGAGGTTAACCTCTCGTAATGTTATTATCACAACATTGCCAAGAAATGATTAGTTGTAAATTAAACCCTCCATTGTACGTACTATATTGTACAAGTAAATGGAGTTTTCTTCCCCGAAGGGATGAGAATATTTGTTTGCTGTTCTGAAAATTTGTTAGCCTCCTGCTCCAACATTCCGCCTCTGCTGTCAGCGCAGTGGCCTGGTGTTGCTTGGTTCCAATTCTTGCTTGTTTGATTGTAACCAGAACATTAGTGGCAGTGTCTTCTATTTCTGCTCCTGCACCAATATCTCTGGAATCCCCACAAAGCTGTGTGCTGGCATCCCTCCTCTTCCCGCATCTGCAGCTGCCACGTGGCAACATCATCTGTCAACATAGGACAGGCTTGCTGGAAACATCTAGATTTACCCCTTCACTAACGCCGCTATCCTTCCCTGTGCTGATATCTAGCCTTGGGTGAACTGCACTTCCCTCCAGTTAACCGTCTGGAAGACCTCTGCCAACAAACTCAATCTCCTTGTCACAGCTTCCATCATGCACTCTGGTCACTTGGGCGGAACTGAATTTTTTTTTTTGCATCTCAGTGACCTGTTTCAGCCAAGAGCTGAACTTCTGGTCCCATCTCTGTAACACCGTTTGCCTCCATTAACCTCACCCCTTCCTCTGCTGAAAGCCTTGCCTAGCGTATCTTGTCACCTCCAGATTTGACGATTATAATACTCTCTTGGCCGACTGCCTATCTTCCACCCTCTGTAGGTCTTGGCTCATCCAAAGTCCTGCCTGTACATTCCATATCAAGTCCAGCTCACTCAACGGCCCTGACCTTCGTTTGCTGACTGCTCCCACATTCTCAACGTCTCAAGTTTAAAATTCTCACCCCTGTGTTTTAAGTTCCTTCACAGCCTTGTCCTTGCTCTGTCTCGCTAACTTTCTCCTGCCATAAACCCTGCCTGAATTCTGTTCCTCTGACTGGCTTTTTATGAAACCGCTCCCCTCCCATCACTCCAGCATTACAAAGCTCTGCCTTCAGCCTTCCTCCCTTGAACCTCTCCACCATTCTATCTTTCTTTCAGGCAGTCCTTAAAACCCGCCTCTTTTTCAGCTTTCAGCCACCGTAATATCTCCTGTGCCCATTTTCAACTAATGATGTCTCTGTCAAGAGCCGAAAGCTTTCTGTGCTACAGTTGCTACGAAATGCAAGTTGTTTTAAGTTGCAAAGCAGTGTAGAATTTTATGCATTAATTATTGTGCTCTATGGGCTTTATTCAGCCGAGTCACCTTTTGTTAATTTTCATGGCGCTTATCTGTCTCCCTAAATTGGAGACTCATTGGGTTGAGCTTAAAAACAAATTCTGTCATAGGTTTTGATTGATGTATGCGTATCACAGAATCACACAATGATACAGTGCAGAAGAGGTCTGCTAGACACATGGAAAACATCTGACCTACCGACCTTATCCCATTTATCAGCACTTGGCCCATAGCCTTGAATGTTATGACGTGCCAAATGCACATCTGGGTACTTTTTAAAGGATGTGAGGCATCCCGCCTCTACCACCCTCCCAGGCAGTGCATTCCAGACCGTCACCACCTACTGGGTAAAAAAAGGTTTTTCCTCCCATTCTCCCCCTAAACCTCCTGCCCCTGACCTTGAACCTGTGTCCCCTTGTAACTGACCCTTCAACTAAGGAGAACAGCTGCTCCATCTCCACCCTGTCCATGTCTCTCATAATCTTGTACACCTCAATCAATCAGGCCGCCCCCTCAGCCTTCTCTGCTCCAGTGAAAAAACACCAAGCCTAACTAACTTCTCTTCATAGTTTAAATGTTCCATCCCAGGCAACATGTGGTGAATCTCCTCTGCACCCCCTCCAGTGCAAGCATGACCTTCAATGTGGCAACCAGAATTGCACACAGTACAGCTGTGGCCTCAACAAAGGTCTATACAACTCCAACATGACCTCCATGCGTTTGTAATCTATTCCTCGATTGATAAAGTGTCCCAAATGCCCTTTTCACCATCCTTATGACCTCCTGCCTTCAGAGATCTATGGACAAATGCGCATTTGTTCCTCGGAACTTGCTATTGTCATGCCGTTCACTGAATACTTCCTTGTCACATGACTAATTTGTTCTCACGTGACTTGGAGCTGATTTTCTCCTTTTGCAAACATCAAATGGTCCAGTTCTATCACTGCCTCTTGTGCTATGATATTGTTTGACTCTTGGGTTCCAAGGGGTGAATTTGAAGATGGATTTTACCTTCTTCCTGACTCTATGGCAGTATTTTTCAAATTTTTTTCCTGGCACCCACTTTTACCAATTGGCCAAACTTCGTGACCCATGCTGGCCGGCCTTCGTGACCCACGCCGGCCGAACTTTGTGACCCACCATTATTTCTTGCCTTTAATGCGGCAGGCGAGCCTCCTTGCCCACCACTATCTCACTTGCTTTCATATTCAATGTTATATTTCTGCTAAGGACTTCAGTGTACTATTAAAATTCTCGCTGTAACCTTTGAAAAGAATCGAGAGGGGGTTGTCCCCGAACTCGCCATGCTTAGTCATCAAATGCTTTTGAAATTTAAGGATTTAAACTTTCATTTACCAATACTTCCCTGCATGTAACACACTTGGACTCTGCATGGGCACAATTAACAAAGTCACACCTCAATAAATCATTTTGATACTGCTTTTTTCCTGATTTCAGTTTTCCCCTTGGCCTTTCACCAGAGGTACTGGAGCTTCCTCCTCTGTCCTGCCATGGACCATCCAGCGCAGCGCTCTCCAGCAGATTCAGTTGTGAGATCCTGGCCTGTTTGTGTCTCTGGCCCTCTTCCTTCTTACAAAATGACCCATCTTCAGTTGTTCACACAGTCCTGTTGCTTGCTGGCTGGCAACTACAAAATAGAGGAATTTCTTCTCTGTAATTTTGTGCTAAAGAATGGCCATACAGGGTGTGTGGCACAGTGTACATGCCGGACGCATGACCTTCCATCTGCTGCCGCTTGTTACGGGAAGACTCCATTGTTTGTATTTAAAGGTTGGTTGCAGCTGTTGGACGCTTCACCTGCGAGCGTGTTCATCACTGCCAATCGCTCCGTGCCCCCTGCCGCAATCTACCCACAGCTCGCGACCTTGAGTTTGAAAAACCCTGTGCTACAGGATTTGACAAACTTGTCTTTGGAAAACCAGAGTGCTGATTGAAATGGAAATCGGGCTCTGGTTCCCTATTTGGAATCCAGCAAGCATTTGTATAAAAATGTCCCCAAGTGTCTAAAGGGTGAGTAGTTTTAGAAATGTCTACATAGCCAGTGAGACTTTTCACACCTGTTGTGTCTGTTATAGACGCCTAGCCAGCCCTCAACAAAGATTAAGATACTGAACCAGACGTGTAATGTTTATAAGTTTTAAGATTGTGCAGAAAAGATAGATTTGTTCCAGGAGTGATAATATAAGAATTTGGGGGCAGCACGGTGGCGCAGTGGGTTAGCTCTGCGGCCTCACGGCGCCGAGGTCCCAGGTTCAATCCCGGCTCTGGGTCACTGTCCATGTGGAGTTTGCACATTCTCCCCGTGTCTGCGTGGGTTTCGCCCCCACAACCCCCGGTGTCTGCGTGGGTTTCGCCCCCACAACCAAAAAAATGTGCAGGGTAGGTGGATTGGCCATGCTAAATTGCCCCTTAATTGGAAAAAAATAATTGGGTAATCTAAATTTAAAAAATAAAAAAAAATAAATAAATAAAAGAAAACAATATTTAAACTTTCAAATGTCTCAGTTCTAACACTAACAGATTATATGCCGTTTCTTAACTTTAACTCTTCATGGTCCCATTAAACAATTAAATTACAACTCTCGTTCCACTTACACATCCAGGCAAAGTCAGCGCTTTAATTTAGGACATCTCTTTCAGAATCCTTTTTCAAAGCTTCCTCTCTCTGTGACAGTTTCCATGACCTGATCCATGGCTGCTTATATCATTAGCTAGTAGGCTTTCCAACCTGATTGACTACTGTCTGCAGCCTTCCACTGCCAGGTTTCCTGAAGCATGTGACTCAGCCAGGTATGGGGATATCCCTTTGAGTTTGGGCTAACAACATTTTCCGTCAATCTGTATAAACTGTTAAATTGTCAGGTTCATTTTGGACCCCATTTCTGAACACTCATATCTCCTTATCATGATATGTCTGTAAAACAAAATACTGGAGAGAATATTGGTGTCTTGGTGAAAGTTGCAGCAGGCTTGTACTTTGCCGTTTTGGCATTGATCCATTTTGGGTCTTGATATTGGAATTGAAAATGGGAATGA
The DNA here is from genome assembly GCF_902713615.1 of Scyliorhinus canicula. Taxonomy (NCBI): domain Eukaryota; kingdom Metazoa; phylum Chordata; class Chondrichthyes; order Carcharhiniformes; family Scyliorhinidae; genus Scyliorhinus; species Scyliorhinus canicula. The sequence continues at coordinate 14,027,639 of NC_052163.1, read as the reverse complement.
TATGAGATATGGAGGCAAAGCTGGCTGATCCATATTGAGTAACTAGGAAAACGATTTATGGAATTTGTAGTGCAGTACTTTAAATCAACTGAAATTGTATGTTATTCTTTTTCTCTTCAATGAATAAGAAACCCATATACAACATAGCGAATGCCAAGACTTTAATTTGTTATTTACGCCACTTGTGTGTTTTTCCCATTTAAAAAAAAAGTGCTGACACAGTTTAGATGAAGCTTCACTTTGAAATGGCAATTCTGTTGGTTTATTGGATGTTCATGCATCCAACGCCTGGAAATAATTAAAAAGATATTTGCATTCTGAAGCAGTTCCGGTTTGAAGGTACACTGCCAAGGAATTTATTTTGTGAGGAAAATAATTTCCTGCACAAAAAATAACTCCAATGTGAGGTAAATTGATAAAGAGGCTGGTTAAGTGGATTTGAACAGTTTCCGTGTAAAAATGATTGATTGCACTCTTGTTTATTTGGGTACTTCCAAAATTCTGTATTTCTATAAGGAATTTCAATTTTCTCTGGTAATATACTTTTCTCTATTAAAGGCGTTGACTGTAACTGTGGTCTACAAGTGCTGCGGCTCCCTGGCACCTTACTGCCCATAGCTCATGTGTGAGGCTGCTGCATTGTTGCCAGGATATTTAACTGTGAAAGGAATCGAGCTTTCACTGGGCACACGCACACCCATGTACTGGCTTTTTAAAAAGAAAAACAAATTTTTATTCACCACAGTTTCTTCATTTTCACCATACAAAAGAAAACCAAGAACAACATCAACAATATATAAAAAGAAAGAATCTCCCACAAACGCGGCTCAACAGTCAGCAGTATCCAACTCCCAAAAGTGGAACTCCTCTCCCTCCCCCCCCCCCCCCCCCCCCCCCCCCCCCCCCCCCCCCCCCCCCCCCTCTCAGCTTAAACTTCACCACTTCCAGGGTCAGAAACTCCGGCAGGTCTCCTGCCACGCCGATACACGGAGCGGAGAGACTGACCTGCACCCCTACAGAAACCGCCCACAAGCGATCAGCGAGACAGGCAGAAACATTCGCCCCCACTCCTGCCTGTAACTCAGGCCGGTCCGACACCCTGAATATGATTTCTAGGAGACCGAGCTCCACATCCATATGCAAAACCCCCTCAGTTACTAAATACCATCCTCCAAAACCGTTCCAACTTCAGGCAGGACCAAAACATATGGACATGGTTCATAGGGCCCTTCCCACATCGCTCAAACATATTCCACCCTCTCAACCAGTCGGCTCATCCTTGATTTTGTGAGGTGTGCCCAATGTACGACTTTCAGCTGTATTAGCCCCAACCTTGCACACGAGGTCGAGGCATTCACCCTCCGCAGCCCCTCGCACTACAATCCCTCTTCCATCACTCCCCCCCCCCCCCCCCCCCCACAAACCACCACCACCAGCTCCACATCCCACTTTGCCTTACTCACCCCCATAGATCACCAAAACAGCCCCTCCCCGCTCATCCCATCTCTGAAATCTTTCATCCATCCTCCCCGGCTTGAACCCATGATTTCCCCTAATCGACATCACCTGGCCTGAACTGCCTCCAAATCTTCAATGTGGCCACTGCCACCGGACTCACCGGATACTTTCCTGGAGCCATCAGATGTGGCGTCGTTGCCAGCGCCCGCAACCCCAACCCCCTACATGAGCCTGCCTCCATCTTAACCAAATGGGTCTCCCGCTTGTTGCTTCAGCCGCATCTATGTGCTGGCTTTGTAACGGGTTATTTTGGATAGTAGTCAAATGCAGAAAGCCTGATTGGTGTTCCCCCTTTTAAGAGAAGCAAGAAAGAAAAACTTGCATTTATATGGCGTCTTTCATGGATATCTTCAAGCACTTTTGAAATGTAGGGACTGTTTCAGTGTGGGAATTGCTGCAGGCAGTTTGCATGCAGCAAGCTCCCGCTAACTGCAATATGACGATGACCAAAGAATCTCTTTTTGATGATGGTTGAGGGGTTAAGTCTTGGTCAAAGGGAAGAACTCACCTATTCTTCTAAATAGTGCCATGGGATCTTTTATGTCTACCTGGGAGGTTAGAGAGGCCGTGGTTTAATGTCTCATCTAACAGGTGGCACCTCCAACAGTGCATTCTATCAGCACCGACTAGGGGATTTTCACAGTAACTTCATTGCAGTGTTAATGTAAGCCTACTTGTGACAATAAAGATTATTATTTTTTTAAAAATAATTTTTATTCAAGTTTTTTAATAACAATAACAAATTTTCTCCCCGCAGCACCAAACGCACCCCCCCCCCCCCCCCCCCCCCCCCGTTGCTGCAGAGACCGACCACTCTCTACCCCTTCGCCAGGAAATCGAGAAACGGCTGCCACCGCCGAAAGAACCCCTGTACCGACCCCCTCAGGGCAAATTTCATCCTCTCCAACTTGATGAACCCAGCCATGTCGTTGACTTGGGTCTCCGAACTCGGGGGCCGTGTATCCCTCCACTATAACAGAATCCTGCGCCGGGCTACTAGAGACGCAAAGGCCAGAATGCCGGCCTCTCTCACCTCCTGCACTCCCGGCTCCGAAGCTACCCCAAAGATCGCAAGCCCCCAGCCCGGCCTGACCCTAGACCCAACCACTTCCGACAAAATCCCCGCCACCCCCTTCCAGGGGCTCCCCAGGGGCTGGTTTGGCTCACTCAGCTAAATCGCTGGCTTTTAAAGCAGACCAAGCAGGCCAGCAGCACGGTTCAATTCCCGTACCAGCCTCCCCGGACAGGCGCCGGAATGTGGCGACTAGGGGCTTTTCACAGTAACTTCATTGAAGCCTACTCGTGACAATAAGCGATTTTCATTTCATTTCATTTCATTTCATTTCAAAACCCCTCCAGAGCCGGACATGCCCAAAACATATGGGTGTGGTTAGCCGGGCCACCCGAGCACCTCCCACACCAGTCTTCCCGTCCGAAAAACCGGCTCATCCTTGCCCCCGTCATGTGAGCCCTGTGCAGCACCTTCAGCTGAATTAGGCTGAGCCGTGCGCAAGAGGAGGAAGAATTCACCTTCTCCAGGGCGTCCGACCACGTCCCATCCTCAATCTCTTCCCCTAGCTCTTCCTCCCATTTCGCTTTGAGCTCATCTACTGAGGCCTCCTCCTCCCCCTGCATCAGTTGGTAAATAGCCGAGATCTTCCCTTCCCCGACCCACGTCCCCGAAAGCACCCTGTCCTGCACCCCCCTTGGCGGCAGCCGCGGAAACTCCTGCACCTGCCTCTTAACAAAGTCCCTGACCTGCATATACCTAAAAGCGTTCCCAAGGGGGAGGTTCCACTTCCCCACCAGCTCCTCCAGAGTCTCGAACTTCCCATCCACGAAGAGGTCCCCAAACTGTCTGATGCCTGCCCTGTGCCAACTCCCAAATCCCCCAATAAAGATTATTATTATACCGCAAAGGAGTATCATCCTGGATTTTTATGCTCAAGTCTCGGGCATGGGATTTAAACCCACAGCTATCCGACGCAGAGGTGAGGCAGCCAGCCACTGTGCCACGACTGAGCTAGGTAAGAACACCCAGGCCGACCGTAACTACTGCTGCACAGCTGACACCAGCTAACTTCTCTCACACTGGAGATGGAAACTTAAGGTTTTATGGTTGATGTGATATAGCATGTAATGTATTTGCTTAAAATCATTTATATTTTAATCAGCTGTTTTTTTTATGCTGCATGGTTTATTTAAAATGAAGCAGTAAGGAGCAAAGTTCAATTTCTGATCCAAGCCAGTTCAGTACAGTGGTATGGATACTGTAGTTGCGTGAAAACGTGCACAGAATTATTCAGCACTGGGCTGCATTGCAGATGTGTGAATTTCCTAATTAGATCTCTTGTGAAGTGCACTGCCACAGGGAGAGAACGAGTTGGACTCGCCAGTTAAAAATACTTTGTGATATTACATCTTGTTTGCAGCAATACTTGGCATCTAATTTATCACTTGCTGCTAATTGCAAATGTAAACCATTATGGTAGTTTCTGTTTTACTTTCTGACCTTGAAATGAATTCAGATGAGGTATTTTATATCCTGTGAACTTGTGTGACTTAATTGCGGTATGCCCATCGAAGGGGAAATGCCTGTCTGTGGGAAAATGTATATCGAAAGTATTACAGACATAAATATGACGAGATGCAAGTGATATGTCTACACAGATGAGTGAATAGGCTTAATGTACACGCAAGCTATTGCTTTGTGGATTAACAGCATTAGCCGCTTTAAACAAAAATCTAGTTAAGAATTGGATTTAAGATGGTAAGGATTAGCCGATAGAGATGGTTCGATGCTAGGTGCTGCAAAAAAAAATGTTCCTGAGCCTTTGAGATCATGAGAATATCATGCCATAGAAGGCAAATGGCCAAGGATGGGGGCGCTAATCACGTTCATATGTTTTGGTCCTGTCCAAAGCTAGAGGATGACTGGAAGGAGGATTTTAGGATAATTTCTAAAGTGGTACACATGAAACTGGACCCGGGGCCCCCGGGAGGCATTATTCGGGGTGTCGGAGCAGCCGGGGTTGGAAACGGGTGCGGAGGCAGATATTGTAGCCTTCGCCTCGTTGATCGCCCAAAGGCGGATCCTGACAGGTTGGAGAGCAGCCTCTCCACCCTGTGCCCTGGTGTGGTGGGGGGACCTGTTGGAATTCTTGACTCTTGAGAAGGTTAAATTCGAACTGAGGGGAAGCTCAGATGGGTTCTACAATTTATGGGCATTATTCATTATGCACTTTCAAGAACTGGATAACATCGAACATTAATTGGGGCGTGTGGGTGGGAGGGATGGGGGGAGGAAGGCTGTGTGTGTTAATTGTCATTTGTTTGTGTGACCATGAGGGGAATGTTTGGGGTTTGGTGGGAGGATGGGATCGTTGTTATTGATATGGGGATTGACATATTTGTTACTGATTATTGTTCATTGTTGGTGGGTGTAAATTTGGAAGAAAATGTGAAAAAGGAGAATAAAAAATATATTTTTTAAAAAAAAAATTCCCAGGGAAAATGCAGAGCGTTTTCTCTTCAAATAAGGTGGGCAAAACTGATAATGGAGAAGATTGCATATAATTTATATAAATGAAGTTGCGTATTGCTGAAAAAAGCGACAAGCTATCAAAGTTTTTTGTCTTGCACTCATCAGGTTAGCTCGTTTAAAACAAAATCCAGTCTTGAAGGGGGAAGCAGCAATTTATATTGCATGAGAAGAGAGTGCTGATTGGTTGGCAAATGGAATCCTGGTTGGTGGAGGTGTTTGCATTGAGAATGCAGCATGGAACAGTTAACTGCCCAGCTTTGATCAAATTGATATTGAGCTGGTTGACTCTGGTCGAGGCATTTCCTCGGGAACAAACCAGTAAATAAAGTTTAGATTTTTCATGTTTGTGTACTTTTAATAGTAAAATAGCTGTTGCAGCTTTCTACTTGCTAATCTGGCTGAGTGAAACTTCTAATCTAATCCTAGGATTACTTCTCTTAGACTTTTGCACCCATCATTGCTGTCCTTTCCAACCTCCAGTATTTCCAATCGTCACACTTTCAAGAACCTTGTCTACATTGCCAAAAACCTTCCATGGGTTTCAGATCACCTGTAATATTCTCGCTCAAGAACTAAAGCTACATCATACAAGGGTATCTTGCAACACTTAATTTGGTGGGGTGGCAGTTATAGCAGACAGAAGGAAAAGATGAAAAAGTTGGGTGGAAGGAAGAGTATGCATAACTATAAGGTTCAGGGTGGGAGATATAGGAGGGATGTCTGAGGTAGGTTCTTTACTCAGAGTGGTTAGGGTGTGGAACGGACTGCCTGCTGTGATAGTGGAGTCGGACACTTTAGGAACTTTCAAGCAGTTATTGGATAGGCACATGGAGCACACTAGAATGACAGGGAGTGGGATAGCTTGATTTTGGTTTTGGACAATGCTCGGCACAACATTGAGGGCCGAAGGGCCTGTTGTGTGCTGTACTGATCTATGTTCATAGAGGTACTCGCTTTCTTTCTCTCTCCCGTTTTTTCAACTCCAACTCCACCCGCTAAACTATAGGAATTAGTTAAGTAGTGCTCTTGGACTTTCCTGAGAAAATCTCCAGAAGTAACATTGAAACAATGCAATTGAACAGGAGAAAAGGTTTCTTTGTGGGTTAGAGTCGGGAGGGTGTGAGTTGTGTAGGAAGTCATCAAGAGGAGGATTAAGGATTGGGCCTGCTTTTGGAAGATTATGCAGGCGGATGAAGCGCTTCTTTCTGTCTCGGGACCGGATGAGGCTGAGACTGATATTTCACACTCTGGGAAATTAGGTCAAATCCAGCGGCAGATTTTCATCTTTCTGGTAGGGCCAAAGTAAGAGCCACTGACTTTTTACCCCCTGGAGCCTGGGGTCAAATTCAGACAGCGGGGGATGACTGGCTCCCCTCTGATAATTTGCACTGAGGTTATGATGGTAGTTCATAGGGTACCTGAGATGGGCACTCCCCAGAAACTTTTTCAAAGAGAGAATAGAATAAAATCCCCACAGTGCAGAAGGAGGCCATTCGACCCATCGAGTCTGTACTGATCCTCTGAAAAAGCACCCGACCTAGGCTACTCCCCATCCCCATAACCGCGCAACCCCACCTAACCTGGACATTCCTGGACACTGAGGGGCAATTTATGTATGGCCATTCCACCTAACCACACCATTGGACCGTGGGATGAAACCAGAGTGCCGCAGGAAATCCACGCAAACACGGAGAGAATGTGCAAACTCCACACAGTCACTCGAGGTCGGAATCTAACCTGGGTCCCTGGTGCTGTGAGGCAGCAGTGCTAACCACCGTGCCAATCCCATTGATGTAAAATGGTTACAAAGAAATTACGTTGAGGTAGTGGCAAAGTAAGATTTTCAAGGATGTTAACAGACTGCGAAAAGTTATCTATCAGGACAGATTTATGAGTCTGGGGCTCATTTCTCGAGAAAAGAGAACACTGAAAGGTAAATTGACGGAGACTTTTAAAATTCTGAAAGCGGTCGATGGGGTAGGCAAATCATAGAATCCCTAGAGTGCAGAAGGACGCCATTCGGCCCATTGAGTCAGCACTGACCCTCTTAAAGAGCGCCCTGCCTAGGCCCACTCCCCCACCCTATCCCCATTACGCCACCTAACTTGCACATATTTAGACTGTGGGAGGAAACTGGAGCACCTGGAAGCAACCCATGCAGACACTGGGAGGACGTGTAAATTCCACACAGTCACCCAAGGCTGAAATTGAATCTCGGTCCATGGTGCTGCGAGGCAGCAGTGCTGACCACTGTGCTGCCCTAAGATGTAAGGTTTCCAATTTTAGGCAGTGCCAAGCTAGGCGACAAATATGATAGTCGCTAATAAATTCACGGAGGAATTTAGGAGAAACTTTGCTGCTGAGAATGCTGAACTCGATACCACGTGGAATAGCTGAGGGAAAATGATGTTGATACATTGAGGAGGAAGCTGGATAAGAACTTGAGGAAAAAAAGAATAGGACAGGCAGAATAGCTGGCAGGGTGGGAGGAGGCTCATGTGGAGAACAAACACTGATATGGAGCAGTTGAGCTGAATAAGCTGTGCTCTGCACCCTATGTTTCTATTATCTGGAAGGCGAACGATATTTTTGTTTAAACTGAAGTTCCGATTTATGAGGAAAGGATTATTACGTGGATCTCCGCACTGGAACATCAGTAAATCCAGAATGGTACAATGAGGCAGCACGGACAAGAGAGAACACTTCTATAAAAGATCCATAAAAGAAGACTGTGTATGTTTCAAGAATGAAAACAGCTAGTATACCTTCCATGGTCCTGTGTAGTAACAGCAATGATACCCTGGTGACATCGCTGAGCTGATGGACAAGAGTTCAATAATAGGCATAAAATATCTTTTGAGGGCTAAGTAGAGAATGTGTTTGTGAGTGACTGGAGGGAAGTGTCGTTGATGTGGAGGTGACTGCTAAATGCAAGAGAGCACTGATCAGCTCATTGATCTGGAAGATAATTTTGATTCATAATTTTGAAGACCTGGTAAAGAAAATGCTGTGGAATCTTCTTTTGACGTGCTGCATGTTTGCCCGGTGCACGGGGGGGGGGGGCAGTGAAGCATAGAACCGAAGACTTGTCTTCAAAAGCTTAAATGTGTATTTACGACATTACAAACAGCACCTCCAGACTCACCGCCTCCAGTTTCAATTTGCTGCTGAATATAGGAGCACGAGTACCCAGCGCTCGAATGCGATTAGACACCCAGTTACCATGCAGTTACCAATGTGGTGAAAGCTAATAATAATCTTTATTATAATCTAGGTTTGTGCATCAAGTTCAAACTGACAGATTAAGTGAAGATATCAAATGCAATGCTGCATGATGATTGCATGCAAATTTAATTGCATGTGGGTGTCTGGATGAGCTTTTGTGGACCTGACAACAATCAGGTGGGAGCATGGGGAAGCAATGGCTTGGGAGGAAAGTGCCAAATTGCATGTATTCATGACATGAGACTCCAGTGCCATAGGAATCATTTGAAGAGCACTAGCGATAGCTGGGAGCTTGGACAAATTGGTTTTGGGGGGGGGGGGGGGGGGGGGATTTAAACTTGTCCTTTTTTGCTCTTGTAAATATGCAATCAGACGCATTTGGCTCCTGATTAATTTGTGCCTGTTTCAAGGAGCTTTCCTCTGAATTCACACTTGTAATTTAGACATTTTTATCTACTGTACATTTGTGTGCAGTATTCCCGAATATTTTAATTGCTCTGTGTAAGGGTTCAATTCAAGTGCATTCGTTTAAAAGGTTTAAAAAAAAAGTATTTTGGAGCTGTGTTGGACTGACTTCAATAATTGAGACCAAAGAAGACTGGATAACTTGGCCTGTAGTTAGTCAATTCAGGCCCAAAAATAATTATGCTTTGAGTCCTTAACGCTATTTACAAAGAAAAGTCGGACCATGTCCATTTAGAGAAAATGGTTATCGCTGAGTTTGTGTAATCATTTCCAGAATCAAAACAATAAGAATTTTCCAAGCAAAGTATACAGAAACTGATTGTATCTTCAGTAGCATTTGTGCAGCGCAGATTCCATTATGTCACATTGATGAATAATGTAAATTGGAAGATTAACAAGCACTGGCCTTGTGTTTATGGTGCAAGGAAGATTGTCAATATCCAAATCAAGACCCATACAATGTAATTAATGTGCACTTAATTTTAATATTCCTTGGGCTTTTAATCCAAGTCAGACAGGAAGAGATTGTGTTTGGCTGATTGATGAACAGTGCCTTGTGCAAGACATTGCCCCACATTGGAGTGATCGATGCTTTATTTCTTGACATGCCATGGCAGCCTACCACTTTGTGAGATGATGGTTTGTGGCATGATGGTTAAACATCACCTATTGTGGCTCAGGAGCCCCACTCTGCCATGGTGGTATCTGCCATATTTGTTGCAGAGGAAGATAGTGGGCTAAGAAGGTGCAGAATTTGCTAATCTCTGTTTTAGGGTTCTCTTCTTGGTTAGCTCATTTCGGCTCACACGGGGAGAATGTGCCAACTCCACATGGACAGTGACCCAGAGCCAGGATGGAGCCTAGGATCTCGGCGCCGTGAGGCAGCAATGCTAACCATTGCGCCACCGTGCTGTCCTGTGAAATCGGGGTTTCTTTCGAATTCTGGGGAAGTTAGTCTGACAATTTTTTCGACGGAGTTTCAGTTGGTGCCAACAGAACAACAATATAAAGATGCATATGGTATGCTGAATGAATACATTTTGGATGGTTTAACCGTTTCTCATTGCTTGAATTTTCGCTTGTCCAGAATGCCCAAGCTCTGTATATGAAAGCTGAAGTCTTGTTTGTTGTAGGTCTGCGTGGTTATGTGCATCAGGTTACAAACGTATATTATCATTATTAAGTTACAGAAGCAGAGGCTAAATGCTAAATACAGATCATTTGTTAGAATGTTGTCTTGGGCCCCCTACTTTATGGAGGGTGTTAAGGCTAAGGCGAGGGTGAAAACAAAACTAAGGGGATAGCTGGGATGGAAAGCTTTAGTTTTGAGTAGAGACTAGAGAAATTTAGACCCTTTTCATTGAGTAATGTCACTAGAGATCTGATTGAGGCATTTGTAAATTGAGAGGAAAGAAACTATTTCCAATGATTATTAAGTTGGCAAAAGAAAGGCGCATACATTTAAAATCATTATCAAAAGAATGTGGGCGGCGTTAGGCGAAACTCTTTATGTAAATAATTTCTAAGATGTGCATTGCATTCCCAGCAACAATGGTGGAGCAGCAGAGTTTTCATGTACACTACGTGTCCAGTATGGTGAACTGGTCACTGAGTCACCACCTGATGGGCATCCACACCCTCTGCTACAAGGATTCCTACAAGCAAGATATGAAGATAGTGGGCATCGATACTGACAACTGGGAGACACTTGTAGACGGCCGTGATCTCTGGGGCCAAGAAGAGGCTCCAGAGAAAACTGAGTGACTTTAAATACTGTCAAACATTTTAAAAGACAATCTAAAAGGAGGCTGGGGATTTTTCAAGCTTTTAAAATCGAGGAATTGTTTAACGTGATGCCAATGTAAATTAGGGGGTGAAGGGTGAAAACAGGGATGTCAGAGTAGTGTGACTGTAACTTTCTGGATGGTGGAAAACAAGGCTGGCCAGGAGCGGCTTTGAATAGCAAAGGTGTGGATGAGGGTTTCAACAGCAGCTGAACTGAGATAAGGATGGATTCTGACAATGCGAGAGATGGAAATGGGCGATCTTAGTGGTGGCGTGTCTATGTGGCTGGATGTTTGCCTTGAGTCAGCTAGGATATCAAGATTGCAAGCAGTCTAGTTTAGCCTAAGACAGTTGCCAGGGAGAGGGCTGGTGTTAATGGCTGGAGAATGACATTTGTGATGGACGATGCAGACAGTGGCTTTGGTCTTAATAAATATTTTGTTGAGAGGAAATTTTTCATTCAGCACAGGATGTTGCCAAGCAGTCGGACTATTTAGACATTGATTTTAGGCAATAGTACTGAAGAATTCTGCCCCATAACATGCTGCACCCTAGTCAAGTTGTTCAGTACAGCTACAACACTGGCATCTACCAGGCAATGTGGAAAATTGCCCAGGTATGTCCCGTCTACAAGAAATAGAACAAATCCAACACAGCCAAATATTGCCACATCATTCTACTCTCCATCATCAGCAAAGTGATGGAAGGAGTCATCAACAGTGCTATCAAGCAGCATTTACTCGGCAATAACCTGTTCATGCACACTCAGTTTGGGTTCCGCCAGGACCACTTAGCTCCTGACCTCATTACAGCCTTGGTTCAAACATGGACCAAAGAGCTGAATACCAGAGGTGAGGTGAGAGTGACTGCCTTTGACATCAAGGCAGCATTTGACCGAGTATGGGATCAAGGAGCCCTAGCAAAAGTGGAGTCAATGGCAATCGGAGAAAACTCTCTGCTGGTTGGAGTCATATACCTGGTACAAAGGAAGACGGTTGTGGTGGTTGAAGGTCAATCATCTCCGTTCCAGGACATCACTGCAGGAGTTTCTCAGGGTAATGTCCTAGGGACAACCATCTTCAGCTGCTTCATCAATGACCTCCCTTCCATCATAAGGTCAGAAGTGGGATGTCTGCACATGCCCAAAGCTTAGGGGATTCTGGCAGGGGTTTGCAGATGTTATGTCCACGGTGTTAAAAACAAGGGTGGCACCGAGTCCGGAAATGGCAATTTTCGGGGTGTCGGAAGATCCGGGTATCCAGGAGGAGAAAGAGACATGTTCTAGCCTTTGCTTCCCTGGTACCCCGGAGACGGATATTATTAGCTTGGAGGGACTCAAAGCCCCTGAAGTCGGAGACCTGGCTATCGGACCTGGCTAGCCTTCTCTGTTTGGAGAAAATCAAGTTTTCCTTGAGAGGGTCACTGTTAGGGTTCACCCGGAGGTGGCAACTGTTCGTCGACTTATTTGCGGAAAATTAATCGTCAGCAGAAGTGAGGGGGGGTGGGGTTAGTTTAGCTGAGAGTAGGGGGTTAATAAAGGTGGGACCTATAAAGGAGGAAGCAGGCTTTTTGCACTATGTTTATAGACTTGTGTACATTGTTTATATTGTCGTTATTGTAAAACCAAAAATACCTCAATAAAATGTTTATTATAAAAAAAGAAGTGAGTTGTCTGCGGATGACTACACAAATGTCCAGCACCAATCGCGACTTTTCAGATAATGAAGCAGTCCATGTCCAAATGCAGCAAGACCTGGACGATATCCAGGCTTGCGCTGACAAGTGGCAAGTTACATTCGCGCCACTCAAGTGGCTGGCAATGACCATCTCCTACAAGAGAGGATCTAACCATCAGCCCTTAACATTCAATGGCATTACCATTGCTGAATCCCCCACAATCAACATCCTGGGGGGTTACCATTGATCAGAAACTGAGCTCGACTAGCCGTATTAATACTGTGGCGACGAGAGCAGGTTAAAGGGTAGGAATCCTACAGCAAGTACCTAATCGCCTGCCCACCATCGACAAGGAACATGTCAGGAGTTTAATGTGATGCTCTTCCTCTTGCCTGGATGAGTGCAGCTCCAACAACACTCAAGAAACTCGACACTATCCAGGACAAAGCAGCCCGCTTGATTGCTCCCCCTTCCATAAATATTCGAGTAAGAAGTCTTACAACACCAGGTTAAAGTCCAACAGGTTTGTTTCAAACACGAGCTTTCGGAGCACGGCTCCTTCTTCAGGTGAATGGAAAGGCTTGTTCCAGAAATGTTTATATAGACACAGTCAGAGATGCCCCGGAATGCGAGCACCTGCAGGCAATCAAATCATCAAAGATGCAGAGAGAGAGGTAACTCCAGGTTAAAGAGGTGTGAATTGTCCCAAGCCAGTTCAGTCGGTAGGCTTGGCTTGGGACAATTCACACCTCTTTAACCTGGAGTTACCTCTCTCTCTGCATCTTTGATGATTTGATTGCCTGCAGGTGCTCGCATTCCGGGGCATCTCTGACTGTGTCTATATAAACATTTCTGGAACAAGCCTTTCCATTCACCTGAAGAAGGAGCCGTGCTCCGAAAGCTCGTGTTTGAAACAAACCTGTTGGACTTTAACCTGGTGTTGTAAGACTTCTTACTGTGCTCACCCCAGTCCAACGCCGGCATCTCCACATCATAAATATTCGAACCTTCCACACCCGACGGACAGTGACAACCGTGTGTACCCCTACAAGATCCACTGCAGTAACTCACCAAGGTTTCTTTGACAACACCTTCCAAACCCAGGATCACTTCGATCTTGAAGGACAAGAGCAGCTGATACCTGGGAACCCCCACCACCTGGAAGATCTTCTCCAAATCACTCACCATCCTGACTTGGAAATATATCGCCGTTCCTTCATTGTCGCTGGGGCAACATCCTGGAACTGCCTCCCTAACTGCACTATGGGTGTACCTATACCTCAGCGACTGGAGTAGTTCAAGAAGGCAGTTCACCACCTTCTGAAGGGCAGCTAGGGATGGTCAATAAATACTGGTCTGACCAGCAATGCCCACTTCCCGTAAATGAATTAAAAAAAACAAACGAGGTGGAGGTGGATGATGTCGGCGGAATGTGTAAACCGATGCAGTGTTTTTGGACGATTTTGCAGAAAATGAATAGTTTAAATGGAGATGTGGTAAAATGATTCGCACTTTGGGAGAGCCTGCAAAACACCACTAGCTGCACTATAAAATGCTGTGATTCCATATGCTAATAGTTTAATGTTAATTTTGATCCTCCACCCACCCAGCCTTCTGAAGGAGATCCACATTAGACCACTGTAAATGGCACTGCATCATTTGTCATTCACTACAGGAATTAACAGTGTCCTGAAGATGCATTCTCTGCCATAAATTTAATACATTTTCTGGATTTTAAAATAAGTTTCAGGACAGATGACCACAGGACCACTGTTCTTTACACGTTGCACACATTTGCAGCCACCTTGAAGGTATCGTAAGTTGGCCCCTTTAAGAAACCATACGTGTGTGGCTGCGGTGGTGCAAAAAATAAATTTAAGAAGCAATGCATTCAAATGAACGAGCTGTGCACAAATAAAAATTTTTATGGGGACATCCATTACATTCTGTCCCATTTTACCTTCATAATCAAGAGCCAATCTTTTTGGAGGCATTGGTTGTATTATTCCAGACTTGGAGTACAACCAAACTGGACTGTGTTCATTGAAAATTGCAGCCTTACGTCGATGTCAAGTAGGCTTGGCTCGCAATGATATAATTGATTCGAAGTATCAGATCTTTTTTCCCCTGTGGAGTGTTGCCAAGGCAGATAATCGTGTAGAAGCACCTACAGGTGGGTGACAACTGCGTCCCTGAGGGATACTACTGAAATCTATGCAGCTGCATGTCCAACTGTAAGGACATGCGGAAGAATCCCAGTTCTCCGTAACTGCCCTTTCATGTTCCGTTTGTTAGCCAAGCTGGAAGGTCAGCCAGCATAATCGACGTGCCTGCTTCATGGCCTGCTGTGAAAGATTGACTTGATTTTTAAGTTCTGCTGGTGGGGGCTCGTGCTGGAGCCCCCAATTTCCTGATTGACGTAGTTCAGGGGCAAGTACATGAGTGAAGCATCAGCCTTTTCTTTATGTTAATGCCGTTAACTTTTTAATAGCTTTGAAAAGAAAACAGCATAATTTAGTGGTGGTTAACTGGCTGTTTAAGCTTAATAAAAAATATCAAGATTCAATCCAGTGACAATGAGAGGTAATCAAATTGTTTGGCGAGGTGGGTGTGGAAAGACAAATTAATCCCGTAGTATTGATTTCTTTAATAAAGCTCTATCCGAATGCAGCTGATCAGGAGTATTAATGAGTGCAATATATGTAAGTACTAGCAGATTTATGCAAGATCATAGCAAATCCATGTGCATAATATGACTCATTTACGCTCACAACAAACTCCTCTTTCAGACGGAGAAACGTAGCTACGATGTGCAGCCCTGCCATTGTGTTGCTCACCATTTCGATGCACAAAGTTGCAAAGCTGTTGAACTTGTAGTTTTGCACACTCCTACAGTCCCAGTTTACAGCATTCAACGCCATAGGTGTAGAGGCGAAACTGACACATTCAGTGTGAATTACCGATACTTGTGGCGTTGCCCACTGTCCCGGAGCTGTGAAGCCTGTGCCTGAAGAAAGTGAAGAGTGATCACCAGTGTGAAGCGCATAAATGGGCAGAGGGAAATTGGCAATATTTGGGGGCCCATGAGTGAGCGAAAAGAGGCGACAATGTTAAATGGTGGGCAGGCACGAGTTGGGAAGAAGCTTGAGTAACAGAAGGAAGCCCTGGACCATTAGAGCGAATAGGATGGTATTTTGTGGCCAACAATAATCTGAAAACGACAAAAAGCTGGTACCAAATTACTTTTCCCAAAGGAAGAACAGTGACGCAATTTGACTGCTTTACGAACAGTTGAAAGTTGGACGCTGTGAAGGGCGGGTGCATGTGGCTTTAAGTGAACAAATGAACTAAATGTAACTGAAAGAGTCTTCAAACAATTGAACTGCTCCCTGGCACAACAAATGCTGAGTCAATTGAAATATTTGTGAAACCAGTGCTCGGGTATTGACTCAGCAGTGTGTGAAGGAATATAGATGGTGCCAAAGTTGGCAGAAGATGAAACTGACACTTGCAGAGGTCACGAAAGAAGATGAAAGCTCTCTTTTTGTTTTACATTCCTTTTTTCTCAACTGTTGCCAACTCAAATTGCGAAAGTGAATAAACTGGGCTGAGGAATTAATTCATCCATGTTCTGATAACTAATGGGATCACCTTTCTTCATGTTTTGACTGTTTTGTGAGGTGAACAGATATTTGAGCATAAGAGATTCTGACATCATAACAAATGTGCAATTTGAAGCAGCATGAAAACAGTAAAAAAAAAAGGATTTGAAGCTTTCAAATGTTTGAATTTGCCATGTAACTTTCCCCCCCTCGACAAGAAAAAAAAGCTGTAAAAGATCAAACCTGAATGGGAAACTCGCACCATTGATGTCCCGTGGTGGAGAAGTTACTCACTGCGTTGCTTTGTTGTTTACTGAACTCTAACCTTTTAATAAGGGATCCATTAAATGTCAGGATCTGAAAATGTTACCATTCGTCAACGTGGCTGGCTTTATGTCAAAGGCTGTTTATGTGTTCCTTCCTAAGTGATGCCACTTTTATCAAGTTTGTCTGGGTTGAGTTAAGACAGGGGTGGGCAAACTTTTCCGTGCAAGGGCCACATTCAGAAATTCACAATTTTAAAGGGCCGCATAGTATATTAAGTAAAATAATTACTTCACCCGGTTATGATTCTGGGCGCCTCATATAGAACATAGAACAGTACAGCACAGAACAGGCCCTTCGGCCCTCGACGTTGTGCCGAGCAATGATCACCCTACTCAAGTCAACGTATCCACCCTATACCAGTAAGTAACCCAACAGCCCCCCCATTAACCTTAAAAAAATAATTAAAAATTTTTAAAAAAAATAAAAATTTTTTTTTTTAATAATGACTTGGTGGGCCGCATAAAGACCTTTGGCGGGCCACATACGGCCCGCGGGCCTTAGTTTGCCCACCCCTGAGTTAAGATGTCGAGAGAATGGCAGGGCATTCCCAGGCTAAGTTTTAGGAAGCACTGGGGCAATATGAAAAGCTGCATGTAAAGAATTCTACAATAAAATTTCCGAACTGTGATTTTTTTCATCTGCAGCCTTACACGGGCCGCATCTGTTGTGAATTGCCTTTTGCTGTGATTTGTATTTTTCCACTGAAATATATTTGGATTCTGATTTACTCCAGGATGGACCATGCTTCTTCCTTCACTGCTTCTAATAATCTTTATTACTGTCACAAGAAGGCTTACATTAACACCGCAACAAAGCCACTGTGAAAATCCCCTAGTCGCCACACTCCAGCGCCTGTTCGGGGCACAGAGGGAAAATTCAGAATGTCCAATTCGCCTACGGGACTTGTGGGAGGAAACCGGAGCACCCGGAGGAAACCCACGCAGACACGGGGAGAAATTGCAGACTCTGCACAGACAGTGACCCAAGCCAGGAATTGAACCCGGGACCCTGGCGCTGTGAAGCAACGGTGCTAACCACTGCTACAGTGCCGCCCATCCCCCATAGGCTTATGCAGCTATTGTAGAAATCCCGCTCGCATTGATACTTAAAATGTCTTCAGATTTCTATATTTCAGGCCACGTGACAATATTACATAATGGTGTTATTTGATTGCAGCATGGCATCTAATATTTCGCCAAGCATGAGCTTGTTTAGTAACAATCCTATGGTGTCTGCAAGAAAGGGAGACAAAATTCTTACAGAACCATTGTTAAATAGAGTACGCTAAATTGCTTGGAACATTGTCGAAACCATTAGACTGACTTAAGTAAGATTAACTGCAATTTATTTACTTCAGTGCACTGTGAAGAGAAAGACCATGCTGTTCACATTCTGGGATGAGTGGTTTCTAAATGACTGCGTTTGATTTATGTTTACACAAGCTGAAAACAATGTTTTGTTCAGAGGAGTGTTTGAAATTCTGCACTTCTCTGGGTTTCCTATATGTCTTTGTGAATATGTTGACCTCCTTGGTCTTTTTGGCATAGGTCATTTTGTGTGTTTGTAGACTTAAGCAGGCAGGTGCTACAGTTCTGTTGAAGAACACAAAAACATAAAATAAACAGCTTTTGATGAATGTCCTCTTTGTAGTGAGGCTGACGCCCTGCTGTATGTTTCCAGCATTTTGTGTTTTTATTTAAGATTTGCAGCATTGAAATTTTTTTTTTTACTGTGGAGCAAATTGATTGAGTTACCATGCTTAGATTGACTGTACTCCCCTGGCATTTTGAGAATATTTGGTAGTGGGACTATTATTATTTAGTGGGTTATTGCACTGCTTGCTGTGATTCTTGGGCACCCAGCCAGGAGTGTTCCTCTGATCGGATTTACTGCTGTGTTAGCCAGTTTGGGCAAGAGTAGCAGTAAGGGCTGTGCAATTGGCTTCAGATTCCTTTAGTGTGGAGAGAGAAAAAACATAAGTCCTGCTCTTGACACTATGACTTCCGTTGCTCCCTTTGCTGAAACGTGCAGGATTGAACTAGACTGTGTTTACCCTGATTTCCCCCCCCACCCCAACAAAAACCCTTGTTATCAAGACGACACAGTGAAGCGTGATCATTCTTGACGCTGGTGCCATTGAGCTACGGGTGTCTGTAAAATCATATTGCAGCAATGGTGGTCATCTTCAGGAGAAGTAGAGAGAAAGTTTGCACAACTAAGCAAGTAATTTGCTAACTTTTATTTATAAGTGGCATTTGAACTGTATTAGCTTGCTTAATTGTAGTTAGCGGGCATAGATAGTAAGTTTAAGTTTTTCCTTGTGTTTAACAACTGTTTAACTGATAATTGTAAAGTTATTGATTTGATATTGTATTAATTCTGTGTTTAAATTAAAGTTTGTTTTAACATAAAAATACCTATTGGTCAGAGTCATCACTTCTGTGATGAAGTATCCGTTCCTCAGTTTTACAAATTCTTGTCCAGTGACCTAACAAATGTTGGGGTCTGGTCTGTTATCCTAACAACCTGGATCACACTGCAGCTATCATTTTATATTTAGTAAGTCTTTCTTTTCCTTTATAACTTTAGAGTACCAATTTTTTCAAATTAACGGGTAATTTAGCATGGCCAATCCACGTAACCTGCACATCTTTAGGTTGTGGGGGCGAAACCCCCACGGACACAATTGCTTCACAGTTCCAGGGTCCCAGGTTCGATTCCGGCTTGGGTCGCTGTCTGTGCGGAGTCTGCACATCCTCCCCGTGTTTGCGTGGGTTTCCTCCGGGTGCTCCGGTTTCCTCCCATAGTCCAAAGATGTGCAGGTTAGGTGGATTGGCCATGATAAATTGCCCTTAGTGTCCAAAATTGCCCTTAGTGTTGGGTCGGGTTACTGGGTTATGGGGATAGGGTGGAGGTGTTGACCTTGGGTAGGGTGCTCTTTCCAAGAGCCGGTGCAGACTTGATGGCCCGAATGGTCTCCTTCTGCCCTGTAAATTCTATGATCTATGACACGGGGACTATGTGCAAACTCCACACTGCCAGTGGCCCGGGGCCATGATTGAACCCGGGTCCTCAGCGTCATAGGCAGCAGTGCTAACCACCGTGCCGCCCTGTTTAGCAAGTGTTTCTGTGCATGCCTGACAGGTGTTATCCCTTCAGCAGGAATAGGTTGGTAATGCAGAAGTAGAAGTCTAGAACAACAATTCCTTATTGGCCGAGGCATGGGTTCACTGAGGAGCAGGGTGCGGGGGAAAATCAGTTAGAATCAGCTGGAGGAAGATGTAATTATAACCATCCTGTAACTGCTGAATGCCACCATATACCTGTATGGATCAGCTAATTTAAGTAATTTTCAGTGTCAGCATTGTCAGTTGCTGTATATACGTGTGTAAAGTTAGATATGGTGTAAAGTTTGAACCCTGAACTTGAGCCAAAAAAATCCGATTTGTTTTGTGCTTTCCACCCACTCGCTGCTGAAGTCAAACTCGCACTGATGGCAATCTATTTCCTAGAATCCTATACCTTTGCAGGCAGCTGTTCAACTCCTCTTGTCTATGTGCGTCAATATGTGATGTCAAGGCTACCACCTCAGAGCTGTGCCCAACCCTCCAACACGGCCAATACACAGTCCAAATTTCATCATTGAGCTTGCACAGCAGATAAATAATTGTGCAGGGTCTAGAGAATTCAAGGAATTGGCGAAAATCTCCACAAAGCTTAGGCAGATACCCAAGAATAAATGTGTGCACACACAGGAAATTCTAGCATGTGGCCGCAACTGGAAGACAAAATTGCAAAATGTGTCTGGAAATTGCCATAATATAGACTGTCTCTCGAGGATCTATCAAACCTTCGCCCTGAAACAAGCAGGGAAAAGAGGTAGTACAGATTTCGAAGCTGGATGGTGTACCAGGTTTATGAAAAGAAACAATTTTTTTTCTCTTAAGAGTACCCAATTCATTTTACCAATTCGGGGCAATTTAGAGTGACCAGTCCACCTAATATGCACATCTTTGGGTGGGGGCGAAACCCACGCAAACACGGGAAGTTTGTATAAACCCCATACTGACAGTGACCCAGGGCCGGGATTGAACAATTTTGTACTGTAACGGAAGACCAAAGTTTTCACAGCGACTCCCAGCAGAATTTGATGACAGGCGTATCCTATTTCAGCGGTTTATAATCAAATTTTATGAAAAGAATAGGTTATAGATTGGCCTGTACTGGAAATATGGATGAAGTGTCCATGGATTTTGACAAGCTAGCCAGTGAGAAAAGTTAGAAATGAAATGTTGTTAGTGAAGACTGCTGGCCATGAGAACTGTAGATTTGCAGTTCTTTTGTTGTTTATCTCTGAGGAGTCAAAGCTTAAGCCAATGGTATCAACAGCAATTCCCAAAAGAAATCGTCCGTGATAAAGGTGGCTTGTAAATATGGCTGAGGAAAGTTTGAAGTTTCTGACCAGGAGGATTACATTCAGAAAAAGGTCTTCTCATCTGGGACAAGTTCAGATTACACCTTTACAACGATGATGTGGTCGAAGATAGATTGCATATAACTGATTCCCAGTAGTCGAACCAATCTTGTTCAACCATTGGATGTCTATCTAAATGAGCCCTGACATCAGGGTTGTAGAGGCCTGGGACGAAATCAGAATGGAAATTGTGGTCATATTCAAAAAATGTATTTGATTGCACAGAAGGTGATTGTGTGGAATGATGTGGCTGATGATGATGTGATTGCTGCTGATGCCATTCAAGAAACAGAATGGGATGTGGTATTTGGCTAAGAGGAGGGTGATTTTTATGGATTTTATTACACATTCAGCCATGTACTGCTGCAAATGAGTATTCTTTTCTATACTGTGGAAAATGTGGAATTGTGTAAATTTGTATATATTGTTTTCGATTTTGATAAATTGGATGAATTTAGTGTACAGGAATTGTCTCTCAAGGGCAGCATGGCAACGCAGTGGTTAGCACTGCTGCAGGACACGGCCCCGGGTCACTGTCTGTGCGGAGTTTGCACGTTATCCCCGTGTCTGCGTGGGTCTCATCCCCACAACCCAAAGATGTACAGGGCAGGGGAATTGGCCACGCTCAATTGCCCCTTAAATGGAGAAAAATAATTTAAAAAGAAATTGTCTGTCTCCATGGAGGTTATTTGCTTGTAAGGAAAATTTTAAAAATAGCGTTGGCTCCTTTTGCGCTACATTTGGGCACAATGTTCGAGGGACAGTCTCCAACCTGACAATTTAGCGAGATGATGGGAGAGGGTAGATTCCAACCTCAAGCTGTTATTCGCACAGAAATCGTCCCCCACCTTTTCTTTAAAAATATTTTTATTTTCCATTTTCACATTTTCTTCAGAATTTATACCCCACCAACAAACAGTAAATGGTAACGAATACAATGTCAATCCCCTTATTAACAACAACGATCCCATCCTCCCACCAACCCAAACAATGGGCCACCTGACAATATAAGCATCAAATAAAACAAACCCTCCCAAGATGAAAAAAAGAAAAAGGAATCGCCTATGGACACCATTGACATATATAGTCCACCCCCTCAAGCCCCCCCCCCCCCCCCCCCCCTAATATTCAACACCATCCAATCCCCGAAAGAGTACCGTGAATGACGCCCATGAATTGTAGACACCCCCCCCCCCCCCCCAAAACAATCCCAGACTCCCCTCCACTTTCTCTTGTAAACTTCTCCCCCAAACCTGGGTTCCTTCCCCCAACTTTTCACCCGGCTAGACTCACCGAAACCTGTTCTACCAGGCTCCGATGGCCGCAGCTCCTTCCCCCACCTCACTCCGGATCACTGGCCGGCTTAAACCAGCCAGCGTGGAGGCCCCTGCCCAGGACTCCTTCCCCCTTGCCCGGTCCCAGGAAAACCAAGAGATCCCCTTTAGCACACAACCCCCGCATACACACCCAAGCCCCAAAGAACCATCATTGGAAATGTAAGTCCCATCTCTTCCCTTGTCCAAATATATACGTCGACTCATTTAGTACATACACCAACATGCAGTGAAAAAATAAAGTTATATGAGGTTACATGACCATTTCTCAATTCTGCCACAGTCCTTCTGCGTTTGCAAACTCCTCCTCTGCTTCCGCCGTCCCAAAATAAAAGTCCTTGGATTTATAGGTCACCCTCAACTTAGCTGGATATACTATGCCGCACTGCACCGTGCTGATGTACAGTACCTTCTTCACCCGGCTGAAGTCAGCCCACCTCCTCGCCAGCTCCACCATAAAGTCCAGGTATATGCGTATACCAGTTCCAGCCCACTGCACCACCCGCTTCTGCTTTGCCCAGCACAAGACTTTCTCCTTCACACTTTATCTATGGAAATACACAGTTACTTGGCGGTTCACTCGCCTTTGGTAAAGGCCTCCATGACCGATGAGCCTGATCCAGTTCATATCGGGAGGGATCGTCCCCCTCCCCCAATAGCTTCGCCAACACCGTGGCAAAATACTCCGTCGGCCGTGGGCCTTTCACCCCTTCGGGCAGACCCACAATCCTCAGATTCTGTCGCCTGGATCTGTTTTCCAGGTCTTCCATTTTGGCTTGCAGACCCTTGTTGGTCTCTATCACCCTCCGCAACTCCTTTCCCATCGAGGTGAGTTGCTCACTGTGCTGCGATAATGCCTCTTCCACTTCCTTCAGTGTCTCACCTTGCTCCAGCAACTCCGCCGCTGTGCTTTGATACCGCCTCCCTCACCGGGGCAATCGCCTCCTCCACCAGCACTTTCAATACCGCCCCCATCTCCTCCTTCATCGCTTCCATGTCTTTTGTGAGCTGTTTTTCAAGTTCCAAAGCCATCACCGTGGTCATTTCTTCTGCTGTGAGCGATGCGGCCACTCCTGGTGCTCCAGCCTCCGCTTTCCTTACAGTTCCTGCGTGACTTTTCCACTCACCGGCGGACTTGCATTAAGCCTCTGTTTCACGGCTGTTTTTCTCCCAAACTTGGACATTTCTCCTCCCTGTGCTTTCTTACAGTCTTTTCAGCCTCCGTTGCCCCCAGGACCCGGCGTTAAAACTCTGAAATTTCTATTCCCGAGCGGGAGCATTGGCTCTAATTTTACACGGGTATTTGCGGCACATTTACTAAATGTAAAGTGCAACTGCAGTGCTAGAATTTAACAAACGATTGCTCTTTTTCTTTTGAGAATTGCTCATTCACTCCAGTATTGGCAGCTGTGCCGTCAGCTGCCAAGGCCCAAGGCTCTGAAATTCCCTCCCTGGGAACCCCGTCCCCCTCCCCCCTGCCCCGGCCTCTTTCTTCCTTTAAAATGCTCCTTAACACTTCTGTCTTTTAATCCAGCCTTTCGGTCTTCTGTCCTAATATGTGTCAGATTGTGTTTGATCATGCTCCTATGAAACCCTGAGATGATTTACTAAATTTGGAGCTGTTAAATGGCCAACTGTTGTTGTTGAGTTGTATCCAGTTGTTAAAAGTATATGTGTCTAGTTTTGAACAAAATCTTATTTTGTATCTCTATTTAAAAGGGACACTTGGTGGATTGGGACGGCTTCCTTTTAAATCTGTTCAATTATCTCTCTCACTAGTGCATTGTATGTCCTGATTAAAATACCATGCGATTAGTTTGCACTTTCTCAGTTCTATTTCTGACACAGCCCGCACCAAGGTCGCAAGAATAAAAATGGAAGTCTAACTGGTTACAAACTAAAACCCTATGCTGAAAATGAATAAAAATTAATAAACGGACTCAATGCCACTTTGTACACCTTTATTCAGAAAGAGGAATTGCTTATTTGTCTTCGGTCCTTTTATTGTAAAGGGGAAAGTTTGGACTAACTTTTATTTTGCTGTATTTTTAGATGAAAACTGTCAGTGTTGCCTTAGTCCTATGCCTGAACGTTGGTGTGGATCCCCCAGATGTGGTGAAAACTACCCCCTGTGCTCGTTTGGAGTGTTGGATCGGTGGGTAACCTTTTATATTCGTGTATTCTTTAGTGACTTTGTTCATTTTTTTTATACAGTCACACTGACTACTAATTATGCCTTGCAATGTATTATCGGACATGATAAATCTTGTAGAGTAAATTTTTCATTTTACCGTAAGCTTTTCCATCCAGGGGGTAGGAAAGCAATCTTCTGCTGCTTCCTCTTCTGCAATATGGTACTGCACGACGTGCATTACCCCAGTGAGAGAACCTCACCCTAGATGACTGTTTTGAGCTTGGAAACTCATCGCTTGGGGAAGTCGTGTGTATCCAAGTGCTTGCAGTGCAATACATTGTGCAATAAAGCACTGAAACAAAGCTGTATGTTTTGAGAAGTCGCATGTTTCTGAAAAAATCCGATAGGCCGCAGACATTTTTGGTTTCATAACCTGCTGTGTGTTAAGATAAATGTTGTTTGTTTTTGTTCAGAATTTCAGAACGCCGATAAAGTGCAACAAAGGGGGGTTATTGGGGTTACGGGGAAAGGGTGGAAGTGAGGGCTTAAGTGGGTCGGTGCAGACTCGATGGGACGAATGGCCTCCTTCTGCACTCTGTTCTATATAAAGTGCCCTGGACAATGCAACGTTTTGACGAGTACAATTTCATTATTCGGCAATTAACTTCAGAAATTATTTAACCAAATAACCAGCACAATGTAGTACAAGAGGTCACAGTTTCTCAACCTACAGGCCAAGTGTTCCTATTTCAGTTATGGCAGTGAGTAGTGGCCTTTCGCAGGGCAAAAGGTTTCCTTTGTTTAAAAAAATATATATTTAGAGCAAATTTTCTCCAATTTGGCGTGGCCAGTCCGCCTAGCCTGCCCATTTTTTTGGGTTGTGGGGGCGCGACCCACGCAGACATGGGGAGAATGCAAACTCCACACAGACAGTGATCTGGAACTGGGATCGAACCCGGGTCCTCGGCACTGTGAGGCAGCAGTGCTAACCAGCGCGCCATCATGCCAAACCAAAAGGTTTCTTTTGTAAGTTTTGCTTGTCAAAATTCTAGATTTTGCTTGGAGGGTGGGAAGAGGGCAGAGAAGGGGACAATATATAAAATTAGTTGAAAAAGGACTTGCTATTTGGTTGAATGAGTAAATATTTGAATTATTTTCAGAGTCATAAACTGCCTGTGGTAACATTTGTTTCAGCGCAGTTTAGTTTTTACCTGTTAATGCATAAAACCCATTAGAAGCGATTGAAGCAGTGGCGCAGTGGTTAGCACTGCTGCCCCACGGTGCTGAGGACCCGGGTTCGGCCCCGGGTCACTGTCCGTGTGGAGTTTGCTCATTCTCCCCGTGTCTGCGTGTGTCTCACCCCCACAACAAAAAGATGTGCTGGGTAGGTGAATTGGCCACGCTAAATTGCACCTTAGTTGGAAAAATTCAGAAATAAAGTGATCAAAGCTGATGGAGAAATAATTTTTCACTTAAGCCAATACTTTTACTTCTGGCTTGCACTGTTAAATATGCACGAATGTGCCTCTTTTAACCACTGTATCTGACTTTGTTCAACCTCTTAAGTACAAGCACAATATATGTTCTGATAGTGGGGGAATGTTAGAGACACCTGGAGGCTTTCTTTTAAAAAAGCATGTTTCTTTCTGCCAGTTTTCTCCCAGTTTTGAAGGTATTGATTCTTTCCTGGAGTATGGTAGCCCACTGAAGTGAATCTGCCTAGTATGTGAGCTGGGATAGTAAGTTCTGGCAGGTTGGTTTAACTACTGCGGGCATCGCAGATATGCTTGATCTTCCCCTTGCTTGATGTCCACAATCTCGCCTCCAGCAGTAGTCCCCGGATACTTGGTCAGGAGCGGAGTCCTGGCCATTTTAGATGCGTAGTAGTTATTTTCCCTCTTCATGCAAGGCACTGTGATTAATTATTCGAGCAATTAGCCCAGCTGAGATTAATTATCTCAGCAAAAAACAGGAATCCAAGCCGGGACATTGCTGTTTGTTACAACGCAACTCCTCACTGCAACATTGCCTCAGTATGGTCATCGGATGGTTATTCCTGCTTTGTTTTATTGAGAACTGCTTTCTTAATTGTCTGCTTAATTCTTCCATCATTTTTGCAGCAGTTTGGATCGTTGGCATACGTGTGGAGGAAAAAATGGAAATTCAGAGGAAAAAGATAATGTTTTTTCTGTGCAGAATGTAGGTTATTGTAATGTTGAAGGGTTTGCGTTGGTTGAAGCAGTGTTGTTGGTTGCTACATAGCTCAATTTGTGCAGTGCTGGAATTTTGGTTCTTGGTTGGTGTCCTGTTGGGTGTTTCCAACAGCAGATGTATATTAAAATAGTTGTCTCATTGCATCTGGTGTGAACCTACACATTTTGAAAAACATGTTTTTGGGAATCCAGAACCGAACCACACCGTGTTGTTGATAAAAGCCAAATACTGCGGATGCTGGAGTCTGGAACAAAAACAGGGAATACTGGAAAAACTCAGCAGGTCTGGCAGCATCCAGACGGAGACAGAACAGCGTGAATGTTGTGCATGTTTCATTTCTGAAAGAAGGGGAAAATACATTGGATTATGTACTGTGAAAGGAGGGGTGAAACAACTGTCATGGTGATTAGTGGGAGCTGGGAGAGATTGCACCAAAGATGTAGCTAAACTGAAGAACAAGTGACAGATGGCCTGGTGGGAAAGGGAGATTCTTTATTGGAACGAAACATGCTTATGATCTGAAAAAACATTTAAGGTGGAAGAGAAAGGTAACAAAGTGGCTGAAGTCAATATTGATTCCTGAGGGCAGTAATGTGCCTAATCAGAAGATGAGGTGCTGCTCCTCCAGCTTGCGTTGGGCCTCACTGGAGCATTGCAGCAGGCCAAGGATGGACATGTGAGCGTGACTGCAGGATGCTGATTTGAAAGAGCAAGTGACCGGAAGGTTGGGGCCATGCCAACAGATGGAGCGAAGGTGTTCCGCAGTGATTGCCCAGCCTGCGTTTAGTCTCCCCAATGTAAAGGAGTCTGCATTGGGGGCAGTGAATTTGGAAGACCAGATTGAAGGAGGTGCAAGTGAAATATTTTTAATCAGTGAGGAGGTAAAGGGGCAAGTGTTGCACCCTCTAAGAGTGCATGGGAAGGGGATGAGGAGTTGGACGTGATGGACAAATGGATCAGGGTGTCATGGAGGGAGCGGCCCCTGCGGAATGTTGGTGGGGACCTTTAAATTCTGGTGCTGTGGGAAGTGAAGACCAGGGGGACACAATCATGGTTCTGGAAGGGAGGGGTAGAGATGAGGGAAGAGGTGTGAGAAATGGATCGAGCCCAGTTGAGTGCCCTATCAACCTCACTGGGGGGGAAAACCTTGGTAAAGCAGACATGTCGGAGGTGCCATTTTTGAAGGTGGCATCGTAACAAATGCAAGAGAGGTGAAAACTGGCAAAATGGAGGAGTCCACACAGAGAAAGCATGCTGTGAGGAGATGAATATTAGTGGTCAGTCAATCACTGGGAAATGAGACGGAGAGGGCAAGGAAGGGAAGTGTCAGAGATGGACCATGTGAAGGTGAGAGAGGGTTGGAAATTGGAAGCAAAATCGATGTATTTTGGGTCCAGACGAGAGCATGATGCAGCACTAATACAGTCGTCAAAGTAATGGAAAAAGAGTTGTAGGAGCAGGCCTGAGTAAGGCAGGAACAATGAGTGTTCTACAAAATGCACAAAAAGACTGTCATAATGGGGCCTAAATGGGTACCTGTGGCCGCACCTTTTATTTTCAGGAAGTGAGACAAGTCAAAGAATAAATTATTTAGTGACAGAACAAGTTCAGCTAGGCGGAGGAGAGTGGTGGTGGACAGGGATTATTCAGGCCTCTGCTCAAGGAGGAAGCAGAGAGACCTCTCCCCTCCTGGTGGAGGATGGAGGTGTAAAGGGATTGATTAGGCATCCATCTTGAGGAGGTGGTGAGGGTCAAGGAACTAGAAATTATTGATAATATGGAGGGCATCAGAGGAATCATGAATGCAGGTGAGAAAAGACAGGACAAGGGGAGAGAGGATGGAGTTGGGGTGAGAAGAACTGAGCTCCGCGAGGCTGGAACAGGCTGATATGATGGATCTCCCAGGACAGTCCTGTTGGTGGATTTTGGGGACGAGGTAGAAGTGGGCTGTGTGGGGTTGGGAGACTGAGGTTGGAAGTTGTGGAGGGAAGGTTTCGAGAGGTGACAAGGTCAGTGACATTCCTGGAAACAATGGCTTGATGTTTGGTGTTGGGGACATGGTCCAGGAGGGAAGGTAGGAGGAAGTGTCTTCAGAGTTGGCGGTGAAGCGGCACGGTGACGCAGTGATTAGCACTGCTGCCTCACGGCACCGAGGACCCAGGTTCGGTCCCGGCCCTGGGTCACTGTCGTGCGGAGTTTGCACATTTTCCCCATGTCTGCGTGGGTCTTTCCCCCACAGCCCAAAGATGTGCAGGGTAGGTGGATTGGCCATGCTGAATTGTCCCTTAATTGGGAAAAAAAATGAATTGGGTACTCTAAATGTATATTAAAAAAGAGTTGGCGGTGAGGTAGAGGTCAGTACACTAGATGATAAAGCAACACCCATGTCCATTGGTTTGATCATAAGGTCAGCGTTGAATCTAAGAGAACGGAGTGCAGCAAATTCAGAGGGATACGGGTCAACTTGGGTGAGAAGGGGCAGAGAAATTGAGATGGCGGTGTCACGTTGCCAGTTTTCAGTGAAAAGATAAAGAGCAGTTAAGAGGCCTGTGGTTGAAGTCAGATAGAGGGAGAATAGCAGAGGCTTAGTTAATGCCTGTTTTGACTCTGAGTATAATAAGATCCTCATTGACCTTACCACCTCAGTTAAAAAGCACTAGTGCACAATGGAGTATGAAAGTAAGCGTGCAATTCTTGAGGCAGTAAAGAAGGCAAATGATATTTTGGCTTCAAAGCGAGAGGATTTGAGTCTAGGAATAAGGATGTTTTACTGCAGTTGTATAGGGTGTTGGTGTGGCTACACCTGGAGTATTGTGTGCAGTTTTGATGTCCTCATCTAAAGAAAGATGTTCTGGCTATGGAGGGAGTGCAGCGAAGATTGACCAGGCTGATTCCTGGAATGGCGGGACTGTCAAGCAGAGAAGAAACTAAGTCGATTAGGATTATATTCATTGGAGTTTAGCAGAGTAAGAGAGTATCTCAGAAACGTATAATTTTCTAACCGGATTAGATAAGGTAGATTCAGAAAGAATGTTCCCAATGGCTGGAAAGTCCAGAACTAAGGGTCATTGTTTGAGGATAAACCTTTTAAGACTGAGGCAGGGAGATATTTTCACCCAGAAAGTGGTGAATCTGTGGAATTCACTACCACAAAGTAGTTGAGGCTAAAATGCTGTGTGATCTCTAGAAGGAACTAGATATAGATCTTGGGGCTATAAGGATCAAAGGATATGGGAGGAAGGTGGGATCAGGGTATTGAATTTGAAGATCAGCCATGATATTGAATGGCGGAGCAGGCTCGAAGGGCTGAATGGCCTCCTCCTGCTATTTTTCATGTATGTTTCTATGTATGTGAATCTATCAGCAGTATAAATAATCTTGCTTGGTGTATTGACTTACCTGTTATTTCCCTGACCATGGTTTTGGTAGCTGGGAGGGGAAGTGTTGGTACGATTGGCTTTGGCTCACGTCCACTTGGAAGCTACTGTGCCAATATCAATAAATAGAGCTGTGCCTTCCCTGAGCAACATTGATTTAGCTTCGGCATTAAGATCCTCTGAGGCTAACCTTGCGATGCACTTTCCCTTTAGGAAAACACAGTGAAGGTTATTGATATATTTACAGAAATATTCTTTCCTTCAAGAGAATTATTTTCCTGAGGCAGTCTGAGTTGTTCCTGAGACGGTTTTAAGTTTGCATCCTATGAAACATTCCACTTCAGGCCATCGAGCAAGGGCAGCAAATGAAAGAGTCCTCCTGTTGCTTCGTTATCTGCAAAAAAAAAAGAAGTTTTAATCCTCATTGATCCTTAAAGGCATTTATTATGTTCAACTGAAATGTTCATATAAGAAACATTTTCAAACTGGAAGAGTTTAAAAAGGAGTTTTAGGTTCAATTTGATTGCAGAGTTCAGTGGCTCAGATTTATTCAATTGCTTTGAATATCCGAGCAGTTGTGAGATCTCATTGCTCCACCTCCCACACGGTAGTTACCTGTTTCCTTAAATGAGTCCAAAGTTCTGACTCCACTATTTTCACAGTAACACATTCCAGTTGTTGTGAACTTTCAAAAGAAAAACTTTGGAGGAAATTTCTGAGCTTCCTTAATTTGCCCTTTACAGTGCAGATTGCACATGGATACGAACAGGTTTATCCTCTTGTCTTGTTACCTGACTATCCTTGGCTGTCAAACACTTTTTGGGACTTTGAGATAGTGAAAGGCACTATGGAAATGTAAACCTGAACCTATTGTTTTAGTTTCATCTTTCACATTAACTGTACTTTTAAGGCCCTTTCGGAATCTTCTGATTTATTTTGAGATTGATTTTCTTTCTTTGCTGTCCTCTCCTCTAATATCAAGGATTAGTTTATTGTTTTAATTTGCACTGCCTGGTGAGCTTGGTTGACTATTTCATGTCAGTGAGCTGAACCTCCAGATGTGGCTTCACCAAGTCGCAACCTTTGGCAGTAAACAGCTGGAAAAATTGTGCTGTGTAGTAGATTGACCTGAATCATCACCTTGTGCAACAACACAGACATAGTCTGAACATAAAATGTGCTAAAGTATTAATTATAGAACATAGAACAGTACAGCACAGAACAGGCCCTTCGGCCCTCGATGTTGTGCCGAGCAATGATCACCCTACTTAAACCCACGTAACCCGTATACCCGTAACCCAACAATCCCCCCATTAACCTTACACTACGGGCAATTTAGCATGGCCAATCCACCTAACCCGCACATCTTTGGACTGTGGGAGGAAAACGGAGCACCCGGAGGAAACCCACGCACACACGGGGAGGACGTGCAGACTCCACACAGACAGTGACCCAGCCGGGAATCGAACCTGGGACCCTGGAGCTGTGAAGCATTGATGCTAACCACCATGCTACCGTGAGGCCCCTAATTGAAGCATTGTAAAATGGAATTTGACATAGCAGCATAAATATATATTGGGATCGATGATCAAAAGAGACGACGAGGTGGTTAGCATTGCTGCCTCACAGCGCCAGGAACCTGGGTTCAATTCCGGCCTCAGGTGACTGAAAGTGTGGAGTCTACACTTTCTCCCTGTGTTTGCATGGGTTTCCTCTCCGTCCTCCGGTTTCCTCCCACAGTCCAAAGATGTGCAGATTAGGTGGATTGGCCATGCTAAATTGCCCCGTGGTGTTCAAAAGATTAGGTGGGGTTGCAGGGATGGGCCATGGGCCGTGGGCCTTGGTAGGGTGCTCTTTCAGAGGGTTGGTGCAGACTTACTGGGCCGAATGGTGAGCTTCTGTACTATGATTCTAAAAGCTTTGTCAAAAAGATAGGTTTGGAGGAATATCTGAAAGAAGGAAAGGGGGGGGAGGGAGGTTTAGGGAGAGAATTCCAGACCGTCAGACCTTGGTAGTTGAAGAAATGGCCACCAATGGTGAGACAATTAAAATTGGGGTGCTAAGACGCCAAAGTTAGAAGGTGGTTTGTGCGGCTGGAGGAGATTGCTGAGAAAGGGAAGGGCCATGGAAGGATTTCAAAGCAAGAATGAGAGTCCTGAAATTTAGATATGGTTTAACCGCTAGCCAATGTATGTCAGTGAGCACAGGGATGATGGGTGAGCAGGTACGAGTTATAATGAAGGTTACAGAAGGTAGAATGTGGGAGACTGGTCAGGAGTGCATTGGAATAGTCAGGTGGACAGGTAATGAAGGCGTGGATGAGGATTTCAGCAGTGGTTAGCTGAGGTATGGAGGTTGAAATTGGGAAATAGAAAGTAGATGCGGTTGTACTCCAACAATGGTGACCAATCACTTTTTTATTTACACTTTGTTCAATCTCTAGTAAGGGATGAAATATTCAATGTGAGGATATGTTTATGATGTGAAACATTTCTAACCTTTTAAAGGAGTGAGTTTTGGGCTGGCATGTTATCTCACAGCAGCTCCCTGTAACATGCGGTGGCAGAAAGAAGTACACAGCCATGGGCATCCATGTTCTGACTTCTGATCTCTGTAGGGTTGGCACAGAGCAGCGAAAAGCTGAGTGGAGGCTTTCCTTTTAACAGTTTCAGGGGTAGGAATAAAGTCTGGGACCTAGTTAGCTGGATTTCAATCTGGGCTGGTGCATCAAGGTCCAATTGCGTAGAATTATAGAATTTACAGTGCAGAAGGGGGCCATTAGGCCCATCGAGTCTGCACCGGTCCTTGGGAAGAACACCCCACTTAAGCCCATGCCTCCACCCTACCCCCGTAACCCAGTAACCATACCTAACCTTTTTGGACACTAAGGGCAATTTATCACGGCCATTCCATCTAACCTGCACATCTTTGGACTGTGGGAGGTAACCGGAGCACCTGGAGGAAACCCACGCAGACTGGGGAGAACGTGCAGACTCCACGCAGACAGTGACCCAAGTGGGAATCGAACCTGTGACCCTGGAGCTGTGAAGCAACTGTACTGCCATGCTGCCCCCGTGATCCTTCCACAGGAAGAGAAGTGAGAGATTGACTAAAATGGGAATAATACTCATGAAGACTTTAAAATATATAGTTTTATTGAAAACCTTTTCAGCGCGGGGGCAGCACGGTACCATTGTGGATAGCACAATCGCTTCACAGCTTCAGGGTCCCAGGTTCGATTCCTGGCTTGGTTCACTGTCCGTGTGGAGTCTGCACATCCTCCCTGTGTGTGCGTGGGTTTCCTCCGGGTGCTCCGGTTTCCTCCCATAGTTCAAAGATGTGCAAGTTAGGTGGATTGGACATGATAAATTGCCCTTAGTGTCCAAAATTGCCCTTGGTGTTGGGTGGGGTTACTGGGTTATGGGGATAGGGTGGAGGTGTTAACCTTGGGTAGGGTGCACTTTCCAGGAGCCGGTGCAGACTCGATGGGCCGAATGGTCTCCTTCTGCACTGTAAATTCTGTGTTCTATGATTATAAACAACGGCATAAATATAAAACAGGTGCTTCAAGTTACAATATAAAAAGGGCACAATCAACAATCGATCACATCCAATCCTAACCCCCTTCCCCATCCAAGCAATAAACTAAAAAAACCCTCAACAGCTGACAGTAACCAACTCTTTAAAAAAGGAAATGAATGGTTGCCATCTTAGGTAGAACCTCTCTACCAACCCCCTAATGCTGTACTTGATTGTCTCCAAATGTTAGACCGCCATGAGGTCTCCCAACCAGGCTGAGGCACTGGGCGGAGTAGGAGACCTCGACCCAAGCAGAATCCGCCTCCGGGCTACTAATGAGACAAAGGCCTTCACCCCCATCTGTACCGATTAGTCTGACACCCTGAAAATGGCCACCAATGGACAAGGCTCCAGTTCGACATTAAGTACCTCCTCTGACATAGTGTTGAAGAAGGAGACGCATAGCGTAAAAACTTGGGACAAGACCAGAACCTATGAGTATGGTTGGCCTTCCCCGAGAACACCACTCACACCCGTGGTCCTCTCTGAAAAACCTTACTCATTCTTGCCTTGGTCAGATGAGCCCTGTGTACCATCTTGAACTGGATCAAACTAAGTCGTGCAAAAGTGGACATAGAGTTGACCCTGTGAAG
Source organism: Scyliorhinus canicula (assembly GCF_902713615.1). Classification (NCBI taxonomy): domain Eukaryota; kingdom Metazoa; phylum Chordata; class Chondrichthyes; order Carcharhiniformes; family Scyliorhinidae; genus Scyliorhinus; species Scyliorhinus canicula. Next base: position 13,993,791 of record NC_052163.1, on the reverse strand, counting down.
AGCTTTGCTCTGCACCTGCTCATCCAGAATAGGACCCAATTCACCCTCCCATTTCCCCATAATCTCATTCAGCAGAGCAGGCCATAAATACCCAAAATGCTTCTCACTCCAGACCCGGCCAAAGATCAAATCCTTTTCAACCGGGAGGAAGGATGTGGTGCCACAGGAAATTGAGGAAAAGCCTTCCGCAGAAATCGCAAATCTGGAAATATCTAAAGTTGGTTCCAGGGAGCTGAAACTTTTCTGACAGCTCTTCAAAGATGGCGAACCTCCACAAACAATTCCCCAAACCTCTCCAGACCCTTCTCCTTCCATGACCTAAACGATGAGTCTAAGCCCATTGGCACAAAGAGATGATTACTTCAGATAGGGGCCAATAACAATGGAGCTAAATTTAAAATGTTGTCTGAACTACTTCCAGATTCCCAGGGTGGACACAGCTACCGGATTCGAAGAAAATCTTGCAGGGGTAATGGAAGCGAGGGAATTACTAAAGCACCTGAACTAGAGCCCTTACAAGAACTCGCTTCCATTTGTCTCCGTACAGAACTCGGATCACTAAGCCACTCCAGCATTTTCTCAATATTGGCTGCCCAATCATAAAATAGCAAATTGGGCACAGCTAAATCGCCTGACAATCTATCCCTCTGGAGAAATGCCCTAGGGATCCTTGGGGGTTTTACCCACCCAAATAAAAGTTGATGCTAATTTGTTAACTCTGACAAAGGGGCAGTGGGGTGGTGCAGTGGTTAGCACTGCTGCCTCACGGTGCTGAGGACCCAGGTTCGATCCCGGCTCCGGGTCACTGTTCGTATGGAGTTTGCACATTCTCCCTGTGTCTGCCTGGGTCTCAACCCCACAATGCAAAGGTGTGCAGGCCTGGATTGGCCATGCTAAATTGCCCCTTCATTGGAAATGGAAAAAGAATTGGGGACTTTAAATTTAAAAAATCTCTGACAAAAAAGAATTTAGGGAGACACTGAAAAAGAAATTCAATATCTCGGGAGGACATTTATTTTAATAGTCTGAACCCTGCCCGCCAAGGACAGGGGGATGTTGTCCCATTTCGGCAAGTCAGACTTTACTCCATTCATCAGACTAGTATAATTTTATGGAGCGAGACCCAATTGTAGGCCACCCGGATTCCCAGATAATGAAAACTAGATCTGCCAAGGCGAAATGGCAACATCTCTAGATAGGCTCCCCTCCTGGGGTGGGGGGTGGGGGTTAATCATAGAATTTACAGTGCAGAAGGAGGCCATTCGGCCCATCGAGTCTGCACCGGCTCCTGGAAGGAGCACCCTACCCAAGGTTAACACCTCCACCCTATCCCCATAACCCAGTAACCCCACCCAACACTAAGGGCAATTTTGGACACTAAGGGCAATTTATCATGGCCAATCCACCTAACCTGCACATCTTTGGACTGTGGGAGGAAACCGGAGCACCCGGAGGAAACCCACGCACACACGGGGAGGATGTGCAGACTCCGCACAGACAGTGACCTGAGCCGGAATCGAACCTGGGACCCTGGAGCTGTTAAGCGATTGTGCTATCCACAATGCTACCGTTTTGCCCAAACCGGCAGTTAACCGGTCATCCAGATTCAATTTCTGCCCAGAGAAGGAGCCAAGACTCCTAAGTGGCTTCATTATCTCATCCATAGTGGAAACTAGGTTGGCAATGAAAAGAGGCAGATTTGTGTACAAGGGCACACTATGCTCCCTCTCTCCCCAGTTTATCCCCTTCCACTTACTAGAAGATATTAATGCTATGGTCAGTAGTTCAATTGCTAAAGCAAATAGAGGCGGAGACGATGAACATCCCTGCCTCGTGCCTCGATTTAGTGGAAAATAACCCGAGTTTAAGGCATTAGTACAAACACTAGCAGTGGGGCCCTGTACAATAACTAAATCCAGGATATTACATTTGGCCCAAAACTAAGCCTCCCAAGAATCTCGGAAATCCCCATTCCACCCTATCAACGGCTTTTCCGGTGTCCATATATACAATCACCTCCAGTTCGGGAACTGGAGATGGGGAACGGGCAATATTTAACAGCTGACGTATATTGGCTAACAATTGTCGACCCTTGACAAAGCCTGTCTTATCCTCTGATATCACCTCTGGGAGCCGGGGCTCCAACCGCAGCGCCGGTACCATTGCGAGTAATGACCCACATTCCATAAAGTTCCTTGTCCTTCCTCAGGATCACTGAAATGGAGGCCGGCATAAGTGTAAGAGGCAACGAACCCTGGAACAAGGAGTCATATCCAATATCAACAGGATCAACTGACCCGCAAGCCTCCTGGACAATTCAATAGGGAATCCATCAGGGCTGGGAGCTTTACCCGTCTGTATTATCCCAATGCATTTCATAATTTCCTCGGAACTCCTGCCTTTCCATACCCACCAGTGGAAAGGATAACCCATCTTAAAAACTCTGCCAGGGCCAAACGTTTCTCCATTGCTCCGAAGTTGACAAAGTGTCACCTGGACTGGAAACATTATCTCTTTTCTCTCCCTACAGATGCTGCCAGACCTGCTGAGATTTTCCAGCATTTTCTCCTTGGTTTCAGATTCCAGCATCTGCAGTAATTTGCTTTTATCCAGTGGAAGGCGCAAAGACTTCCTGACTTTCTGTGTGGATTAGAGAAGTCTCCTTTTATTTTTAAAGTAAATTTAAAGTACCCATTTCCCCACCTCCCAATTAAAGGGCAATTTGGCAATCCCCCTAACCTGCCCATCTTTTGGTTGTGGGGGTGAGACCCACGCAGACACTGGGAGAATATGCAAACTCAACACGGACAGTGACCCAGGGCCGGGATCGAACCTGGGTCCTTGGCGCTGTGAGGCAGCAGTGCTAGTCACCGTGCCGCCCCTGAAATCTCCTTTCATATTGGACAATGTTATCAGGAAAGAAAATGTAAACCACTTTATCAAATACATTTGATCTCTGTTATCAGCACAGTTTATAAATAATTCAGCATCTCCAACGTTCGGCCAATGAAGAGTGTGGCAAACTATATGGCTGGATACAGTTGTGAAAACAGCTGAGGCCAGCGGTTAGTGGCACGTTTGTTGGCAGACTGGAGGCCTTTTGCTCTGTCCTGAATATAAATGAGAATTTATTGCATTGTAAGAAAAAATGAACTCCCATGTTTTAAATGTGGTAGGAAATGTGAAGTTGTTTTTAGTTTTTTTCGTTTATAAAGGTATTAAATAAGCCGTTGTTCCTTTTCTGTGTTGAACCGTAGCACCGTTGATTTGTATTAGACGCTGACCACGTGCCCCCAATCAGCCACTATGTTTGTTGCGAGAATTCTAATTATTTTCTCAGCAAGTTGTGGTGTGAGCATCCTGCTGGGCAATCAGCAGCCTCTCTTTACACCAGGTTGATGTGGTGAGACGTCAGTTTTAATTCTTTCACAACAGCGATCTGTTACGCTACTTGATATTCAACTTGATATTCAAAAACTGCAATGTTCTTTTTCTCCAGGGGAGGCAAATAGAGAATTTGATTATTTTTGTGCCATACATGTTGTATTTAAATGGCCAGTTAAGAACTATGTTCCTGGAAGCTCACTTACTTTTGCTTCACCCTCTTACACCATTGAGAGGTGGGTAAGTAATGGCTGGGAAGACAGAAAAAGGAATAGAAAAAGAAATACAGAACCAATAAGATCACAGAGGTACAGATGAGACCTTTTGGCAATTTAGTTTGAAAACGAATATCTGTGATTTAATTTATTCCACCCCCCCTCCTTCATTACGGTATACAAAAGTCTCTATTTGCGCCTTGTACCGTTATAACTTTGCCATTCTTCTGTTTTAACCATGTCCCTGAGTCTCACGTGGTCAACATTCAGCTTGAATTGGTGCAAATGTTTAATGTTTTTTGTTCCATCTAGTATTTTGTATACCTCTACATAGTCCTCTCTTGTATGTTCCTTTTAAGGCAGAAAAATCAAATCTTTTCTCATAGTTTACAACTCTCGTGGCACTGGGACCGAACTTGGGTGCAATCCAGTTGACTCTGACCAGTATTGAACACTCGTGAAGATGCAATCTGCCCAGACCACTACGCGGTTTCACCCTGATTGTCTTGGATTGAAATTGTACTGAATTGGCAATATAAGTCAGTTTACTTTGATTATTGCTGCCCTGCAATGACTGCAAGTAGTCAGATTAAACATTGCTCAGATCTCAGCCCCTCTCCTTACTAGTTAAACTCCATTGGTATCAGAATCAATGAACACCGTGGTGGTCCCATTATCTTGGGATTGAGCCAAAATGGTGCCTATTTTCAGGAACAATGTAAAATAAATAAATTCAAAATCCTGTAGTTATGCTGCAATAACACTGGCAAAAATCATGAAAATAGAATGGAATTAATCACTGGAAACAAACTTGGAGTGCCGCAGTACTCAAGCTGAAAGTTCAGTGCATTACTGAGGGGTTGCTATATTGTGCCATGTATCGGATGATAAAGCATCTAAGCTGACACTGCAGTGCAGTGCCGAGGGCGTGCTGTATTATTGGAGGTGCTGAGTTTTGGAAGGTGGGTTAAATCAAGTCCTTATCTGCTCCTCAAATGGGTGCAAAAGATCTCATGCCACTATTTTGAAGAAGAGCAAGGGAGGTATCTCTGACCAACATTTATCCCTCAAAAACAAATTAACTGGTCATTATTGTCTTGCAGTTTGTGGGAACTTGCTGTATATTAATTAGCTGCCCCATTTCCAACGTTATAAGTGCTTCATTGGCTGTAAATCACTTAGCGATGCCTTATGGTATGAAAGGCGTTATGTATTTTTTAAAGTTGCAGCAAAGGTTTGAAAACGGGCAGATCGGATCTAACCTACTTTCTAGTTTTTAAACAGAAGGGTCATCCCCAATAGACATGAAAAAACCCATGACCTGGACAGGAGTGTAAAAGTGGCAGTGAAATAGATTGTTTCCACATTGTTACCTCCATATATTTCAATGTAGAATTTAATCATTAAAGGCACCTTGGTGGCAGCGATGGCATTCAAAACGTTTTCAGCACACTTGTTGTATAGAGTAAAATGCAAAACAGCAGAAAAGAAATATCCACTTGCCTGGCAGCCTGCTAAGTTCTTTTAACATAATTGTATCCTGTGGTGCTAATGACATCCTATTAAATGAGGGGTGGATCGAGTTTTGTCCCTGGAGCAATGGTAATTGCCACTTAAATTATTTCAACACTATTATTTTTTAAATAGATTTACCGTGAATTTAAACATGCACTAATGCTGACACCTTGAGCTTTAATTCTATATAATTTTGAAATGTTGACACTGAAGCAGGGGAGAGCTAGTGAGCACATCCACAAAGTGAAGAATATTGAATTTTGTGCATTGTTCGCTTTGTTCTTTGTTGAATAAATATTGTTGGCTGTCCTTTGAATCCAGTCTCATTATTTAAGAGCCAGCTTTGGGGAGAATCTTGCACCAAGCTCAATTTGGTTGCCAGTTTTGTTGAAAGTTTATAGACGTTGAGGGGAAAGATAAGTCTTATGTGAGTAAATGGACCATGTGATTTGCTTGGGATTATCTAAATGGCCATTAATGTTTGAAATGTTGGCTAGCAGCTGTTCAAAGTCCTGTATCTATTTTCAGGGATATTTGCGAGCATATAGCTGTTCTGATCATTGGCCCCTGAAATTCTAAGGAGAGTAGTCTAAGCTGCTAATGATTCCCACAGCAGTAAAACAAAATACAAGAAACACCACAACAACAGAACAGTTTGGCATTAGATCTTGAGGTTTTATTGGTTTTCAGACAGGAAGGTGGACAAAATGATTTCTGCTCTTTGTTTATCACTGATACTTGCTTGTTCATCCTTAGTACAGTAAATATGTGTAATAGCTTGAAAGCAAAGTATGAAGTTGCAATAAAAACAGAAAATGCTGGAAGTTCTCAGCAGGTTAGGCAGCATTTGTGGAGAGAGAAAGTAACAAATAACTTTCACACCACTTAAGTGCCAGGCAAAGACCATCTCCAACAAGAAAGAATCAAACCATCTCCGCATAATGCTCGATGGCATTACAATCACTGTAATCAACATCTTGGGGGGGTTAACATTGACCAGAAGTTGAACTACACCAGCTATATAAATATTGTGGCTACAAGCGCAAGTCAGAGGTTGGGAATTCTGCAGCGAGCACCTCGGCTCCTGATTCCCCAAAGCTTACTGACCATCTACAAGTCAGGAGTATAATAGCAGATTCTCCGCTTGCCTGGATGAGTGCAGAACAACGCTCAAAAGCTTGACGCCATCAAGGCAAAGGAACCCACTTATAGATACACCATCTAAAACATTGTCTTCCTCCAACGCATATTGGCAGCAGAAAATGCACTGCAGCAATTCACCAAGGCTCCTCCAATGGCACCTTCCAAATCTGTGACCTGTATCTCCTCAAAGATACATGGGAAAACCGTTACCTGCAGGTTTCCCTCCAAGCCACACGGCACCATGAGGGCAGCAGGGTAGCATGGTGGTTAGCATAAATGCTTCACAGCTCCAGGGTCCCAGGTTCGATTCCCGGCTGGGTCACTGTCTGTGTGGTGTCTGCACGTCCTCCCCCTGTGTGCGTGGGTTTCCTCCCACAGTCCAAAGATGTGCGGGTTAGGTGGATTGGTCATGCTAAATTGCCCGTAGTGTCCTAATAAAAGTAAGGTTAAGGGGGGGGGGGGGTTGTTGGGTTATGGGTATAGGGTGGATACGTGGGTTTGAGTAGGGTGATCATGGCTCGGCACAACATTGAGGGCCAAAGGGTGTGTTCTGTGCTGTACTGTTCTATGTATCTATGGTACCATATCGCCATTCCGTTACTGTTTTTGGAGTTAAATCTTGGAACTCCCTCCTTAACCGTGCTGTGGATGTACTTGAACCACACGGACTGCAGAAGTTCAAGAAGGCAGGGCCGGCTGAAGTGGAAGTGAGCACGAGACGACAACAGCAGCGAAATCCGTCCGGGAGAAGCAAGGGACAACACCAGGACCAGACCCATTCGAGTATTGCCCTCCGTAATTGTCTCTCCAGCACCCAAATGTGTATCTGACACCCAATCTCCGATTATATTTCTCTCGTGTTGTTCCTTTTTTTTGCTTTGGCAAATATACTTTGTTCAAAACCCGATTTTAAAAAAACATTTGTAAAAAAAAATAGAAGCATAGGATAATTCAATAACTAGAACAGATAATTTGTTCTGCTCGGGCAGCACGGTAGCACAAGTGGCTAGCACTGTGGCTTCACGGCGCCAGGGTCCCAGTTTTGATTCCCAGCTTGGGTCACTGTCTGTGTGGAGTCTGCACAGTCTTGCCGTGTCTGCGTGGGTTTCATCCGGGTGCTTCAGTTTCCTCCCTCAGTCCAAAGACTGGTGGATGGGGTTAGGTGGATTGGCCATATTAAATACTGGTGGAAGGGAGTGTCTCAAAATGGAGAAAGGTGACAAGTGGTGTTCCACAGGGATCCATGCTCAGACCACTGTTGTTTGTGATATACATAAATGATCTGGACAAAGGTATAGGTGGTCTGATTAGCAAGTTTGCAGATGATACTAAGATTGGTGGAGTTGCAGATAGCGACGGGGACTGTCAAGAGAATACAGCAAAATATAGATAGATTGGACAGTTGGGCAGAGAAATGGCAGATGGAGTTCAATCCAGGCAAATGCGAGGTGATGCATTTTGGAAAATCCAATTCAAGAGCGGACTATACGGTCAATGGAAGAGTCCTGGGGAAAATTGATGTACAGAGAGATCTGGGAGTTCAGGTCCATTGTACCCTGAAGGTGGCAACGCAGGTCGATAGAGTGGTCAAGGAGGCATACAGCATGCTTGCCTTCATCGGACGGGGTATTGAGTACAAGAGTCGGCAGGTCATGTTACAGTTGTATAGGAATTTGGTTAGGCCACATTTGGAATACTGCGTGTAGTTCTGGTCGCCACATTGCCAGAAGGATATGGATGCTTTAGAGAGGGTGCAGAGGAGGTTCACCAGGATGTTACCTGGTATGGAGGGTGCTAGTTATGAAGAAAGGTTGAGTAGATTCGGATAGTTGTTTTTTGGAAAGACTGAGGTTGAGGGGGGACCTGATTAAGGTCCACAAAATTATGAGGGGTATGGACAGGGTGGATAGCAACATGCTTTTTCCAAGAGTGGGGGTGTCAATTACAGGGGGTCACGATTTCAAGGTGAGAGGGGGAAAGCTTAAGGGAGATGTGCCTGGAACGTTTTGCCAGCGGAGGTGGTAGAGGCGGGCACGATAGCATCATTTAAGATGCATCCGGACAGATATATGAACGGGCGGGGGACAGAGGGAAGTAGATCCTTGGAAAATAGGCGACAGGTTTAGATAAAGGATCTGCAGGCCGGGAGGCCTGAAGGGTCTGTTCCTGTGCTGTAATTTTCTTTGTTCTTTAAATTGCCCTTAATGTCCAAAAAGGTTCAGAGGGGTTATTGGGTTACAGGGATAGGGTGGAAATGAGAGCTTAAGTGGATTGATGCAGGCTCGATGGGCCGAATGGCCTGCTTCTGCACTGTATGTTCTATGTCTATGTTACCTGGTAAAGATACTAGAGTTACTCTTGAGAATAATATGAAATTCTGGAAACAAAAACTCTAGTTTAAGGACGGTATTAAACAAATCCTAAAATGTAACATAATTATGAAAATGAAAGGACTCATTCCCAAGTGAGTTGATCTGAAACTCAAGTTATTTCATGGGATGTGGGTGTCACTGGCAAGGCGAGCAATTGTTACCTATTCCTTTAAAACAAAAATTCCTTCCCCAATTAAGGGGCAATTTAAGGTAGCCAATCCATCTACCCTGCACATCTTTGGCTTGTGGGACGAGACCCATGCAGCCACGGAGAGAATGTGACCCATTCCCAATGGCCCTTGAATCAAATGACTTGCTAGGCCATTTCAGTGGGTAGTTAGGAGTCAACTGCATTGCTGTGGATCTGGAGTCACATGTAGGCCAGACCAGGTAAGGGCGGCAGATTTCCTTCCCCAAAGGACATGCGTGAGCTAGTTGGGTTTTTACAACAATGGGTGATAGTTGCCATGGTCACTATTACTAAGACTGGCATTATATTGTAGATTTATTAATTGAACTTCAATATCACCAGCTTCCGTGCTGGGATTTGAGCCCATATCCCCAGAGAATTGGCCTGGGCCTCAAGATTCCTAGTGTAGTGAGATTACCACTACATCGCCATCTTCCCCTAACAAAATGGCGAAACTGGTGGATTTCCAATCATTGAGTAATCATATATTACTGAGGCTGCTTTATCTTGTCTATGTTTAACGGTCTCTGTCTAAATGCTTTAGAAAGTTGGTGAAACATCTTGCCACAAAAACCTTGTTAAATATGCTTTGTGTAATAAGTTGCATTCACATTAATACTTCAAACAGCTGAGGGCATTGTGGTGAAAGTGATTGATGTAAAGCGTTGGTATAAATGATGCAATATGTCATGCAGTCACGCAGTTGTCACTGTGAAAAATAGGTAACTGGTCTGGAGGAAGTCTAAAATTTAAAAATGTGAATTAACTATACAGAAATCGGGGTTTTAGAAAATATGTGAGTTAAATAACTTTGGGGGATTTAAAAAAAAAATGACATTTTCACCTTCAACTATCATTGGAGGAAGACAAGTAAGTTGCATCAGCAAAAAACCCCCCCCCCCCCGCCCCAACCGCCAGTTTTCAATCGTACAGTTAACTGTTGGAGCTTTGAGAGGATAGCCAGTGGTTGATCCTGCTGCAGAAGCCCTTTTCCACATCTCCCTAGCTTCCTCTTGCTACCTTCTCATGTGCCCAACCACGATAAGTTAGTGCAGGGGATGCACCCATGTCTAACGTCAACTTCTGTTTTGGGGCTTTGCTTGGCTGTTCCCCATTGAAAAAAAAAATAAGTCTTTGGTTAGCGCTACAGTTTCCAGTTCTGCTATGTTTACACCACTCCTAGAAACCTAAGGGTGACTTATAGGCAAGGTGCATCTCCGGTTAACGATTATTTCCAAGTGGAGCTATGTGCATCTGTGTGGCTTGGACCTACTTTGATTTGGACTGAATTTACTTGATTAAAATTATTTCCAGTGAATGCGTTTTGATCTATTTATGAAAGTAATTCCTGCATGGACCAAACAAGGTTATGATTGTATATTAGATAAAATATTTTATCTAAGAGAAGTAACAAAGAATATTTATATTAAAAAACTTGCCTTGTCTTGAAGCTGTTGTTTCAAATTATATATTTTTAACAAATGTTTTTTTGTTGGGTTTTTGAACAAAGTATATTTACCGTTCTGTACACAGAATAAGATATATACACATATATAGAAGAGAAGGGCCCGGGGGGAGGAGAGGGTGGTGTGTGTGTGTGTGTTAGAGACTCGGGAGGTAAATATACATTTGGGTTCCAGAGAAATAATTACAGTGGGCAATACTCAAATAGGTTTGGTGTTGGTGTTGTCACTTGCTGCTCCCGGACGGATCTCGCTGCCGTTATCGTCTCGCGCTCACCTCCGCTTCAGCCATTCCTCCCGTCTTTCGCCTGTATTCTCCTTGTTCTCTGTTCCTGTAGATGCCAAGTTTGAGTTTGTTATAGTTTCCCGTGCCCCCCCCCCCCCCCCCCCCCCCCCCCCCCCCCCGCCCGCTTCTTCCTCCCTTCCCTCTGTGGTTCGCCTTTCTTTCCTCTTAGGTTTAGCTGTGAGTGCGCCCCCCCCCCCCCATTCTTGGCTACCTGGCTATTCTTCTGCTTGTCTGCTTGTTCGTTTGCCACAGCAGGTCCTGGAACAATTGGGTGCATGGCTCCCACATTCTGTGGAAATCGTCGTCTGACCCGCGGATGGCGAATTTGATTTTCTCCATCCCCCCCTTCTTTTTTTCCCCTTTTCCCCCAACGTTTTCTTTTCTTGCTGCTGGCTTGGTCCCCGTTTTGGTCCGGGCCGCCGCTCGTCCTGCCCTGCGCTCTGCTGCTGTGTGTAGGGGCGGGGGGTGGTCGCCGGATCGCTCTGCTCCCGAGCGCCCAGTTCTCCCGCTTTAAATGAGCTTTGGAGCCCGGATTTTTCTTCATCCCCACTCTCTTGTTGCGGTAGACCCAAACGGGTGAATCTGCGCGCTTGGCTTCAAGTTCTTGGCAAGGAGCGGGGCGCAACTCTGTTCCCCCCAGGAGCTCCTCCACCCACGACCGCTCTCTTCCCCCGCCAGAAGCCGAATCCATTTCAAATTATATTTGATAAAGTTTGTAAGCATGGTAGAGGAGAACAATATATTAAGAAAGGAGAATCAAGAAAGGCTCTGGAAATACACATCAGGTCAAGGAAATGAACATCCAGCAAAGACAGACCTAGAATTTACTGAAAAAACTTGTGCATGTGAACTGTGCGCAAAATTACTCTGCAAGTTGTGACAATGAAACACTAACCTGTGAATAACAAATTACCACAAGTTCAGGTCAATATATAATGCTCCACTAGTTCATTAGCTTTGTGAAAATGGCATTTCGTCTTTCGCCCTATGTGTTTCTCATGAAGTTGCTGTATTTGCACATTAATTACCAATTAAACTTGCCACAGAGACTAAAACCTAGCAATTAACAACCCAAGTGCACTTTAACAACATAATCGCTAACAACTGCTGTGATGGACTCGCATGGTTTCAAAGCATGTATTTTTTGAGCCCGACCGTAATTGAAAAGGGGAACTGACACACTCAGTTGCTAATTAAACTGAGACTTAACAAAAAAATAAATGTAAAGTACCAAATTCTTTTTTTTCCCCAATTAAGGGGCAATTTAGTGTGTCCAATCCACCTACCCTGCACATCCTTTGGGTTGTGGGGGTGAGACCTAAGCAGACACGGGGCGAATGTGCAAACTCCACACGGACAGTGACCCGGGACCGAACCTGGGTCCTCGGTGTCGTGAGGCAGCAGTGCTAACCACTGTGGCACTGTTCCGCCCCAAAGTGAACTGAGACTGATACTGAGATTGGAAACCGACACTCCTGCCTAAAACCATGTAAAAGAACAGAGACCCCTCAGACCTCTGATGAGGAGACGGCACGGTAGCACAGTGGTTAGCATTGTTGCTTCACAGCGCCAGTGACCTGGGTTCCATTGCCGGCTTGGGTCACTGTCTGCGGAGTCTGCACGATCTCCCCATGTCTGCGTGCGTTGTGTGACTGTGGCTAACGATGTATAGGCTGAGTGGACTCCCCAGCTGATTCATAAGATCTGCCTTATTTGTATCTGACACTTGATGAGTGATTTGAGTGCAATTTGCCTGCTCATTCATGTTGAACATGCTGACTCTGAGTTTTAGAATGTAGGAGGTCAAATAAGGCAGTATTTAGAGTTTGCTTTGCTTGACTCTTGAGTGGAATTTTTTTCAGATTGCTCATTGCAATGTTGTGGTTTCATTCTTTCTGTCAAATCTGGGATTTTAGATGTCTTAAAAAATGTTTGTGGTCTTGACTGAGACTGTATCAGCCAACCTCTTCCCGAGAAAGTGAGCATTTTTTTATTCATTCATGGGATGTTCATTATGGGTGTTGCGGGGAAGCCTTTGGGAAGTTTTTTTTTTTTTTTTAAATAATTTTTATTGAATTTTTCAAAATACAAACATTTTAACCCCCCCTACATTCACATTTAAATTATAACAAAACAAAGTCAAACCCCCCTACTTAACAAGAAAAAAAAAAAAAGTCCCCCCCCCCCCCCTACCCGCGCGCCCCCCCCCCCCCCCCCCCCCCCCCCCGCCGGCGAACCGACAGTCAGACCAACTTATCATTTCTAGCAGCGTCCTCGGGCAGGCCTTGCCCGTGCCACCACCGCTACCGTACTTCCTTCGCCTTTCTCCCCCCTCCCCCCCCCCCCCCCCCCCCTCCCTCCCGCCCTCCCCTCCCCTCCCGGGTTGCTGCTGTCACGGCCTCAGTTTCTATCTCTGATCCAAGAGGTCTAGGAAGGGTTGCCATCGCCTGGAAAACCCCTGCACCGACCCTCTCAGGGCGAATTTGATCCTTTCCAATTGGATGAAGTTTGCCATGTCGTTTAACCAGGTGTTAACACTCGGAGGCCTTTCGTCCCTCCACTGAATCAGGATCCTCCTCCGAGCCACCAAGGACGCAAAGGCTAATATTCCAGCCTCCCTCGCCTCCTGTACCCCCGGTTCCACCCCAACCCCGAAGATCGCAAGTCCCCATCCTGGCTTGACCCTGGACCCCACCACTCTCGACACCGTCCCTGCCACCCCCTTCCAGAACTCCTCCAGTGCCGGACATGCCCAAAACATATGTGCATGATTCGCAGGGCTTCCCGAACATCTAATACACCTGTCTTCCCCCCCGAAAAACCGACTCATCCTTGTCCCCGTCATGTGGGCTCTATGCAGTACCTTAAATTGAATGAGACTTAGTCTCGCACATGACGACGACGAGTTGACCCTCTCCAGGGCGTCTGCCCATGTCCCGTCCTCTATCTGTTCCCCCAGCTCTAACTCCCACTTATCTTTCAGCTCCTCTACTGGTACCTCCTCCGCCTCCTGCATAATCTTATAGATGTCCGAGATCTTCCCCTCCCCGACCCAGACCCCTGATAGCACCCTATCACTCACCCCCCTGTCGGGGAGCGCGGGGAACCCCGCTACCTGTCGTCTGGCAAATGCCTTCACTTGGAGGTACCTGAACGTGTTCCCCGGGGGGAGCCCAAATTTCTCCTCCAGCTCTCCCAGGCTCGCAAACCTCCCCTCTATAAACAAGTCCCTCAGTTGTCTAATACCCGCCCTCTGCCAGCTCTGGAATCCCCCTCCTGTGTTTCCCGGCGCAAATCTGTGGTTCCCTCTTAGTGGTGCCCCTATCAGACCTCCCACTTCCCCCCTGTGTCGCCTCCACTGCCCCCAGATCTTGAGGGTGGCCGCCACCACTGGGCTCGTGGTATACCTCGTGGGAGGGAGCGGCCATGGTGCCGTTACCAGTGCCCCTAAGCTTATGTTGCCGCAGGACGCCCTCTCCATGCGCTTCCAGGCTGCCCCCTCCCCTTCCATCATCCACTTTCGTACCATCGATGTATTTGCCGCCCAGTAATATCCTGAAAGGTTGGGTAACGCCAGCCCTCCACTATCCCTACTCCGCTCCAAAAAGACCCTTCTAACTCTCGGGGTGCCATGTGCCCACACATACCCCATGATACTACTCGTTACCTTCTTGAAAAAGGCCCTGGGGAGGAAGATGGGCAGACACTGGAACAAAAACAAGAACCTCGGGAGGACCGTCATTTTAACTGACTGCACCCTCCCTGCCAGCGACAGCGGCACCATGTCCCACCTCTTAAACTCCTCCTCCATCTGTTCCACCAGTCTGGAAAAGTTCAACTTGTGGAGGGTCCCCCAGTTCTTTGCCACCTGCACCCCCAAATACCTAAAACTTTTAACTGCTCTTTTGAAGGGGAGCCTCCCAATTCCCTCCCCTTGGTCTCCCGGGTGTATTACAAAGACCTCACTTTTCCCCAGATTTAATTTATATCCCGAAAAGTCCCCGAACTCCGCTAGTATCCCCATTACCTCCGGCATTCCCCCCTCCGGGTCTGCCACATACAACAACAAATCATCCGCATAGAGCGAGACCCGATGTTCCTCCCCTCCCCTTGTCAGTCCTCTCCACCCCCCTGAACCCCTCAGTGCCATCGCCAACGGCTCAATCGCTAATGCAAAGAGTAAGGGAGATAGGGGACATCCCTGCCTAGTACCTCGATGGAGCCCAAAATATTCTGACCTCCTCCCGTTTGTTACCACACTTGCCATCGGAGCTGAATAGAGCAGTTTTACCCACTTGATAAATCCCTCCCCAAACCCAAACCTTTCCAACGTCTCCCACAAGTATTCCCACTCCACCCTGTCAAATGCCTTCTCCGCGTCCAGCGCTACCACTATCTCCGCCTCCCCTTCCACTGCTGGCATCATAATCACATTTAACAATCTCCGGACATTTGTGTTAAGTTGGCGTCCCTTCACGAACCCCGTCTGGTCTTCATGGACTACCCCTGGCACACAGTCCTCTATCCTGGTTGCCAGGACCTTTGCTAACAGCTTGGCGTCAACATTCAGGAGGGAGATGGGCCTGTAGGACCCGCACTGGACCGGGTCCTTGTCCCGCTTCAAAATCAAGGAGATCAGGGCCTGCGACATTGTTGGGGGCAGAACCCCCCCCTCGCGCGCCTCATTAAAGGCTCGCACCAGCACTGGACCCACCAAGTCCGCAAATTTCCTGTAAAACTCCACCGGGAACCCATCCGGCCCCGGCGCCTTCCCCGCCTGCATCTGGCCTATCCCTTTAATTAGCTCCTGCAGCTCTATCGGCGCCCCCAACCCTTCCACCAGCTCCTCCTGTACCTTTGGGAACCCCAATTTGTCGAGAAAGTTCTTCATTCCCCCTCTCCTCTTCGGCGGTTCAGACCTATACAATTCCCTATAGAAGTCCCTAAAGACCCTATTCACCTCTTGCCCCTTCTGCACTACGTCCCCACCCCTCTCTCTCACTCCCCCAATCTCTCTGGCTGCATCTCTCTTACGAAGCTGGTGTGCCAGCATCCTGCTCGCCTTTTCCCCATACTCATACGCCGCACCCTGCGCCCTTCTCCACTGCATTTCCGCCTTCCTAGTGGTCAGTAGGTCGAACCTGGCCTGCAAGCTACGCCGCTCCCTTAATAGCCCCTCCTCTGGCGCCGCCGCATATTTCCTATCTACTTCTAGGAGCTCCCCCACCAGCCTCTCCCTTTCCTGCCTCTCCTTCCTCTCTCTGTGTGCCCTTATGGAGATCAGCTCTCCTCTAATCACTGCTTTCAAGGCCTCCCAGACCGTCCCCACCTGCACCTCACCTGTGTCATTCGTACCCAGATAGTTCTCAATGCCCGTTCTCACCCTTCTGCACACCTCTTCGTCCGCCAACAGCCCTACATCCAGGCGCCACAACGGGCGTTGGTCCCGCGCCTCCCCCATGTCCACGTCCACCCAATGTGGTGCATGGTCCGATATCGCAATGGCCGAGTACTCCGTGTCCCGCACCCTCGGTATCAGCCCCCTGTTCAATACGAAAAAATCGATCCTAGAGTACACTCCGTGGACGTGGGAGAAAAAAGAATACTCCCTCGCCCTAGGCCTACCAAATCTCCATGGGTCTACCCCTCCCATCTGCTCCATGAACCCCCTTAACACCTCTGCCGCTGCCGGCCTCCTATTCGTCCTGGAACTCGATCTATCCAGCCCAGGGTCTAACACCGTATTAAAGTCCCCTCCCATGATCAGACCCCCTGCCTCCAGTCCCGGGATGAGGCCCAACAGGCGCCTCATAAAACCCGCGTCGTCCCAGTTCGGGGCATACACATTTACCAGTACCACATTCTCTCCCTGCAGCCTACCCCTCACCATCACGTACCTGCCCTCCTTGTCTGCCACCACCTCTGCCGCCACAAACGACACCCTCTTTCCCACCAAAATCGCCACCCCCCGGTTTTTGATATCCAAGCCTGAGTGGAACACCTGTCCCACCCACCCCCTTCTCAGGCGGACCTGATCTGCTACCCTCAAATGAGTCTCCTGCAGCATTGCTACATCAGCCTTCAGTCCCTTCAGGTGTGAGAAGACCCTTGATCTT
Source organism: Scyliorhinus canicula (assembly GCF_902713615.1). NCBI lineage: Eukaryota > Metazoa > Chordata > Chondrichthyes > Carcharhiniformes > Scyliorhinidae > Scyliorhinus > Scyliorhinus canicula. The sequence continues at coordinate 13,977,107 of NC_052163.1, read as the reverse complement.
TTGACCGGCCCATTCAGCCCCCTTACGTTCCACGTGATCAGTCGGGTCGCAGAGCGACCCGTCCCTACTCCCTGTCGATTAGCCATGTCTTGTCCCTTGCTCGCCGCGGGTCATCCCTTCTTTTCTGACCCGCTTCCCATAGCGATGGCCCCCCCCCCCCACCCCCCCCGGCTCTCCCCTTCTCGTCCCTGGTCTTTCCAGCAGCAACCCGGTGTCCCCCCCCAGCCCCCCCCCCTTTCCCCCCCCCTTTCCCACCCCCCCCCCCCCCCCCCCCTGGCTAGGACCCCTCCTAGCCGCGATGTACCCCACATCGTACTCCCGAGAGTCAGCTGGTCTCCGCTGACCCGGCTGCTCCTGCCACATTCCGACTCCTCCCGGTTCATCCCATCTGCGCCCGTGAAAGATCCCCTTAAAACCCCCGAGAAAGACCCGCATAATCAACCCGCTCCCCCCCGTCCCGTCTCCCCAACTTAACAATATAAATACAAATACCCAATGGCAACTAAATACATAAATACTTAACTACATACTTAAATAACAAAATAATTAACTAACTATCAACTAACAGTGTGCCCAACCATCACCCTCCATCAAACAGTATAAATAACCGCAGATAACCATAACCCGAAAAGAAAAGAAAAAAAAAAAGAACCAAAAACCCCCCCAAGCACCCAAAGAAAAAGGGTAAGAGGGGTAAATAACTAAGAGAAATTGGAAACGGGAAAAAACACCCCATAAGAAGCCAACGACCCACCATAGAGATTTCAACAGTACAAATACACAGAAACACCCAACAACTCGAAACCTTCAAAATATTCAGAAAAGTCAACCGTTCGAGAAAAAACACCCCAAACAGTCCACGAAACTGTTACCCAGTTCCGACCTGGCCTGAGAAAGAAAAGGGCCACTTGCTCAATCAAGAGTCCCCCGGCGGCTACGACCGCCGGTGCTCCCAGGTTTTAGTTCGTGTCCAACTTTTCCTCTTGTACAAAGGTCCAGGCCTCCTCTGGGGACTCGAAATAATGATGTCGGTCCTTGTAGGTGACCCACAAGCGCGCCGGTTGCAGCATTCCAAATTTGATCTTTTTCGCGTGTAGCACCGCCTTTGTCCGGTTGTACCGGGCCCGCCGCTTTGCCACCTCCGCACTCCAGTCCTGGTACACCCTTACCGTCGAGTTCTGCCACTTGCTGCTTTTCTCCCTTTTAGCCCACCTCAGGACTTTCTCTCGATCACTTAGCCGCTGGAACCGCACCAGCACCGCCCTCGGGGGCTCGTTTGCCCTAGGCCTCCTGGCCATGACCCGGTATGCCTCTTCCAATTCCAGGGGCGCCGGACCGGCCCCTTCCCCCATCAGGGAGCTCAACATCTCCGCCACATATCCCGGGAGATCCGACCCCTCCAGGCCTTCTTCCAGGCCCAGGATCCTCAAATTTTTCCTCCTCATCCGAGTGTCCAGCTCCTCGAAGCGGCTCTGCCACTTCATGTGGAGTGCCTCGTGCACCTCCACCTTTGCCCCGATGACTGTGGCCTCCTCCTCCCTCGCGGTCATCTCCTTCTGCAGATCTTTAATCGACGCCTCTTGGATCGCCTGGGCTCCCACCAACCTGGTGGCCGTCGCGTTCATGGACTCTAAGAGTTCCACTTTCATCTCCGTGAAAAAACGGAGGAGAGTGGCCTGCTGCTCCTCCGCCCATTTCTTCCACTCCTCCGATGCACCGCCGGCCGCCATTTTGATTTTCTTCCCCCGCTTTTTTTGGGGAGCTGCTGCCGTTTTTCTTGCCGCTCCACTCCGGGTACCGACCATAAAATCGGTCTAGTTCTCCTCAGGGGACCTTCCCCCACCGGGATTCGTTTTTTCAGCGCCGTTGGGGCCCTCCAACTGGCCCAAAAACACCTTTGTTGCAGGAGCTTCCAAATGTGCGGCTTAGCTAGTCATAGCCGCAACCGGAAGTCCGCCTTTGGGAAGTTAATGGTTCTTTTCGAACCACTGCAGTCCTTCTAAAGATGCTTCCACAGTGCTTTTGAGTATTATAGGTTTTCGTAGCAAATGAATGCCTAAGGGCATTGCATAGGGCAGTTATGTCAACCACATTGCTGTGGGCCTGGTTAGCTTTAGGCCAGATTAGAGAAGGACGACAGGCTTCTTTCCTTCAAGGATGTGAATGGACCAGTTGAGTTTATACTGGCTTTTTATTCTGAATTTACTTAATTAGTTGAATTTAAATGTGTCAGTTGTCGTGATGGGATATGAACTCAGTGACATAGATCATTGAAGCAAATGGCTGTTTCTTCTAAGTCCACAGCTGCTACTGTGTTAGTTTTAGTTTGCCTCATGCACTGAAATGTTTTTGCTGTTGATGCCTTGCAGATCCACTGTCCATGAGCCCTCAGAAAGCTTTGGAAAGCATTGGTGCTAATTTACAGAAGCAGTATGAGAATTGGCAACCAAGGGTGAGTTTTATTTATTCAACATTGTGAATAAGTTTAAACAAATTGAATTGGAACTGTAGGGCAGTTATGGCCCAAATGAAATGCAGAATTTGTAACTGTAAGTGGAAACTGAACGTAATCTGATTGAGGAGGCCTTTCACCATTGTCTTGTCTGCTGTTGACCTGATTGTATCTCCTCCTCCAACCCCCCCCCCCCCCTCCACTTTAAGTTATGGGAATGTATCATTGTTCAAATTGTCTGAAACTTGTTCCCTGGTGTCAGTAACCTGAATTCCTTGCATTTTCTATACATGCACTATTTTATTAAAAAATGCAGTGAATTTGTAACAATTCGGTGTTTCTCCATTATTTCCTCAATTCTCTGATCCAGCAGCCACTTTGCAGCTTTTAGATATTGGGAATAACTTTTTGTAACTTTATTTTCGTGACAGTTGATAAATAGAAAAGTGCAAACTGCATAAATCATTACCGGAACAATTAATGGCTTGTAAAATTTGAGTTTTCTTCTGTATAGTGCCTTGGTTTTGTGATGCTGAGCAGCCTTTGAGCTGCTGACCTGGTTGAAAACTCCGGCTACTAGTACTGCTCAGTATCAGAGGTAATTGCTGCTGACATGCCAAAGGAACTGACCAATTGATTTTTTATCTATCCTTGTCTTTGTTGAGAAGGTGTCCTAAATTGAGCTGAAAGTAAAGCTTTCAACCAGAGCCTGAGAAGTTGAATAATAGCCATGGATTGTAAAGCCTGTTGGCGTATAGTTTGCAAAGGTCATTCCTGTATCATGTTTAATAGTGGTTCAGAATAAATGTGGGATTCAGGGTTATTCAAAATGCGTGTATATGGGTGGGCATGATAGACTGAAAGAAATCTGTCTGCCTGAAATGGTCAATATGATTTACTTCACCATTCAAATGATTGGATTGATATAGTTGTTTTGATTGGTTATATATTCATCAGAATTTTGTATATCATCGAGCGGAGGATTTTTCTTCAAGTGAGCGTGGCTCGTTGAGGCATTACAAGTGACATGATTCCCTCCCTTTTGCATTGTTGGCATATGTTGTTGTCTTCTCAGCCATCAAGATAAATGCGTCTGTTGCTTTTCAGCATCCGAGTCTCCTTATCTTTTGTGTTGAAAATGTGGGCAATGAAGCTATTTGTAATGAAACTACGGTCAAGTGGTTTTATAAGTAAATAAGCAACTATTAGAAATTTGCATTCGGAGATAGAGAGGGACTTCATTTTCTCCACAGCTTGCAAATGTTTCAGAAGTAAACAAGGGAAGGTTATTACATTTTATTCGATCTCAAAAGTGGAAAGACATATCAGGTTTTTATATTTTGGTTTAAGAAGCGCTGAGAACAATGGAATCATGGGTGGAAGGGAAAAACGGATTTGTAAGGAGAGATGCAGAGCTGATTTGGGGGTTGGCTGAGTGGGGAAGGCCTGATTGAAACAGCTTTGGGCTGGGAGAAGTTGAAATTTGACCATCCATCCAGTCAAGCCTTAAACAGTTTTGATCTAACGTTTTTTTGGATCTCCATATCAGAGTAGAAATAGAGCTCGAGAGATGTGTGGTATGCCATTTTATAGCGACAGCAGCTTTGCCTTGGGTAATATTACTGGACTTTTATAGTGAAACATTTCTGAGAATATTGGCTAGAAGACCCACGTGTGTCTTGTGGGGGGAATTTATTTTAAGACTAATATTAACAATGTAATTGTAATCTGGTGTGCTTAAGTTTTCTTTTCTTAATAAATCTTTAAATTTTGATTTTTGAAATCCCCAGTGATATTTCTGGACTTCTTACTGCGGAGGTCAGTAGGTTTTCCTCTTTTTCGGAATACAGAAAAATTGGGTATGGCCTGTAAGCCATGCTTCCCTCTTGGATTTGGTTGCTCAGCAATTGACATCTGTGGTCATAACAATATCCACTATTCTAGAACTTGACTGCCACTTTCTCATAAATGTTCAGCGTCGTCTTTTCATTAAAAAAGCACAAAATGACTGCTAAAAATCTGTATGCCTAGCTTTATATCGCATTTAATTTAATAATGGACTCCATTAGTTTTCTGAAAGAAGTGAAAAATAATTCAAACTTTGTTCCCGGAGAGGTGTAGCCTGTTTTTGGCGATATTTCTAACCTATATTGCTGACTTCATGAATGAGCTCATTTCTTTTCCCTCAGTTTTATGTTTAGATATATTTTCGGTTATATAGGATGGGCATGAACGGGAAACCTGAGAACTGTTTCAGGCACCTAGTTGTTTTTGTGTGATTTGAAAGCAAATTAAACAATTTTGATTAGTTATATTAATGTGCTGACTAGCTTCTAATGGTGGTGGTAGCATTCCCTAAATGTCTGGTTAAAATTGGATATTTAAATTAAACAAAGTCCTGAACATATTCACTGATTATTTAAGCCAACCATTTAAACGTGACCGGCGGCAATATGTGATGATTCTGTGGTTTCAGGTTCATGGGTTGCAAGGTGTCAAGGACATGGTTGAGCCACTCAGCTTCATTGTCTGTTGCCAGATCTTGTTTGATTACCACTGCTCCCTTTCCACAACAGCACCCATTTTTACTATTTCTGCATCATGTGAAATCAGCTCCATACTCCTCTTCATAGCAGCTAACAACTTCTTCTCTACCACTAGCTCACTCTATGGCACCCTCATCCCCATTTTGAACAGGCAGGTTTCTCACTACTATATGCTGTTCAATTTTTTTGACCTTCCCTCCTGCCTCCTTCTGACCAGGTCCTTACTACCCAGTATTCTGTTTCACATGTTATCACTTGCGTCTCTCGCCACCTTGTTCATGAAGGTATTCACTTACCCCATTGATCCTCTACTGCCGGGCGGCACGGCGGCACAGTGGTTAACACTGCTACCTCACGGCGCCGAGGTCTCCGGTTCCATCCTGGCTCTGGGTCACTGTCCGTGTGGAGTTTGCACATTCTCCCCGTGTCTGCGTGGGTTCTGCCCCCACAACCCAAAGATGTGCAGGGTAGGTGGATTAGCCATGCTAAAATTGCTGCTTAATTGGAAAAAAAAATGAATTTGGTACTCTAAATTCTTAAAAAAAAAAATTGATCCTCCTTGTGTCTGCTTTTAAAATGTACAAACAGAAGAACTAGGAGCAGGGATGTACCATCCGATCCCCCAAGGCTGCGCCACCATTCAATACGATAATGGCTACCTATCACCTCTCCACCTATATCATTAACCTATATCTCTCCATCAGAAGTGCTGCTCTTCAGCATTCCCAAAAAAAACTCTTCAGCCCAACATTCAACAAAGTGTCAGTGCTAGCTCCAGATCTTTTCCTCCCAGTATCCTGGAACATATTATTGTCTTACAACTAGATTTCAACATCTGTCTTGAGACCCTCTAATCTTTTTAAAGAAAAGTGTCCTTTTGCCCACAGTACTCCAGTTGTATCGGTCTAAGTCACATGCAGTTTCCGTTGCAGTGTGCTACTATGGTTTTTTTGTTTGTTATCTTTCTTGACCTCTATCGCCTCTGATACTATAAACCATTCTATCCTCCCCCAATGTGTCTCTTTTTTTACTGCTCACCTCAGAAGGGAACTTTCTTGTGCTCCGCCTTCTTATTTCAGAAGATAATTTCTATGGGATTCTTCTGATTTCTTGTCATAACTGGAAGATCCATGGCAACTCTGGAGAAATGTAGTAGGCCACTGTTTAATAATTGATGCTGGTTTTACTGGGATTTCAATGGTCTGTTGAAGTTACAGCAGTAGACGGAGGGAGCACTAATTGCTGTTTGCCTTGTCTTGCTAAGAAGGTGCTCTTCTCTGCACAATAGACCTGGAGGAAGGACTGACGATCCAATTGTGGAATGCTCCTGTCCAATTATTGCATGGTGGTGTTTATGTTTCAATAAAGGCTGCCCTACTTAGCCCGTTTTGATTTTCTGAATTTGATTTTCCAAATAAACTGCCCTTGCCACTTCTACAGTGTCATCGATTTTAAAGATTTGGATTTCAATTTTATTAAATCCTCAATGTAAGTGCAAGTTCAGTGGCTGCATAGTAGAATGGGCAAGTTTTGTTCATTGTCTGACGATCACCTTTTAAAGAGTGTATAAAGCATGGGAGTGTAATAGTTATGTTATTGAAGCGACTCCCAGAGGTTCAGAGTTCACGTCCCACCATGGCAAGTTCTAAAATTAAATTAAATCGATCTGCCAATTTGTAAAATGGCGGCAGATTTGTCATAAAACCCTAACTGGTTTATCAATAATTTGGAGGAAAATGTAACTGGTCTGATTAGTAAGTTTGCGGATGACACAAAGGTTGGTGGAATTGCGGATAGCGATGAAGACTGTCAGAGGATACAGCAGGATTTAGATCGTTTGGAGACTTGGGCGGAGAGATGGCAGATGGAGTTTAATCTGGACAAATGTGAGATAATGCATTTTGGAAGGTCCAATATAGGTAGGGAATGTATGGTGAATGGTAGAACCCTCAAGACTGTTGGACAGAGAGATCTAGATGTACAGGTCCACAGGTTACTGAAAGGGGCAACACAGGTGGAGAAGGTAGTCAAGAAGGCATATGGCATGCTTGCCTTCATTGGCCAGGGCATTGAGTATAAAAATTGGCATGTTGCAGCTGTATAGAACCTTAGCTCAGCCACACTTGGAGTATAGTGTTCAGTTCTGGTCGCCACACTGCCAGAAGGATGTGAATGCTTTAGAGAGGGTTCAGAAGAGGCAGGATGTTGCCTGTTATGGAGGGTATTAACTATGAGGAGAGGCTGAATAAATTCTGTTTGTTCTCCCTGGAACGACCGAGGGTGAGGGGCGACTTGATAGAGGTCTACAAAATTATGAGGGGCATAGTCCGAGTGGGTAGTCAGAGACTTTTTCCCAGGGTAGAGGGGTCAATTACTAGGGTGCATAGATTTAAGGTGAGAGGGGCAAAGTTTAGAGGAGATGTACGAGGCAAATGTTTTACCCCTGGAACTCGCTGCAAGAGGAGGTGGTGGAAACAGGGACGATAGTGACGTTTAAGAGGCATCTTGACAAATACATGAATGGGATGGGAATAGAGGGATATGGACCCCGGAAGTGTAAAAGACTTTAGTATAGACGGGCAGCATGGTCAGCGCAGCTTGGAGGGCCGAAGGGCCTGTTCCTGTGCTGTATTTTACTTTGTTCTTTGTTCAATGTCCTTCTAGGAAAGGCACCTGCACTGCTACTCAGTCTGAATGTGACTCCAGTCCCATTTTTAATTCTCCGAGTAACGAGGTGTGAGCAATTAATGCTACCTTGCCAGTGTTTCCTGAGTAATGCAATTGGATCAATGGTTCCCCTGTAAAGCATCTTTTTAGTTGAACAATGAGCTGATGGGAGATCGGTGACCTGTTGCTTTAGGTCCTCCAGGAAGCAGGGAAGAGGAACGGGTAAGATAGAAAAAGATTGGAAAAACTCAGCAGGTATGGCAGCGTCGGTGGAGAGAGGAACAGAGTTCACGGTTCGAGTCCCTATAACTCTTCAGAGCGGAGGACACCTGGTCTGGTGAACCTTCAGGAAGGAACTTATAGCTGAAGTTCAAACATCTGCATTTCTTTACTGGAATTGGAGCTGTGGAAATCATAAATAGGAATCTTCATTTAGAATTATATTCCGTTAGCCTCTGCATTATTAAAATATCCCGCAAGTAATCCATATATAGTAAGGGCAAAGTACTCAAATTGTATTAGGGATTCGTTCTGTCAAATGATGATGTTTCAGCTGTTAGGAGTGATTGTGGGTGCTCAAGTCATTTGTTTTACGTGCCTTGTTGCACATGAGCATATTGAGTAAGAAAATGTTATGTGATCCTTAACCTTGTACTGTCTATTGTCTGACCACCCATTCATGTGTGCAAAGCAGTGCAACACATTTTCAGCACTTAACCTCCATTAGATTTCTGCTTCAGTTGTTTTATTTTGTAATATGCTACGTGAACATTTGAAGAATATTTGAGGCATGGTATTTCAAGGTAGTATAAAATTAATGTTCGGATGGGAATATACACTTTTCTGTGGACTAGCTCCACACTATGCTTCTATTTCTCTGCTTCATGAAATTTTAATAGGCATTTTTTAATAACTAGAAATATGACTTTCAGGTATGTACAGTCATCTGAATTCTGTCCAACTCATTGTATTTTCATATCTTTTGACTTATTAGAATTGTTTTTGTACTCTTAATAGAATTTCTGCAACTATGGCACTGTTTTCCTTTGGTCCCCAGTGGGCAGTGTTGTCTTCAATCCCACTCGAAGAATTTGCACTGGCAACTCTTCAGTCAATTTTATACAAGTGCTAGATCTCGTTTCATCTCCCAATAGTGATTTTAGAGTAAGATAATTGACTAAATCCAAGGTGATGATGCGAGTGATATTTTTTAGCTCGCTTTTGTATTGCTGAAAAAAATTAACAGGACCAGAACTAAAACTGACAAAGAAAGAAACAAACCGAACGAACAAATCCATAAATGGGATGCTGCAGTCAAACCAAAAAGATATTCTGCCTCTTTGACATCACTTTGGCTGTTTGCCAATAGGCAAGAGTATGGACTGTACTCAACGACCCATGCTTTCAAAACCCAGAACATGTCTAATGCCAAGAGGTGATTCCGTGATTGGGCAACCAAACAATCCTAAGTGTGCTAAGAAATTTCAGCAGTGACCAATTTGAGATTATCAATTGGGTTCACAATGTAGCTCGCTTGCACTTGCTCGAAGGCACATATATTGATATTCAGGGACCCCTCCTCTCAGGCAAAAATAAATATTTCCAAGCATTACACCGTTCTTGAATAAACAAATGGATGTGGGACAATAGCTGCCTGATGCATTCACCATGGCAACGTCTGGGCCAATCTGAGCCCACTTGCCCACCAATCAGCACTCCTTTTCTCATGCAGTGTCAATAGTTGGTCCTTTTGAAATTTGCCATTCTTGCATTTGTTCCGGGTGCAAGAAGTAAAGCTTTGACACATGTCTCTTTTCAACAATTCTTGAATTCTGTACGCCTGAGTGACTAATAGTTTACTTTTCCACATTGGTGACTTGATCTAGATTGCAATTGAGTGTGACTGGTAGGAATTGTATTTCATACTTCAGGCTGCACAGGGCAAAACACTGCTTTAGGTCGAGGATTTAGCATTTGCTGTTCAGTTTGAAGTTCTTGTGATGTGGGAAATGCAACGTTTTCAATTAATGTAGCACTCTATTAGTAATCCGACATACCTATAAGTGTCGAAAAACATGGACCGCAGAATAGACCTCTTAATCTGAGGAAATAGGATTAATTCTGGAACAACCTGACTGTTTATAGAAGACTACAAATTATTTGTGTCCTGCCCACCTCCAATAAAGATAAACCATTAAAAAAAAGTTACTCAATTTGCATTTAGCATATGGTAACTTCACAGCAACAACTACCGTCCCCTTTTGAAGGGTTGAGGGCGGAGGAATTAGGAGAAGAAGTCGGCAATTCAGCCCCTCGAGCCTCCTCCGCCATCCAATCAGATCATGGCTGATCTCTGAAGAAGTTAACTCACATGCTGCGAGCTGGATATTGTACTTAGACAGGATCAGTTCGCCAAAGAAAATTACTTCGATTCATCTTCAATAAGCGTTCATTATAATGTTTACCAGGCCTAAAGCACAATTGGAAACTATTAGATTCGTATTGGTGCAATATCTGAATACTGACCAGCTTTCATGCTAATTGATCATTAAGAAATGCATTTTGTCTGAACATGGGAAAAATAAATAATAAAGTACGTCCAATTCCCATCCTTATTGGTGTTGAAACATAAAATACAGGCATATGTCAGAAAAGCCAATAAAATAAGTGGCAGATATTGCATTACAGTGTTAAATATCATTGTCAGCAAAAACAGATAATGTTTTCATTGAATAATTTAGATCCATTTACAGATGATGAATATAAGAAATTGTTCTTATGACTTTAAATGTGAAAAGTGCATAAGTCACCAGCATCATGGTCTTGCATATACAAAACCTGTTGGTTAATATTCTATTTAGTGTAATTTTTTAAAATGCAGTTTGGAGTGGGCCATACATTTGCTCAGCTCCAGTGATGTTTTTTATGATGATACGTTTCATTGTCTGTAATTAAAGTTAAGGAGGACAGGGTCATAATGTGGCGTGCTGTACAAGTATTCCATATAATGGAATTTTAACAACTTTTAATTTCTCATAGTTTCCTAACTTTGGTAGGGGTGCTTGGTTGAAGTGCTGCGTAGTAACACGGCACACTTGCACACATCCCGAGGAAGTATGGACAAATTAGCTTTAACAGAGATTTGTCAATGCCAGTGTGAACTGTTTGAAAATAAGGGGTTGCTCATTTAAGACCGAGATGAGGAGAAATGTTTTCTTTTGTTTAAAAAAAAAGTTTTTATTGGTTTTCACATTTTACATTTCACACTTCAGCTCATAAGTTAAATTATATGTTGCATACCCGCACAAAGCAAAACCGAAAAACAAAAGAAAAAAAAACAAGCGAACAAATTGAAGTTTAAAAAAAACAAGAACAAAGAAAACGAAGATGAAAGGGAAGTCACAGACAATCCGAACTCTTCACATATATTTCTAGGTCACTGTTTCTCCTGCTGCGGCCGTGACCCACCTTTTGCTGGTCTGCCTCTGTTATAATCCCCAGTGTGGCCCAAGCGCTTATTCACAGGTGCGTCTTTACCATTTACCTTGAATTTCAGCTTGCCCTTGGGGCCCGCCCCCTGCAGTTTTGTTTCTTGTCTCTCCCGCCTACTTTGCATGATTGCGCCCCCCCCCTCTTCCGTTTATCCTGTTGCTTGTCTGTGGCTCGCCCCACACTCTACTGGCTGCTGGCTACAAACAAATCTTGAAGCAAGTTGGTGAGCAGCTCCCGTGTCTCGTCTTCCAACCCCTGAATGGCAAATTTTATTTTCTGTGCACCACTTTTAGCGGTGTTAGGTTCAACCCTGCGCATGTGGAGATGGAGTTCACCATGTGCAGTTCTTCATGTCAAGAGTCCTTCCCCTACTTTATGCCTAGTTCTTCCTCCCATTTTTCTCTTGTCTCATCCAGGAGGAGCATACCTGTTGCCAGCAGTTACCTATACAGGTCCCCACAGTTATTCTCTCCCCCCCCCCCCCCCCCCCCCCCCCCAATCCCTAGGTCGCCCTTGACCCAACAGTTCCTCAACTAGTGAATGTCATGGTAACTGGGGGTACGTCGTTGTTTCCTTGCGGAGAAAGCTTTTGAACTGTATGTGTCTCATTTTGTTTCCTTTTGGTAGTTGGAAGTTCTCTGTGAGTTCCTCCAGGGTCGCTACTCTGTGTTCTGAACCGGGTCTTATTTCCACCTTTTTGAAGGTGGCGTCCATTACTGGGGGAGTAAACTTGTGGTTGTTACAGATGGAGGCCATAGTGGACATTTTGGTTCGACAAAGTACTGTCTCATCTGGTACCATTTGGTCTACGGTATTAAAGAAGGTCTTGGGGATGTAGATTGAGGGGGTGGGGGTTCACTTCAGCTCCCCCCCCCTTCACTTCTCATCTATCAAGGTTGAACTCCATCTGCCACTTCTCAGCCAACCTCTGCATCCTGTCAATGTCCTGTTGTAACCTGCAACAACCCTCAACACTATCTACAACTCCCCCAACTCTCTGTCATCGGCAAACTTACTAACCCACCCTTCCACTTCCTCATCCAAGTCATTTATAAAAACCACAAAGAGCAGAGGTCCGACAACAGATCCTTGCGGGACACCACTGGTCACCGACCTCCAGGCGGAATACTTTCCATCCACAACCACTCGCTGTCTTCTTTCAGCCAGCCAATTCTGTATCCAGACAGTCAAATTTCCTTGTATCCCAACTTTCTGAATGAGCCTACCATGGGGAACCTTATCAAATGCCTTACTGAAATCCATACACACCACATCCATTGCCCGACCTTTATCAATATGTCTCGTCATATCCTCAAAGAATTCAATGAGGCTTGTGAGGCATGACCTGCCTCTCACAAAGCCATGCTGACTATCTTTAAGTTTTCCAAGTGCTCTTCTTTTAAATCTTTGACAATTGACTCTAGTATTTCCCCCACTAGCGACATCCAATTGACTGGTGTATAATTCCCTATTTTCTTTAAACCTCCCTTTTTAAATAGTGGGGTTACATTAGCTACTCTCCAATCTGTAGGAACTATCCCAGAGTCCATAGGATCTTGGAAGATGACGACCAATGCATCTATTATTTCTAGGGCCACTTCCTTAGGTACTCTGGGATGTAGTCCATCAGCCCCTGGGGATTTATCGCCCTTCAATTCACCAATTTCTGCATCACCATTTCCGTACTAATACTGATTTCCTTCAGTTGCTCCCTCTCACTGAACCCTGTGTTCCCCAACTTTTCCGGGGTGTTATTTGTGTCCTCCTTTGCGAAGAGAGAACCAAAGTATGTATTTAGTTGGTCAGCCATTTATTTGTTACCCATTATAAACTTCCTGGCTTCACCAATCGTTTTCTCTTCACATCCCTGTTGAAGCTTTTGCAGTCGTTTTTTATGTTCCCAGCAGACTAAGCTGGATCGATTCTTGATTGACGAGGGGGGTGAAAGATTATTGGGGGTAAGTCGGACTGTGAGGTTGAAGTTATTATCAGTTCGAGGGGTTGAGTGGTCTGCTCCTAATTTGTATGTTCATATATAATTGAAATTATGACATAATATAATCTTTATTGTCACAAACAGGTTTATAATTAACACTGCAATTAAGTTACTGTGAAAATCTTGTCGCCACACATTCTGGCACCTGTTCGGGTACACAGAGGGAGAATTGAGAAGGTCCAAATTACCCAACAGCACGTCTTTCCAGACTTGTGTAAGGAAACCGGAGCACCCGGAGGAAACCCACGCAGACACGGAGAGCGTGCAGATTCCACACAGACAGTGACCCAAGCCGGGAATTGAACTTGGGACCCTGGAGCTGTGAAGCCACGGTGCTAACCACTGTGCTACCCTGCCGCACATACTGGTTTAAATCACTGACCGATCATTAATTCATGCGTTGGCTACAATCAATCAGCATTAAAATAAATTTCACAATGCGTTTCTGAAAATGCTCTGCTCTGTCAGTGTCCCTGGAGTGAACAGATGAGTTTTTAAGGTGTGAATTCTTTATCTGCATATGTTCTCTTTCTGTAATTCGAGGAGTAGCTAAACCCATGTGACCCACACAGAGTGAAAGACGTATTGGTTACTTATTGGCATGTAAACTTGTTTCTTGGGCAACATAGAAAAATCACGGTCCTGCTAATTTGTAGGAATGATCTTTTCACAAATGGGTGGACATTGCATTTGGATTTGCCAAGTCTTGTCAATGAAAGTTGATGACTATTGACTTCAATTAAGATCTCCAACGCGGACGTATATACCTCGGCCAGTATATGCAAGACGTATACTAATAGAAGTAGCCACTTAATCTCATCTAAAAAAATTTATACATAATCTGTAGAATTTCCTGTACGATAAAGGTTTAAAACCTGGTTTTCCTCAGAATCACATTTCATATATTTCAGATTTTCGTGACCAATAGTTGACGTGCACAATACTTTGAGCTGTTGAAAACAATAGAAGGTTCAACATTTAAGCACATTTAATGAACATAATGGGAGCACTTTAAAACCAGTTTTTTATGGCTCATTTCTGCCACTAAAAAGAGGGATTTGATGGAAAAACCAGGAGCCTATTCTTTGACGCTGGTCGGCAAGAATATGAACGAAAACAGTGTTGGTATGAAAAGCAGCGTTTGAATGACAGAAAACAGTGCTAATCCCTGGGGTTTCCCCTCCACTTCCTCCTGGTACTCTGAACTCACTTGCCTATGTATCAATACAGGGGCACCCAAATTACACTGCTCCTTCCCAGCTGTCAGTAACTCACCATTTAAACATATTTATCTTCTCTGATCCAAGTTGTATGATCCCATGTTTCCCCACAATTTGTATAAGTTTGCAGACCGAGTCTATATCTCTGTCCTTTTTTCAAACTTTCCACTTCCATCTGCACAGCTTACTGTGCCTCTTAACTTAATGTCACCTGCAAACTAGGACATGCAATTCTATTCCTTCATCCAAGTTATTAAAATAACAAGGGAAAAACCTGAGCCCCCCGAGTGCATATCTTTGGGAATTAGTGCGTGTCGCACCCTGTCAATCAGAGGGTGTTAACGTTTATTTCTACTGACTGCCACGACACAGCCAATATTCCCCCCCCCCCCCTATTTCAATCCTGATTTGCTTGACGCAATTTGGCATCATGCTTGTTTAGTTGATGCTTAAGAATGGTTGCTATGATTTTATTCTGCAGACTCAACAAGGTGAAATGAAAAAAATTGGTGAAATGAAATGGTTAAGGTGTAAATGCAGGATATATATTAGCCAGCCGTGACCAAATGTTAACACTTAGGCTGATGTCTCCCACCTGACCATTTTGTTTCCATCGAGGTCGCTTTCTTTTATGCAAAAGTTAATAGTCGTTTGGTATTGAGTATTGCTGAAAAAGGATGCATGCTATCGAAACTTTACATCCAGCAATAATCAGAGTAGCTCGCAAGAAGCTCCTGTGGACTCCATGGCAACGCCTCCACCAATCAGAGTCCACATGCCAACTAATCAACACACTCCTCATGCAATATAAATTGCTGTTCCCTCTACAATTGGTATTTCTTGTGAGCTGCCCTGATCAGCGCAAGATGAAAGGCTTGTTAGCATGACTCTTTTTTCAGCAATATTACAAGGTAATACTTTGTTGGAGCCAAACATGGGTGCACCTACAACCCTTGACATAGGAAAAGTGGGAGATTTGCTACTTGTTTTTTTTAAAGCAGTGTACTATAGCATCGCCGCCTGTTCCTTTCTGCCACTGGTGTGTGTATTGCTGTTGGAGCTCAACTCCTTCAGAATTTTGTAGGTTTCAATGTGATTGCTTCTCGTTCTAAACTCCAGAGACTATACACCCGATTTACTCAGCCTCTCATCATAGAACAGCCCCTTCATCCCATGGGCCAATTTAGAGAACCTTCACAGTATCCGCTCCAATACAAGTATATCCTTTCTTAAATGTGAAGACCAAAACGGCACACGGTACTGCATGTGATCTCAGTCAAACCCTGTACAACTGTAGAAAGATGTTTTTATTCATGAACTCAAATCCCCCTTGCAATAAAGGCCAATAAAGGGAGGTGCTATTAATCTTGCAGAAATGTTGAGAACATAGACCAGTACAGTACAGCACAGTACAGGCCCTTAGAACATAGAACATAGAACAGTACAGCACAGAACAGGCCCTCGATGTTGTGCCGAGCAATGATCACCCTACTCAAACCCACGTATCCACCCTATACCCATAACCCAACAACCCCCCCCCCACCTTACTTTTTAGGACACTATGGGCAATTTAGCATGGCCAATCCACCTAACCCGCACATCTTTGGACTGTGGGAGGAAACCGGAGCACCCGGAGGAAACCCACGCACACACGGGGAGGACGTGCAGACTCCGCACAGACACTGACCCAGCTGGGAATCGAACCTGGGACCCTGGATCTGTGAAGCATTTATGCTAACCACCATGCTACCATGCTGCCCCGAAGCATGCATGCCTTCAGCCCACGATGTTGTGCCAACCATTTATCCTAATCTAGGATCAACCTAACCTACACCCCTTCAATTTATTGCTGTCCATTTGTCTATCTAAGAGTTGCTTAAATGTCCCTAATGACTCTGACTCCACCACCTCTGCTGGCAGTGCATTCCACACACCCACCACTCTGTGTAAAGAAACTACCTTTGACATGTCCCGTATTCCTTCCACCAATCACCTTAAATTAAGTCCCCTCGTGACAGCCATTTCCACCCTGGGGAAAAGTCTCTGGCTATCCAGAGAAATTCTTGAACTTCTGTCACCATCATATCTGTGTGTCCTTTGCAAAGACCAGAAGCAGCATTACAAGATCAGACAATGCTGAAGTATTTTGAATACAAGGCAGTTGAAAAGTTGAGACTAGTGCTAGTTTAACTTCCAATTTCCTGTCCTGATTGCAGGCTACGGGTTATTTAAAGAGAAAACTAGTGTGTTGGGAATTTCTGCTTGCGCTTGCATGATTATAAATTAAACTTAATAAACATTTGAGGCCCATGGAATGATTACTTTGAGCTAGACTTCTCTCTGGGCCCAGAAGGAATAAATTAAAGTTTTGAAATTCTGGATCAAAGCCCAAGAGATAACTAGAATAAATTACTGCAACAAGTAACAATACCTAATATTTGATTAAATTGCCAACATTTTTTCATCTTGCATAAAGCTAGTTCATCTCCTGTGCATTAGTTGAATCATGTGCTATTTTATAATGGCAGGACTTGTGTACCCATTGTAACACTGTATTAAGTTATGGCATTGGTGACTGGGTTCTGTGGATTAGATCTTGCCTATTGCATACTGATGTTGGATTGCCAGACCCCTGAAAGAACGGAATATTATATTTTTTTCTTTTGGCGGGATGTGGGTGTTGCTAGCTAGGCCACTATTCTTATGCCCATTGCTAATTGCCCTTGAGAGGGTGATGGTGAGCTGACGCCTTGAATCACTGAAGTCTATGAGTTGTAGATACTGTGAGGGAGGGAGCCCCAGGAATTTGTCCCAGCGATGGTGAAGGAATGGCGATATGGTTCCAAGTTGGACCCAAAGATGTGCAGGTTCGGTGGATTGGCCACGCTAAAATGTCCCTTAATTGAAAAAAATAATAATTGGGTACTCTAAATTTATTTTTTAAAAAAGGTTCCAAGTTGGCATGGTGAGTGGTTTGGGGGGAGGTTGCAATAGGTGGGTTCATTTGCATCTGAGGTAGACGTCATAATTTGGAAGGTGTTGTTGAAGGAGGTTTGGTGAGTTGCTGCAGTGTATCATATAGATGACGTACACTGCTGCCTTTTTGTGCCAGTGGTGGAGGGAATGGATATTGCAGGTAGTGGATGGGGTGCCAATCAAGTGGGCGACTTAGTCCTGGATCGTGTTGAGCTTCTTGAGTGTTGTTGGAGCTGCACTCATCCAGGCAAGTGGAGAGTATTCCATCACACTCCTGACTTATGCCTTGGAGATGGTGGATAGCCTTTGGTCAGTCAGGAGGCCTGAGTTGCTCTTGTCCCCCAGTATTTATATAGCTGGTCCAGTTCATCATCTGGTCAATGGTAACTCCCAGGATGCTGATCGTAGGGGAATTCAGTGATAGTAACACTATTTAATTCAAGGAAATATGGTTTGATTCTCTCATTGAAGATGGTCATGGCCTGGCACTTGTGTAATGTGAATGTTACTTGCCACTTATCAACCCAAGCCTAAAGGATGTCTGGGTCTTGCTTCATATGGGCATGAACTGCTTCATGATCTGAGAAGTTGTGAATGCTATTGAACGTGCTGCAATCATCAGCTAACATCCCCACTTCTGACCTTATAATGGAGGGAAAGTCATTGCTGTTGCAGCCGAAGATGGTTGGGCCCAGAACACTACTCGGAGGAACTTCTAAAGTGATGTCTTGCAACTGAGATGATTGGCCTCCAACAACCACAATCATCTTCCTTTATACTAGGTATGATTCCAATCTGTCGAGAGTTTTCTCCTCAGTTTCCATTGACTTCAGTGTTGCTATAGCGCCTTGATGTGGCCCTGGATGTCAAGGGCAGTCACACTCGCCTCACCTCTGGATATCAGCACTTAGTCCACATTTGGACAAAGGTTGTAATGAGGTCAGGAGTTGAGTGGCCCTGGCAAAGCCCAGCCTGAGTATCGTCAACAGGCCTTTTCTGAATAAGTGCAGCTTGATGACCCCTTTCATTACTTTACTGATAATAAAGAGTAGTCTGATGGGGTGGTAATTGGCCAGGCTGGATTTGTCCTTTTTCTTGTGGACAGGACATACGTGGACCGCACTGGAGCAATCTATTTATGGGCGCAGCTCATTCTGGAGCTGAAATGTTGTCGGGACCATTGCAGCATCCATTGCCATCAGCAGTTTCTTGATAGCTTGTGAATCGAATAGGCTGAAGAAAGGCATTTGTGATGCTGGGGACCTCAGAAGGAGGTCGAGATGAATCACCACTTGGCATTTCTGGTAAATTGTTACAAATCCTTCAGCCTTGTCTTTTGCACTGATGTGCTGGCCTTCCCCATCCTTGGAGATGGGGATATTTGCGGATCCTCCTCCAATATATAAATAGACAGCTATCTCTTGTAGCGTTGCCTTGGTGAGTCAGAGGATTTGCTCTGGAACATTATATGATGGAACACCTAGTGCATTATTCAATGCAATTGATCTGTGGTTTTGCTGATGGAGATAATATCTGTTTAGTTGGTTCACGGGCAAAAGTGCTCCAATCACAGTGCTCAGAAAGTAAATACTTGCATTTCTGTCTTGGAGCACTCAACTTAAAATGGATTACTTCAATTTGCATCTGCTTGTCAAAAATTTTGGATTTTCAGCCCCTGTGACTTCCATTCCAGTTTTCCATAGATGGTGCATCTGCATCTGACCGTAGCTGTTTAGAAAGTCAAAGGCTTGATGAATGATCCTCCTCCAGCCCGGGGGTTGGCCAGTGGAGCTACTAATGAAATAAAAGCAGAAAATGTTGGACGTACTCAGCAGGTCTGACAGTATCTATGGAGAGTGAAACAGAGTTAATGTCTCAGGTCGATAACCCTTTGTCGGAACCAAATGAAGCTGTCCTGTGTAGGTATGGGTTCCTGGAAGCTAAAATCTGCTGAATTTGAATGAAGCCATTCTTAACGACCTCTTGCTTGAAGCTGATGTGATTTGTACGAAGTACCAATTTGGACAGGCATTTTTTGTCTGACTCAAATCCACATTCCTGGAAGCTGTGGTAGATTTAATTTCTCAACCACTGAAGTTAGTTTGGACAATTGATCAGAATTTATTCCTCAGCCACATAGTCAATGATTCGGAAATGTAAAATTACTGTTAAACAGGCAATCGTTTTTAAACAACAATATTGTCTATACAGAATGAATGATCAGTTCAACAATTTTCAGTATACTGGTAAAGGAAGAATGTTGACCAAATATGGATAGAAGGTCCTGCTCTCTGTATTGTGCTGTGAGCTCTTCAATAGTGACTTAAACAGAGAGACAGGGCCTTATTTAACATCATATCTTGAGGATGGCAGAGGTTTTAAAAAAAAATCTAATTATGGTTGGTGACTGTCTCTTTGAATTTAGCCAAAGTACTCCCGAATGAAATCCAGGTCTGAGGCATTTAAGAAATCTAGGCACGACGTCTGCAAAGCCATCAGGAACACCAAGAGACAATACCACACTAAGCTAGAGCCACAGACGAACAACACAGACTCTCGTCAGTTGTGGCGAGGCTTAAACAAGATAACGGGCTGCAAGGCAAAGCAGAGTAGAATCTCCAGCAACAGTGCAACCCCCTCCGATGAACAACGATGCATTCAATGCTAGTTGGCAGGAAGCCAACAAACTTGTCAACTGCCCCAACAATCTCGGACATACCCATACTTACTGTCACAGCCTCAGAAGTCAGATCAGCCTTCTTGAAAGTAAACCCAAAGAAAACACTCAGATCCTGCATGGACCAACTGATGGGTTTGTTCGCAGACATCTTCAACGTCTCCCTATTCTGTTCTGAGTTCCCCCCTTCTTCAAGAAGACCACCATCATACCGGTGCCAAAGAAGAACCAGGCAACGTGCCTGAACAACTACCGTCGAATGGCCTTGACATCTATCATTATGAAGTGCCCCAAGAGATTGGTCATGGGACACATCAACTCCATACTTCCAGAAAGTCTTGATCCACTGCAATTTGCATTCCGCCACAATCAGTTCACAGCAAACGCTATCTCCCTGCCCCTGCACTCATCCGACAAATACCTACGTCAGACTCCTACATTGACTACAGCTCCGCCTTCAACACCATAATCCCAGCCAAGGTCATATCCTAACTCCAAAACTCTCTGCAACTGGATCCTCGATTTCCTGACCTATAGAGCACAATCAGCAAGGATAAACAATGACAGTTCCTCCATGATAGTCGTGGCCCTGCAAGGCTGCATACTTAGCCCCCTAACATACTCTTTATACACACACGACTATGTGGCAAAATTTGGCTCCATCTCCAACGACAAGTTTGTTAATGACATGACCGTAATAAGTCGGATCTCAAACAATGATGAGCCAGAGTACAGGAGGGATTTAGAGAACGTAATGGCATGGTGCAATGACAACAATCACTCCCTCAATATCAGCAAAATTAAAGGGCTGCTCACTGACTTCAGGAAGCAAAGTATCGTACACACCCCTGTCTGCATCAATGGTTCCGAGGTGGAGATGGTTGACAGCTTCAAATTCCTAGGTGTGCAGGTCACCAACGTCGACGCTACGACCAAGAAAGAAGAACTGTGCCTCCACTTCCTCGGGAAACTAAGGAAAATTGCCACGTCTCATTGACTCTTACCAATGTTTTTAGAGATGCGCTACAGAAAGCATCCTATCTGGCTGCATCACAGCTTGGTGTGGCAAGCCTGGTCCAAGACCGTAAGAAATTACAGAGAGTTGTGAACATAGTCCAGTCCGTCACGCAAGCTCCCTTCCCATCCATTGACTCTGTCAACACCTCCAGCTGCCTTGGGAAAGCGGGCAGCATAATCAAAGATCCCTTCCACCCAGGTTATTCTCTCGTCCAACCTCTTCCATCGGGCAGAAGATACATAAGTCTGAGAACATGCACTAACAGATTCAGAAACAACTTCTTCCCGCTGTTACCAGACTCCGGAATGACCCTCCTATGGACTGAACTGATCACTCTACGCATCTTCTCTACCGTTGTTAGCACTATTCTCCATATGCTTCACCCGATGTCTGTGTCTACGTATTTGCATTGTGTATTTATCGTATGTCCCATGTTTTTTCATATGGAACAATCTGGCTTGATTGTACACGCACAACTTTTCACTGTACCTCGATACACGTGACAAATCTATGAGCAAATCTACATAATTGTTTTGTGTTTTCCATCAAAGGGGCTTAATCATTTTGTATTGCATTTAAATTTACTGCGTGCTTTTTAAAAAGAATTGATTCTGTACTCGAACATCTAGAAGAAGAGTGGCCAGAGTCAGAGTTCTCTGTCCATGCGCCGTATTGGCAGGACAATATCTTTCCGTCCCACAGTTCTTGCATCAAGCTAGGAAGCAAGCTTGCGACCGAAGAAGGAAGTCTTATCCAAAGTGAAATTTTCAAATATATTAGAGGTCTTCAGGAAATGCAGAATTTAATTATAATTTCTAATTTGATTGCTGGAAAAGAATTAGAAAGCAAACCAACATTATCGGTGTTTTTTATTTTAACTGTAATATGTTTTCCGACACTGCCCAATCAACAAATGTAGTATTAGTGTGAAGTGAATTAAAAAATACCGTCAGAAATCTTGTAGCCAGTGGCTTACGACCTAAAGGTCTTCAATTTGCACAGATCTGATTAAGGAGAAGGTCTGTTTTGATGATTGCCAAAAGGACCGACGTTTGCAAGCACAATCGCTGTACCAAAACTAGACAGACCTGACTCCTCCCATTAATTATATAATCTGCCCGCAGGTCCCAAGACCTGCTTAGCTAGGACTAAACACTGCTCCCTCATAAATTATCTACATCCCAGGGAATCTCCAGCAAACCGAACAATATCCTATTCGCCATCTATATGTAAACAAGTAAATAGTTAGAAACATTGGTTACCTGACTTTTATGACTTAATTGCCTTAGGAAACAACTGCCGGTATGTATTTTAATAACATTACCGCCAAAAATATATATCAATTTTTGTATTCATCACAGTTTATTGAAAGAATTAACTGTATGAATCAAAGTGTTTTAAAACCCATTATATTCATTGTCTTCGCTAGTGTAAAGAGTTCATTAAATTCATGCGCAAGTCACTTTGAGTCAGATGTGGAGCTATGCACCCCCCCCCCCCCCCCCCCCGGGCGACAAATCCTTTCCATCCCTTGAGTTGGATATTCCATATTGTTTTCAATGTTCGGACGGCACTTTGTGCACTACTAGCATCACATGATTTGATGGCAACACCACACTGAGCATCAAGTAGGACGGTGCATATTTTCCATCCTTTGTGAACATAGAATTTGCAGTGCAGAAGGAGGCCATTCGGCCCATCGAGCCTGCACCGGCCCTTAGAAAGAGCACCCCATTTAAGCCCATAGCACCACCAATACCCGTAACCCAGCAATCCCACCCAACCCCTTTGGACACTAAGGGCAATTTAGCATGGCCAATCCACCTAACCTGCACGTCTTTGGACTGTGGGAGGAAACCGGAGCACCCGGAGGAAACCCACGCAGGCACGAGGAGAACGTGCAGACTCCACACAGTGACCCAAGCCGGGAATCAAACCTGGGACCCTGGAGCTATGAAGCGACAATGCTAACCACTGTGCTACCGTGCCGCCCACGGTAGTGAAGGTTTACTCTCTGTTAACCATCCCACATGGTGAGAACATGACCCTTGAGTGGCGCGTCGAAGCACACCTCCAAAGGTTAAACTACAGAACTTCGACCCCCGTGCAACTATAATGAAATCAAAATCGCTTATTGTCACAAGTAGGCTTCAAATGAAGTTACTGTGAAAAGTCCCTAGTCGCCACATTCCGGCGCCTGTTCGGGGAGGCTGGTACGGGAATTGAACCATGCTGCTGGACTGCCTTGGTCTGCTTTAAAAGCCAGCTCTTTAGCCCACTGTGCAAAACCAGCCTCTCCATAACATGTGGAAGTTATTTCTTCACAGGCGCCACTTGATCTCAGTGGTTATATGGAATATGACATGTCCCATATACTAATGTTTGTGTGGATCATTCTGGGCTACCTGTCTGATTCAGTAGTTAATATTTCTGTCTTCAGATTTTTCATGGGTGTAATGTTTTGCCCTCACTCTTGAGGATTGGATCTGGTACGGTATGGAACATTTGTTTTCGCCTCCTGTGATCGCATCAGACATTTATAGACAGCGAAAACTATGGCTAAGGCGGATGTTAAAATTCCTGCATATATTGCTCTAAACCTAATGTCAAACCATCTGCCACTATATGAAAATTGTGCTTGTTTACTGTATAATTTATCCTGTTGAGTAAGATGGTTATATTTAGTTGTGAATTATTTGGTACAGATTCATCTTATTTCATTTATAATTCTGAGTTGTAAAGATCAGAGATTTTGGCCTTGTCTAACTGTGTTGGGCCCGAACTTGGATGACTTTTAAAGCTACCACTTTGTTCAATAAAAGTAGAAAATGCTGGAAAATGCAGAATCTGTGGAGAGGGCGACAAGAGTTAATGTTTCAGGCTGGAGAAAAAGTTGGCTGTAAAAGGAATCGTGTGTGTATAAAATGTGGTGGCAGAGGGTTACAATGTAATCAGTTTGCCACGTGTACCCGCAACAAAGAAATTGTTAGGTCGGTATATCTGGCAGCTTGCTTCCTCTACATTCTGATTTGATTTAGTGAAATTTGAAATGGGTCAATGGCTTGAAATCCAGTAACAGGGGCAGGTTTAGCCTGTTGGATACCTGAGAGCGACTTTTTTTTTGGGGGGGGGGGGGGGGGGGGGGGGGATTTCCTCGGACCTGTTCTATGGCAATTCAATGAAATTTACTATTGATGTGTGTGTTATTGATGTGTTTGCCAATCTCAGTTAACTTCAGCAAAGTGTTTGTCATATGAGCAGAACAAATACTACTTGCAGAAGGTTACCCTTTTATGTTTAGTTTGGAATAGGTGAAGTTCAGGAAGACCCATTAAAAAGTGTAAACAAGTCGAGCTTTTTTTTGTATCAAAAAAAAGCTGTGATCTTCACAGAGATGCTCATGCTTCTAAAGAGTTAATAGAAGTGGCTGCATATATATTGTAGTGACCTTCAAAAATAGTTTGAATGAGGTAAACCCACTGGGGTCAGAGTTATTTTGAAACCATCATAAGCATCCAAGTGTAGATTGACAAATTTGCTTGTTGCATGAAATAAATCCAATGCATCACCATATTGATGCAGTAATTTTGACCTTGATGTGTAGTTTTAAATATAGAATATTATGTGCTTCTGCAGAAGATGGATTGAAAGGCAGCACGGTGGCCTAGTGGTTAGCATTCCTGCCCCCCGGCGCCGAGGTCCCAGGTTCGATCCCGGCTTTGGGTCACTGTCCGTGAGGAGTTTGCACATTCTCCCCGTGTTTGCGTGGGTTTCGCCCCCACAACCCAAAGATGTGCAGGGTAGGTGGATTGGCCATGCTAAATTGCCCCTTGATTGGAAAAAATGAATTGGGTGCACTAAATTTATAACAAAAAAAAAAGATGATGAATTGAGGCTCAGCAGGTTCCTACCAATCCTAAATACGTGTTGTCGAAACATTTTCTTGGAGCAGGTGACAGAAGCGGCTTTTATTGCTTTGAGGATCGATCCGACAAATGAGGCAAGATTTTAAACTTGCCCCGATGGGAGGAACAGTTGCAATATTTCTTACCGTCAAACTGTAAGATGTTTTCTGTACAGTCTTGAGTGTTCTTGGGGGAAATTAGTACTCATCATTTCCTTGGCCAATGTACATGAAAAACTAAGTTATAGTATTTCATGTTGCTTGGTTGAGTAGACTTCAGAGGTTTCCATTCTATCTGTGACTCAAAAGGAGGAAAACCTCATTGTATTTCAACAGTAACATAGAACATAGAACAGCACAGAACAGGCCCTTCGGCCCTCGATGTTGTGCCGAGCAATGATCACCCTACTCAAACCCACGTATCCACCCTATACCCGTAACCCAACAACCCCCCCCTTAACCTTACTTTTTAGGACACTACGGGCAATTTATCATGGCCAATCCGCCTAACCCGCACATCTTTGGACTGTGGGAGGAAACCGGAGCACCCGGAGGAAACCCACGCACACACGGGGAGGACGTGCAGACTCCGCACAGACACTGACCCAGCCAGGAATCGAACCTGGGATCCTGGAGTTGTGATGCTAACCACCATGCTACCGTGCTGCCCTAACCTTTTTAATTGACATTTCATCCAGGATTACTGTTGGGAACATGAATGGTTTGCATTTCACTCTTAACTGGAAACAGACCAGTCTCTCAATTGATGTGGGAAACGCCCAGAGAATTGGGGGTTTGGGGGGGGGGGGGGGGGGGGGGGGGGGCGGGGGGGGGTGAGCAGTGATGGAAAACGGTTCCTGTCGCCCCTCTTCCCCCCCCCCACCGTCCCTCTCGCCCCCCCCCACACCCCTTCCCTCTCGCCCCCCCCGTCCCTCTCCGCCCACCCACCCTCTCGTCCCCCCCCCCCTCCGTCCCTCTCCGCCCCTCCCCGTCCCTCTCGCCCCTCCCCGTCCTTCTCGCCCCTCCCCGTCCCTCTCGCCCCCCTCCCCGTCCCTCTCGCCCCCCCCGTCCCTCTCCCCCCCCGTCCCTCTCGCCCCCCCCCCCCCCCCCCCGTCCCTCTCGCCCCCCTCCCGTCCCTCTCGCCCCCCCCCCGTCCCTCACCCCCCCCCCCCCCCCCCCCGGCCCCCCCCCTCTCTCGCCCCCCCGTCCCTCTCTCGCCCCCCCACCCCCCCCCCCCCGTCCCTCTCACCCCTCCCCGTCCCTCTCCGCCCCTCCCCGTTCCTCCTCTCCCCCCCCCCGTCCCTCTCGCCCCCCCCCCCGTCCCTCTCTCTCGCCCCCCCCCGTCCCTCTCGCCCCCCGTCCCTCTCGCCCCCCCCCCCCCCCCCGTCCCTCTCGCCCCCCCGTCCCTCTCGCCCCCCCGTCCCTCACGCCCCCCCCCCCCCCCCCGGTCCCCCCCCCCCCCCCCACCCCCCCCCCCCCGTCCCTCTCGCCCCCCCCCCCCCCCCCCCCCCCCCCGTCCCTCTCACCCCCCCCCCCCCCCCCCCCCCCCCCCCCCCCCCGCCCCCGTCCCCTCGCCCCCCCCCTCCCCGTCCCTCCGGCCCCCCCCTCCCTCCGGCCCCCCTCCCTCCGGCCCCCCCCCCTCCCTCCGGCCCCCCCTCCCTCCGGCCCCCCCCCCCTCCCTCCGGCCCCCCCCCCTCCCTCCGGCCCCCCCCCTCCCCCTCCGGCCCCCCCCCCCCTCCCTCCGGCCCCCCCCCCTCCCTCCGGGCCCCCCCTCCCTCCGGCCCCCCCCCCCCTCCCTCTCGCTCCCCCAACCTTCTCGCCCCAGCCCCTCCCCCTCGCCCCACCCCCTCCCTCTCGCCCCAGCCCCCTCCCTCGTCGCCCCAGCCCCTCCCTCTCGCCCCCAGCCCCCTCCCTCTCAGCCCCCGCCCCTCCCTCTCGCCCCAGCCCCCTCCCTCTCGCTCCAGCCCCCTCCCTCTCGCCCCAGCCCCCTCCCTCTTTCGCTCCCCCAACCTTCTCGCCCCAGCCCTCCCCCTCGCCCCAGCCCCCTCCCTCTCGCCCAGCCCCCCCCCCCCCCCCCCCCCCCCCCCCCCCCCCCCCCCCGTCCTCTCGCCCCCCCCCTCCCCGTCCCTCCGGCCCCCCCCTCCCTCCGGCCCCCCTCCCTCCGGCCCCCCCCTCCCTCCGGCCCCCCCCCCTCCCTCCGGCCCCCCCCCCCCTCCCTCCGGCCCCCCCCCCTCCCTCCGGCACCCCCTCCCTCCGCCCCCCCCTACCCTCCGGCCCCCCCCTCCCTCTCGCTCCCCCCAACCTTCTCGCCCCAGCCCCTCCCCCTTGCCCCAGCCCCCTCCCTCTCGCCCCAGCCCCCTCCCTCTCGCCCCAGCCCCCTCCCTCTCGCTCCAGCCCCCTCCCCTCTCGCTCCAGCCCCCTCCCTCTCGCCCCAGCCCCCTCCCTCTCGCCCTAGCCCCCTCCCTCTCGCCCCAGCCCTCTCCCTCTCGCCCCAGCCCTCTCCCTCTCGCCCCAGCCCCCTCCCTCTCGCCCCAGCCCCCCCCTCTCGCCCCAGCCCCCTCCCTCTCGCTCCAGCCCCCTCCCTCTCGCCCCAGCCCCCTCCCTCTCGCCCCAGCCCCCTCCCTCTCGCCCCAGCCCTCTCCCTCTCGCCCCAGCCCCCTCCCTCTCGCCCCAGCCCTCTCCGTCTCGCCCCAGCCCTCTCCCTCTCCCCCACCCCTCTCCCTCTCGCCCCAGCCCCCTCCCCCTCTCCCCAGCCCTCTCCCTCTCCCCCCCCCCCCGCCCTCTCCCCCTCTCGCCCACCCTCTCCCCCTCCCCCCCCCCCCCCCCCCCTCTCCCCCTCGCCCCAGCCCTCTCCCCCTCGCCCCAGCCATCTCCCCCTCCCCCTCGCGCCCCCCTCTCCCCCTCGCCCCAGCCCTCTCCCCCTCTCGCCCCAGCCCTCTCCCCCTCGCCCCAGCCCTCTCCCCCCTCGCCCCCCCCTCTCCCCCTCGCCCCAGCCCTCTCCCCCTCGCCCCAGCCCTCTCCCCCTCGCCCCAGCCCTCTCCCCCTCGCCCCAGCCCTCTCCCCCTCGCCCCAGCCCTCTCCCCCTCGCCCCAGCCCTCTCCCCCTCGCCCCAGCCCTCTCCCCCTCGCCCCAGCCCTCTCCCCCTCGCCCCAGCCCCTCCCCCCTCGCCAGCCCTCTCCCCCTCGCCCCTGCCCTCTCGCCCTCGCCCCTGCACCCTCGCCCCTGCCCTCTCGCCCCTGCCCTCTCGCCCCTGCCCTCTCGCCCCTGCCCTCTCGCCCCTGCCCTCTCGCCCCTGCCCCCTCGCCCCTGCCCTCTCGCCCCTTCCCTCTCGCCCCTGCCCCGCCCCTGCCCTCTCGCCCCTGCCCTCTCGCCCCTGCCCTCTCGCCCCTGCCCTCTCGCCCCTGCCCTCTCGCCCCTGCCCTCTCGCCCCTGCCCTCTCGCCCCTGCCCTCTCGCCCCTGCCCTCTCGCCCCTGCCCTCTCGCCCCTGCCCTCCCCCCCCCTCCCTCTCGCCCCTGCCCTCTCGCCCCTGCCCTCTCTCTGCTCCCCTGCCCTCTCGCCCCTGCCTCTCGCCCCTGCCCTCTCGCCCCTGCCCTCTCGCCCCTGCCCTCTCGCCCCTGCCCTCTCGCCCCTGCCCTCTCGCCCCTGCCCTCTCGCCCCTGCCCTCTCGCCCCTGCCCTCTCGCCCCTCCCTCTCGCCCCTGCCCTCTCGCCCCTGCCCTCTCGCCCCTGCCCTCTCGCCCCTGCCCTCTCGCCCCTGCCCTCTCGCCCCTGCCCTCTCGCCCCTGCCCTCCGCCCCTGCCCTCATCGCCCCTGCCCTCTCGCCCCTGCCCTCTCGCCCCTGCCCCCTCGCCCCTGCCCTCTCGCCCCTGCCCTCTCGCCCCTGCCCCTCGCCCCTGCCCTCCTCGCCCCTGCCCTCTCGCCCCTGCCCTCTCGCCCCTGCCCTCTCGCCCCTGCCCTCTCGCCCCTGCCCTCTCTCCCCTGCCCTCTCGCCCCTGCCCTCTCCGCCCCTGCCCTCTCGCCCCTGCCCTCTCGCCCCCTGCCCCTCTCCCCCTGCCCTCTCCGCCCCTGCCCTCTCGCCCCTGCCCTCTCGCCCCTGCCCTCTCGCCCCTTCCCTCTCGCCCCTGCCCTCTCTCCCCCTGCCCTCTCGCCCCTGCCCTCTCGCCCCTGCCCTCTCCCCCTGCCCTCTCTCCGCCCCTGCCCTCTCGCCCCTGCCCTCTCGCCCCTGCCCTCTCGCCCTGCCCCTCTCGCCCCCCCCTCCCCCCTGCCCTCTCGCCCCTGCCCTCTCGCCCTGCCCCTCTCCCCTGCCCCTGCCCTCTCGCCCCTGCCCCTCGCCCCCGCCCTCTCGCCCCAGCCCTCTCGCCCCAGCCCTCTCGCCCCAGCCCTCTCGCCCCACCCTCTCGCCCCAGCCCTCTCGCCCCAGCCCTCTCCCCCAGCCCTCTCCGCCCAGCCCTCTCGCCCGCCCCCTCCTCGCCCCCCCCCTCGCCCCAGCCCCCTCCCCCCCCCCTCCCAGCCCCTCCCCTCTCCCCAGCCCCTCGCCCCAGCCCCCTCGCCCCAGCCCCCTCGCCCCAGCCCCCTCGCCCCAGCCCCCTCGCCCCAGCCCCCTCGCCCCAGCCCCCTCGCCCCCGCCCCCTCGCCCCAGCCCCCTCGCCCCAGCCCCCTCGCCCCAGCCCTCCCCCAGCCCCCCCTCTCCCCAGCCCCCTCGCCCCGCCCCCGCCCCAGCCCCCTCGCCCCAGCCCCCCGCCCCACCCTCTCGCCCCAGCCCTCTCGCCCCAGCCCTCTCGCCCCAGCCCTCTCGCCCCTGCCCTCTCGCCCCAGCCCTCTCGCCCCAGCCCTCTCGCCCCAGCCCTCTCGCCCCAGCCCTCTCGCCCCAGCCCCTCGCCCCAGCCTCTCGCCCCCGCCCTCTCGCCCCAGCCCTCTCGCCCCAGCCCTCTCGCCCCACCCTCCGCCCCCCCTCTCGCCCCAGCCCTCTCGCCCCCAGCCCTCTCGCCCCAGCCCTCTCGCCCCAGCCCTCGCCCCCGCCCCCTCGCCCCAGCCCTCTCCGCCCCAGCCCTCTCGCCGCCCCCTCTCTCTCGCCCCAGCCCTCTCGCCCCAGCCCTCTCGCCCCAGCCCTCTCGCCCCAGCCCTCTCGCCCCAGCCCCCTCGCCCCAGCCCTCTCGCCCCAGCCCTCTCGCCCCAGCCCTCTCGCCCCAGCCCTCTCGCCCCAGCCCTCTCGCCCCAGCCCTCTCGCCCCAGCCCTCTCGCCCCAGCCCTCTCGCCCCAGCCCTCTCGCCCCCCCTCTCGCCCCAGCCCTCTCGCCCCAGCCCTCTCGCCCCAGCCCTCGCCCCAGCCCTCTCGCCCCAGCCCTCTCGCCCCGGCCCTCTCGCCCCGGCCCTCTCGCCCCAGCCCTCTCGCCCCAGCCCTCTCGCCCCAGCCCTCTCGCCCCAGCCCTCTCGCCCCAGCCCCCTCCGCCCCAGCCCTCTCCCCCTCGCCCCAGCCCTCTCCCCCCTCGCCCCAGCCCTCTCCCCCTCGCCCCAGCCCTCTCCCCCTCGCCCCAGCCCCTCGCCCCCGCCCTCTCGCCCCAGCCCTCGCGCCCCAGCCCTCTCGCCCCAGCCCTCTCCCCCAGCCCTCTCGCCCCAGCCATCTCCCCCTCGCCCCAGCCCTCCCCCTCGCCCCAGCCCTCTCCCCCTCGCCCCAGCCCTCTCCCCCTCTCGCCCCAGCCCTCTCCCCCTCGCCCCAGCCCTCTCCCCCTCTCCCCAGCCCTCTCCCCCTCGCCCCAGCCCTCTCCCCCTCCCTCTCCCCCTCGCCCCAGCTCTCTCCCCCCGCCCCAGCCCACCTCCCCCCTCGCACCAGCCCCCTCCCCCCTCGCCCCCCTCCCCCTCGCCCCAGCCCCCTCCCCCTCGCCACAGCCCCCTCCCCCTCGCCCCAGCCCCCTCCCCCCGCCCCCCCCCCCGCCCCAGCCCTTCCCCTCGCCCCAGCCCCTCCCCCTCGCCCCAGCCCCTCCCCTCGCCCCAGCCGCTCCCCCTCGCCCCAGCCCCCTCCCCCCCTCGCCCCCAGCCCCCTCCCCCTCTCCCCCAGCCCCCTCCCCCTCGCCCCAGCCCCCTCCCCCTCGCCCCAGCCCCCTCCCCCTCGCCCCAGCCCCCTCCCCCTCGCCCCAGCCCCCTCCCCCTCGCCCCCTCCCCCTCGCCCCAGCCCCCTCCCCCCTCGCCCCAGCCCCCTCCCCCACGCCCCAGCCCCCTCCCCCTCGCCCCAGCCCCCCCCCTCGCCCCACCCCCCCCCTCGCCCCAGCCCCCCCCTCGCCCCAGACCCCCCCCCCTCGCCCCAGCCCCCCCCTCGCCCCAGCCCCCTCGCCCCAGCCCCCTTGCCCCAGCCCCCTCCCCCTCGCCCCAGCCCCCCCCTCCCCCCGCCCCCTCCCCCTCGCCCCAGCCCCCTCCACCTCGCCCCAGCCCCCTCCACCTCGCCCCAGCCCGCTCCCCCTCGCCCCAGCCCTCTCCCCCTCGCCCCAGCCCCCTCCCCCTCTCCCCAGCCCCCTCCCCCTCTACCCAGCCCCCTCCCCCTCGCCCCAGCCCCCTCCCCCAGCCCCCTCCCCCTCGCCCCAGCCCCCTCCACCTCGCCCCAGCCCGCTCCCCCTCGCCCCAGCCCCCTCCCCCTCGCCCCAGCCCCCTCCCCCTCTCCCCAGCCCCCTCCCCCTCGCCCCAGCCCCCTCCCCCAGCCCCCTCCCCCTCGCCCCACCCCCCCCCCTCGCCCCAGCCCCTCCCCCTCGCCCCAGCCCCCTCCCCCTCGCCCCACCCCCTCCCCCTCGCCCCAGCCCCCTCCCCCTCGCCCCCTCCCCCGCCCCCCCCCCCCCCGCCCCCCCCCCCCCCCCCCCCAGCCCCCCCTCCCCCTCCCCTCGCCCCAGCCCCCTCCCCCCGCCCCAGCCCCTCCCCCTCCCCCCCACCCCTCCCCCTCGCCCCAGCCCCCTCCCCCTCGCCCCAGCCCCCTCCCCCTCGCCCCAGCCCCCTCCCCCTCGCCCCAGCCCCCTCCCCCTCGCCCCAGCCCCCTCCCCCTCGCCCAGCCCCCTCCCCCTCTCCCCCCTCCCCCTCCCCCCCTCGCCCCATCCCCCTCGCCCCAGCCCCCTCCCCTCTCGCCCAGCCCCCTCGCCCTCCCCTCGCCCAGCCCCCTCTCCCCTCGCCCAGCCCCCTCGCCCCTCCCCCTCGCCCCAGCCCCCTCCCCCTCGCCCCCGCCCCCTCCCCCCCTCCCCCTCGCCCCGGCCCCCTCCCCCTCGCCCCGGCCCCCTCCCCCTCGCCCCACCCCCTCCCCCTCGCCCCGGCCCCCTCCCCCTCGCCCAGCCCCCTCCCCCTCGCCCCAGCCCTCTCGCCCTCGCCCCAGCCCTCTCCCCCTCGCCCAGCCCTCTCGCCCTCGCCCCAGCCCTCTCGTTGATCCCTCTCACTTCCTCTCCCTCGCTCTCACTTCCTCTCCCCCGCTCTCACTCCCTCTCCCCCCCTCTCACTCCCTCTCCCCCGCTCTCACTCCCTCTCCCCCGCTCTCACTCCCTCTCCCCCGCTCTCACTCCCTCTCCCCGCTCTCACTCCCTCTCCCCCCTCTCACTCCCTCTCCCCCGCTCTCTCTCCCTCTCCCCCGCTCTCTCTCCCTCTCCCCCGCTCTCTCTCCCTCTCCCCCGCTCTCTCTCCCTCTCCCCCGCTCTCTCTCCCTCTCCCCCGCTCTCTCTCCCTCTCCCCCGCTCTCTCTCCCTCTCCCCCCGCTCTCACTCCCTCTCCCCCGCTCTCTCTCCCTCTCCCCCGCTCTCACTCCCTCTCCCCCGCTCTCACTCCCTCTCCCTCGCTCTCACTCCCTCTCCCTCGCTCTCGCCTGTCTCGCGTTCACTCTCCTGTCCCATCGTTGCCAATCTGGCTGGAGCTTTCAAAGTATTACTCGGACATTTTGTGTACAGATGTGGCCTCAATAGCTCTTGAGGTTGACTTGATGGAATTTTTCTAGATTACGTTGCTCTTGTATTTGGACCGTGTTATCTCAAAATTAATGAGTGCCGTTTGATTTTTGCATTCAACCTCAGAGGACCTGAATTTCCATCCTACCTACTTGTTAAAAATTCATTCTGATTAAAAGAATGAAGGAATTGTCACTTAGAGCGAAAAAGCAGTAAACTGATATGAATGAAATGGGAATAAAAGTCAGAAAACCACTTTGGAAGTTAGTTAAATCTTGAGAATTAAATAAAGACCTTGAAAAATAGTTGATTCAAAACTAACTGTTTTCTCCAGCAGTGGTTATGTTGTCAAATATTCTAAGCGTGTGCAGGATTATGGAATCATCCATTTATGCTACTGAAATGTGTATTTGATTGCCAATGCTGACTTTGTTTTTGACAGCATCGTATATAAGCATATTCAATGTTCATGGTTGGAATATGTCTCGAATGTGAGCACCATTATGACAAAGCAACTTTATCACAGCTTCAGATTGATGTCAACTTTCCCTTATGGTTTTCTCCTCCAACCTTCCCTTGTTGCAGGCGGGCAGTTACACCAGTCCTGCTTCCCCTGCCATGATCCTGCCCAATTGGCAACGTTTGATGTCTGAGCCTTGATGATCCGTGTTGACAGGTCTCGCCAACTGTCGGCCCCAACATTGCTCTGACCTGAGATCCACATGCGCAGGCACTTTCAAGCCACCTCCTTCAGGTGCCTTACCCCAAGAGGGCATTGACAACATAGGACCTCGATTGGATTGATCCACGATTATGCCTGGCAAAGTATTGCAGTGGTATGTCTGACCAGGCAGCTCTCTCGTTCGTTACTGCCCGCTGTCTGGTGTGTTAGAAGGACTTGCAGGAGGCTGATAATCAACCTGTTTGGCCTCGTTACGAACTCACTTTCCATGGCTCTCCTGAGATGGGGCTGGAGCCCAGAGCTTCTGGCCCAGAGGTAGGGACGCTGCCACTGCGCCGTTAGACCATCTCACTTTCAGGCTAGTTGCTGAAAAGTAATTGGAAGCTATAACTGTGGCCCTGGGCCCAATTTTAGCACTCTGCTGTTGCCATGGGTGAGATCAGATAATTCGATACGTGCCAGGGTTAACATTTGGGACAGCCCCAGTTTGTAGAGCCCAGCTACTACCTAGATAAGCTACCATTCTTTTACAAATTTGAAGTGAGAATAGTGTATTTGAAGATTTTTAGTATTTATATGGCCAGATTGAAAGCATTGGAACACATTTGCTGGACTGTTTAATCAAACTAAACACTTTTGAGTTAGGGTTCAGTGGGCTTTTTCAACAATCCTTCCGACGTCAGTCGAATCCATTAGCATTTAATTGAAATTGTTGAAAACTTTTCAGATCCGAAAAGTGACGAAAGACACACTCTCTTGTGGCATTTAATGATTTTTTTTCGTCCTAACTGTAATGGAAGTGATGCTGGAAAATTTGGAAAACACGGACATAATGGTAACTTTCTGGACTTTTGCAGCCATTAAATACTGTCTTTCAAGTATTTCATACCTGAATGGTGATAAATTTTGTGATTTTTTTTGTTTGTGTTCTGCAGTTTTGGGTAATTTAGAAGCTTAGAAAATAGGAGCAGGAGGAGGCCATTCGGTCCCTTCGAGCCTGCTCTACCATTCATTATGATCATGGCTGATCATCCAACTCAATAGCCTGCTCCTGCAAAATTTGGTGATATTTTGTTCCCTCATCTAAATCATATTACATATATATATATAGTGAATACCTGGGGCCCCAACACCGTTGCCTGCGGTACCCCACTAGTCACTGCCTGCCAATTTGAAGAAGGCCCGTTAATCCGACTCTTTGATTTCTGTCTGCCAACCAATTTTCTATCCATTTCAATACACTACCCTAATCCCATGAGCTCTGATTTTGCACGCTAATTTTTTATGTGGGACTGCTGTGGGAAAGTCTTCTGAAAGCCCAAATAGACCACATCTGCTGACTCCCCTCATCCACTCTACTCGTTACATCCTCGAAGAATTCCAGTAGATTTGTCAAGCATGATTTCCCCTGCGTAAATCCATGCTGACTCTGTCTGATTGTGCCACTGTTTTCTAAGTGCTCTGCCATAAAACCGTCAAGAATTTTCCCCACTACCGCCATCAGACTTACTGGTCTATAATTTCCTGCTTTCTCTTGACCTCTCTTTTTAAATAGTGGGGTTACATTAGCTGCCCTCCTACCAGTAGGAACTGTTCCAGAGTCCACAAAATCCTGGACGGTGACCACCAATGCATCCACTATTTCTAGAGACACTTCCTTAGGTGCTCTGGGATGCAGATTATCAGACCCTGGGGATTAATCAGCCTTCAATCCCATTCAATGTTGATCTCCTTCAGTTCCTTCCTCTCACTAAACCCTGTGTTCCCCAACATTTTTGGTATTTTATTTGTGTCCTCATTTGTGAAGACAGGCCAAAAATATGTATTTAGTTGCTCAGCCATTTCTTTACCTTACCCCCCCCCCCCCCCCCCCCCCCCCCCCCATAGTGCAGTCCCCTGTTTCTGACTGTAAGGGACCTACATTTGTCTTCACTGTTCCTTTTCTCTCCATGTACCTATAGAAACGTTTACAGTCAGTATTTATGTTCCCTGCCAGCTTACTTTCGTACTCTATTTTTCCCATCTTCATCAATTCCTTGGTCCTTCTTTGCTGAATTCTGAACTGCTCCCAATTTTCAGACTTGTTTTTTTCTGGCCAATTTGTATGCTTTTTCCTTGGATCGAATACTATCTCTAATTTCCCTTGTAAGTCATGGATTAGCCACCTGTCCCGTTTTATCTTTGTACCAAACCCAGAATAAACTATTGTTGCGGTTCCCCCATGCACTCCTTGAACGTGTGCCATTGCCTATCCACAGTCATCCCTTTAGATAATGTTTCCTAATCGAACATAGTCAACTCGCATATTATCATCTAGAATTTTTCCCACTACCGTCATCAGGCTTACTGGTCTGCTTTCTCTTGACCTCTCTTTTTAAATAGTGGGGTTACATTAGCTACCCTCCTACCAGTAGGAACTGTTCCAGAGTCCACAAAATCCTGGACGATGACCACTAATGCATCCATTATTAAGATTCAGGACCCAAGGTAGGTTTATGATCAACAAGATATGGATCCTAAAATTCATTTTGTTGATAATGAGCGGTGGCATGCAACAGTGTGTGAGCAGTGACTCCTTTATTTATTGCCAAAGGTGGCGTTTGTAGATTGGCGATTTTCCTCATCAGCCAGTTATAATTCAGCATATTTTGGAGTGAAAATTAAGTGCATTTAGTGTCAAAATTCTACACATGTACTTTGCACTCGAGCGAATCTTTGGCTTGCTTGTGGCTGAGATGGACTGTTTTAAAATTTTTTTCTTAAAAGTTTAATTCTCTAAGGTAGAGTTTTAATATGTAATTAAAAACTCTTGTTTCCTCAAATTGACGTGAGCTGGGGTATGGTTTTATCTTTATTTCTTGGGCGTTAAGCAACACCTGGCTGAGCACTGAGGAGAAAGTTTGAGTGGGAGGTTTGATTTAAATCGATGTGAGGTAAGGAAAAACAGAAATCAAATGGGCTCTGTTAGCCATTTCCCTCTTGCCTGTGAATCACAAGGGTTTCTGTGTTCAAGTCCCACCAGGGTTTGAGTACAAAAATCAGGCCTGACGCGCTCAGTGCAGCACTGAGGGAACCCTGCTGTCTTTCTGATGAGACATTAAAATTGAGGCTGCATATGCCTCCTCGGGTGGATTTGAACCCACAGCACAATTTTGAAGAATAACAGGGAAGTTATCCCTGGTTTCCTGACCAATGTTTATCCTTCAATCAACTTTGGCTATCTGGCCACTGTCACATTTTTGTTTATGGGAGTTTGCTAAGCGTAACTTGACTCCCTGTTTCCGACAAATGAGCACATTACAAAAAGTGCTTCATTGGCTGTAAAATGTTTTCAAGCTCCTGGTGGTCATGAAAAGCGCTACATAAAACAAGTCTGTCTGTCTTTTCTGTAATGGTTGTGTGATTCACCCTGGCTTCATCTCTTCAACCAGACAATGAAAAACATTTTTTTCTTTTTAATAAAATTTTATTGAGGTATTTTTTGGTATTATAACAACACAAACAGTGCAAAAACTGTCTCCCTCCCTTACAGTCCCACCTTTTATTAACCCCCTACTCAAAACTAAACTAACCCCCCTTCCCCACCTTCTGCTGACGATTAATTTTCCGCGAAGAAGTCGATGAATGGTTACCACCTCCGGGCCAACCCTAACAGTGACCCTTCCCCAAACAGAGAAAGCTAGCCATGTCCGAAAGCCAGGTCTCCGACTTCGGGGCTTTTGAGTCCCTCCAAGCTAATATTATCCGTCTCCGAACTACCAGGGAAGCAAAGGCCAGAATGTCTGCCTCTTTCTCTTCCTGGATTCCCGGGTCTCCCGATACCCCGAAAATCGCTACCTCTGGACTCAGTGCCACCCTTGTTTTTAACACCGTGGACCTGACATCTGCAAACACCTGTCAAAATCCCCTAAGCTTCGGACATGCCCAGATCATGTGGATATGGTTCGCTAGTCCTCCCGCACATTTTGCCCACCTGTCTTCCACCCCAAAGAATCTGCTCATCCAGGCCACTGTCATGTGATCCTGGTGAACGACCTTAAATTGTATCAGGCTGAGCCTGGCGCATGTTAGGGATGCGTTGACTCCACTCAACTGGTCCGCCCATAGACCATCCTCTATCTCTCCTCCCAGCTCCTCCTCCTACTTGCGCTTCAGCTCCTCGGTCTACATCTCCTCTGACCCCATAAGTTCCTTGTAAATGTCCGAGACGCTTCCTTCTCCTACCCACCCTCTGGAAACTATCCTGTCCTGAATCCCCCTTAGCGGTAGGAGTGGGAAGGTTGACACCTGTTTACGTAGGCAGTCCCACAACTGCAGATACCTGAACACGTTTCCCCCCGCCAACCCAAACTTCTCCTCCAGCATCCTCATACTCTGAAAGCTCCCCTCTATAAACAGATCCCCCATCCTCTCGATCCCTGCTCTCCGCCATATCCAGAACCCCCCATTCATACTTCCCTGGGCAAACTGGTGATTATTACAGATTGAGGACCAGACCGATGCTCCCTCTGCTCCCACATGTCTCCTCCATTGCCCCCAGACTCTCAGAGCCGCCACCACCACCACGGGGCTGGTGGAGTACCGTGCCGGCGGGAACAGCAGAGTCGCAGTTACCAACGCCCCCAAACTGGTGCCCTTGCATGAAGCCGCCTTCATACGCTCCCATGCCGACCCTCCCCCCACCGCCCACTTCCTGATCATGGCTATATTCGCCGCCCAGTAATATTACTAAAATTTGGCAGCGCCAGCCTTCTCCCCGACTCCGCTCAAGCATTACCTTCCTTACCCGCGGGGTCTTGCCCACCCAAACAAAGCCACAGATCACTTTGTTGACCCGTTTAAAAAAGGACCGCGGAATAAAGATGGGGAGACATTGAAACACGAACAGGAATCTCGGGAGGACCGCCATCTTCACCGTCTGCACCCTCCCAGCTAATGACAATGGAAGCGCGCCTCATTTCCGAAAATCATCCTTCATTTGGTCTACTAGCCAGGCCAGATTTAATTTATGCAGGCGGTCCCATTCCTGCGCGACTTGAATGCCTAGGTACCTAAAGCTTCCCCTATTAATCTCAACAGCAGCTCCCCCAATCGCCTCTCCTGTCTCCTCGCCTGGACCACAAACATCTCACTTTTCCCCATATTTAGCTTACACCGAAAACCGGCAAAATGCATGGAGCAAGACTCTGCCCCCCCCCCCCCCCCCCCCATCCCCAAATCAGCGAAATCGTGGCCTGTGGGGCAGCACCCCTCTCTCCCTTGCCTCATTGAACATCCTCATCAACACCGGCCCCAATATCCCAGCGAACGTTTTATCTCCACTGGGTACCCGTCCGGCCCAGGGGCTTTACCCGCCCGCATGGCCTTCAGACCCTCCACTATCTCTTCGAACCCAATAGGGGCTCCCAGCCCTTCTACCAGTTCCCCGTCCACCTTTGGGAAATTCAGCCCCCCCAAGAAGTGCCTCATCCCCTCCGGCCCTGTAGGGGGTACTGACCTATACAGCCTACTGTAGAAATCCCTAAACGCCTTATTCACCCCTGCTGAATCTCCGTCATTTACTTTCCTATCTCTCTGGCTGCCTCCCTCTTTCTAAGCTGCTGTGCAAGCATTCTGCTGGCCTTCTCTCCATATGCATAAATCGCCCCCCTCGCATTTCTCAGCTGCTCCACATCCCTCCCTGTGGTTAACAAGCCGAACTCCGCCTGTAGCCTCCGCCGTTCCCTTAAAAGCCCCGCCTCTGGGGTCTCCGCATATCTCCTATCGATCTGTCATATCACCGTTACCAGTTGGTCCGTCTCTGCCCTGTCCACCTTCTCCCTATGGGCCCGTATCGAGATCAGCTCCCCTCTGACCGCCGCCTTCAGTGCTTCCCAGATCATTGCTGCTGAAATTTCCCCAGTGTCATTGACCTGCAGGTAGTTCTGAATACATTTCCTCAGCCTCTCGCACACCCCTTCGTCAGCCAAAAGTCCCACACCTAACCTCCAGTGCGGGCGCTGGTTACTGTCTTTACTAACCTGCAGGTCAACCCCATGCGGAGCATGGTCTGAGATTGTGATCGCCAAGTACCCCGTGTCAACCACCCCTGCCAGTAAGGCCCTGCTCAAAATGAAGAAATCGACCCGGGAGTACACTTTATGCACGTGTGAGTAGAAGGCGAATTCCTTCACCCTCGGCTGCCCAAATCTCCATGGATCCCCCCCCCCCCCACCCCATCTGCTCCATGAACCCTTTTAGTGCCTTTGCCATTGCTAGTACCCTGCCTGTTTTTGAGCTTGACCGGTCCAAGCCAGGGTCAATGTCCCCTCCCATGACCAACCTGTGCGAGTCCAGGTCCGGTATCTTCCCCAGCATCCTCTTTATGAACTCCACATCATCCCAATTTGACGCATGCACACTTACTAATACCACCTGCACCCCCTCCAGTTTCCCACTGACCATAATGTACCGACCTCCCACACCCGAGACTATTCTACCCGCTTCAAACACCACCCGCTTATTGTTCAGGATCGCAAACCCTCTAGTCTTTGAATCCAGTCCCGAGTGAAAGACCTGACTGACCCAGCCTTTCCTCATTCTAATCTGGTCAGTTACTCTAAGGTGCGTCTCCTGCAACATTACCATGTCCGCCTTCAGTCCCCTAAGATGCGCGAACACACGTGCCCTCTTGACCGGCCCATTTAGCCCCCCCCCCGGCCGATCAGCCATCCCCTTTTTTTGGGCCCACGTCCAACCCATGCTCTGCGCCTCCACTGGCCGGCCCCCAGGCGGCTTACGCCCCCAACCTCCTCTCTGTCCCTTGGCCCAAATTCCCTCCCTTGTCAGTAGAACATTTCCCCCTCCCACCCCCTAGTAACAACACTCTGTAACCCAATCCCTTTGATAGACCGAACGTATGCACACCCCCCACTGCCATTACGTGAGCTAGCCCGCCCAGCTAGCTTGGTGGCCCCCATCCCTGCCGCCGGATAGTCTCCCACCTATTGTTCCCTCCTCTCTCTCTCTCTCTCTCTCTCTCTCTCTCTCTCTCTCTCTCTCTCTCTCTCTCTCTCTCTCTCTCTCTCTCTCTCTCTCGCTCTCTTCCCCCCCCCACCACCACCACTCATACAAATATACTCCAACATCAAACAATCCCCACACTATTGCCCGACAGAAAAACACCAAAATCTAAACAAGCACACCTCCATCCCCCAACAGTGCAAATGAAAACCGTAACTCACTCAGCTCTGCCACTGGTCCCACATCAATACAGAAGGTATTACAAACAGCTTCCACAAAACCAAAAATGAGAAACTATTTTTAAAAAAAAGAACAGAGAAACAAAAAGAAAAAAAAACATGAACAATACAGCAAAGTTCAAAAGTTCTTAGTCCACCACCAGTCCTTTCCTTTTCACGAAGTCCAACATGGCCTCAGGCGAATCGAAATAAAAGTGCTGTTGCTCGTACGTGACCCAGAGACGGGCCGGCTACAACAGTCTGAACTTCACCTTTTTATTAAAAAGGATCAACCTATTCTGGTTGAAGCCTGCTCTTCTCCTGGCCACCTCCACACTCGGGTCTTGTTAAACCCGTAGGACACTCTTGTCCCACTTACAGCTCCGTGTCTGCTTGGCCCACTGTAGAATGCGCTCCTTATCCAAGTACCTGTGGAATCTCACCACCATTGCCCTCGGGGGTGGGGTGGGGTCTCCTGTTCGCGGCTTCCTCGTGAGCGCTCTGCGAGCCCTGTCCACCTTCAAGGGTTGGGAGAATGCCCCATCCCCCAGCAGCTTCTCAAACATACCCGCTATGTATGCCCCAACGTCTGCTCCTTCGGACCCCACCGGGAGCCCAACAATTCTCAAGTTTTGCCGACGGGACCTATTCTCTAGGTCCTCCACCTTCTCCAGGAGTTTCTTCTGCTGGTCTCTCAGCACCCCCAACTCCAACTCCACTGCAATTTGATGTTCCTCCTGCTCAGCCAGCGCCTTCTCCACCTTCTGGATCGCCCGATCTTGGGCGTCCAATCTAAGCTCCAGCCGCTCAATTGACTCTTTTATCGGGTCCAAGCAGTCCCGTTTCTGTGTAGCAAAGCCTTCCTGAATAACTTGCATCAGCTGCTCCGTTGACCACCAGGTCGACAAACCAGAGGTCTGGTCCTCCGCTATGCTGTCTCCCACCGCAGCTTCAGCCCAAGCCTTCTCTGTCTTTCTGTTTCTGCCTTTACGAGCACTTCTAGTCCTTCTCTCCATGGACCGATGTGGGAATTCAGTACACAATTGCCTCTGTCTTCAGTTTTACTGTTCAAGTCAGGTAGAAAATCGGGGGAAAAGGCCCAAAAGTCCGACCCGAGCGGGAGCCACCAATTGTGCGACTTACTCCTTCATAGCCGCCACCGGAAGTCCATTTTTTTTTTAAAGAGTACCCGATTCATTTTTGTTTCCAAATTGAGGGGCAATTTAGCACGGCCAATCAGCCTACCCTGCACATCTTTGGGTTGTGGGGGTGAGACCCATGCAGACACGGGCAGAATGTTTCAGTCAGACAATTCTCGATGCCTGGGTGTTAAAGAATAGAATTGCCCCAAATGCTTTTGCAACAGTCAAAAAAAAAATTCACATGTAGCATCTGACTGATCTTTGCGAAACAATGCATTATACAGGATTACAGAATCCAAGGATTTGTTCAGAAAATCTCAATATAATTTATTTGTCTGAAACATCTGTTGTATTCTAATTAATTGGACTACCGGTATTTGCATATCCATATTTGAAAGCAGTGGGGACGATTTGATGAAATGCTAAACCTTGTCGCTTAAAATGTTGCGTTTAGGGTAGATGGAACACAGCATGCCTTATTCAGTGATAAATTAAGTTTAAAAAAAAAATTAGAGTCGCCTTTCTACAGTGACATTTTAAAACTCAAAAGCAGTGACAGATTATTCCCAACTGGAGGTCTTGCGTTGCATTGAATGCTTTCCTGTATTTCTAAATGTCTAATAACTTGGTTATGTATTGAGCTGTGCAAACCTTTATTGGATGGTGTGTGTGTGTTGGGGGGGGGGGGGGGGGGTAGGTAAAGGGAGTGGTGTGTTGGTGCGTTGGTTGATTAAGAGCATTCCATGAGTTTGAATGCAAGAGTATCTGACTTGCTCATTTTGATCTTTTGCCACACTAGCATCAAATGAGATGGAGCAGAAGTTGAGAATTTTTATTTAAATAACCGTAGCATGAACAGCACCACCAATTGTCCAGCAGAAGCAGAAAACAAAAACTGAATGAAGAAATAACCACTCATTTTACCTTCCCCGTAGCTGGATTAGGGTCAAGTGCTTCAGGAATGGAAATTCCAGCTCTAATGCCTCACTAAATACTCTGCTGTAAAATCATGTAGGCAGGCACCAAACTGACAAAATTCTTAATGGATAGAATGCTTTAGATGTGGTTCACGGAAAGAGAGAGTGTATTAACGTGAAACACTTTCACGCCTCTAACTTAATCGACTTGTTTTATGCCTCAAATCCCTTCCTACTCTTTCCAAAAGATTTATATTATGTACAAGGGCTCTCTTTCCCTATGACGCAGAGTTCTGCCCGATAGCATGATGTTCTACTCACTTTTAAAGTATTTGTGGAAAGAGCTACAATTCTGCGCTGCTTCTGTGTAATGCCCTTTCAAATTACCCGTGGCCATCTTCAAATAGATCTGGTGCTGCGGTGATCCTCGGGTTAAACACCAGCAGTCAGCTCTTCCCCCTAAAAGGGGAAAGCAGCCTGTGGCCATCTGGGACTATGGCGACTTTACCGTACCTTATTGCTGAAAGGAGAACTTTATCGTGGCAATTGTTCGACTTACACCCATCAGGATACTTCGCAAAAATACAAATCCAAGTGGGACTGCAATTTGTTTACTGTATGGGAAAATTGTTGATTGGTTGGCCAGTAGACTCTGGTTGGTAGAGGCTAAGATATCTCAAAACGTTGAGCAACAGGTGAGCTAGCTGTTTTACGCTGCTACCATGCAGTAACAACACAAGTGATATTCACCACTAACAGGATGCTGCTGCCAAGCAAAAGTATATTCTGCTTATCACACAAATAAATTGTGTGGTATAAGTATTTCAGTGCCAGTGTGATGCCAAGCTTGTGGGCCATATGTCTCCCAAGGACTGGCGAATCGTATCAAACAGCATATCTCTTCTGCTGTTCACAACACTAAAGGTACAGACCATACCCAAATAATTCGTACTTGCAAAACTCAAAACAATATCCAACATTAGATGTGATTCTGAGATTAGACAGAATTTGATAAATAATCCTATGAGCCAAGAATTATGCTGGCAACCAATTTGAGATTGTCAGTCAGGATCTTGTTGGGGTGAACTGGATGCTATAAGAACAGTTACGCACATTGCAGCTGTTTCAGCTAAACAAAATATGTGACAGCGTTTTGCTGGTTTATTCCTCGGCAATGCCTTGTCTGATCAGAGTCAAGCTGCTTGGTTTGAATTTCAAATGATGCTTGCAGTTAACTGTCAGTCACCATCAACTGGTGCATTCCACGGCAACACCTCTAAGTTCTATATATGTATTATGTATGTGCAAATAAAACTGTATTGCAATAAACTGACATTTCTCTAGAAAACAATATTTTAAAGAATCAATATCTGTAGCACTGAGTAAATGTTTGATGTCTCTGACTGTGTGTCCTCTTGATGCATCCTAGCTTTTAATTCAAGATAATGTAGGAGGGGGTGTGACTTTTTAACTGTAACAACCATGTCTGTATTTGGCCAGGTCTCAGGTATAACATTGACTTTCAATTTTATGATTTAAATTTTAAGTAGGGAATTTTTTTAAATGAATTAATCCTGCCTCCCCATGTCTCTGAACATTCTGCATCCAAAAATATATTCTGAGTAATGTGTTCAGCACTCGAACTATGAAACTATAACCATGAAGTGCAGAAATGTTCAGATTCGTACAAGGATAGGATCAGCCATGTGCCATCTGCTGGCCATGCAAAGATATTCGACTTATAGGGAAATTGAAAGGCTTTTTTATACATGTGTCTTGGCTTCTGTGCAATCTGCATTTATGTGTCTAAAAGTTTCAATGTTTCTGGAATGTAGATCATCACACCTTTATAATACCTTAGATTGATCAATATCTGTTGAGTTGTATGGATACATTCTTTGCTCGATGGTTATCCAGCTAATCTGCTTCATTAACATGGAGAATTGGAAAGGCCGAGATCGAATGTGCGAATAGTGGATTTTGGGTTTGTGCAGCAAGAGACTGCTTTTCTCAGTACCTTCTTTAGAGCAGTATTGGTCTGAATGGGACATTTGCATTGCTGACTCCTGACGCTCGCTTGTTATATATACAAAGGAACGTGTGAATTAAGAGCAGGAATAGGCAGTTTGACCCCTCGAGCCTGCTCCACCATTTGATAAGATCATAACTCACCTGATTGTG
Source organism: Scyliorhinus canicula (assembly GCF_902713615.1). Classification (NCBI taxonomy): domain Eukaryota; kingdom Metazoa; phylum Chordata; class Chondrichthyes; order Carcharhiniformes; family Scyliorhinidae; genus Scyliorhinus; species Scyliorhinus canicula. Next base: position 13,932,114 of record NC_052163.1, on the reverse strand, counting down.
GTCTACTTCACTTTCCTATCTACCCCCTATACCTTTGGATTCCCTTTGCCACAAACATTTATCTAACTCAGCCAGAGAAATAATCAATGGCCCTGCCGCCACTGCTATTCCACAGACTAATGACCTTTCCAGAAAAAGCTTTTCCTCATCTTATAGGATCATAGAGGATCAAGCAATATGAGACCCCTTATTTTAAAACTGTGTCCCCTAGTTCTCAGCATCCTTTGGGTGAAGTTCCCTCAGGATTTTAAATGTTTCAATAAGATCATCTCTGATTCTTCTGAACTCCCAACGGATACAGGTCCAACCTTTCCTCCACAAGACATTGCCTTCATTCCAGGAGTCTGTAAGTGAACCTTCTGTCCACTGCTAATGCAGTTATATCCTTCCTTAAATGATGTCCTTCGAGCTGGAATCGAACCAGCGACCTAAGGATGGCCACGGAACAGCTACAGTCCTTCACTTTACCAGCTGAGCTATCGAAGGCGCTATCCTTCCTTAAATAAGGAGACCAAAACCATACCCAGTACTCCAAACGGGGTCTCAACCACTGCAGTGTGCAGCTGTACCAAAACTTCCCAGCGTTGATATTTCATTCCCCTTGCAATAAACCACAGATTTCCGGTTGCCTTCCTAATCACTTGCATACTAACATTTTTGACCACGTCCCAGCACATCCATATCCTACTATACAGCAGCGTTCTGCAGTCTTTTCCCCATTTATTCTTCCGACCAAAGTGGACAGGTACACATTTCCCCTTATTATGGTCCATCTGTCAAATTTGTTCCTGCTCTTAATTCACACGTTCCTTTGTATATATAACAAGCGAGTGTCAGGAGTCAGCAATGCAAATGTCCCATTCAGACCAATACTGCTCTAAAGAAGGTACTGAGCAAAGCAGTCTCTTGCTGCACAAACCCAAAATTTGTATCTAAATTTCTTTGCAGACTCATTGTGCTTGTGGAGTGGAGGCCAAACGTGAGAGCATCTCCTGTTGGTATTTCACACTGGGGTGATGCTGATTGACGCAAGCACAGAGTTAGTTAGTGGGACAGACCATGCATCTACAAAAGATGGTGCAAAGAAAAAATGATCATGGGACCAGGGTATGGCGTGAAAGTGAGCCCATATGACAGGGGGTTGGGGCGCTGATGAAGAGGAGGATTGGCTCTGTGCACCTGACGTGCTGTCGTAATGTCTGCTTTTGAGGGAACTGGGTTGCAGAAGCCCCAGGAAAATTGAAAGCCGGATGCATTTGCGATTTGAGGTTCAGGGAAGCCCAGAGCAGCTAGATGGTTGGGTCCGTGACGGTGATTAGATGTTGCGGTACAGCTTTGTGAATCCAGTGGGATGCAGTCTCGGGAGAAGAGATTGAGCACCTGTGAGGCAAGCAGCCATTGGCCAATCTGAGTTGCAGCAAAATCAGAAGCTATATCACATAGTTGTTTGGTAGTAAAGAACTTGTGTGTATTGCTGGAAAAAAAAGGACATTCTGTGCAACTGCTTAATCTTGTACTTATCAGGACAGATTTCCAAGAACACCAATTGTAAAGGGAACAACAATTTATGTTGCATGACAAGAGCATGCTAATTGGTTGGCAGATGTATTCTGATAGAAGCATTGCCATGGGGAGTGCACTAGGGGACAGTTAACTTCCCAACCTTTGTTTAAAGTCAGACTAGGCATTAGACTTTGGCCTCGGCATTGCCACGGGGGATGAACCAGAGAATGGCTATCCAAGTTTTTGTTTAATTGAAAAAGGCGCAATGTGTGAACATGCTCCTACTGTCTGCAAAGGACAGTAGCTGTGTATAAATATATGTTACGTCTAGCACACTTGAGCCACACTTTGCTCAATAGATAATAAATTGGTTAGCAGATAATTCTTCGCACAATCAGGATTATTCGGCAAGTGCTGTGAAATCACGGAATCACATCTCCTCTTGGATACTGTTTTGAGTTTTGCAAGCATGGGCTGCTTGGATATGGTCTGTACTTTGCCTGTTGCATACAGCTTATGGACTTGTGTGTAAGAGTAGCAAGCTGCCAGATGGTACATATTGGCCTTCCCGCTTATTTCCTTTGCTCCTATTTTCTTTTCTTTTATTATTTTTGGTCCATGGACCCATATTTGGAATGTGCCTTTAAGCAGAGGATTCTAGCGAAAGCACCCTGCTTGTCAGGACATTGTGTTCCTAGGTTTTGTATTTTGGAGAGGAGAAACAGACGCATCGACATTGAGCGAATTTTGTCAACCAGTTTGTGAGGAAGTCTGTTCAATTGGCTAATTGGCAACTGGTGGATTGACCAGGGACAGTGTTCTGCCTGACAGCAGTCGGTGATTGGTTCTTGCCTGGTCCTTTCTGGGAGGGCTTGGCATAAGTGTTTAGACCTTGGAAGTGGAAGATACAGTCTTCCTCACTGCTGAAGTAAATAACTGCTTTATTGTTCTAAAGTGAGTGCCTGGCACATCTTTGCTGTAAACTTGAAATAATCATAAATCTACAGAGAAAGTAGACAACCTTGGCAGGGAAAACCATCTCAAGCCTAGAAGGAAAAATTACTGAAACAAAAGCTTGAACTTTAGAAAGACATTAACTAGAAGCGATTCCAGTGCGGCAAAGATCTTTTATCCTTTTATTTTTATTGATATTTTCTCTACCTCTCAATCACCTTTTCCCTCTTGTTTGTCTGTGTGTGTTGTGTGTTTGTGTAGAATGGGGGTAGCTAGGAAGGAGGGGTTGGGAAAGGAGTATTAGATAGTCAGTTATATTTTTCTGTCAGTTTAACTGTACATAATAAAAGGCTACTTGTGTTAAAGTTATAAACCTGCAATTTACTGGGCTCAGTTAAGTACCTTGGGTATTTTAAAATAACATCTAATTTCACTTGTATTGCAACTCTGGGTCAAGTGGGGCTGGAATTGACTGTGTGCAAGCACAGGGTCTGTGACAATATCACAGGATAGCTACGTGTGTGGTCTGTCCAAGCCACAAACTAGTAATGTCCCTTTATTCACTATCTTCTCTTTGACTGGTTCTGCACAACATGAATTGGCCAAATGGTTGGGGCGAGTTGCTACAAACAGTTTTGAGCATGTTTCCCACATACACAGTGAAGGATTCCTTCACCTTGGTGAAGACCATACAGGATTTTCAGATCAATAGCAAAGCCGTGTCCATGTGTTCATGCTTTTCCAATCCTGAATGGTGGAGGATGCGGCAGGACTGCTGAACTTGGATCTGATCCTTGGTTGTGGGATCGCTCAGCTCTGTCTATGGCATGCTGTTTCCGCTGTTTGGCATGCAAGCCGTCCTGTGGTGTAGCATCACCAGGTTGCCACCTGATTAGCCTGGTGCTTTCCTCTGTACTCTTCATCAAACCAGGGTCGGATTCAAACCTGCGTCTCCAGGGTACCAGTCTGGGCCTCTGGATTATTAATCCAGTGACATAACCGCTCCTTCCCTGTCTCTTAGTTGCCCAAGCTTGGATGTTGCCTGAGTCTTGCTGCGAGTGGGCGTTGTGTCTTCAGATTACAACATGCTGGAACATGCATAACCTCGCTAATTTAGCAAACTAAACTGAAGAAATCCGTGTAAAGGCATCATTCATGATTGAGTGGGCAGACAGGTGACCTGTTCCTCAGCCGCTGTGCAGAGAAGTGTAGGAGTGTGATGTGGATTGTTACTCTTTAGCTTTTTACCCAGAAGTGTTTTATTTTCAGTGTCTCAGCTGATTATCTGGCTAAGGTCTGGGACCTAGGAAATTGTGACGATGAAAATTACTCCACAGCATACTCTTAGTGCATTAGCACTCTGTCTCACGGTTGTCAAAATTGTAGCTTACTTGATCTAACTATTTTTGGTTGTTGGAAGAAAAAGCTTACGGACGATGTGATCTGACTGCAGAGCAGGCCATCAATCAGCCTTTCTGTACTGCACTGTTTATGGAGTACACTGCTTAGAAATTCCATTTTAAAAGACGTGCAAAGTTTTTGTGCTGCTCAAACTTTAAAAAAAAAAAATATATATTTAAAAATATTACATTGGCCTTTATTTTGAGGGGCTGGAATGTAAAGTGGTGGAATTTAAGCTAGTTATATCAGTCTCTGGTTACACCCCGTTTTGAGTACTGTATTCAGTTTAGGGCACCGAATATCAGGAAGGCTATATTGAGCTTCTTGAAGGGGGTGCAGTGAAGTTTCCTCCAAATGATAACCTAGGCTAAGATTCACGAGGACAGGTCATACAGACCAATCTTGTGTTCACTTCAGTAAATAAGATTTCCGGATGATCTATTTCCTCTTCTGGGTGAGTGCAAAACGAGGGGCAGAACTAGGCCATTTTTCAATTGAAAATGTCAGAACTGAGATTGTGAACTTTTTGTCGTGCAAATACATGAAAGGTTACCAAGATAGGGTGATGACATTAAGGTACAGATCAGACAAGATCTTAATGAATGGCTGAACCAGGCGGGGTTTGGGGGGGGGGGGGGGGGGGTGAATGGCTACCTCCTGTACAAATGTTCTTAAAACTGATTTTTTTTATTGATCAGGAGGATGTAATAATCAGCATTATGTATATTTGCCAATTTGACATATGTTGGCATGGTACCAGTACCAATTGTGTATTGTGACCACCTCAATAAACTATTGAGTGCACTGCCACTCTTATCTAATGCAACTAAACAAAAATGCAGGCACATTGGTTGTGTATCCGTCGCAGCATTTTATTGATCAGGAAAAGACATCCTGTGTAACAGTAGGCTCGAGTTATTTTTAAAAGGATCAATTGCCCTTTAAATAGGTGACATATGACATGAGTGTTAAGTTTCAGACTTGTGCTTACTGTAAGTGTGACCTAAAAAACACAAAGGGCATTCTATTCTGCATTGGAATATAATTCGATTCATTATGGATTGTTTCAAATTCTTTTTTTCATGTTGGTTTCCATGACTAGAATGTTAGTTTTTTTACTAAATGATATGCACTTCTGTAAGCAAATCTAGTTTTATTTTTATGGCACTTTCATTGTCTTAATAAAGTTAACATGTCAGAAAAGACAAGAAATATGCTGTGGTCTAAAACAGAAAGATTGAGTAATGTATCATATGGAATCTTCCATTATAATTATTGCAGTAAGATGTTCCTTCTGAAACACAAACCTATTGTACTGATAATATTGACTTCCTGTACTTTTGCAACACTTTGTTTATTTCAGATTTTCAATGTCCCCTTTTTGCCCCACTTTCCCCCCCCCCCCCCCCCCCAATACATCAAAACACCACCTTCTGTCTGCATTCTTCAACCTCTCAGTTATTCTTATTATATGGATTCAAGTTTAATAAGGAAGGGACTGCATTTCAAAGTCCATTACTTTCTCCTTGGTCTAATGTTCTGTTGTCTGGGTATGACAATTGGATTTTGCAGTGGGGGACAGAGCTTTCACATTTGTACTAATTTCCTGCCATCCAATCTAAACGAGCAGTGGTGTGTCAGAGCCTGCAAAGTATTGCTGTACTGTACCAGAAATCCAATGTGATTGAGCAGTCAGTGTAGGCACTGGCTGCAATATGTTCTTGTCAAAATGTTTTCTGTAGTGAAACCGTTTTGAATTGAGGCAAGTTAATGAGCAGAATGACAACAGATGGAAATCTAGGATTCTGCATCACTTGACTGATGACTAAATGGCCTTCTGCTGGGACCAGATTAATGCTCGGGAATCATTTTGTATTTTACTGTAGTATACAATCTTGCAATTTGTATTCTGTTGGGCTGGAGCTCCTCATGTGTCTATAGCCTTGCCAAAGGAAATTCAGATAGGATTTTTATTTTGAATTCTTGCTTCTTTTAATTTTCTTTTCATACATTTTTATGATTTGGTGTACAAGGGTTAACTGTAATTGCATTTACTTAAACTAAGTAGAATGGACTCCCACCAAGTTCCTGACTGAATCCACAGTATCAGGAAGTGAACATAGAACATAGAAGGAGTGCAGAAGGAGGCCATTTGGCCCATCGAGTCAGCATCAACCCACTTAAGCCCTCACTTCCACCCTATCCCCATAACCCAATAACCCCTCTGTAGAAACCAACTATTTTCTAATACACCTGATGGGTAAAAGCTGGCTATTTAGCGTAAAATATTAAGCCCCATTTTAAATACCCATTTTAAATTCACTCACAACCTCAGGTCATCTGAAAGCATCTAGCTTCAATAGAGACACAAAACAGCATGACACAGCGTTATTCACTTTTACTGAGCTCCATTGTTCTAGCAAATACATTTGCAAGACAGTGTGACATTAAAGCACAAGCCGTACCAGATATCAATCCAAGGATAGGGCAGGCACCATAGCAACATTAAGGCACTATTGTCTACAATGTGGCGAACAGCTAAATCAGCAGAAGTCCAGTTTAAACTGGTCGTGATAACAGCACAGAATTGCATTCCATAACATGCACAAGTATTCAGACATGAAACATTTAAAACTAATGTTGCACATTGAAGATTGACAGCTAACTGTCAAATCAAACTCATTTGACTCTAACCCAAACCAAATAGGATTACATAGGGGTGTATATAGATGGCTAAAAACTGATATGATTTCGTATAACCGCGAGGGTCCGTACTACCATCTTTATTCATGAATCATCTATACTGTGATCTAAACTATTCGCTGTCTCTATACTTTCACTTTTCCACTCTAACTCTTGAAGTAAATGCAAGCTGTTATGCCGTCAGCAAGAAATCATTTCTGTATTATTTTGAAAGTTAAATTGTGTACAAATTGCTTCTCTTTAAGTCCTTTTTGCTAGCCGGACTTATTAGAGAATAAGATTTAAGTGACTCTCAATTGTAATCAAATAGAGGCAATAAACAATTCTTATTTGCACCCGAGAAGTTTTAACTCAAATTTCTACTGAGTTTTAGTGTCGCAAGTGCCACTAAATCCGCATGGTAGATCTCTACAACTGGTGTAGTCGGCAGGATGGGAGGGGCCAGCCAGGAAGAAATCAGAAGACCAAAGAAAGACCAGAAGGACGGCAGACCCAAAGAAAAATGGCTATAAACCAATAACCCCCTCCTAACCCTTTTGGACACTAAGTGTAACCTTTAAATCTGACCACTTTGCAGCGAAATATAAACTGATGTCCAAAAGCAACCAACAATGCAAGTGGATTTGCTCCACTTTGCTTCAGTGAGAGTCGCGGTTTCCTTATCCGTGCTTCAGTACATTTCTGACCACCCATCACTACACTAACTTTGCCTATTAATGCAATTTTTAAAAAAAAGACGTGCCTAGCGAAATACGATTGTTGCTTGGGTTAAGTCTTAAGAAATCGCTGCTCCAAAAATATTAATGGGGAGCTTCTAATTTAAACCAACTGTATGCATGAACACAGTGTACTGACCCGTAAAGAGATTTATCTCCAGTACGTTTAGGAGAGGTGGTCTTTCATTTTGATTGAATATCTGTAAAGTGCCTTTAGGGAAAACACAAGTGCGTGCCAGTCTCGCGTTGGGGTGCAGAATGGTGTTTACTTCAGTATTTAAAGCCTCATTTGGTGTGTTTTAGCAGTTGTGGTTTAATGTTCCAAAACATCAACCTGTGTTAATCAATATTGCAATTTCTTTTACAGGTTTTGTAAGTGAAGTAGTTTTTGTTCTGAAGTAATTGGGTCGTAGTTGAAGCTTGAGCAAAGAGATGTGTTTGATTTCCTCCCCTGCTCTCTGTCCCCAATCCACTGAGGTGATTTGCTGTAAAGCTGAGCCAGAATCACGGGAAGTAAGATGCATATTGATTAGTGCTGGTTCATTCAAAACTACTTGGGATGTTGTCAGAGTAGCCCTTTGAATCCTTGTGTTTTACCCCAGTGGTTTTCTGTCCCCTGTGGGGCTGGTTTAGCACAGGGCTAAATCGCTGGCTTTGAAAGCAGACCCAGGCAGGCCAGCAGCACGGTTCAATTCCCGTACCAGCCTGCCCGAACAGGTACTGGAATGTGGCGACTAGGGGCTTTTCACAGTAACTTCACCTGAAGCCTACTTGTGACAATAAGCAATTTCTTCTTTTTCTTCTTCTTTTCCCTGAAATACGTCTTAACTGTCATCCACCTTCTGTGTAATATTGGCACCCTTATTCAGGGTATTTAAAATGGGGCTTAATATTGGGTATTTAAAATGGGGCTTAATATTTTACGCTAAATAGCCAGCTTTTACCTATCAGGTGTATTTTACCCGTTTGATATTTCTCAGGCCAGCAGTAGGATAGAATTTAACATTGCGGCTGCAAGAGGTCTAGAAAGCAACAGCATGGAATTTAATGAAGGATATTTTTCAAATGATTTTAGAGACATTTTTAATTAAGAGAACACAAATTACCAGTAAACATGAATTTTGTTGGCAGGTGTTATTTATTAAGTTGCCATCAAATTTGTGTTGTGTTATTGGTCGAGGTATTGTGTACCTGATGGTGATGCATGGCCAGAATGTACCGCAATGAAGCCATCTGATTAATTACTGGTGGTTTCAGAAAATATGGGAGATGAAGTATTGATTTGAGAGTTTTTGGACTAGTTTGAATATAGAATCTGTAAAGTGCTGGAACAGAAACCCTGTTGCTAAATTTACCCGTTTGTATCATAAATGCTCTTCTGCCATGTTAAAGCTCCAAGGCTGAACTTTGTGGTTTGATCAGTTGATTTTAGTTCAGATTTTATTTTACTGCTACTATCTGCTCTTGTCAGTGAATTTGATACTGCCAGTGCTGCCAGGATATGCTGCCTTTGCACTTCTTGTTTCCTGACCATATTACCCAAGTCAGGCTCCGACCTGGTGCTTGAGCGTTAAAATGGGAGACAACCCATCTCACATTGGATTTGACACTGCATGCTGTTAAGATGAATTTGAACAATGCTCTGCGGGTCCATTGGGGCTACTTCATAATTTTAAGGGGCATTCAGATTATAAACCCCATGCTCTCTCGCATGCACAAGCACGCACAAACCTCCCTATTTTGGGTGAGTCCAAGGCGATTTATGGATTATCTCTCATTTCGTGAGATACTGTGTCCTTGCAATCCACTTGCTTCAGAATGGATTCCTTTTTTTAAAAATAAATTTAGATGACCTAATTCTTGTTATTTTCAATTCAGGGTCAATTTAGCGTGGCCAATTCACCTACCCTGCACATCTTTTTGGGGTGAGACCCATGCAGACACGGGGAGAATGTGCAAACTCCACACAGACAGGGACCCAGAGCTGGGATCGAACCAGGGTCCTTGGCGCCGTGAGACAGCAGTGCTAACTACTGTACTGCGCCACTGTGCTGCTCTCTTCAGTCTGTATTTCAGCTTACGTTTGGGACTACCTGTTACAGTGCAGGTCATTGAGTCTGTCTGTAGTCGTCTTGGGAGCCACTGGGCTCATTTTCAAGATAAACCACTTCATACGCCATAAAGTAAGTAGCTGCCATGTTTGCCGGGGAAAATCTGTTATCAGCCTCCGGTGGAAAGAGCACAGCAAACGTGGACAATGTCGAATGCAAGCTTTTAGAGCAATTACTTAAGGATGAAAATTTAAAAGAATTTGATATAGTTTTTGAGAAGCCATTTGTGACTGCTTCAGTTGTGTGCTGAACAAGAGCTGTCGCTACAGACCAGAGCTCAGTTTCCACCCGCCTTCTTTGTTGCATTGTATTATGGCTGCATTGTATTATGGCATCTTTGAACCAAGAGGCAATATCATCCTCCTCCTTCAGAATCCTGCCTCTCCTTTCAAACTTCAGCTGCAATATGTCTTTACACTGTACAGCTTTCTTTTGCTTAGAAACTCTCCAGTAGATTATGAATTATAAGTGCTCTGGTGCACATTTGTACTGGGTTTTGGGTTTTTATGTTCTAGTGCAAGGCCTTTTGCAGCAGCCAATCCATAAACATGTCTTTATTGCTTTCTATCAAACTGTAGCTTCAAAGAGCGTGGAGCATGCTGTCTCCTCATCTTCAGAAGAGCTCGTTGAAAATGAATAAAGTGCTAGAAAGCTTATATCCTTGTAATCTGGAAGCTGTATATCCATCAATGTTAGACCCAAAGGCCGGCACTTGGCTAGTTGAAGTAATCTGCTTATTGAGTTCAATGCAGTTTACATCACAATGACTTTGCATTGTGAAATGTCGAATGTCGACCAAGCTTTTGAAGATCAAAGTAATGATTTAAATTAAGTGGAACGAATTAAGTATAAACATGCAACAAATGCTAAAATGTACATTTTCGTAGCAAGGAACAGCTGAGTTTTGATGAAAGATCATTGACCTGTAACGTCAATTCTGTTTCTCTCTGATCAAATGCTGATTTCCCGAGTGTTTTTGTCACCTCTGGCTTCTATTTGGGGTTCCACCATCTTCACGATATTCTGCTTTCGTCGAACAGCAGTGCACATTATTCTGTATGTGGTCAGTTACCTTGTTCGAAGGCTTCTCAGGAAAGTGAACAAAACTATTGTGCGTGACCAAGTTCTTACTGATACGAAAATGCTGCAAGTACAACCTGCTCCCTCCTCTTGTGCGTATTGTGACAATGAGTAATTCCTTATTTCCCAGTCTGCACGATCAACTGTTCCGCAGTGGCAGCAAGTACCTCTTCCATTCACCTGATTCTTTCCAGCCAAACTGTGATAAAAATTTATAGAACGCGGCATCTCAACTCGCAGGCATAAAATGTATGTGTTCTGATGTGAAAATTTGGAATTTTGCTGCAAGACCTGAATTTAAAATCAACATTCAAGATTACGCCTGTACAGCGTCTGCTGGCAGCAGCTGAGTGTAATGAAGCGTATGTAATGGTCGGCAACCAATTGTCTTTAAATCCCAGGAACTTTTACGTTTACATGGCAAACTTGCATACCAGTACTGAAGAGCCATATCGTCAACTCTTCAGAGTTCTGTTGGCGCTGGGCCCCTTTTCTTTAGTGAGATACACTTCACCATTGATAAATGCGGATTTGCACAATAGATGTGCACTTGTATTGTGACTGTATTGAAGATGCACTTGTATTGTGACTGTATTGAAGATCCACTTTCATTCTAGTCCTAGAGCCCCTTGTGTTGGCCCACAAGGAAAAGGCGCCATTTGCCTGTGTAATTGAGTCATGATGATGCAGGCTTGCCTCATCTGACCCTACGTCAGTTCATACGCCTATCCTGAATCACAATGTCGTAACTGTTTATTTTCAATTTCACTTTGTGGTCCAGAAAATGGGATTCCTTCGCCTTGGGACTGGTGACCGCCAATGTTGCAATTGCAATCCCTAATGAAACTACATGTGGACCATAAACTTTTCTCCCTTAGGAATTGGTCTCCAGATTGGGAATAAATGGGGAGGGGGTGATGGATTCATTTTTTGGTCAGTGCCAATTCTGCATTTGAAACATTGCTTGCGATGGAAAATGGGATGTAATTCGTGGTATGTTTCATCGTGGCTTCTGATAGTAAACACACTAATCTGCTTCAAGATATTATTCTGCAAGGAGGTGGACCGAAATGTTTGTTGCAAACTTGGATCGGTGCAGCATTAGAGAGCCGGTGCAAGGCACGAATGTCTGACCAATTCAAGCAGTGGTTATCAATTTCACTGATCTATTATCTTTAGAAGGCTGCTGAAGATGTGCAAGTCTGTCTGCTTTGGGCTGGTACAATTTATACTGGGCTGCAATGCATAAAACATTATTAAAAGATGATTGTGGTTTTAGGCATAAGCTGAGCAAATGTAAAGTTGCAATAATTTTTTCTTTATATCTGGCAGCTTTGGATATGCTGCAGAACAGTAAAGTGAAGCATTCATCGAATGTATTCAGTGACGCATCGGATTAAATGAACGTTGTGCTGCAGTTCATTCAGAATCTTGAGTTGCTGTGCTGAAAATGAGTTGCTGTGCCCAATCCCCTGGCCTGGTTCATTCCCTAATACTAAGTCTAGTAAGGCCACCTCCCTGGTTGGATTGTCAACATTCATTGTCAAAAAGTCCTCCTGGACACATCTAACAAATTGCTCTCCATCCGAGCCCCTGACTGTAAGGGATTCCCAGTCAATATGGGAGAAGTTAAAGGCACCCATCATAACTACCCTGCATATTTTCACACCTTTTCAGTATCTGACTACACAGTTGCTCCTCTGTCTCCTGCGGGCTGTTGACATGCATTAGAGCAGCGCTCTTCAAACTTTTTTTCCGGGGACCCATTTTTACCAACCGGCTAACCTTCGGGACCCAACCCGGCCGACCTGCGCGACCCACCATTTTCCCTTACCTTGTTTGCTGCTGACAAAAAACTCTTCAATCGCGCAACCTCAAACAAACCATTGTTTGCAGCAAACTACCCAGCCTTCAGAACAGCGATCACGACATCACACAACCCTGTCATGGCAATCTGTGCAAAACGTGCCAGATCATCGACATGTATACCATGTGGTAGTTGGTATTAGGGGTAATACGGTATCCAGGTTGAGGCTGTAAGACCATTGGTGTGGGAGGTCCCTGAGACAGCAAGATCAATGGTGAAGCCTGCCTGCTGGTTCCGCCCAGTAAGGCGGAGTATAAGAGTCTGTCTCCACAGCTGCTGCATTCTGTACCTGCGCTGCTGGAGGAAACATCTAGTCCAAAAAAAGCCTTCAATTGACATCCAATCTCGCTTCTGGAGTCATTGATCGGCATCATACCACCATTACACGTGAGAACACCACCCACCAGGTACGCGGTACATACTCGTGCGACTCGCCCAATGTTGTCTACCTCATACGCTGCAGGAAAGGATGTCCCAACATGTGCGAGACCATGCAGACACTGCGACAACGAATGAACGGACATTGCGCAACAATCACCAGGCAGGAATGTTCCCTTCCAGTCGGGGAAAGCTTCATTCAGCCTCTGATCTCCGGGTAGCGTTCTCCAAGGCGGCCTTCAGGACGCGCGACAATACAGAATCGACGAGCAGAAACTTATAGCCAAGTTCGGTACACATGAGTGTGGCCTCAACCGGGACCTTGGATTCATGTCGCATTACATTCATCACCCATCATCTGGCCTGGGCTTGCGAAATCCTACCAACTGTCCTGGTTTGAGACAATTCACACCTCTTTAACCTGGGATTACCCCATGTCTGGATCTGTAAAGATTTAATTACCTGCAAATGCTCGCATTCTTAGCATTGTCTTGCATCTTTGACTTTGTCTATCTATATGTTTCTGCAAAATACCTCTTCATTCACCTGAGGAAGGAGCAGTGCTCCGAAAGCTAGTGTTTGAAACAAACCTGTTGGACTTTAACCTGGTATTGTAAGACTTCTTACTGGACAAAAATGGAGGAAATGGTTTTGGGTCCATTTGGCCCTCGTACACGCTCCTCCAATAGAACCTGTTGGATGAAGGTAAAGCCTTCCGGTGTCGGAAAGTATGGAGTCTCCAACTGACCAAAGCTCTGCATTTTTTCCTGTAAAGTTTTATCAAATAAAACACCTCTGAACTTGTAAAAAATAAAATAAAATGAATAAAATAACTGAATAAAATGAATAAATCCCCCTCCCGAACTTGTAAAACAAAAAACTGCGACCGTTAAAAAAAAAATGCAGCCGCACTGCACATGCGTGCCCGATCATCGGAGCGCTTGCGCATGCGTGCCGATGATCTGGCACGCATGCGCAGTGCGGCCATTTTGAAGGCCGCTTGCAGCCGGCGTTACTAACAGCCGGCTGCAGCGCGCAGATTTGCACGATTGAGAGCGCCACGAAGGACGGCTCCGCGACCCTCCCAACACCCGCCTGGGTCGCGCCCCCGAGTTTGACAATGCCTGCATTAGAGAATAGATAACCTGTTCCAAGGCGTCTGCCAACGATTTGTTGTTAGCCAGGGGAATCGCGCCAGTGTATTGCAGTCTGGAAGTACTGGCCCCGATGTAAAAACAAATTGCCCTCTCTCTTTCCCAGCATGCCTTGAATGCTGCTCTGGCCTCTTAACTCATGCTGCACTCCTCTGAAAGAGGATTGAACCTTGTGTGGTTGAGGGAATTCCTGAATTATTAGCAATTGGCCAGACATGCATCAGAATTTGGCCCCAGGTGCAGCAGCATCAGTGTGATCAAGGTGAGAGGGCTGAGATTGTGAACGAAGAAAAGGGATAGCAGGATGGATGGGCAGGAAGGAGAGAAATCATTAAGTGTGAACTCGCCGAGGAAGCTGGAAATGACTCTGAATAAGTGGAAATTAATGAATAATTTAGCATTTCTTTTATCAGAGAAAAAAAATCACAACCAGATTTAGCAAGACAGTGCCGGTATATAGCCTCCTCACCAATAAGGGGAAAATCCGTGTAACATTTGCTACAATCTCTTCAGTTTCTGGTGGTCCCACAAATTACTTTGAAATGACAGCTAGAAATTGAATGGTGGCGATTGAGCCCAATATTCTGCTCACCTTGCACTTCTGTGCTCTTTTGAAACAAAACAAAATCAGCGAATCCGTCGCAGTCATGTCATTTTCAATATTCACTCAGTACGCGATCAGAATTGAAAATTTGAGCCCTTTTCCTCTGGAGACTTTCCCCCTAACCCCTCCTGTTCTGAAGGCAATGATTCACAGAGCAACCTCTGCTGCTCGGGTTGCAGTTCGTAGATTTCTGCTCTCTCCATGTGGTGAGGACGATTGCGTTGCATTGTTACTTTAGTGAAGCCATTCCAGAAAAATATATTGTACCAACTCAATGAGATGATGTGACTGTAGTAAGAATTTAGTGACTGCGGGGTAACTGCGAGCAATCATCGACAAATTAGTTTAATCTCTTTGTTCTTCATGGCAATCTTTCAGGGAGAATTCTATGTAGTGAATGTTTGGCTGATGTTTGGGTTACACTGCAAAAATCCTCCTATTAGAAGGAAATTGTGTTGTAAACTACTAAGTTAAATTAAAAGATTCATCTACATTATGCATTTGAGAATTGTTCTAATGTAAATTGTCCTGGTGCCATTAGTATTGATTTTTATTTGCAATTTAGTTGATTTTTATGTAGCATTCATTTAATTTTAATGTACCTACTGTGTGTCGGTTTCATAGTCTATCATAAAGAGACAAGATTTTCAAAATGATGGCAATAAATAAAGAAATATGAATTATTTTGTTATTGAGCAACAATTACAATCAGTTTTGTTTAGATAAGATACCATTCCATTTTACTACCTCTCTATGGCAAGAAACCCTGTGAAAGAACATGTCGTTTGGTAGTATTCCTTTTTTAGAACCATTCAGAAGTTTCAAACTTTTATTAGTTAAGTAGCACCCACCTAGGCTTTGAACCTGGCTCTTCTTGGCTCAAGTCCGACCTGTTTTGACCCATGGATTGATGTATCGAAGAACTTAGTTTTGATTTCTGTCTGTTTTGCAAGTGAGCTTTGAACCCTGGTAGTTTGCCAGATATTTTAATAGGGGGACACTTGAAGTTCCATGGGGGCTTCATGGTACACTGACGTTGGAACAATAGAGGTTGCAAGCGTTGCAGGAGAAAGTTTTAGAATTAGAATGGGGTGAAGCTAAGGATTACTAAATAGGCATGAGGATTTCAAAGTCAATGTGGAGGAGGATAGAGAGACATTGAATGTTAACTTTGAAATTGTGAAGGGCGGCGCAGTGGTTAGCATTGCTGCCTGACGGCGCCGAGGTCCCAGGTTTGATCCCGGCCCTGGGTCACTGTCCGTGTGGAGTTTGCACATTCTCCCTGTGTCTGTGTGGGTTTTGCCCCCACAACCCAAAGATGTGCAGGCTAGGTGGATTGAACACGCTAAATTGCCCCTTAATTTAAAAAAAATGAATTGGATACTCCAAATTTATTATTCTTTTTAAATTTTGAAATTGTGCTGCAGTAGAACACATGCTTTAAGTTGGCAATTCAGAACAGCTCTCTGTATCCAGTTGGGGAAGGATTAGGCAATCATTGTAAGAATACACGAACCAGTTAATTGGGTGTCTGGGAGGAACTGGGAGAGTCTGTGACTGCTTTGCTGGCCTGGAAATGAACCTGTTTTAAGGCTGGATTCAAATTCATTCTTCCTCCAAAAGCATCCGAAAATAGAGCACATGTAAATTTTCTGATAGATCTTCCATTAGAATCATAGGGCTTTCATCAGAAACCTAACTTGTGTATTTTATTACAGATTTCCAGCGTTTGCTGCATTTTATATCATCACCTATGATTTGTCGCAATTCATTTGTAGGGGCAGCAGAATGATTAACACTGCTGCCTCACAGCGCCAGGGCCCGGGTTCAATTCCAGCCTTGGGTGACTGTGTGGAGTTTGCACGTTCTCCTCGTGTCAGCGTGGGTTCCCTCCAGGTGCTCAGGTTTCCTCCCACAGACCAACGGTGTGGAGGTTAGGTGAATTGGCCATGATCAGTTGCCCCTTAGTGTCCAAAGATGTCAATGTTGGGTGGGGTGACAGAGATGAGGTGGGGGAGTGGGGCCTGGGTGGACCACTGCTTTTTCAGAGGGTCAGTGTGACTCGATCGGCCGAATGACCACCTCCTGCACTGTGGGAATTCTATGATTCTGCTGTGAAATGAAGGGATGGAAAATTCTAACATCACTTTTTTCTTTTTAGTTTATAAATGTAACGTACAATATTATTCAGAATGCATCAGTTACAATTCAGCATCTCTTTAGGGATTTTCTGGACTGCACCTGGCCTGGCCTCCCTAGAAATCTCACCAATTGTGCAACTTCAGCGTTTGGACTTGTTCCTTCGGACTTTCAGGCATTTTACATGAAGGAATGCTGTGTGTTCCTACAATCTATGTTAAAGAAGTCTATGTCACTGCTGATTTCATGTGCCAGTGTTATATTCAATGACATTCTTTAAGACTGGTAGCTTTTTTGGGCTATCGGCTTTTTTGAAGTTCTTGACTACCGTTGCTAATATTCTAAATTGGCATGTAAATGAATGAGAGCTCTGATGGGTGCTCAGTGATTACGAATATGAGTTCAGATGTAAGACAACTAAAGAGCCTATTTATTGGATCCATCTTTGAAGATCAAATGTGTGGATACGCTGCATTTTATCATATATATTGAAAGCCGGTTCCGTCATAAATATATTTTTTAAGCCATATATCTAGATTTACTGGTGAATGCATAACATGTTCTCATGCTAAATATTGTAAAGGTTGCATACATAAGTCACGTTGTTATCTATACTCTTTTTTAAAAATTTAGAGTACCCAATTATTTTTTCCAATTAAGGGGCTATTTTAGCGTGGCCAATCCACCTACCCTGCACATCTTTTTGGGGTGTGGGGGTGAAACCCACGCAGACACTGGGAGAATGTGCAAACTCCACACAGACAGTGACCCAGAGCCGGGATTCGAACTCGGGTCCTCAGCGCCATAGGTAGCAATGCTAACCACTGTGCCACCGTGCTGCCCGTTATCTATACTCTTAAAGAGACTTGGCCTTGTAAACCTGGAAACTTTAAAAATAAATAACCTTTATTGTCACAAGTAGGCTTACATTAACACTGCAATGAAGTTACTGTGAAAAGATCCCAGTTGCCACATTCCAGTGCCTGTTCGGGTACACAGAGGGAGAATTCAGAATTCTCAGCCGGTATAGGCGCTGCTGGCCGCCTTCTGCATCACAAACCAGCTGTCTCGTCCACTGAGCTAAACCACTCTCTCTGTCTGTTAGCTTTGACAAAGAGTCATTGGACTCGAAACGTTAGCTCTTTTCTCTCCCTACAGATGCTGCCAGACTTGCTGAGATTTTCCAGCATTTTCCCTTTCGTTCGAGCTAAACCAGCTATTCTTTCATAGGAATTTCATGCATAATCTTGCAATGAAAAACTGCATAAATTATGTTTAGGCCCATCGTGTTGATGTTGGAGGGTCAAGGGCTACTTAACATGCAATTTGAATGATGCCTTCATTCTAGAATGACTAGAAAAGATCACTCTTGTGGCAATATGACCCAATTATGCCTACATACCACTTTCACCGTGCTACTTTTAAATGTTTTACATTAAAAACCCATTAGTTTAGTATTAACATTAAAATTATAAATGCAAGGGCAGCACGGTGGCACAGTGGTTAGCATTGCTGCTTACGGCGCTGAGGACCCAGGTTCGAATCCCGGCCCTGGGTCACTGTCCGTGAGGAGTTTGCACGTTCTCCCCGTGTCTGCGTGGGTTTCGCCCCCACAACCCAAAGATGTGCAGAGTAGGTGGATTGGCCGCGCTAAATTGTCCCTTAATTGGAAAAATAATTGGGTACTCTAAATTTATAAAAAAAAAATTATAAATGCAAGACTGAGGTCTCAGTGGAGATTAGACATATTCAAAAGGCTTTTGGTGATTAAGGAGTACATTGAAGACCATCTTATTTAAAAAACATTGGATAATGCAAAAAAAAGTTGTTGCCGTTGCACCAACATGCATCTTGTTTGTGATAGTTACATCATTGCTATGGACAATGAACATGTGCAGTGCGATATCACATTGGCAAATAAGGAGTAGGAGCTGAGCCACAATTTGTAAGAGGCATTGCTGATGAATAGGCTGGAGGAAAATTGACGTTGTGAAGACCTGTGTAACCACTGAGGAGAATAGTTGTGTGCCTTTAGATAGAAGTTAGAATGTATTTATTAATTGGTAACCAAAATCAGCAGCTCCATTGATTTATGTTCCCCATCCTTTTATTTCCCGGCCATCGCTGTCCTCAATGCCGCCCACCCCCTCACTGTTTGACTGTTACTCTTCCCTTCTGGGTGGACTTCTATTTCCAGAACTCTAACATGCATCCTGCCCTAGCTCCCAGCTTGTGAAATTCACAAGATGGCGCCGAAGAGTGGCGACTCTCTGCGAGCTCCCCCAAACAGATCCTCTTTTTTACTTCTTTTATAACCGTATTAATCTCTCCGTATTGTATATTTTCTTTTCATGTACTAAACGATCTGTTTGAGCTGCTCGCAGAAAAATACTTTTCACTGTACCTCGGTACATGTGACAATAAACAAATCCAATCCAATCCATGGCTCCCGATCTCCATTGTCATCTTATCCATATCGTACTGAATCTAAAATGCTGGTCCATATGTCCACCGTACTCGCCTTATTACTCCAGTATTGTCAGTCCTACCTCACCGAGTGCCCATTTTCTGATTCTGGATCTTTCCGCTATCATAAATATCAGGGCGGGGCTACCCCAACTGCTGGTCACTCGTCTCAGTGAGGTTACGGGACAAGCGATTGAAGTTGTGGAATGGAGACTCAGAATTGAGTGCCCTGTGATGGACTGAGGGCCCTTCAAATCTGCACAATGCCCAATCACTGTTGCAAACAGACAGCAAAATGGCAAGTCTCTTCAGTTTTATTTGTGCCAGTATCCTTCCCGTTTGAACTCCCACTCCACTGAACAACCCCGCCCACACCATACCCCCAATTTCCACTCTGGAGTTACACTAATATGTGACACATAGAATCATAGAACTTACAGTGCAGACGGAGGCCATTCAGCCCATTGATTCTGCCCGAGCCCTTAGAAAGAGCACCCTACCCAAGGCCACACCTCCACACTGTCACCGTAACCCAGTAACTCCACCCAACCTTTGTGGGCACTAAGGGCAACTTAGCATGGCCAATCCACCTAACCTGCCATCTTTGGACTGTGGGAGGAAACCGGAGCACCCGGAGGAAACCCACGCACACACTGGGAGGACGTGCAGACTCTGCACAGACATTCCCCAAGCCAGGAATTGATCCCGGGACCCTGGAGCTGTGAAGCAACTGTGCTAACCAGTGTGCTACTGTGCTGCCGACACAGCAGAAACAAAATTTGGGAAGCACTGTGGCGGGCATTCACATTGGTCATATTCTCTGCAACCCTCCACTTCAACCTCCCCACTTCTGAGCAAAAGATGTCACATTCCTAATCTTTCCCCTCTCTATCATTTGCGTCCTTTTGGGCATTTCATTGCATTAAACATGCTATGTGGTCTGACTATTATAGATGGACGTGTTTAAAAAAAAACCGGGCTGCATATTGGTGCAGTGGTTAACGCTGCTGCCTCATGGAGCTGAGGACCTGGGTTCGATTCTGGCCCCGGGTCACTGTCTGGTGGAGCTTGCACATTCTCCCCATGTCTACGTGGGTCTCACCCCCACAACCAAAAGATGTGCAGCGCAATGCTAAATTGCCTCTTAATTGGGAAAAATAATTGGATACTATATATTAAAGTTTAAAAAAATCATCTAGCAATCAAAATTAAGCAAATTGAGTGTACAGGAGATATTTCTATTTTAAGAAAAATGACATGACCAGATCATTTGAATTTGATTTAGAGTTCAGAGGAGATGATGGGTAAATGGTGGTGATGCTCCCACACATCCACAATCCTCTCTCTAACATAGTTAGATGGAATCTCTGCTTTATTTTCCGCAATCCAGCCCTTCTGGATCGTTAATGTGTCTTTTTTTTAAGATTTAAAAATTGTTTTGTGCATCTGCAACATTCGATCTGGGGAAAGATCTTGCTAGATCAGGCGAAAGATATATACAGTCCCATTTACTTGAAAGGCTCCAGGAACTTGCTGGCACTTGTGCATTGCTGTAAAGATACTATTTTGCTACAAATAAAATTCTTATTAAGTAAATGGAAATCCAAAGCTATTGGAGCTACAGGTTGCAGGAAGGATACCACTCATGATAATAGCTGAACTAGCTCAGGATGTGTATAATCCAAATTAATCATTACATTTTAGAAATCTGTGACGTTGTAGAAGGTCCGTGAATGATGTTGCAGTTACCTTCCTTGGAAATCTGAGGGCTTGTGATTTTTCTCTAATTTATTCCACTCACTTGACTGATTACTGTTTACTACCAGAAGCTCAATTTGTCCATGTTTAAAGTACATCAATCAATCAATCAATCCAGTTTTCATAGAGCAGTAACCAGAAATAGTATCCAGACCTTCGTGGTAACAGATCATTTGACTGGGTTCATGTGTCCAAGACTATACTGTGTATTTTTAAAGCAAAATGGTCTGCAATCCCAGTTTTCTTAGAACATAGAACAGTACAGCACAGAACAGGCCCTTCGGCCCTCGATGTTGTGCCGAACAATGATCACCCTACCTAAACCCACGTAACCCGTATACCCATAACCCAACAATCCCCCATTAACCTTACACTACGGGCAATTTAGCATGGCCAATCCACCTGACCCGCACATCTTTGGACTGTGGGAGGAAACCGGAGCACCCGGAGGAAACCCACGCACACACGGGGAGGACGTGCAGACTCCACACAGACAGTGACCCAGCCGAGAATCGAACCTGGAACCCTGGAGCTGTGAAGCATTGATGCTAACCACCATGCTACCGTGAGGCCCCACGGTATTTCATTTGTTCCCACTAAACGCAGAATGCAGCTAGCAAGAGATGGGATTTTACAGATTTTACTGCTTTTTTTACACTTGAGTATTATGCTGCTTATCAATAAATATTCTTCTCCTTTCAACAGGCCAGATATAAGCAGAGCCTGGATCCAACAGTGGATGAAGTTAAAAAGCTCTGCACCTCCCTCAGACGTAATGCCAAGGAAGAGCGTGTGCTTTTCCATTATAATGGACATGGAGTGCCAAGACCAACAGTAAATGGCGAAATCTGGGTATTCAATAAGGTAACCAATGTTTGTCTACTTCTCATGCTGATGTTGAATGCTGGTAATATCTGAGATTAAATCCTGACATTACTATTGCATTCCTTCTTGAAAACAGCAGCCATGTTGGGAGTATTAGAAGTGAGGCTATATCTTGCATGTCAACATAACCAGTATATAAAGTTACTGCATAAAAATAGGAAGGTGATGGCTGCTTCCAGGTACTTTCCACAAAGCGCTTGTATATATATATTTTTTTTTATAAATTTAGATTACCCAATTATTTTTTCTATTAAGGGGCAATTTAGCGTGGCCAATCCACCTACTCTGCACATTTTTGGGTTGTGGGAGCGAAACCCACGCAGAAACGGGGAGAATGTGCAAACTCCACACGGACAGTGACCCAGAGCCGGGATCGAACCTGGGACCTCAGCGCCGTGAGGCGGTTGTGCTAACCACTAGGCCACCGTGCTGCCCCAAAGCGCTGGTATATTGAATGAATTTGAGGAAAGTCCCAGGGACTGGTTTAGCACAGTGGACTAAATAGCTGGCTTTTAATGTAGAACAAGGCCAGCAGCGCGGGTTCAATTCCTATACCGGCCTCCCCGAACAGGCACTGGAATGTGGCTACTAGGGGCTTTTCACAGTAACTTCACCGAAACCTACTTGTGACAATAAGCTATTATTATTATTATTCTTATTATTATGTTGCAAGTTGGGTGAGTATAGTTAATCATCAATGGTAACAGCTGTGAAACTTGAATGAGTCAATTATGAAATTAAGTGGATTTTAAAAATGTGTTTGACTTTGTGGGATTTGAAGTTGGTGCACGACACATGATACTGTGTGGAGTAAGCCACAATTATGTAACAAATTAAAGTGAATTTTCTACAGTGTCCACATTGCGTAAGGATAATTCACTCGCCTTCAGCAGCACAACTATTACATCCTTCAAGTAAGGCTTTGTAAAGCTTAAAGGTTGCAGAGTTCAAGTTTAATTTGTCCTTTGTGTTTTTGACTGTATGTGATTCGGTGATAATGCAGCAAAGCCGATATGCAGATTTTGCCTCCCACTAAAATATGATTGAATTTTTAATTTTCAGTATTTTTGTTTTCAACCATTGTTTTTTTTTTGGACAATTACCATTCCACAGTCATCCAATTAGTATCTCTTTCCAATGCTCAATCCGTTCCGATGGTGTAAGAGAAGCTTACTATATAAATCCTGAAGCAATTGAAGTATGTTTATGAAAATAGTTAAGCTGTTCTACTTCTAAAAAGGGATTGCAGTAGTTTCCTGAAATTTGGCAATCTGTATAGCGAGGATTTGGATTGAATATATTGCCAAAATGCATTATATTCAGTTGGATATCTATTTTATAGTGTGTTACAAAAATAGAACGTTAGAATTTAAAAATAAATTTGTGGGCGACACGGTGGCGCAGTGGTTAGAACTGCTGCTTCACGGCGCCAAGATCTGGGTTCGATTCCAGCCTCTGGTCACTGTCCGTTTGGGGTTTGCACATTCTTCCCGTTTCTGTGTGGGTCTCACCCCCACAACCCAAAAAGATCTGCAGTGTAGGTGGATTGGCCACGCTAAATTGGCCCCTTAAAAAAAAGTTACATTGATTCATATTGCATTTTTGATAATGGTAAAGAAGAATTCTGATTAACTGAGAACTGTTCTATTATGTTCAATGGTTGTGAGAATATGCCAAAATTACGTGTATTTTACACTTTGACTTAAAGATGGTAAATGCAAACGTACACATAGGTTGCAATACTCTTGCTTTGCGCAGTATTAAAATTGCCTCTGAGCTTTAAAGATGTTGATATGCCAATACAGCTGACCTGATGTTTTAAAAATCCAGAACTGGTGTGTTTTTGAATCGAGTTGCATTTGCACAGTTGGATCATTGCAACTTTGCTTAACTTCGTTATAGATTTTTAAATGCAGGAAATGCATTTGTTTCAATCTGAGTTTCCATAGTGCACGCTCATTGTCTTTACTCTCTTTCTGCAGACGTTTAATTTACATAAATTTTGAGTAGAATATATTCCGGGGGTGATCTGGATGGGTTTAAATGTTGCTTACCCTAAGGTGGTCTGTCACAATTGTGAGGTTTATTAGATTGTCATGTTGTGTTGTGGGACTGTGCCTTTAAGGTAAAATGAAAGTGTTTCCGAGTCTGTTTCACAGCAGGCCTGGGTGGTTTGATTGTTCGCGATTGAAGGGGCTCAGATTGTTTCACCAGGAAAAGGGTGCATGATGTTGGCATTTGGAGACATGGGCAGCAGCCTGTGAGCCCACTATGGATTGATTGAGAGTCTCCACAGTTCCAGAAGAATGTAGAAAATATTAGGTTGTAAACCGCTGGATTCTAAACTGTCCATTTAGTTCAAGAGGAAAAAGAGCTGGGCTCCGAAGGATAGCTAATCAGCACTTCTACCTGGATAAAAGTCATGTATGTTGCCATGGAAACTGGCTTTGAGAGGGTTAAGAATTCTAAGATATCTCTGAAAACTCTGAAAAACAGTTAGTCTTCCAAAGGTCTGGGAGAGAGCAGTTGGAGGCTGAAAATCTCTATGGTTCACCATGCAGGAATGTGGGTAGGAGCTCCTGCTTGGATGGGAAAGACCAAATTCACGAGGAGATAAATCAAGGTTAGGATGTTTTCCTAGTTTTAGCAAGAGGGAGAAGTCT
The DNA here is from genome assembly GCF_902713615.1 of Scyliorhinus canicula. Lineage (NCBI taxonomy): Eukaryota > Metazoa > Chordata > Chondrichthyes > Carcharhiniformes > Scyliorhinidae > Scyliorhinus > Scyliorhinus canicula. Next base: position 13,907,732 of record NC_052163.1, on the reverse strand, counting down.
CCAGGAAAGCCTACTGATAAAGACAACTTTGGAAGTAAATGTTTCCAAGCTGGAAAAGATTGGAAGTGAACCCATGAGCTAAGAACCATTTGGACTGATTGGGCGAATTGAAGGGCAATATACCGTATACATGAGAGTCGAGCATGTTTCTTGGTTCTGCTGAAATAAAAAGGTCGGCCGTTCTATTCTGTGGTTTAAAGTTATAATTTAAGGGTAGAACGGTGGGGCAGTGGTTAGTACTGCTGCCTCATGGCGCTGAGGACCCGGGTTTGGTCCTTTCCCCGGGTCACTGTCCGTGTGGAGTTTGCACATTCTCCCCGTGTCTGTGTTGGTCTTACCCACACAACCTAAAGATATGCAGGGTGGGTAGGTGGATTGGCCACGCTAAATTGGCTCTTAATTGGAGGAAAAAAAATTGGGTACTCCTAAATTTATTTTTAAAAGTTATATGTTGCCCAAAAAGATAGTGGCTTGAATTTTTCCAGTGATGGGTACTCGGCCTGCCATATGGAGAGTCAGCTGGGAATGCACCCTGTCAACTTCGACATGTCTGCTGCCATTTTACGCTCAAATGAGGATTGATCAGCAACAGGCAGGTCTTGATTGTCACCAGCAGTCTAACCCATCCAGGCACAGAACTGCAGTGGGTGGAAGAAACACTGGGGCGTTGTGCCTGCGAATAAGTGCAGGGTGGCGGTGTGAGATAAGTGATGGTCCCGGGAGGGCAGGATGCCCTGAAGGGTGGGTGGGGGTGGGTGGGTAAGCAGGGGATAGAACAGTGGTAGTGGACTGGGCAAGAAGAGCCAATAGGTGGCCACTTAAGGGCCTTACTAGGGGCAAGGATGGACTTCCTATCTGAGGCCCTCCCCGCCTCACCATAAAATTGCATTTGAGGCTGGCGGAAATCCGAAGGAAATCCCATCCATGCATTTGGACAACTCCAAAACTCGCTCGGGGAGTGCAAAACGTAGGCCATTGATTATTCAATAGAATGGTTCGTCTTTTGTTACAGTAAACGTCTTAAAACATGAAATATTGTAATTCATTCATCTATTAACTGGAAATTGACATTTGTTTTCAAAATGTTTTTGTTCTCCAAGGGGATTGTAACAGCTGAAGCCTGTTGCTGGTCCACTTAGTTTCTGTCCACAGCGCATAATTTGAGCATGAGCTTGAATTTCTAGTTTTTAAAACAAAAAGCTGGGGAAAATTAGATTCTATGGTTCTCTTATTCCATTTGTGTTGCTGCAAAAGTTGTTAAAAGGTCAGCTTTGTCAAGCATGGAATGCGGCCTGCAACACAATAGTGTAATAATGCTAATAATTCGGTTTGATTCTGAAACTATCACTGTACTGATGAGGATGATTGCATTAATATCTATTAGCGTTCCTTGTACAGATCGAGAGAAATACGTGACCAGCTAGCAGTGTACAAACTGCACTCTGTGCTGCCCTTAATCTCTTTTTATAAAAAAAGGGTAATATTTGTAAAGTTGTATTAAATCTTCGTTATCCTAATGGTTAAACTGTGATTGAATGTATTTAAGAGTTCATGTAGAATGGATAAAGATCCAAATTAGGAGGGGCAGCACGGTGGCGCAGTGGGTTAGCCCGGCAGCCTCACGGCGCCGAGGTACCAGGTTTGATCCTGGCTCTGGGTCACTGTCCGTGTGGAGTTTGCACATTCTCCCTGTGTCTGCGTGGGTTTCGTCCCCACAACCCCAAGATGTGCGGGGTAGGTGGATTGGCCATGCTAAATTGCCCCTGAATTGGAAAAATGGATTGGGTACACTAAATTTTTTTTTTTAAAGAGCCACATTAGGTATCACAAAAACCATTTTCCCTGCACCTTTTGGAGGCTAATAAAAAGCATGGGGGGGGTGCGCGGGAGAAGATGGATGATGACTCCCAAGTCCTCCACATGAATCATAGTATCTGTACAGCACTATTTTTGACATTTTGCTTGCACCCTTTATTTGCCACGTTGGATTGTAATTTTTAAAAAAGTGTTTTGAAATTGTGCACTTGTGCAGAAAAGAGCATCTGCTTTTCCCTTTTGCAAATTATTAATTATTTTATGTACATGCCGGCAGCAAGTGACCCGATTTCGCAAACGGGTCTCCTATTATTTTGTTCTGAAAAAACATCAAAATTGATTCCTAATCAAAAATTAAGTTCAAATTTATTTTTCTGCATTTATGTTTTGGTTGCAACTCCCAAGTCAAATCTAATGCGATTAATCGTTCATAAAGTAATAATAATAATCGCTTATTGCCACAAGTAGGCTTCAATTAAGTTACTGTGAAAAGCCCCTAGCCGCCACATTCCGGCGCCTGTTCGGGGAGGCCAGTATGCGAATTGAACCCGCGCTGCTGGCATTGTTCTGCACTACAAGCCAGCTATTTAGCCCACTGTGCTAAACCAACCCCATATGCATTATAATATCTGCGCGATTCCAAATGATCTTTTTTTTAATCTTCCAGAGTAATTCAATTGGCAATTATGTTCTTTAAATCACAATAATGAAACCCTTTCAGCTTGTCAAGAGTTCAGTAAAACCAGTATTTGTCAACCTGTGAATTATATTTTCAATGTTGTTTTTATTGGGCAAGTATTCCAGAGGTCTCAACTAATATTCCACAGGGTATGAGGTTAAATCGCACCATTGTTTCTGGATTTAAATTCAATTAAGAGAAACCTAATGGGCAGTAAGAATGCCCATGAAGGTGCCTAATTGCTGTAAAAATTCAGTCGGTTCACTAATACCTTCGGGGACGGAAACCTGATGTCCTTCTCCAGTTTGGTCCATAGCATCCCACACAAATTCACTGTTCTTTTAAGTGGCCTTAGCTTGCCACTCAATTGTATCAAAACCACTAGAAAGAATAGTGCCAAATGTTTGCATCACTTCATTGAGGTCCATCACGTCGTCGGGGAACTAGGAATGGGCAATTGACGCCGGTCTTGCCAGTGACACCCACATTTTGAAAATTAATATTACAAAAGAAATTAACTTTTCAGATGAACCAACGATTAATGAAATGACGTTAAACAAATTTTGAAGTTATATTCATGTAGTTAGCTATATTGCTAACTTAAATTGTAAAATTGAAAGTCTAGTTTAAAAAGGATTTTAAATCCATGCTGATTTCCTTTGATAAAAGGACTGTGAGGGTGAATTTTACAAGTAATTACATTTAACGGGTTTGCTGGTGAACGGTGTGCTGTTTCAGTATAATTAGTTCTGTGTTTATCATGACAGTAATATTTGCAATAAAAGTGAAACAAATTTGCCAAAAAGTTAAATTAGAAGAGTTTATTTCCAGCATCTAATTCTGTTTTTCCCCCCACTTTTACAACAGAACTATACCCAGTATATTCCTCTCTCCATTTATGATCTTCAAACTTGGATGGGCAGCCCCTCTATTTTTGTGTATGATTGCTCAAATGCTGGTATCATAGTGAAGTCATTTAAGCAATTTGCATTACAGAGAGAACAGGAGTTAGAGGTATGTATGCTCTTCTCTTCTTGTTAATGACCACACACACCCAAAAGTGAAATGCTTTTAGTGCACTGCAAAAATACAATGGTTTTTACTTCAAATGCACTAAAAGAAAAATTACAATACGAGTACTCGGGCCTAATTCTCACCCTTGTAATTGGCAATTCCGTTTAAATATAGTACTTTTACTGAGAATAAACAACGAACGATGCGATTCTTTATTGTTGAATCATGAGCTACTATTGACATTTTCCATATCTTTCAAGATCTTCAAATTTGCTTTTAAATTATCATTTTTAGCATCTGGAGTTGAATCCAAGGCCAGAAACCTTAATCAGGGTATCACGTGGTCCGAGAACCTATTATAATTTATGATAGCAATTTAATGCTTCCTATTATAGAGAACAGTACATGTGAGCCATTGTACTCTGCTATTGTGGTGTTTATTTGTGAACTTTGAGTCCGTGATTAAAAGGAATTTACATACATTAGTTCTCTGCTTTCTTATGCTAATACTCAGGCTCTTGCATTCTATCTGTCAGCACTGTTTTTTTTATCCTGTCGATACTTCCTACATTTTCTGAGGAAGCTTGAATGCCGCCCTCTTCATGTAAAATGTGTGTCAAACAAAGGGAAGGTGCACTGCTGAATCTGATATCTGCTCCAAGGCGTCGTCTAAATATTGGGCATTGACGATGAAAATAATCTAGTATCCCTGCATTCTTACACGTATGATAATTTTTTACAACTTTTGTAATGCGTGAAATATCCAACATGGTTTTGAAGTCCGTAGGACAGAAAGTTTTGACAGATTAAATAGTCCGAAATCTGGCATCCCCACATCTCTCATGGTTTAGGGAGAGGTGGGACAAAGAATAAGAAGCTGACAGTCACAAGGGGTTATTTGAATACCGAGAAGGTCTAAATTTGTTTCATTTGTTTGTGGGATGTGAGCATCTCTGACAAGAACAGCATTTATTGTCCATCCCCAGTAGCTGTTAGGACGATGGTGAGCTGCCGCCTTGAACCTTACCAGTCAAGGTGGTGTAGGCAGACTTAGTACTGTCAGGATGTGGTAAACATTGAATTTCATAAAGGCTTCAATAAAGTTCCACGTGAAAGATTGTAGGTAAAATGTTGATGAGAAATTTGTTCAAAGCGAGGGCAGCATTAGTAGACTTGGAGCCAGTGGGTATTGGAGGAGTAATGTAGGGTAGCTGGTAACCTGAGTAATTATGTGAATGCAGCAAGTGGGGTTCTAAAGTAGTGAACTTTAAAAAAAAAAAAAAATTTAGAGTACCCAACTATTTTTTTTTTTCCAAATTAAGGGGCAATTTAGCCTGGCCAATCCGCCTAACCTGCACATTTTGGTGAAACCCACGCAGACACAGGGAGAATGTGCAAACTCCACACGGCCAGTGACCCAGAACCGGGATTCGAATCCGGGTCCTCAGCCCTGCAGTCCCAGTGCTAATCACTGCGCCACGTGCTGCCCTAAAGTCATGAACTTTGATGTGTAGAATTATTTTCCTCATGCTTAACTGTTTTCACAATTCCTTTCCCTTACCTTTCATCCCAAGATAGCGATATTTCTTCCATTTCTGTTACCGTGCATTTTTCAATCGCGTCGGAATGCTTTTGATAGAAAGGAAGTTGTTGGTTAAAAAAAGTTCTGAGACATTTCACGGAGTGTGATAAGATAAAAATTGGATGCGGAGACAAGGAGGACACAGTAGAAAGGAGTATTTGGAAGCTTGGACAGAGATGAACTTCACGTTGGGCCACAAGAGGAATGGGTTGAGAGAAGGAAGTCCACAGTGTTGGTCCACGACAGCTGTAGGCATGTCCACCATGATGTGACATAAATGCAATGTGATGAATGTAGTTTGCAATTAGATAATGCTGTTATCGTGGTGAAATGTTTCAAAGTGCTTCATAACCTTATCTGACAAAATTTGACACCCAACCACATAGATATCATGGGGTAGTTTACCACAAGCTTGGTCAAAGAGGGAGGCTTTAAGGAGTGGTAAAGGTTCGAGAATTGGATAGATTTAGGGAGGGATTTCTAGAGCTTATGGCCTAGGCAGTCAAAGGCACAGTCGCTAATAATGAGGTGATGGAAATTGGAGTTTTGCAGGAAACCAGTGTTGGTAGAACAGTTCTCTCAAAGGTAAGAGTTAAGGTGGGCCAAAACCATGGAAGAATTTGAATATAAGGGTGGAAATTTAAAAACCCTGTGTTGAGCATAGATAATTGCCCAACTAAACTTGGTGCGAGTTAGTATACAGGCAGTAGAGTTTTGGGTGAGTTTTAATTTACTGAAGCTGGAATGTGGGAGGCCAGTCTGGAGAGCATTGGAAAAGTTACGTTGGGGGACAAAGTTGTGGATGAGTGGGAAAAGGTAGGCGATGCTACAGGAGTTATGAAGTCTGCGTGTGGAGACTGACCCCATGTATGCAAGTGGAGCTGTAAAAGGTCAACTTACAGATGAGAAAAGGAGGTGGCCTAGGATAAGATCCTTGGGAATAGTCCAGAGACAACGATGCCTGGGCAGGAAGAGAAGTTATCATTTGCCATGTTCTAGCTACGATTGGACATGTAAGAGTGAAACCGATGAAAGTAGTCCACCAAGTTAGACAATTGGCAGAGAAAGATCTTGGAGGAAAATGGCGTGGTTGACTCCTGAAGGTGGCAGAGGCTTCAAGGAGGCATACTGCCCCATAATGTTTGGCTTTGGTGAGACATAATTGGGTGTTGTGGCAGGGAAGCACACCTGCCTGGAGAAATCGAAACGGTGTTGCTGGAAAGAAAGATGCACACTTGGGGGCAAAATCTAATTCTTGAATTCTGGATGGTAAAGGAACAGATGATGTGTCCTTTCAGCTGAACATGGATGCTGCCTTTCATTACCTCCTTTTTCTTTGGTTTTGATTATAGGCAGTTGTTTGATGTTTTAATGTTTGACACTATGATGATGGCGTGTCCCATGACTAAAAGCTGGTTGTTTACTGTTTTGGAAATGTTTTAGTTTTGTATGAGAAGCGTACAAAGTGTTTCTAGCTGCTGGTAAAGGGGAAGAATCAGCCTGATTTTAATGATGCTTTTACTTTAGAACACCATAAGACATAGGAGCAGAATTAGGCCACTTGGCCAATCGAGTCTGCTCCACCATTCAATTATGGCTGATATTTTCTCATCCCCATTCTCCTGTCTTCTCCCCATTACCCCTGATCCCCTCATTAATCAAGAACCTATTTGGCTTCCATAGCCTTCTGCGGCAAAGCGTTCCACAGATTCATCACCCTCTGGCTGTAGAAATTCCTCCTCATCTCTGTTCTAAAGAATTGTCCCTTTAGTCTGAGATGTTGTCCTTTTTGTCTTTGCAGTACTGATTAACACTGGGAAAAGATAGCAGTGCTTCTGCGAAGTCTTGACCATCATAGCTTTACTAAAACTCTGTTGGAAATATACAGATTATTTTATAGTTATCCAGTGAGTGTTTATGATGTGATTAGGATTGTCCTAAAACTCAAAGGAGCTATTTATTGCTGATGGTCATTAACCCAGAGCGCTTCAGTGATTTTATAATTTTATTTTTGTTCATTTAGAGGGGTCACTGTGGGTCAGCTGCTCCTATCTTCACACAAGTTTCCCCTCTTCACCCTCCCATCCCAGCAGGGCTGTAATTTAAAGTATTTTTTTTTGTGCTGATAGATACCCACTTCTGGCTGCTTTAGTTTAAAAATTATAATGATTATTATTAGATAATCCGCTTGATTCTCGAAAACACAAAGGTGGAATATTTGGATAGTGGGTGAGAAATCAAAAATTATGTAGTTTGAGGGGCGGCACGGCGGCACAGTGGTTAGCACTGCTGCCTCACAGCGCCAGGGATCCGGGTTCATTTCTGCCGTGGGTCACTGTCTGTGTGGAGTTTGCACGTTCTCCCCGGGCCTGCGTGGGTTTCCCCCGGGTGCCCCAGTTTCCTTCCAAAGCCCAAAGATGTGCAGGTTCGGTGGGTTGATGGGGTTACGGGGATAGGGCAGGGGACTGGGCCTTGTGCTGTTTCAGAGGACCCGTGTAGACTCGATGGGTTGAACGGCCTCCTTCTGGACTGTAGGAATTTTATTCTATTCTATGGAAGTATAGGATACACTAAAGAATTTAGCTATTTCCCCCATTTATTTTCTTTCCTTTAGGTATTAACTATATTACCAACATTGTAAAATAGCGAAGAACCAAATTCACATTAGATTTGGAATTGTGCATATCTAATGAATATATTATGGGCTGGAATTTTCAGCCACACCCGCCGCAAGATCTCCACGGACTGGATGGGGACCATGTAAAGGTCCGTTGACCTCGGGCGGGAATTTCCGGTCCCACCCCAAGATTGACTAAACTAATTTTATTGAAATGCTTCTAAAATTCTGGGACTTTTGTGAACAAAGCACAGGTTTTGAATCTCAATTTTATTGGCATTCTGCCTAGTTGTTAATTGCACCCAGTGAGCTGTGTAATGGAGTTTTCGTTACTGTATTGTAGAGCAGTGTTTTTCAAACTTTCTTTTTCCGGGGACCCGTTTTTACCTTCGCGACCCATACCGGCCGACCTTCGAGAACGCACGCCGGCCAACCTGCACGACCACCTTGTTTGTTGCTGACAAAAATGGAGGAAATGGTTTTGGGTTCCTTTGGCCCCAATGGTCCCTTTGGCCGCGCGAACTTGGAACAAAAATAGCTGCGACCATATAAGAAAATGCGGCCGCACTGCGCAAGCATGCACAGTGCAGCCAAATTTTTTTCATCCGTTCCTGGCCATTTTGAAGGGTGCTTGCAGCCGGCATTATTAAAAGCCGGCTGCTGCGGCTGTTGCGCGCGGATTTGCGTGAGCGGCAGCACCGTGATGGACGGCTCGGTGACCCTCGCGACACCTGCCCGTGGGTCACACCTCCGAGTTTGACAGTGCCTGTTGTAGAGAATCTGTTGGCCCTTGCTATGCCATTTGGATGGTTCTCAGGGAATAGCGTGTCAAGGAAAACTAATTTGAGAGTGTGAGAGTAGTTTGCAAAAGTTCATCAAATTTGAAATTGTGGTCCAACTGTTGGCAAATACGTGCAAAGTGGTTAAACTTAAAGCATCGGGTGAGTTATATAACATTGTGCAGGTGATTCATTCTTAATTATCATCAATTTCATGTAAACGATATTGGTGATTGGGCAGTTGAAATGTTATGATTTGGTTACCTATTGCGCTTCCTCAACCATTCAAATCACTGTGACCCCTATGGTGCCAAATGGCAACTCTCTTGTACTCAAAAGAGTAATGAGAGAAACATTCTTAACATTATTGCACACGGTCAGGATAAAGTGTCCTATGCTTTAATGTCAATGTGCAAAACATAACATCCACCTTTATTTTGATATTAAGATAAAACCACATCTTGATTACTTTTTCCCAATGTTTATAATCTATGATCTGCCATCCAAAGCTGCTCTAAGAAGCGACATGATGGATGTTTTCAATAGTTCCGAGTGGGAGAGAGTTGCATTTAAATTAGAAAGTTCTAATTGTAGGTGTTGTGTGGCTATTAATCGTATTTAGTCACCAGTATCCGCTAATTCATTATGCGGGATCAAAATGATTTCTGTTATCCTAATATATTAGCGCAATGTATATGAAAACATACCCAACTCAAAAAGTTTATACCTCTTTTAACTTCACGTTAAAAGCATTAGAAAATTTTGTGAATTCATCCTTTTAAGTTTGATTGCATTTTGAACCATATCAAAGTTGGTTTTGCTCTAGTATAAACAATGAGGAGAACATTTAGTGATAGCATTTTCTTTTCTCACCTGCTGACTGTCTCTCTGCCAGTTTTCTTTTCTCGTGCTGAAGACTTAAATTCCTTGCTGGAGTGTGATTTCATCTTTTGCATTGATGAAGTAGTCTTTTATTCATGTGAATCCAATCTGAATGTTAACGCCTTATTTTGTTGCAGGGGCACTGCACTTGGACCCAATTTTGTCCTACTCCCGTTGTTCACAGGCAGCTCCAGCAGGAATTGCTTAATAGTGTCAGGGTTGGAACTTTGGTTACAATCCACCCCAATTAAACACAGGCCATTTGTAGGCACAGTATCTCTACGATGATTAACTTAACAGCGAGCAAGAGTTAAACTTTGCGCCTTCTCATAAGAACATAAGAACATAAGAACTAGGAGCAGGAGTAGGCCATCTGGCCCCTCGAGCCTGCTCCGCCATTCAATGAGATCATGGCTGATCTTACTCAGCTCCACTTTCCGGCCCGAACACCATAACCCTTAATCCCTTTATTCTTCAAAAAACTATCTATCTTTACCTTAAAAACATGTAATGAAGGAGCCTCAACTGCTTCACTGGGCAAGGAATTCCATAGATTCACAACCCTTTGGGTGAAGAAGTTCCTCCTAAACTCAGTTCTAAATCTACTTCCCCTTATTTTGAGGCTATGCCCCCTAGTTCTGCTGTCACCCGCCAGTGGAAACAACCTGCCCGCATCTATCCTATCTATTCCCTTCATAATTTTAAATGTTTCTATAAGATCCCCCCTCATCCTTCTAAATTCCAACGAGTACAGTCCCAGTCTACTCAACCTCTCCTCATAATCCAACCCCTTCAGCTCTGGGATTAACCTAGTGAATCTCCTCTGCACACCCTCCAGCGCCAGTACGTCCTTTCTCAAGTAAGGAGACCAAAACTGAACACAATACTCCAGGTGTGGCCGCACTAACACCGTATACAATTGCAACATAACCTCCCTAGTCTTAAACTCCATCCCTCTAGCAATGAAGGACAAAATTCCATTTGCCTTCTTAATCACCTGTTGCACTTGTAAACCAACCTTCTGTGACTCATGCACTAGCACACCCAAGTCTCTCTGAACAGCGGCATGCTTTAATATTTTATCGTTTAAATAATAATCCCGTTTGCTGTTATTCCTACCAAAATGGATAACCTTATATTTGTCAACATTGTATTCCATCTGCCAGACCCGAGCCCATTCACTTAACCTATCCAAATCCCTCTGCAGACTTCCAGTATCCTCTGCACTTTTCGCTTTACCACTCATCTTAGTGTCATCTGCAAACTTGGACACATTGCCCTTGGTCCCCAACTCCAAATCATCAATGTAAATTGTGAACAATTGTGGGCCCAACACGGATCCCTGAGGGACACCACTAGCTACTGATTGCCAACCAGAGAAACACCCATTTATCCCAACTCTTTGCTTTCTATTAATTAACCAATCCTCTATCCATGCTACTACTTTACCCTTAATGCCATGCATCTTTATCTTATGCAGCAACCTTTTGTGTGGCACCTTGTCAAAGGCTTTCTGGAAATCCAGATATACCACATCCATCGGCTCCCCGTTATCTACTGCACTGGTAATGTCCTCAAAAAATTCCACTAAATTAGTTAGGCACGACCTGCCTTTTACGAACCCATGCTGCGTCTGCCCAATGGGACAATTTCTATCCAGATGCCTCGCAATTTCTTCCTTGATGATAGATTCCAGCATCTTCCCTATTACCGAAGTTAAACTCACTGGCCTATAATTTCCTGCTTTCTGCCTACCTCCTTTTTTAAACAGTGGCGTCACGTTTGCTAATTTCCAATCCACCGGGACCACCCCAGAGTCTAGTGAATTTCGGTAAATTATCACTAGTGCATCTGCAATTTCCCTAGCCATCTCTTTTAGCACTCTGGGATGCATTCCATCAGGGCCAGGAGACTTGTCTACCTTTAGCCCCACTAGCTTGCCCATCACTCCCTCCTTAGTGATAACAATCGTCTCAAGGTCCTCACCTGTCATAGCCTCATTTCTATCAGTCGCTGGCATGTTATTTGTGTCTTCCACTGTGAAGACCGACCCAAAAAACCTGTTCAGTTCCTCATCCATTTCCTCATTTCCCATTATTAAAACTCCCTTCTCATCCTCTAAAGGACCAATATTTACCTTAGCCACTCTTTTTTGTCTTATATATTTGTAAAAACTTTTACTGTCTGTTTTTATATTCTGAGCAAGTTTACTCTCATACTCTATCTTACTCTTCTTTATAGCTTTTTTAGTAGCTTTCTGTTGCCCCCTAAAGATTTCTCGACTCACCTGTTCACTGCTTCAGCTAGCTGAGCCATTGGAGAATTATTGAATTTTCTTCAGCAGTTATATAGTACTGTGGTCTTAATATACAACAACAAAACTGAGTGTGCCTCTGGTCATCTAGTTCTAAATGAATACAGATGTTGCATGCATGTCAGCTGTGACGAGGTAGAGTTTTCACTCTTGAGTTAGGAGGTTGTGGGTTCAAGTCTCACCCTAAAAGCTCGAGGACAGATGTCTAGGCCAAGGGAGTGTTGCATTGTTGGAGGTGACGTCTTTCGGATGTAAAGTTAAACCAAGACCTTGTATCTGCTTTCAGATGGGGATGAAAGCTCCCGTGCCTCTATTTTGTGGAGAAGCAGTAATGCTGTCCACAGTATCCTGACTTACCTTTGCAAACATCAGATTTAGTCAGGGGCTGTTTAGCACACTGGGCTAAATCACTGGCTTTGAAAGCAGACCAAGGCAAGCCAGCAGCACGGTTTGATTCCCGTAACAGCCTCCCCGAACAGGCGCCTGAATGTGGCGACTAGGGGCTTTTCACAGTAACTTCATTGAAGCCTACTCGTGACAATAAGCGATTTTCATTTTCATTTTTCATTTCATACATTCAAAGCAGCTGGCTTGTTCTGACAATGCAACAGGGACGACATTTCAAATGTTATTCATTGCAGTAGAGGGCTTTGGAACTTCTGAGCTTGTATAAGACATTGTATAAGTGGAAGGCTCCCTTTCTTCTTTCTGTTGTGTTATGTTAACAAAGTTGTAATTGAAAATATATTCTGTACAGTGGTAGGAAATAAAGAATTCCTATTTGCCTGCAAACAATAGCTGCAGTGGAAACTGTGACAATCCAATAATTAATATGCTGATCATTGTTTAACCTTCAGTGCAACGCAGGGATACTGGATTATCCAAAATGCCTTATTTTGGCCGAGAAGCTGAACTGTCTCCAACACGGTTCAATGTAGCAAATCCATGAAGAATAGTTGATCTAATGTTCTGGACAATGGTTGTCCCTCAAACAGTTCAAAAATAGTCATTTGGTAGTATAGAGCTCGCGTATTGTTGAAAAAAGGAGACATTCAATCGAAACCCATGACGATGTCTTGATCAATCAGAGTCGACCTGCCTGGTTTGAATTTTCACAAAGACTTGGCAGTTAACTGTTCTCTGCTGCATTCTCCACAGCAATGCCTCGACCATTCAGAGTCTACTTGCCAATCAATCAGCAGTCTTTTCTCATGCGTATAATTTGTTTCCTTTACTGCCGACCTTGTGAGCGGTCCTGATGCGTGCCAAACAAAAAGCTTTGCTGGCGTGTCTCTCTCTTTTTCAGCAATAATCCCAAGTTGAGAAACACTGCATTGGCTGTAAAGTGCTATCCCATGGGTTGTCAGATCCATTTTGTTGAAAGCTGGATGGTGGTTTAATACTACATACTGCATTCATTTTGGGGGAAAGGTCTAGCATTTTGCAATTCAAGGTGTAAATCTTAGTTAATAAATTATCCATGCTATTTCTTCAAACATATTTACATGACATGAAGCCAACATTCAAATTTTGAACCAATTCTGCTACACAACTCTTATCTCTGACCCTGTTGACCAAAACTAGATTCTCCTTTCGACCGATGGATTGGCCCTCAGCCCGGAATGTTAAAAGTTTAATCTGTGGAATGTTCTAAGCTAATGTCAGAGAAAGAGCATGAGAGATGTTCACTTTTAAGTTGATGCAAAGATGGAAGAAATGTAAGGTATTTTAGGGATCATATTCAGTGGCCAAATGGCTATTTCTTGTCCTTAATCTTTGTTGTATAAGAAAAAAAACTTGATACTGATTTTCCATTAGGTTTGAAACCCAATTGATAAAGGATGCTTCCTTTGAAATGTAGGTTTGATCAATCTCATAATGAGCAACGATGCATGAATCAAACTGTTCCAGTATTAAGCACCTGATCCTCCCTGAAAACATTTGATCGCTATTGCATTGTGTTTGGTTAAACAAACAGTCCTCATGATTTCCTCTGAGGTCCTCACGATTTCTTCTGGGAAGCAGGATCCAGCTGAAGCAATGCATATTTCATGGTTTTAGGATATTTTTCTATAAATAAAATGCATGAACTCTAGATTCTGATATGAAACGTCAGCGAGCTTCCAAAATTGAGCGTGAAGCTGCCATCGGTGCAATTCGGTATGCCCAATTATGCAAATTTAGTGAGTTTTGCTGTAGTGTTTTCCTGTGTATATTAGAGAATAATGGCTGGGTTACCTAGTTCATTAGAGGTTAGAAGACATCAACGCATCAGTAAGCTGTCAGCCTTGGCTCAGTGGTGGCACTCTGCCTACTGAATCAGAAGGATTAGCTCTCAGTTCCTATGCTTGAGTGCATAATCTAGCCCAGCACTGTTGTTCAGTTTTGAGGGAGAGCTGCACTGTCGGAGGTGCCATTTTTCAGAACATCTCCCGCAGGTGCGGTGCCAGCACTGTCACAAGTTTTTTGTAGAAGGACGCTGGTATATAGTACAATTTGACACAAAACTTCATAGATATCAGAGATGATGGCCAAAAGCTTGATCAAAGCATTAGGTTTTAAGGAGCATCATAAAACTGAGAAGAATCGGTGGAGAGGTTTAGGGAGGGAATTCCAGAATTTAGAGCCCAGGCAGCTGAAGACAAGGTCCCTAATGTTGGAGCAGTTAAAATTAAGCATGCTTAGGAAACCAGAGGGCAGATATCTGAAGGTTGGGGGCTGGAGGACATTGCAGAGATAAGGAGGTGCGGGCCATGGAGAGATTTGAAAACAAGGGTGAGAATTTTTAAATTGAGACGTTGCTAAGCTGGGAGGCAGTGTAGCTCAGTGAGTGCAGGGCTGATGGGTGAATATTTATTACTTTTCAGTATTCGTAAATGTGTGAACAGTCCAAAGGACCGATTAATAGGTTCAATGTGTGAACTGCAAATATGTCAACATTTTATATGTAAGTAAATTTATCATATGCACTAGGCATTGTCTCCATTCAAATGTTCAAGCAGCAATTCAAAGTGCCTCATTAGTCTTCTGTAAATATTGCAAGTGTATATTTTGTCATTGGCAATTTTTCTCCCTTTAAAATTGAGCTGTTTGGTTGCATTCATTTAATTTGTTGTGCAATTTCCATATTTTGTCCTCCAGAAATATGAATGGTTTCACATGTTTTGAATAACAATCATTACAGCGAACCTCCAATTTCTCTTTTGCCTTCACTCTCCTGTGGTTAGTACTGCCAGTGCTGCCTCTTGCTAAAAGCTCTTTGTCCCATCTCTTCTAGAAATGGCATTCAAACGCATTTTCTAAGTATATATGTAATATTGTCGGGGGATCGGTTCTGATTTGCAGCCAACACTGGAACTGTGATGCACTGTATTGTTTCAGATCTGTAATGAGCACTGTTTAATTGATAAATAATCCTCAGGATGCTGATTGATCAATAAAAGAACGTGAACATCTGGGCCTTGTGTGTTCTCCGTGCCTGTAGCAAAACAGATTAGAAAGTAGGGCAGAGGGCAACTCTTTACTGAATCATTAATGTGAAATTCAGAAAACCATTAAAGAGGAAAACAGCCTGTCATGCTAAAAATTTCAGATCAAATTGCTCACTTACTTTGTTTTCCACGAACTTGTGGAACTGGCTTTCAACGAATGTCAGCATCACAAAAATTATTGCACGATGACCTCAGCAGCTCCTTGAATCTCATACGACTGACGGGAATACTGTTTTAAATGTCACCTGAGTGAGACTGAACTGTGCTTGTTTTCTGTATGAACAGGCTCTTAAAAATCCTTCACGTCCTTTGTTGTATGTGTGATGAAGCACTTGCGTGTGTGCAGTGTTGATTTTTAAATTCTGTTGGTAATGATGCGTTTGATCATCACCTTGTTAAATTTACATATGTAGATTTTGTACCATAAACAGGTGATAAATCTGTTTTGCATAATCATAACTGAGTTATGTGGTGTTATTAACTAGGTAGAATTCACAAGTTTTCTTCTAACTTTCTATATCATTTTATTTGTATGAGAGCTCCTGGTATATTGATTTACTTTTTTTATACTGTCACGTGTCTGGTGCTTTCTTTTCTGTAGCTCGCTTGCAGACAGTGCTTTAGAAGGTGAACTCTTTTGCACTTTCTCCCCCTGTCTGCATGGGTCTCACCCCCACAACCCAAAGATGTGCAACGTAGTGGATTGCCCTCGCACCTTAATTGGAAAAATAAAAAAACTTTAAAAAAGGAAGTGAGCTCTTCATTTGTTATGTACTTTGGTGCCATTGGTACAATTACTGTTATTTAAAGGCAAATTAGTTGTGTAAATGAAATCACATTTTAAGAGATGAATTCCTTGAGCCAAATCTCAAGTGCATTCTCCAAGTAGCAAGATTGCGGCTTTGGATCGCTGCCCAGGTTTACCTATTGGAAAATGCATGTGTGGCTGTTGGGGGAGAGCTGGGTCAACCTTGGCTCTAATATCCCTCCTGCTTGAGAAGCCTTTCAAGACTTTGTCCAGGTTTTCACATGAAGTGTGGGTGAATAGGTGAAGCACCTATTGTAGAACAATACCCTAGAAGCATCTTGAGTAAAAGGAGAAAAGAAAGAAAGAAATGAACTTTTTGCGGGCATACATTTTAAGCAGAAGCTCTCTTAGAATGCTAAACGAAGAACGACAATGCTTTAATATTTATCCCAAAGTTTCTGACCAGCTTACAAGCTGAGGACATTAATTCATGTGGGCATATGCCGTAGATCACGGCATGTAAGTTGACCTAATGTACAAGACATTTTTCTCAACGCCAAAAATCATGTTTTTGCAATACCCAGCGTGCAAGTCAGCCTTTTCAACTGCTACTTGTATGAGTAGGCATTCTCAATTTTGCACCCCGTAAATGGATGTTTATTGTTATAACTGGGTGCAAGGGTAATATGGGCAGTAAGGTAAAGATGCATAGGAGTTCAAGACATCCACACACAGCACACCCATGTGGTGAGGGTCAAAGCTGTGACCACTCACGACAGCCATTCACTTTTACGCTGGCCGCATCAGTCACCCCACATTTTTGGAGGGATCTTTTTGTGGGTTCGAAGGTTGCCAACATTGATATATAATCTCACTTGCTTCCTGTTGTATTACCTGAAAAGCGTGCCACTGTGTAAATGACTTGTTGTCATTGCTGTTTTAATGTTAGGTTGTTACAATGCAGAATGCATTGGTTGAAAATGAAGTTTGTAATTATTATCTTGTGATCAGTAAATTGGCATGATCCTTTGATAACTGAAAATGCCTCTCATATAAGATTTTTACTGTGCAGTTGATAAGATGAATGCAAGTTCTTACGTTGAAGCCAGTGAGTTATAATTAATTCCACGACCTGAAGAGTTTTGAATAACAGCCTTAATCTTTCAGGTTGCAGCTATCAATCCAAATCATCCGCTTGCACAGATGCCTTTGCCGCCATCGATGAAGAACTGTATCCAACTGGCTGCCTGCGAGGCCACTGAACTTCTGCCCATGAATCCAGATTTACCAGCAGACCTTTTCACTTCCTGTCTTACTACACCTATCAAAATAGCATTGCGCTGGTGAGTTTTGCTCTCCGTCTTTTCATTGAAGTGTGCACAATAGCTGGTTAATTAAGTTGTAAACAGTGAAGGGCTGGGTCACTCAAATGGGGATCTAATTATTAAGGATGCAGGTATATTGGAAAAATTAAACTAATATTTTTTGTTTTTACAAACAATGATCAAAATCCTGGAATTTTCTCCCTAACAACATTGAGTTTACCAACACCAGATGGAATTCATTGCTTCAAGAAGGCAGCACACCAACACCGTTTCGAGGACGATTAAGGATGAGCAATAAACGCTGGCCTTGTCAGCGCCACTCCCATCCTAAGAACAACATTAAAAAAAATTCTTGCCAATAAATGTTTTCTGCAGGTAAATGTTAACCTCTTCAGATTGCCTCTCTGGATCTGCAGTCTCTCCCATATTAAATTGACCGACTTAAATGGAACTCTTCTCAAACGGTTTGTAGATATTTCTGCAGCTACCACTTTATCTCTCATGCAATTACTTAAACCTATCTCAGATGTTGTCTCACAGAACAACAGTAATTTGCTACTCATACCATGCCGAATATCCAAAAATGCTTGACGTACTCGTATCCTATATGTCAGGGCAGGACACCTGAGAATCATTTATTTGCTTACAACCTTGCATCAGACTCTTTTGTGTCCTCTGTTTTTCTTGTGGTCTGTCTTTCCACGTGTCAATCTTCACCTCTACTATGCATCCCTTTGAGTTTTTTTTTCTTTATTCGTTTATGGGATGTAGACGTGGCTGGGCCAGTATTTATTGGCCATCTCTGAGGGCATATAAGAGTCAACTGCATTACTGTAGGCCTGGAGTCACATGTAGGCCAGACCAGGTAAAGATGACACATTTCTTTCCCTAAAGGACACATGGAATCAGATGGGTTTTTATGACAGTCTACCATGTTTTCATTTCATCATTAAACTTTTAATTCCAGATTTTTTTATTGAATTGAAATTGCACCATCTTCCCTGTCGGGATTCAAACCCAGGTCCCTAGAGCATTACCCTGGGTTTCAGGATTACTAGCCAGGCGACAATACCACTGCACTACTGTCTCCTCTGGGTGTTATTGAGTCGCTTTGTTCAAAAGGGGTGAATGATGTGGTGGCCAAATGATCGGTATTCAGAAGCCAATGGAATTGCAGTGTGCTGTTCTTGTTAATTTCCTATGGTGTCTTGCAGCCTCGGGAGGTAAGAAAAGTACCATCAACTTTGAGTTTGAGCAGCATTCTATTTTCCTCAGTTACTGTGTGGATCACATAGGTGGTGAGGCGATTCAAAACTAAAATAAGTGCAAACCCACTGAAGGTGCAGAGACTCCCAGAGACTCCCAAGTGCCTGGTTAGCTTTGAAGTAATTTCTTGTTTCCAATTTGTGTGCCGTTAAATGCCAAATGTTGACATTTCCTCATTTAACGCCATGGAGGAATGCATAGTGGATTTGATCCTTCAGCCTCCAGATCTTGCAGGCACAGTCATTCAAGATTTGCCCAATGAATTGTACTAATGGACGTAGGAATATACCAACAAGGAACAGGATAGGCCATTAGGCCCCTTAAGCCTTCTCCACCATTTAAAAAGATCTGATTTGCTGATGTGACAACAACCTAAAATCTGCTTACCTCTCCACCCCCGATCACCCCCTTGCTTACTAGGAAAACTCTGCTTGCACCACCTGTTCAGGAAGTGTTCCAAACACACTTTTTTTTTTTTCTTTTTAAATTTAGAGTACCCAATTCATTTTTTCCAATTAAGGGGCAATTTAGCGTGTTCAATCCACCTACCTTGCTCATCTTTGGGTTGTGGGGGGCGAAACCCACGCAAACACGGGGAGAATGTGCAAACTCCACACGGACAGTGACCCAGAGCCGGGATCGAACCTAGGACCTTGGCGCCGTGAGACTGCAGTGCTACCACTGCGCCACCGTGCTGCCCGATTCCAAACACACTTGACCCTCTGAGAGAAGACATTTAATCTCATCTCTCTTTTGGATGGGCGGCCCCTTATTTTTAAACAGTGACAGATTTCAAGAACCTGGAATATGAGAATGCTCATTTCATTCGTTCATGCGATGTGGGTGGCAGTGGCAAGGCTGGCATCTTTTCCCTAATTGCTTTTGGGAAGGCGGTGGTGAGGTACCTTCTTGGATCACCACACAGCTCTTGTAGTGTAAGAACACCCACAGCATTGTTAAGTCTAATGCCTCTCTATCATGGTTGGGTGAAACGGACTGCCTTGCTAAGCCATTTCGGAGGGCAGCTAAGAATGTGTCACTTTTGCTGTGGGTCTGGAGTCACACAACTAACAAGCGCAGCAAATTTCCTCCTCCTAAAGGACATTAATGAACCAGATTTTTTTGTCTACGATGATCCTATAGTTTTGATGGCCATAATTATTAACATGCTTTTTATTCCAAACTTATTAACTGAATATAAATTTTCCAACTGCCATGGTGGAATTTAAACTGAAATCTCCAGGCCTCAGGATTACTATTCCAGTAACATAATCACTGTGCTGATCTTCCATGTGCAGCTGCGGACATCTGAGTTGGCAAAGGGCCATTGACCTGAATTGTCAACTCTGCTTCTCTCTCCACAGATGCTGCAAATCCCACAGAATATTCCTCGAACTTTCTGCTTTGGTATTTCCAACATCTAGAGTACTTTACTCTTTTATCAGATATCGGCTTTGCTCTGGTAGGGAAGGGGGGGGCATAGCAATAAGGGGGGCTTAAATTTAAAATTGTCAGCGAGAAAGTGAAGAGAGACGTTCATAAACTTTTCATCGACTTTGCTTGGTGTTGCAACATGGAACATTTTGCCATCGGGAGTGTTTGAGGCAGGAGCCATTTCATCATCGAGGATAAAGGTGCAGAAACATTTGGAGCAAAGGAAAATGTAGAGCTGTTGGTTTAGATATGGTCAGTATGACTAATTTTGGGTTGCTGTAGGAATTTTAAAAAATTCATTTGCGGGATGTGAGCGTTGCTGGTTAGGCCAGCATTTATTGGCCATCCCTAGTTGCCCTTCAGAAGGTGGCGGCGGGTTGAGTTCTTGAACTGCTGCAGTCTTTGAGGCACCTACTGCTGTTAGAGGGGGAGTTCCAGGATGTTACCCAGCGACAGTGATGGAATGGTGATATATTTCCAAGTCAGGGTGACGAGTGACTTGGAGGGGAACCTCCAGGTGGTATGGCTCCTAGGTATCTGCTGCTCTTGTCCTAGATCAGCGTTTTTCAAACTTTTTCTCTAGGGACCCATTTTTACCAACCGGCCAACCTTCGAGACCCAACCCGACCGATCTTTACGACCCACCATCTTGCCTTACCTTGTTACTGCTGACAAAATGGAAGAATCACAATCGAGCCTAAAGCACATGATGTCAATGTTCGGGGGGGGGGGGGGGGGGGGGCTTCTCTCTGCCTCCCTTCAGGCAGGAAGATTACATCCAATTTAAAAAAAAAAAATCTTCTGCGTCTTCGATTGCGCAAATTCACAGGCAATAGCCGTAGCTTTTTTTTTACAAGTTCGGCGGGGGATGCAGAAACTGAAAATGTTGTCATCCTCTAGAAATTGGAGGTTCACCACATTTCACCTAAACATTACAATTAAAAATGTAAAAAAATAAAAGACACTTAAAAATCAATTAATTGATAAAGCTTCCAAATACGACCTGCAGGCACTTTGTTTTGTCATTTTTAAAAATCAAGATTAAAGAAGTTGACATCTCTTGGTTCAAGTTACAGCTGCGTGAAACCATCTTTGGATCACTCACCATTCTTGGAGTAAGAGACTTCCACTTCATCAGCATTAAAGTTCAGAAAGCAACCAAATCACATCATGCTCCGAACTTTGTGTAGCTGGCTTTTAACAATGCTGGCTGTGAACGGCCTTCAAAAAGGCTGCGACCAGATTTCAAAAAATGCGGCCGCTATGCGTATGTCGCCTGCTCATCGGTGTGCTTGTGCAGAATTTTGCGCATGCGCAGTGCGGCCGCATTTTTTTGTATGTTCGCAGCCATTTTCAAGGCCGCTCGCAGCCGGCATTATTAAAAGCCGGCTGTTGCGCGCGGATTTGTGTGATCGGGAGTGCTGCGACGGACGGCTCCGCAACCCCCCCGAAACCCACCTGCGGGTCGTGCCCCCGACTTCGACAATGCCCGTCCTAGATGGTAGTGGTAGTGGGTTTGGAAGGTGCCGTCTAAGGAACCTTGGTGAGTTGCTGCAGTGCAAATGCTGGTATGGACAGATATAAACGAATGACTGCCTTCCCTGCTCTAATTGTGTGCGGTCCTATGCATCACAAGTAAAAATGTTAGAATTTATTTCATTAATAAATCTGTTATAGATTAGTATTGATCAGTGGTTTGATATTATTAGAGATGCACACAATCATCAGCAGTGTTGCAAATTGTCACTTTAGCAACTCTTGAAATTCTCTTCCAACCTCCTGCCCTAATTAATTTCACATTAAACCTTTGTAGTCATCAGCTAGCTGTAGCTGGGCATGGAAACACAGCAAGCAGTTGCTTAAAATCACAATCTCACAAGAAGCCTTCGGCATTACTGGTGTAACAGTTGGAGAAACTCACATGGGATTTCTTAATTAGGAACAAATATGGAAAAAGTTTTCAAAAAATGTGTATCAGAAAACTTGTGCTTAGAAAAGGTGAAGATGGAAGAAATTCGCATTAAGGCGTTAGAGCTTAAGTTGTATGAATTTTAAAAATACTTTCATGTATTTTTTCTTGTGTTGCTCTCTCTAATCACACCCTGATATCAAGGCAGTATTTGATAGAGTGTGGCATCCAGGAGCTCGAGCAAAATTGAAGTCACTGGGAATATGGGGGAACTCGCCAGTGGTTAAGAGTTAACACAAAAGAAGATGCCCGTGCTTGTTGGAGGCCAATCAGGATATCACTACAGGAGTTACTTGGTAGTGTCCAAGGCTCAGCCAGCTTTCACCTTCCCTGGACCATAAGGTTAAAGTGGGGATGTTCACTAATGATTACAGTGTTTAATACCATTCACATCTCCTTATTCACTTATCCAAATGCAGCAAAACCTGAACAAATTGAGGCTTGGGCTGATAAGTGGCAAGTAACACCTGCACCAGAAATTCCTAGCATGACCTTCTCCAACAAAAGAGAATTTAATCATTTCCCCATGACATTCAATGGCATTAATGAAATGAAATGAAAAAAATGAAAATCGCTTATTGTCACAAGTAGTCTTCAAATGAAGTTACTGTGAAAAGCCACTAGTCGCCACATTCCGGCGCCTGTTCGGGGAGGCTGGTACGGGTACATTACCACCACTGAACTCCCCACCATTAAAGTCCTGGGGGTTGCCATGGTCAAAAATGAACTGAGCAAGGGCAACGCGGTGGCGCAGTGGTTAGCCTCACAGCGCCGAGGTCCCAGGTTCGATCCCGGCTCCGGGTCTCTGCCCATGTGGAGTTTGCACATTCTCCCCGTGTTTGCGTGGGTTTCGGCCTCCCAACCCAAAGATTGGCCACGCGAAATTGCCTCTTAATTGGAAAAAATTAATTGGTTACTCCAAATTATTTTAAAAAAAATTAACTGGAAAGCCATATAAATACTGTGGCTGCAAGAGCAGGTCAAAGACTGGGAATTCTGCGAGTAAATGTCTCCCTGACTCTCCAAAGGCCATCCACCATTGACGCAACATCCATGGTGGAATACAAGTGTGATGGAATAACATCCGCTAGCTTGGATGAGTGCAACTCCAACAACCAGCTCAAACCATCCAAGCTAAAGCAACCTGTTTGATTGGCACCCCATTCACTAACTTAAACATTCACTCCATGCAGCACGGACAGCAGCAGCAGTGTGTACTAAATACAAGATACATCACAGCAACTAACCGCGCCTCCTTTGACAGCCGCTTTCAAACCAGTGACCTCTCCCAGCTAGAAGGATAAGGACGGCAGGCGCATGGGGAAATCCATGTTCTTCTTCAAACCACGCACCATCCTGATTCTGCTGGTTCAAAACTTTGGAACTCCCAACCTAAACTAAACAGACTGCAGTGATTCAAGAAGACTGCAGTGATTCACCACCACATTCCCAAGGGCAAGTGGGAATGAGCAGCAAATGCCTACCTAGCCTATTACGCGCCTACCCCATGAAAGAATTTTTAAAAATATTGAGGTTGAATCGAGTCACTTCTGTACTGTCATTAGCTCACTTAATTGCTAAGTGACCTTTTGCGTTCTAACGTTTGGAGCACAAATTGGACTTTGTAGCTATAGCTATAAGCTGAAATTCAAGTTTCATTGTAAGTGAGAGGCAAACAGGAGGAGCAGAATACCAATATAGAAAATGTCAGTTGATAACAGAATATTAACTATATGTTCGCTTGGCTTCACTAATTTAAAAAAATATATTTTAAAATCTTTTTTCCAATAATGGGGCAATATAGCGGGACAATCCACCTATCCTGCACATCTTTGGGTTCTGGGGGTGAGACCAATCTGGCACAGGGAGAATGTGCAGACTCCACATGGGCAGTGACCCCGGGGCCGGGATTGAACCCGGCTCCTCGGCACCTTGAGGCAGCAGAGCTAACCACTATGTCACCGGGCTACCCTCTTGGCTTTAATAATAAGACACTATTCTGGACTAAGTTTAATAATGCAAGTCAAGCTGCACTAGCATTCATAACTTGGATGTGAGGTTTCATCCGCTCACTGAATCTCCAGCTTCCATTTCAGTGGACTGAGAAGAGCTGCTGAACCATATTTCCACCGACTAATCTCATGACCAATGCCGGCAGTGGCGGTGAATATTGTGGGAGGAAGTGCAGCTATTCGGCTACAGTCTACCTCTCTCATGAGTTTTGAAATGGCCTGTATTTCAAACCATAGCATGGCGGCTAGTCATCCACCGTGTGGTCTGCCAGCTCCCTGAACAAAGGAATACAGCAACAATTATACCTTGCAGTTTCAGTTACAATTAATTTGCATTCACCAATCAAAATTGTACATTTAGAAGTTAATCGATATGCAAACACAACTAATATTTTAAGTATCTCCTAATTACGATAGCCGACGGTTAGCAAGGTATGTACACAGCTAAACTATTAATAAACATATGTTTAGAGTTCTTGAGTGTCTGGCCCCTAAGGAGTGAGTTATTGCCCCCATTTGGACGCATTTACAGTCCTGAGCTGTTGTCTGGACAGCAGTGATACGAGTTGCAGCTTTCCCGTGTGCTATCAACGAGGCCCCTTGTTCACTGTTATTGCAGCTGTGAGACGGCTCTAGCGGCCTCGCAGGAATTTAGCTGCAGTCAATGATTTTTAACCACTTCAGGAACTGATGAAGAGGATCAAAACATAAGGCTAGATCTTTGAAAATGATTCAGATAAAATGTCCCTTCAGTTAGATAGATTCTTGATTAACAAGGGAGTCAATAGTTTGAGGGTTGGCAGGAAAGTAAAGCTGAGCTCACAATCCGATCAGCCATCTTCCTATCAAATGGAAGAGCTGTCTGTAGGGACCAAATGGCCTACTGTTCATTCGTATGATCGTCAAAATGTTATTTCTCTCCCCACCAGCCATACGCAATCCATACTTCAACCTCAGTTCAAGAGCACTAAGCACACAGTAAAACAAATTTAAAGTGACGTCTAATAAGTAGTCATTAAAAAAAGATATAGAATTTATGATGTGAAATGTGACAGAATTGCTGATTCATCGTGGTGTCCGTCAAACCAAAAGTTTGTACTTTTCTTAGTTAACATTTGTGGATGAAATATTTCATAACACTGTCACTCTAAATCATCGTAGTGGGAGGTTGCAATTCTTGCATCATGCCACCAGAGGATTTTCTGTTGCGCAAAATAGAATTCATTATCGGATGATAAATTGTGCTTTCCAGTGCTGCTTAATCTTGTGTTCCTCCTCTGTAGTGCCTGTCCACTCATTGAATGATCTAGTTTCAGATCATTGTTTTTACCCAAACTGATCTGAACCCTTGAAGATCCATTCAGCTTCAACTCACTGCTGCATGGGGCTTGCTGTATTTAAAATCAAGAATGTAATTTAAGGCCGACAGACTTGCACTTGTATCTCACTGTGAGCGTTAAAATTCCAGGACCGCTTTAATTTCACACGGAAATGTTTGGGGTATTATGACCAGGAACACAAGGAACAGTCCTGATCTTCAAATAACTAGGCCTTTGGCAGTGCTGTGGAATTTGCCAGGTTTTGGAAATAGGCTGGACTCTGAAGAAGAGGAGTCTAGCATGTTCTGGAAATGCATCCATTCAAAATAGTTCCATAATACAAGGTGAAGTATGAGTTCAAAATAAATATATTCAAAGATGTGCATTAACCTGGAAAGTCCATGGTTGCACTTGA
The DNA here is from genome assembly GCF_902713615.1 of Scyliorhinus canicula. NCBI lineage: Eukaryota > Metazoa > Chordata > Chondrichthyes > Carcharhiniformes > Scyliorhinidae > Scyliorhinus > Scyliorhinus canicula. The sequence continues at coordinate 13,882,071 of NC_052163.1, read as the reverse complement.
ATTCCTTGAAGTTGCTAAATTTTGAAATAACTTTTTGTTAGTAGTAGGTAGGATCTTGCTGCCCATAGGTTAGTTGCCACATTTCCCATTGTGATAACAGTAGCTGCACTTGGTGTTTAACTGGGGACATCTTGAGTTGTCCTGAAAAAGGCACTACATAATGTCACACAGCACGCTGATATTTGATAGAGCATCCCAACTTGGAACACTGGATCGTGGGGGAATATCGTTTTATTTTGTTTTAATGTGAGGAGACGAGAGAAACCCCAGTGGGAATAAACAACCCAGTCTAAAGACTGTTTATTAAAGTAAAGACAAATACACACAAACATGACTATTCTCGTGCAATTAAGATGTACGAATTACTAAACACCAGGCCCCTTGTTCTAAAAGGTATCTACAATACCTGAATTCTGCGAGACTTCCCCGTTTTCCCCAAACAACATCCACATTAAATAACCAGCTTATATTTACCACACAATACAGGGATGATACTCAAGTCTGGGAAGTGTCTTTCCTGGTCCAGCGAAGATATTGAAAACAGCCGTGGCTCTAAGAGCTTGAGGCTTGTTGCATGTAAACTTGATCTCTAGGCTGCTCGCTGAAAAATCTAGCATTCAGGCTTGGTGGCTGCATCTTCAACCACACGCTTGGCAGGTGTTTCTGCGAGGTGGGATCGGTCCTTGGACTCTAGATTGCTGGCATTCCTTTCTCAGGCTCCTTTTCCTGGCCTCCTTTTGCCGTCGGGTACCCTCGATGAATTGTGACCCTTCAATCAGGAAGTTCCTCCAAGTAGGTCTCTTCTGAGCAAAGGTCTCCCAGTTGGCTTGTCCGTTTTCTTGAGACTGCTAGATGTTAACTGCCCCCCTGGCTTCTCAGGGTCTGGTCAACCATACCTTTGTTCCTCTTTTTTTTAATAAATGTTTTTATTGGGTTTTTGAACAAGGTATAATTACTGTTATGTACACAGAATAAGAAACATATATACATACTTAGAGGAGAAGGGCACACCTAAACATAAAAAAAATACAATAAAATATGAAATAGAATAACTGGTGGAGTATTGTGCACCAGCTCGACAGCGGCTGCTCTGTACATCTGGCAAAATTATCCACACCACGTAAGTAGGCGACTGCCTGCAGGGTGGTTGGGGGGGGGGGGGGGGGGGGCAAACACACATTTGGGTGCCGGGGAGAAAATCACAGTGTGCGATATTTGGCTGTGCTGTGTGTTGCTGTCACCCGCCCCTCCCGGACGGGTCACGCTGCCGTCCCACGCTCGCCCCCGCTTCTGCCGCTCCTCCCGTCCTCCATCTCTAGTTTCCTCGTTCCCCGCTCCTGGAGATGTCATGCACGTTCTGGCATCCCGTGCCCTCCCTCCGGCTCCCGCTTCCCTGCTCTCCCGTCGGCCCTGCTCTCCCGTCGGCCCTGCTCTCCCGTCGGCCCTGCTCTCCCGTCGGCCCTGCTCTCCCGCCGGCCCTGCTCTCCCATCGGCCCTGCTCTCCCGCCGGCCCTGCTCTCCCGCCGGCCCTGCTCTCCCGTCCCTCTCCCTCAATGGTTCGCCTCCCTCTCCCCAGGTTTAGCTCTCCCCCCCCCCCCCCCCCGGTGTTTCGCCCCTCCCTCCTCGGGTCTAGCCGGTCCCCCCCTTTCCTCCTCTCCCAGTCCATCTCTCCCCTCCATGCCCCGGCGACCTTCTCCCGACCATTTTCCCCTGATTCTTGGCCACCCGGTTATTCTTCCTCTTGTTCGTTGGCCACAAACAGGTCCCGGAACAGTTGCGTGAATGGCTCCCACGTTCTGTGGAAGCCGTCGTCTGACCCTTGGATGGCAGATTTGATTTTCTCCATTTGGAGAGATTCCGAGAGGTCGGACAGCCAGTCTGCAGCTCTGGGTGGTGCTGCTGACCGCCAGCCAAACAGGATTCTACGGCGGGCGATCAGGGAGGCAAAAGCAAGGGCGTCCATCCTCCTCCCCAGGAATAGATCTGGCTGGTCCGAGACCCTGAAGACCGCCACTTTCGGGCATGGTTCCACCCTCATCCCCACCACTTTGGACATGGCCTCGAAGAAGGCTGTCCAGTACTCCACAAGTCTGGGGCAAGACCAGAACATGTGGACGTGGTTGGCCGGGCCTCTTTGGCACCGTTCACATCTGTCCTCCACGTCCGGGAAGAACCTACTCATACGGTTTCTTGTTAAGTGGGCTCTATGTACCACTTTTAGTTGCGTCAGGCTGAGCCTTGCGCACGTCCTTTGTTCCTCTTTGATTATGCCTTCTGCGTTTTTGGCTGTCTGCCCCTATCAGCTTGACTATGCATAACGTATGTAGACCCCATGGATCTTCCCAACCGTCTATCAGCTGTTTCTCCTCACAAACTATTCACATCTAATTATTATCTAGATGGCCGTCTAGTCTCGTTTTTGGGAACGACACATATCAATAGGGCCTTTGGAAATACTGTCTATTGCTGTCCCAAGGCAAATGTCTACCTATTGCTGGACATCCTCTTTGTTTTGTTAATTTTGTTTATTGCTGTTGCTAGGCAGATTTGTAACAAATGCTAAAAAAGATCCAAAGGGGATCCCAGCTATTCAAAGCAATTTTTTCAGATCTATTTTGAAGATTACTGGCATACTTTTAAAAATGTTGATCTTGCAATCTCTACTTTCCTGCCCATTTAAATAAAAATAAAATAAAATAAAATCTGTTCCAGTTCCTCACCGGTTATATTTTTAATCCTTGCTTGTTTGGTTTCCTCCTCCTCTTCCTTTTGTCATTTCCCAACGTGTCTTTGCACTCATTTTGAATTGGTAACACGAGTTACATATGGATTACCCATTAAATAGATTGCTCCTCTCGGCCAGCCATGTGCTTAGGACATCAGAGTCCCGACTGCCAAAGCAGATTTTCGCAGCAGGGTAGCATGGTGGTTAGCATAAATGCTTCACAGCTCCAGGGTCCCAGGTTCGATTCCTGGCTGGGTCACTGTCTGTGTGGAGTCTGCACGTCCTCCCCCTGTGTGCGTGGGTTTCCTCCGGGTGCTCCGGTTTCCTCCCACAGTCCAAAGATGTGCGGGTTAGGTGGATTGGCCATGCTAAATTGCCCGTAGTGTCTTAATAAAAGTAAGGTTAGGGGGGGGGGGGGGTTGTTGGGTCACGGGTATAGGGTGGATACGTGGGTTTGAGTAGGGTGATCATGGCTCGGCACAACATTGAGGGCCGAAGGGCCTGTTCTGTGCTGTACTGTTCTATGTTCTAAGGCTCCCAAAGGAGAGGACAAAGGAAGTGTATCAAAGACGCCCTGAAGGCTTACCTCAAGAAATGCAACATAGGCGTCAACAACTGGGAGACCCTTGCTCAGAAGAGATCTACTTGGAGGAACCTCCTGATTGAAGGGACACAATTTATCGAGGGTACCCAACGGCAAGAGGAGGCCGGAATAAGGAGCCTGAGAAAGGAATGTCAGCAATCTAGAGTCCAAGGACCGATCCTACCTCCCAGAAACACCTGCCAAGCGTGTGGTTGTAGATGCAGCTCTAGAATTGGGCTTATCAGCCATGCAAGGACCTACAGGACCCATGACCAATAGCATGGAGTTTCTTGGGTGGACAATCATACCCGTTAGCGAGTGATTGCTGATGACAGCTGGTTTAGCTGGCTTTTAAAGCAGGCCAGCAGCACGGTTCAATTCCCGTACCAGCCTCCCCGGACAGGTGCCGGAATGTGGCAACTAGGGGCTTTTCACAGTAACTTCATTGAAGCCCACTCGTGACAATAAGCGATTTTCATTTCATTTCATTTCATTTCATATATACCAATACACCTCTGAAGCAAGGATGACTATGATTTTATTGCATACATTTGCAAATCATAATTGTTAAACAATGTAAGAATTTAAAAATTCTTATTACGTGTTGCACAGAGCGAACTAGCCGGTAGCTGCGGGCTATTGGCGAGTCTGCATGTGAAGTTAACATGAAAATCGGTGATCCAACTGGGATGGGATGTGATACACTGATCTACCGAGCAGCAAAGCATTTCAATGTCTTTTGCTGTAGTTACTAAAGCATGGCAGGGATGCTACTGAAAGGTGCACTGAAACATTCTTACGGTCATTATTTGGAGTTGGTACTGCTATGCCAATTTGAGAACGGTGGCAGCTGTCCTGTTTTTCATTGAAGTGAAAGATTCCTTTGCAGAAGGACTGACTCTTGGTTATTTTCTGTCTGCTCCAGCAGCCAGTCCCAGTCTTACCCAGTGTCTATTTTCCTGATTCATGTGTGTACTGGAGCTGAAATTTGTACCTCAAATGATGTCTGTGGACCATCATGGTGCTATCTTGCTGCTTTGATTTTCAGCAGTTCTGTCATGAGATAGACGTAACCTATTACGCCGTTTAGTAATTTCTGAGCTATTTTTCTTTATTGTTACACTCAGTGGTTGATAATTTAGGGCGGCAGGGTGGTTAGCACTGCTGCCTCATAGCGCCAGTGTCCCGAATTTGATACTGGCCTTGGGTAACTGTCTATGTGGAGTTTGCACATTCTCCCCGTGTCTGCATCGATTTCCGCCAGGTGCTCCGGTTTCCTCCCACAGTCCAAAGATCTGCAGGTTAGGTATTAAATTGTAACCTGGCGTCCAGGAATGTGCCGATTAGGCTGTGGGGAGAGGGTGGGGGAGTGGACCTGGGTGGAGTCCTCTTTCGGCGGGTTGGTACAGATGCGATAGGCTGAATGGACACCTGAAATGTAGGGGTTCTGTGATTTGGAATACTTTATGCAGAGGGGCTCTCTGTGTTGTGTCCGGCATAGCTTTATACTGAGACCGATAGAAAGGCAATGACAACTCTGATAGTATGCAGAGTAGATGGATTAATTTAGAAAGAACTCTCTGGGATATCTTCACTGCCACTGTCTTTATAGCTCTATTGTGGTGATGGATATTGCCATGAGAATGTTGCTTTAAGAAATGTTTGGCTGCTCATGTTACTGCAGTGATGTCAGAGTGTGGGTGGAGCTGAGCTCTGGCTCTGTATTTTAGTTTCACTTTGAGAAAAGCTTGGGTGTGTCTGTGTCTTTTTGTTTTTCAGTGTTGGAGCTGAAGCCAGCCAAAGCAGGTGTATTGCTGTTCTCTCTGCCATGAAAAGAGTATCTCTTGATCAGTTGGTGAATTCAGAATTATAAATGTTCTTGGTAGTGACTTTAACCTGATGTGCTTCTGATAAAGGTTTTGTTTTTAACTCGTATGGATGTTAAAAAGGAAAGCGTAAGCATTACTTAGTGTTGTATTCTCTGGGGGTTGTATTTGAATTGATGGTTGCTAAGATATTCACTCTTTGTTTTAAAAAGGTTAACTTGAGTTCATAGAATAAACATTGTTTTGCTTTTAAAAAATACTTTTCCATTTCTGCTGTACCACACTTGTAGAGTGGGCCATGTGCTCCCCATACCACAATCTATTAAAAGTTGTGGGTCAGGTGAACTCCATGATACACTTTGGGGTTCTCTAAACCCTGGCCTATAACAATATTGTAAGATTAAAGCATTTAAAGTGTACCTAGAGTAGAGAAAACATGCTTTACAAGGTTAGAAGTGCATAAAATCAGTGCTGATGAAACTGTTACAGGAGGATGACTTATGTATGAAGACAGCGGTCTTTGACCTGATTTAAATTTCGACAGAAATTGAGCCAAAGGGAATTGGAAAGTAATGACTTCTTTGATATTTGAGTGACTGGATTTATTATTTGCTTCATGGGGAATAGTGGTGACCTTTGGTTGAAACGGTATTGCAAAAAACAACTCTGACAATTATGAGAGTTGTGTTCTGAACGGAAATAGTTATCTTATTCTGCATTCCTCTCATCTGCAAAGAAGGCATTGTATTGAGTTGTTTCTATCTTATTGTAATTCGAATGCTGGAATATGAAAATATCCTTGTAACAAAATATCTTTTATCTTCGTAGGGTCCTGTATTTATGGCACCTCAGATCTAAAATTGATGTTCCTTTCCTAGATTTAAAATGAAGTACTGTGATGATCAGGCTTCAGCAGATTGTAATTTCATAACCAATAATTTATAATATAGGCGTTTGGGTTGGTGAGCGGATCAGGTACGTTTTGGCGCCGCCCTTTTGGCACCGATCATTTGGCACCGCCATTTTGGCGCTAAATTGATTTGGCGCTCATTATTTTGGCGCCCAGCTGTTTTGGCGCCTTTGTTGTGTATTGAATATATTGCCAGGAATGTAATGATAGGATAATAATAATAGATATTTATCAAACACGTATAAATATCCATCGTGTGTTAATTTTGGTTTGTCTCTCTTGCTTAGAATTTTTTCAGCCATTTCTGGTATGGGGTCTAAGAGAAATTAAAAGCAAAACTATATTTCCAGCTTTCAAATGTGAAAAGAGAACAGGCTTATGTAACGCCAAGGCTGTAGATTGTTATCATTAATTGCTGAAGTAGTCTGAATTAGCGCCAAAACCGATGAGCGCCAAAAGGTCGGCGCCAAATGATCGGCGCCAAAAGGGCGGCGCCAAATAGTCCCATTCCCTGGTGAGCAATGTGCTTAAAGCGGAAACTTGTGTTCATTATCAGTAGCTTTTCAAAATAATGTAGCAAATCTATGAGATGTGTAAATCCAGCTTTAGGAAACGTATATCCGTGATCTGATTTCCTGGGGTTAATAGGACCACATGGCAACTTGCCATTACGTTTACCTGCTAAAACATTACTCCAGAAGAACGTGAGTCGTAAAATGTGACAATTTTAAAAAATCCATGGATCTTTTTTATACTGCACTTTATATAGTACGATATTGAAGATTGGGCTTCCAGGTCTGTAAAATCCCAATACATTTATTTAAAGCGTAAATAGCTACAGAAGGACATTGTGAACAATTTTAACCTTTATGTGCTAATCTGTTGATTGTAAAGTTATTAATGAATTCACCACTAGAGGCACTCTATCTAACCAGGGAGACCAGTTAGTTTGAGCTAGTTATTAATCACGGTATATCACTGGCTTAATCTGCAGTCCATGTATATTTAACAGTTTGTATTTAACACTGCAGTTTGCCACCTCTGGGCCTGCAGTGTTTATAGATGGTGAATGTGGTGAGAATTGTGGTCCAATCTACCCGTTAATCCAAGGCCCATCTTCAATTCGGTTGTAGTTATCAAAATTCAGCATTGTGGCGCTCTATTTATTGTGGATGTGAATCTATGTTTTAAATCTGTAAAATTCATAGAACATAGAACATAGAACAGTACAGCACAGAACAGGCCCTTCGGCCCTCGACGTTGTGCCGAGCAATGATCACCCTACTCAAGTCAATTCCAGCAAAGATAGTATCCTGGTGGTTCACCAAATTATCTCTCTGAAAGGCGTTTAACCCAGGTTCTGCAGGAAAGTTCTAAAAGCAGCTCCGCCCCTTCAGGAAACGGCTCAGCGCTGTCTTTAATTCCAAAATCTCACTTTTGCTGCTTTCGTGAATCATCATTGTTCCGCCTGATATACAAGTGTCTAGTTTAGTTCTTATCAGTAGGCTTAAGTGTTGTGAGGAGCAATGAAATTCCTACCAATTATTCAATAGTGTAATTTGTTTGCTGGGATAGCCTTTCCCAGGTTACTTTGTAAGGGGAGCAGGAACTCGCTTGTGAAAATTAGATTCTTTTATAATAATTTTTATTGTCACAAGTCGGCTCACATTAACACTGCAATGAAGTTACTCTGAAAATCTGCCAGTTGCCACACTCGGCGCCTGTTCGAATACTATGAGAGAGAATTCAGAATGTCCAAATTACCGAACAAGCACGTCTTTTGGGACATGTGGGAGGAAGCCAGAACACCCAGAGGAAACCCATGTAGGCATGGGGAGAATGCTCAGACTCCGCTCAGTCACCCAAGCTGGAAATCGAATCTGGGACCCTGGTGCTGTGAAGCAACACTGCTAACCACTGTGCCACCGTGCATTAAAAACTCCCACCCTTGTGCTCCCACCCCTCCCCAACCTGGTCCCGTTCCTGTCTCTGTAACCTTCTCCAGCCCTACAACTGGCTAGCTGGCCGTTCTCGGCTCTACTACATCTCCTTCTCTTAGGCCTCACTTATAGCTCCCTGGGCCCCAATTTGTGGAATTTACTCCACAAATTCCTCTTCTCCTTCAAACTGATTGCAAAAACTCTAACAATTGAAAAGGTCTTGGCAACAGGTCAATCTAAATTATATATATTTTGTTTTGCATATTTCTCGGATGGACTTCAATGAATGTTGAAAATTCACTCCTAGAAAAGTCCTAGATAGCTGGTGGATTTCAAAGTCGCCTTGAAGGAATTGATACCTTTGCTTATCTATTTAAGCCACTTACCAGTAGGTGATAATTATCTTAGTGCAAAGTAGACAACACATTGCAATCCACAAAATTGTTTATAAATAGATCCCACGGAGAACAGACCGTCAGTTGTGAACTTCCAGAAAATTAGTGAGCTGTTGCTAAATCATTCTTAATGCAATGTTGAATTGGATTTTTGACACTTAGGAGGAGATGAGCTTAATAAATTGATGTTTTGTATAGCGTCCCTGAACATATTTTGCTTGCTACCGCCCTCTCCCATTCAAAACCAGCTATGATTTTGTGGCTGTTGTGGAAAATAATTGTAAGATCATTTTTAAAATCTGCTTTACACCGCAAGATCAGACAAATATTTAACAATGAAATGAATTGTCATTTAATCTGTTGTTGCCGTTAGTTGAGGGACATATTGGCAAGGAAACTGGGAGAAACCTCTCTTCAAATATTTGGATCTTTAATGTTTACCTGAGCAGGCAGGTTGACACTTGGGTGCAACGTTTCCTTTGAAGACTAACAACACAGCCAAATATTGGAGTGCCAATTGAGGTTTGATGCTAAAACCAAAGTGTATATCTTGAACCAGTAATCTCCTGACCTAGTTGCAAACGTACTATCAGCCTAGCCAAACTGGGGTAGGTGCAATATGGTTAAGGGATGTACAGAAGGGGTTGGGTGAGAAACGTCTAGTTTACCATGTTTATGTTATTATTGTTTTGTTTGTTATTGGTATAAACATTTTGTAAATGCTTCAATAAAAATATTTTTTAAAAAAGCCTAGCCAAACTGACACACCAGCTATTGCTCTCTCAAAAAGAACGTGTTTATATATGCTTCAAAAACCATATTGAAAGCAAAATACTGTGGATGCTGGAAATCTGAACTAAAAATGTAAGTTCATAGAATTTGCAGGACAGAAGAGGTAATTTGGCCCATCGAGTCTCCACCGACCCTTGGAAAGAGCACCCTACTTAAGCCCACGCCTCCACCCTATCCCCGTAACCCAGTAACCCCACCTAACCTTTTGGACACTAAAGGGCAATTTATCGTGGCCAATCCAACTAACCTGCACATCTTTGGACTCTGGGAGGAAACCGGAGCACCCAGAGGAAACCCACGCAGACACGGGGAGAACGTGCTGACTCCGCACAGACAGTTACCCAAGCCGGGAATTGAACCTGGGACCCTGCAGCTGTGAAGCAACTGTGCTAACCACTGCTACTGTGCTGGAAATTGTTGCAGAACCTGTTTCTCTCTCCATTGATGCTGTTAGACGTGCTGAGTATTCCAGCATTTCTGTTTTTAATCTATGTGATGTTGTTTTATGTTTGTATAAGACTCATTCCACATGGTTAGGTTTTTTGAAGTTCTCTCCGTGTTGGATCTGATTGTTCTTCAACACATTTTCCAACGCCCCCTTGAAATCCAATGTTCTATACCTTAAATTTCTTGTATAATGAGACTGAATGTCTGGACGCTGCATCAGCTTGAGCATTTTCAGTCTGCATTTTCTAAAGGTGAATCTGCTGAAGCTTATAGTTCCAAGGAAATTTGTGCAAGTACAGCACTTTCTTGTCCAATTTTGCAGTGAAAATGTGTACATTAGATAGTGTCAGCAATCATGAATAATCATGATGGTAAACCTTAATGTAGGAACACAATAATAAGTTGCTTTCTGACCTTGAGAACATTTGCAGTACTGAATTAGCACAATTGCATTTACCAAAATAAGGAATACTACATACAGAGGGCCAGTTAAACATTAGTAAGATAAATTAGGCCAAACTGTGTCATCAGACATTTGTTTCGTAATTCGATTAACCAGTCCATTATTTAGGATTGTTTAAGTTGTCTGGAACTGGGGGCAGAGATTTTTATACCTCCTGTTCTCCCGTATCCTCACGTCTAATGTACAACTATAAATGTTACAGCCAATTCATAGACACAAGAAGTCATCTTTTCGCAGATTTTTCAGATTTGCAATCATAAGCATTAAACGTTTCCAAATATTAAGGGCAGGAGAAATCAAATGGACCCAAGATCCATTTGAGTTCTTTGAAGTGGTGCAATCCAGATATGCCTGAGAAGGTGTGTTAAAGTGTTTAGAGGGAGTGGGTGGGGGTTGGTGATGCTAGTGAATAGAAAGTAAATCAAGCCTTTTCAAAAAGAATGGGTGGGAAAGAAGATTCCCTGAGTCCTCTCCAGAGGTCATCAGAACTTGCAGATAGGTTCAAAAGCCAGCTTTAATTTAACCTTCACCTTTATATGAGGCGTTAAACACTTCATTCCATCTCATACAGCAGCGTCCAAGGGACAAGGCAGAGAATTAAATGCACATCATAATGATTAAGTTCTATAGTGTTTTGTGATTTGGATATTTTATGTTGTACACAGACGTGAGTCATTGTCATAATGAATGTTGAACAATGCTTTGGGCATTTTAGAGTGGATGCCATACTACATGATTTTACTTGTTTGCAATTTTATACTAGTTGTAAGATAATTCCTAATCCCTGTTTCAAAATTGCAGTGTTAATGTAAGCCTTCTTGTGACAATAATAAAGATTATTTTTTTAAAACGGCTGTGTAATGGGTTTTATGTTCAAAATCACAGGTAAACTAGATTTAATTAAGTAGCATGAATTAGTGCATAATATTTATTTTCGTGGCAATGGAGAAATTAACAAAATCTGTTTTTACAGATCGCTCGTTGAAATTTTAAAGGGTGAATTTTGGTTTTAGTAGCCAAAAGGTTAAGTTATTTTCTGTACAAATCCACTTGCAATCTTTCATTTTGCCTGTCAGACACAACATGTGCTTGCAAGACAGAATTATTCATCAACTTCGATATTGTATGAAAGTCCTAAGGCATCATCAAATCAGGATGACAGGATACTTGCAATCTTGTCTAGTGTGTATCAGTGTCCTATTTGTGCTCAGTATGACCACCTTTAGTTGTTTTCATAATTGCTGTATCAAAGTTTCACATCTCTTACATAAGAAATAACCCTTTTCAAGGGTACTTCTCTTGTTTATAGGCTCCAAATTGAAACAGGCATGTTTTAAATTTTGCCTAATGTAAATTAAGCTGTATTTTTAAAATTGACATCAACTTCTTTTTCAATAACCACCATTAGAGCATCTGCTGGAGGCTTGCCCTCTGGTTGTGAATTTGTTTTGCCAAATCTTTTGATAAATGTTTAACAATTCACGTATAATAGTTCAGTTGTCAAAATGTGCTTGAAGAAGCAACGCTCTTGTAAAAAGTGCTGATAGCAAATAAGAAGCTGCCCTGGAACAGCATTACCAAGTCAAATTTCATGCCCTTATCTCCACGTAATCATTTCAACATGGCAAGTGGGGAAATATTGAAAGGTTTGGTGGCAGTCTAGTGATTAGTGAAAGTGGCTATTCTCCAGGTGAGTTTAAGTTTGAAGCGTGCAAAAGTAATTTAAACAATTGGAGAAGGTTTTTGGATGAGCATGATTGGTGGAAATGCTCTGTTAAGATTTTGAAGGAAGAATAGTTTTGAAGTGTATCCCATAGTCAAACTTGCCGGTTGTGATGCACAAATCAATCAGCGATTTTAAAAATGTTTTATTTCCACTTGCAAATATTTGGGGGAAATCTTCTATTTATTTCTTTTTTTTTTAAATAAAGAGTGATTATCGGGTTTGGGTGATTATTGTTTGATTTCAATGAAAGGTTTGATTTTCATTCAGTCATTTGGTGAGGTTAGGTTCAGAAATAGTTTTGTGCAAAGTGATGCAATCGCATTTTTACCAATTGCCCTAGGCGTGTATTCCAGTTACTCTGAGGAAACTACCTGGAAAAAGCAGATTCTGATTTGAATGGAAAGGTCACTTGCTAGAATTTATTCTCACCTATATGAGTAATCCATAATGGGACGCAAAGCCATTAGGGGCGATCGATGGCATTTAAAAATTTGTGTTTTGTGTCATTTTGCCGCAAACCCTTCGTTTGAGAGACATTGAAAATTTGCTTTTGATGAAAAATATTTAAATTGATGAGGGCAATGGAAATTATGCTTAAATAACAGCGTGATAATTGCTTGATAAGATCACAGTATCGATGTAGCATTGGAATTGAAAGAAAAAAACATTTCATGTTTGACATTTAGTTCAAGGCAAAAACACTAATATTGATGCAGGAAGTCAAATTGATGTGCAGAAAATCCAACTCAATGTTTTCATGTTTTCTATTGCGTTTTAACAAGAGAGTACTCTCCTGTTTGCATCAGTAAAAATAGAATCTAACAACCGTCCCCCTCCCCCTGCATTTTTAGGCTTGAAAAGTTGCTTTATGGGAAAAGATTCCAAAGTGCGAACTTCAGGACTTTTAAATGAAGAAAATTTGGCAAAAATGCTGCTGACTAATATTAAATTTAATTTTCATTAAGTTAAAGAACAGGGTGGCAAGAAATTAAAGTAGCATTTTGTATCAGGCAGGCATTAAGGATTTTGTTTGGATATTTGGCCAGATTTCAGCATGTTTTAGATTTTGGAAAAGTATTTGTTCGGTTTTTGCAGTCACCAACATGAATGGCGCTCGTCATTTATTACCTGCAGACTTGCCCTCGGAATGTTACTGGGGTTTTACACTGATCAGACAGTCAAAGCAGTGTGTCACCTGCCACTGATGATCTAAGATCAGTATGAACAGAGCAAACAGGTATCTCTCTTCAACCAAACAGATTGAAGAATCCTTTCTGGGCATGTAGAGCCTCAGCTTGGAAGTTAGAATATTTAATTCATGCACAGAAAACAAAATAGTGCAAAGGAGAGATATTTCAATTCATTCTTGCATGGGATGTGGGCGTCGCTGGCAATGCCAGCATTTGCTGCCCATCTCTAATTGCTGTTTAAGGGCAGTTAAGAGTCAACCACATTGCTGTGGCTGTGGAATCACTTGTAGGCCAGACCAGGTAAGGATGGCAGATTTCCTTCCGATTAGTAAAGCAGATGGGTTTTTACAACAGTCGATGATGGTTTAATGGCCACTATTACTGGTAACTGGCTTTTAGCCCAGATTATTTTTGATTAATTAGTTGAATTTCTTTTGTTAATTGAATTTAAATTCCACCAGCTGTCATGTTGGGATTTGAATTTGTGTCCCCAAACCATTAGCCTCGACCTCTATGCCCAGTGACATTACCACAGCGCCACTGCCTCCCCCAGTGGAACTGCAGGAGCTAAGAAATGAAGAAAAAGCAAAAATTAATTTAATTTTACCGTAAATGTTTCAATAATAATTGAAAGGAATGGATCTCCAGCCTTGTTAACTTTCAGTGCCGGGGGGGGGGGTGTTATTTGGCATTTTAAAGACTATGACGTAAAAAATTCAATTGCGCGAGAATGAACAGGCTCTTAACTTTTTTTCGGAAATGAGGTCTATCACTAACTGTATGAGGGGACCAAAACTGGACACAGTATGAGGTTCAGTCAAGGCTTTTAAAAAAAGGACAGTACAGATATTTTTGTTTTATTTTGAGCAGCAATAACAATACAACTTGATACCTTGTTGCTCGAGCTGTAGCCTCGTGGCACTGTTTGGCAGTCAACATTTGGAAATTTATGCAATATCGCACCGATGCCACGAATGTATAATTATGAAAGCAAGAGATTTTAAGGGCAACTGTTTTAAAAGTACATTTCTGTTTTGAAGCCTTTTTCAAAATGTACATGGACAGACAACATGGCACCCTTTCAGTGTTCAAACCTTGTCTGACCTATATGTCTAGAGCTGGCCACGAACAGTCATTAAAATGCAAAGACTCCTCCAGGATGTCAGTGAATCTTCTAAAAGGTGTAAGCATCCTTTTTACTTCTGATTTTTTGCCTGATGAAGCAATGACTGAGTGAAAGTTAATATAGCCTTGCTAGTGTTTTTCTGAATTGTGTAAAAGGAGGCTGTAAGGAGCCATCTTCTGTGACAGGGTGCAGAATCCCGGGAAGACTTCTGAGACATCATCAGATAGGATCCTTGGCCAGGGGAGAGCAAAGAGGGAGGTATTAAGAAATAATTGTACTGCCGAACGTGTCCAAGCAATTTGAAAGTGCGGTAATTGCAGAATTCATGAGGAATAGTAAACCTCGCTCTTCCAAAAACCAGAAGGCAACCAGGGGAAAGGCTCTTCACCGGTTGGAGCACAAAGGAAGAAGGTTGTTGGAGCTCAACCATCTCAGTCCCAGGGCATCACTGCAAGAGTTTCTCAGGATAGTGTCCTTGACTCAACCTTCAGCTGCTTCATCAGTGACCTTGGTACCATCATAAGATCAGAAGTGGGGATGTTCCCTGATAATTACACAATGACGATTGCACAATTTTCATTACTTACGATTCCTCAGACACTGAAGCAGTTTGTGCCCATGTGCAACAAGACCTGGGAAACGTTCAGCCTTGAGCTTTTAAGTGGCATGTAACATTCTCGCCCACATGTGCCAGGCCATGACCATCACCTACAAGAGAGAATAAAACCATCTCCGCATGACATTCAATGGCATTAGCTTTGCTGAATCCCTCACTTTTGACATCCAGAGGGTAACCATTGACTAGAAAGTGAACTGGACCAACTACAATAGCAGATCAGAGTCTGAATTCTGTGACGAGCAACTCCTTATCGGAGCTCACCCATCATTTACAAGGCACAAGTCAGGAGTGTGATGGAATACTCTCCATTTGCCTGGATGAAAAATGAAATGAAATTAAGATCGTTTATTGTCACAAGTAGGCTTCAAATGAAGTTACTGTGAAAAGCCCCTAGTCGCCGCATTCCGGCGCCTGTTCGGGGAGGCTGGTATGGGAAAAGTGCCCCTCCAAACACTCAAGTCACCTGGACAAAGTAACCCATTTGATTAACACCCCATCCACGGCCTTCAATTTCCACTGCTTCCACCACCGAAGCACAGTGTAGACACACAGTGGCAACAGTAAGTACTGTCTATAAGGTGTACTGGAGCAACTCCCCTTCGATAGCACCTTCCAAACCAGTGATCTCTACCGCATCGAAGGACAAACGCAGCCGATGCATAGAAGCACCACCACCTGCAGGTTTTCCTCCCAAGGCATGCACCTTTCTGACTAGGAATTATATAGTCATTCCTTCACTGTCGCTGGGTCAAAATCCTGGAGCTCCCACCCTAATTGCACTCTGGGTACACCTACTCCACATGGACTGGAGTGGTTCAAGAAGGTGGCTCACTACCCCGTCTCAAGAGTAATTAGGAATGGGAAATAAATGCTGGTCTAGTTGGCGGCACCCACATCCCTTGAAAAAATCTATTGCGTTCACCTGAAACGGCAAACATTTGAACATTCAACCACAGATGTCATTGCAGCTGCCAAAGAAAACCGCAAGTTTCAAACCCTTCAGTTTGGAAAGAACGAATTCAAGCAAAGAGCCTGCAATGATATTACACACACACACACGCTTATTTGAAATCCATCTTTATGTGCCTATTTTTCCTTTATCTGTATTTGAATCTTTTATCCAAATTTTAGTTAATAACTTTAACACTTTTACCTAAGTCACTTAATACTATTACCCTGTTTAAGTATTCCTTCAAGTCGAGCGGAGATGTACAGAATTCAAAGTTTCAAATAGCTTGACAACTGGAACACTATGTCTTCAAGTTTTTTATTTGGGAAAGGAAATCCCAGACTTTCTAGCACACAGTAGATTGGAGTGATTCTGTTCTATTGGTTGGCTGGTGGCCAATGGGTTGACCTGGGAGAGTGTTCTGCTAGGCAACAGACAGCAATTGGTTCCTGCCAGGTGGGGTTTCTCTGATGGAACCCAGCAGAAAACATGAGACCCTCAAAGTAGGAAACTACGTTTTCACCCTGTGTCTACAGTGAAGCCCATTATAAACTGAAGTGTATCTATGTGTTAGTAGTTAACCAGTTGTATATTTAATACTAATTACTGTTAAATAATAAAAGGTTATTTGTGTTAAAATTTACAAACTTGGTGGCTGGACTTAATCAGGATCAAACCAAAGACGTTGGATATTTAAGTCACTAATTTCACCCCCCTGTTGTGCCCTGGGTCGTGGGGCTGGAATTGACCGCGCTCCAGCCCAGGGTGTCATGACTCTGCAGGAGCGAATTCTGACAATTGTTGACTTGAATCTTTTGTTTAGTCACTGATGGAAATTGCCTAGTTATTCGATCTAAGCGATTGCAGGTGACTTTAAAAATTAATGGAAGAGAAAATAAAATGAAACCTCAATTATATCACTGGGTCAGCATGCTTCAGATAGAAGGAGTATCAGGGAATCATTCGACAACCAAGGTCTTGGGAATTACCAATCTGTGATAGATTGCCTTTATAGCTATACGTGGCGCTCACGTACTGCATATATATTCAATCGAGTTGAAAGCAAGGAAATTTATATTTCACACTTGGAAATTAACTGCACTGTTTGACCTCTCCAATGTTACAAATATATTTCTTGGCATGAATCTCAGCAAAAATAATTTCTAATTACATATATAATCACAAGTTTTTTCAAGTGTATAGCTGCCAACTTTGTAAAAGAATGTGATATTGACTGTAATGTGAGTGTAACCTTTATTAGGTTGTACGTTACTGGATCGGTGCAGTGAAACTTGCATGGCCCCCTTTCAGTCTACCTGGGGTAATTTCCCAATAGTTTCAAACTGCAGTCCCTAGGAGTAACCAGTATTGGTGAATATCTTTGGATGCATATTGTATTTTATTTGTATGGCATGGTCCATTTTCCCTAGTTCACTCCGACAAACCAAGCTACTTCCTCCAAGCAGTACAAAATGGAAAGTTATCTCATAAGTTTTGGATGTGATGCAATAATAATGCAGCTCAGTCATTAAGCAATTGTGATTTTAAAATCCTGTCTCCCCCCCACATACACTTAGTTGTTTGCTATTTATTATTTGCAGGTTCTGTATGCAAAGGAGTGCCAAACTGGTGCCCGGAGTTACGCTGGACTTGATAGAAAAGTAAGTAAGTTGTCTATTACTTTTATGTTGACCCACAATCTCCTCTTTAGCATCCCCCCGATTCAGTGGGCTTTACCATCACTGAAACACCCATTATCAATATCCTGGGGGTTACCATTGATCAGAAACCAAACTAGATCAGCCATATAAATACAGTGACTCTACAAGAACTGGCCAGAGAATGGGAAACTCCCCAAAGCTCAAGTCATTAATTAGTGTGATTGAGTGCTCGCCACTTGCCTAGATGAGTGCGGCTCCAGCAACACTCCAGAAGATCGACACCATTGAAGACAAAGTAGCCCATCCACCACCTTAAATATTCACTCCCTCCAGTGACAGCAGTGTGTACTATATACAAGATGACTTATAACTCAGCAAAGCTCCTTCTACAAGAGCAGCCGATGGATGGAAGCATCACCTGCATGTCACCTCCAAATCACACATTATCCCGACTTGGAATGATATCACTGTTGTTGGATCTAAATCCTGGAATTTAAATAACTTGCAGGAGGCAGAAGCTTCACAAACATCCCTATCCCTAATGATCTGGGAGCCCAACACATCAGTGTAAAAGAGAAGGCTGAGTAGTTGCAGCCGTGTCCAGCCAGAAGTGAGGAGTGGAAGATGCATTTCTGCTGCTTCGGTCCTCAGCGTCACAGATGCCATCCTTCAGCCAATTCAATTCACTCCATGTCACATCAAGAATCAGCAGCAAGCACTGGATACTGCCAAGGGTATTGGCCCTCACATTCTGGCAATAGTATGGAAGGCTTGTGCTCTAAAACTAGCCACACCCTGAGCCAATCTGTTCCAGTACAGCTGGTATGTAATCTGTCCAGCAATGTGGAAAATGACCCAGGGAATGTCCTATCCAAAGAAAGTAGGACAACTGCAGCCCGAGCAATTAACACTCAATCCATCCTCTCTCGATCATCAGCAAAGTGATGGAAAGAGTCGTCGTCATCGGTGCTAAACAGTGGCTCACAGCTGTAACCTCACAATGCTCAGTTTGGGTTCTGCCTGGTGGACACTCAGTTCCTGACCCCATTATAGCCTTGGTCCAAACATGGACAAAAGTGACGTGAGGAGAGAGTAGCTGCCTTTGACATCAAGGCAGAATTTTACCCAGTGTGATATCAAGGGCCCCAAGCCAAACAAGTCGGTGGGATTAGGGTGGAAATTTTTCATTGGTTGAGTGATATCTATAATAATAATCTTAATTGTCACAAGTGGGCTTACATTAACACTACAATGAAGTTACTGTGAGAAACCCCTTGTTGCCACACTCTGGCACCTGTTCGGGTGCAGGGGAGAATTCAGAATTTCCAAATTACCCAACAGCACATCTTTCGGGACTTGTGAGAGGAAACCGGAGCACCGGGAGGAAAACCACGCAGTCACGGAGAAAGTGCAGACTCTGCACAGACACAGTGCTGGGTCAGGGTGGAGTGGAGACGCTGCACCTGACAGTATGACATTAAGATTGGGAGAGCTTGATGATGACTGAGTGCCTGAAAGATTTCCCAAGAACCCTAACATCATAGGCACAAAACGCACCAACAATCGATCACTCGCACCAAATTGTGCACATTAGCTGTAATAGTATGTACAACAGATATAGCAGCTCGGTTTAGTGAAGCCGAGAGGCAAGTAATTCCTGTTTAAAGGCTTTTGTCATCAGTATACAAATTTGATTGACTATGGCACAAAATACAGCATGTTAAATTGCTTTTATGGTAATGAGATCTCAGAATTTAAGCTTATTGATCTGGTTTGATTGAAAATTTATCAATGTAATAATTGATATCTTGAACTAATTCTATCCCTTTGCTAATGCAACATCCTGATGCTGTAGTGCAGAAGTATCAAACATGGCCGGAAGCTGTAAGAATAATATACTCCCGCTATCCCATATTAGCAGAGTATCAATGCGCAATTATGGAGCTAAATATTATTAGTTTTCTATAATGCAATCATGAAGGTCATTTAGATGCCAAAATAGCCTGAAATTGATAAGTGAAAAAGGGACCTTTAAGATAACAGAATTGAAGTAACCTTCGCACTTGCGATCTATTGAAAATCAATCCTGAGAAACGTATTGGAATAAAATCTTATTTCAAGCACACAAAAAGCTATTATCCCCCATTGTGCGGTCTCAAATTACAAAACTTAAATATAGATGTTTTCGTCCCACATTTCTAGATCATTGTATTAATCTGAAACGTCAGGCATTCTGTGTCATCATCAAGCACTCCCAAGCTTAATATCATACTGTCAGGTGCAGAGTCTCCACTCCACCCTGACCCAGCACTGTCTATTGAACCAGTGCACACTTCCCATTCCAGCCGTCTTGTGTTATTTCTCTGTGAGGTTGTTAAATTGGGTGCAGTTTGTGCTGTGATCTGTGGCAAAAGGAAACTGAATTGGATCTCCACAGACTCATTACATGCAGGCCCATGCATCTAAATAGAAGAATCTCCTCCAACCATTCTGGACTGGATTTGAGCAGATGTCCACTGCCTGGTGCACTGCACCACATAGTTAATAGTCCTTCAGTACAGTACTGAACAGTACTGCAGTCTTTAGCACTGAATGCTGATGTTGCCTGGGATGGAACATTTCAGCTATGAAGTGAGGTTGGAAAGGCTTGGGTTATTTTTGCTGGAGCAGAGAGGACCGATGGGCGACCTGATCGAGCTGTAAAAGATTGAGGGGGGTGGATAGGGAGCAGCTGTTCCCCTTAGTTGAAGGGTCAGTTATGAGGCGACACAGGTTCAAGGTAAGGGGCAGGAGGTTTCAGGGGATTTGAGGAAAAACCTTTTTACCCAGAGGGTGGTGACGGTCTGGAATGCACTGCCTGGGATGTTGGTAGAGGCAGGTTGCCTCACATCCTTTAAAAAGTACCTGGAAGTTTGCAGATTCTCCCTGTGTTTGCATGGGTTTCGCCCCCGCAACAAAAAGATATGCAGGGTAGGTGCATTGGCCACGCTAAATTGCCCCTTAATTGGAAAACAGGAAGTGGGTACTCTAAATTTAATTTAAAAAATACCTGGACGAGCACTTGGCACAGCACAACATTCAAGGCTATGGGCCAAGTGCTGGCAAATGGGATACGTAGACAGGTCAGGTGTTTTTTGTGCGTCATGCAGACTCGATGGGCCGAAGGGCCTCTTCACTATTATTCTGTGATTCTGAATGCATGTTAATTTCTGCAGTTCCAATTGGTTAACGATAGCAGAAACCAGTGGTGAATAGTGGTTTTGTGTACTGGATGAAAGAGTGGAGTAGTGTCCCCCAGGGGTTTGTGTAAGGACCACGACCACCTGAACTTGGGACAAAAGGGTATAATTTTGAAGTTTTTAGATGTCACCAAACTCAAATATGCTGAACAATAAGAAAAATAATAGCAAACGTCTGGAGAATATAGACTCGTGAAATGGGAAGACATAGCAATTTCATACAGAAGTGTAGAAGTGTGAAGTGATGTATTTAGAATGTAGGGAGGTGATATGAACGAAATAGTTTTTAAAATGGGATTAGAAAGAAAAAGTCCTATCGCTTCATATACTTAAATCTTTGAAGGTGGTAGTACAAATTGGATAGGCTTTCAAATAAACATGAGATTCTGGGTTCTATAAACGCTAGGGTCCATTATAAAAGATTTAATAGCAAAGCACTTGGAAAACAGTGGCAGGGTCGGACAGTCAGCATGGATTTATGAAATGGAAATCATGCTTGACAAATCTACTGGAATTCCTCAAAGATGTAGCTAGTAGAGTTGATGAGGGAGAGCCAGTAGATGTGGTTTATCTGGGCTTTCGGAAAGTTTTCGACTAGAGTGTAAAATTAAAGCCAACGGGATTAGGGGTGGTGTATTGAGATGGATAGGAAACTGGTTGGCACGCAGGAAACATGGGTCTTTTTCCAAGTGGCAGGCAGTGCCTAGTGGTACGGCAGGATTTCAATGCTAGGACCCCAACTAGTCAACATGCATTTAATGATTTAGATGAGGGAACAAAATATGAGATCACCAAATTTGCCAGGTGACACAAAGCTGGGTGGGAGGGTGCAGAGATGCTTCAGTGTGATTTGGACAGGAAAGCAGATTATTATCTGAAATAACTATGGATTGAGAGAGGGATAAAAGCAAATTACATGCAGATCTGGCAGCATCTATCGGGAGAGAAAAGAGCTAACGTTTCAAGTCCAGATGACCTTTTGTCAAAGCTAAGAGAGGGAAATGTGCAACGAGGCCTCCTTCTGCACTGTAGATATTTTTTGATACTATGTGGAGAGACGAGAGACCCTGGGATTTTTCCTGGAGCAGAGCAAGTTATGGGAAGCTTTAATTATGATCGCTTTTGGTGAATTAGGTAAGGAGAAACGGTTTTCACTGGCAGGACAGTCAGTGACTAGAGGACAAAGAACAACAAAGAACAAAGAAAAGTACAGCACAGGAACAGGCCCTTCGGCCCTCCAAGCCTGCGCCAACCATGCTGCCCGTTTAAACTAAAATCTTCTACACTTCTGGGGTCCGTATCCCTCGATTCCCATCCTATTCATGTATTTGTCAAGATGCCCGTTAAACGTCACTATCGTCCCTTCTTCCACCACCTCCGGCAGCGATTTCCAGGCACCCACTGCCCTCTGTGTAAAAAAAACTTGCCTCGTACATCTCCTCTAAACTTTTCCCCTAAACCGTAAACCTATGCCCCCTAGTAATTGACCCCTCTACCCTGGGAAAAAGTATCTGACTATCCACCCTGTCTATGCCCCTCATAATTTTGTAGACCTCTATCAGGTCGCCCCTCAACCTCCGTTGTTCCAGTGAGAACAAACCGAGTTTATTCAACCTCTCCTCATACCTAATGCACAAACCAAGTTTATTCAACCTCTCCTCAGCTAAACAAAGAGTTGAGGTAATTGGCAAAAAACAATTCAGCGGGATGGTGAGTTCGTCTGCAGTATCTTAGGATCTGGAATCTGTCTGAAAGAGTGACTGAAGCAGATTCAGTGATAACTTTCAAAAGGTTAACTCATTGAAAACGGGAATCGTGATAACTGTGGGGAAATTGCAGTGGAATGGGACTGATTTGGTGATCCTTACACAGCAGGGGCAAAGCAGGATGGACCAGAAAGCTGCCTCCTGCTGTAAAATCCTATGAAAGACAGACCTAGCTCAACAGCTGAATGATTAATAGAACATAGAACTGTACAGCACAGTACAGGCTCTTTGGCCCACGATGTTGTGCCAAACTAGTCTGAAACTAAGATCAAATCAACTTACTCCCAATCATTCTAGTGCACTCCATATGCCTATCCAATAACCACTTGAAAGGTCCTAAAGTGTCCGACTCCACTACCATAGCTGGGTGTGCGTTCCACGCCCCAACCACTCTGAGTAAAGAACCTACCTCTGACATCCCTCCTATATCTTCCACCATGAACCTTATAGTTATGTCCCCTTGTAACAGCTACATCCACCCGAGGAAAAAAATCGCTGAACGTCCACTCTATCTATCCTTCTCATCATATTCTACACCTTCGCTCCAATGAGAAAAGCCCTAGCTCCCTCAACCTTTTGTCATTAGACTTACCCTCCAATCCAGGCAGCATCCTGGTAAATCTCCTTTGCACCCTTTCCAATGCTTCCACATCCTTCCTATAATGAGGTGACCAGAACTGCACACAATATTCCAAATGTGGTCTCACCAGGGTCTTGTACAGTTGCAGCATAACCTCATGGCTCTTAAACTCAATCCCCCTGTTAATAAATGCTAACATACTATAGGCTTTCTTCACGGCTCTATCCACTTGGGTGTCAGCTTTCAGAGATCTATGGACATGAACTCCGAGATCTGTCTGCTCCTCCACATTCTTCAGAACCCTGCCGTTAACCCTGCAATCCGCATTTAAATTTGTCCTACCAAAATGAATCACCTCAGGATTAAACTCCATCTGCCACTTTTCAGTCCAGCTCTGCATCCTATCAATGTCTCTTTGCAGCCTACAACAGCCCTCCACATTATCCACTACTCCACCAATCTTGGTGTCATCAGCAAATTTACTAATCCAACCTTCAACTCCATCATCCGAGTCATTGATAATAATCGCAAATAGCAGAGGACCCAGCACTGATCCCTGTGGTACACCGCTGGTGACTGGGCTCCAGGATGAAAATTTAGCATCTACCTCCACCCTCTGTCTTCTATGTGATAGCCAGTTACTGATCCAATCGGCCAAATTTCTCTCTATGCCATGCCTCCTTACTTTCTGCATGAGCCGACCATGGGGCACCTTATCAATGTATAAGACATCAACTGCTCTACCTTCATCTACGAACTTAGTTACCTCCTCAGAGAGTACAATCAAATTTGTGAGGCAAGACTTACCCCTCACAAATCTGTGCTGACTATACTGGATTAAGTTGTATCTTTCCAAATGATCATAAATGCTATCCCTCAGGACCCTTTCCAATAATTTACCTATGACCGAAGTGAGACTAACCGGCCTATAATTCCCAGGGTTATACCTATTCCCTTTCTTGAACAAGGGGACAACATTCGCCTCTCTCCAGTCTTCTGGCACTATTCCTGTAGACAGTGAGGACATAAAGATCAAAGCCAAAGGTTCTGCAATCTTATCCCTTGCCTCCCAAAGAATTCTAGGATATATCCCATCAGGCCCAGGGGACTTATCTGTCCTCAGGCATCTCAAAATTTCTAACACATCTTCCTTCCGAATATCTACCTCCTCCAGCCTACCAGCCTGTATCGCACTATCGTCCTCAACAACATGGCCCCTCCTTTGTGAACACTGAAGAAAAGTATTCATTCAGGGCCTCGCCTATATCTTCAGACACCATGCACACGTTCCCACGACTGTCATTGACTGGCCCTAACTTCACCATGGTCATTCTTTTATTCCTCACATAAGTGTAAAAAGCCGTGGGGTTTTCCTTGATCCTACCCACCATGCCCCCTCCTAGCTCTCTTAAGCCCTTTCTTGAGCTCCTTCCTAGCTATCTTGTATCCCTCAAGAGCCCTAACTGAACCTTGTTTTGTCATCCGTACATAAGCCCCCTTCTTCCTCTTGACAAGACATTCAACCTCTTTTGTAAACCATGGTTCCCTCACTTGACCATTTCCTTCCTGCCTGACAGGGACATACATATCAAGTTCACGCAGTATTTGCTCCTTGAACAAGCTCCACATCTCAATTGTGCCTATCCCTGGAAGTTCCTGTTTCCATCTTATGCTCTCCAGTTCTTGCCTAATCGCATCGTAATTACCCTTCCCCCAGTTGTAAACCTTGCCCTGCCGTATGTTCCTATTCCTCTCCATTGCTATAGTGAAAGTCACCGAATTGTGGTCACTATCTCCAAAGTGCTCTCCCACAACCAAATCTAACACTTGGCCCGGTTCATTACCCAGTACCAAATCCAATGTGGCCTTGCCTCTTGTCGGTCTATCCACATATTGTGTGAGGAAACCCTCCTGCACACACTGGACAAAAACAGCCCCATCCAAACAATTTGAATTATAGTGGTTCCAATCAATATTTAGAAAGTTAAAGTCACCCATGACAACTACCCTGTGACTACCGCACCTATCCACAATTACATGCCTTTAAGTTATTTGAGGAAAAAAATGTATTTTAATGATTTTAATTCAAGCTTTGCCTTTGTTAATCTTACTCAAAGATAGCAGTAATCCTAAAAGATTGTATCCGTGCACCCAGAAAACAGCATGATTCAGATGATCTGAACCATCTGTTTGTGTGCTTCTCGCTACTTAAAATAAAGCCTATCAAACTCCGCATCAGAATGACTCACGGTAACTACTACATTTTATTGGCTTATTTATGAATAACCTAAAGACAGTGGGAGGTGAATAATTAACTTGCGTATGAATTAAGCTTCTCATAAATTTGAGCAAGTTGCTTGAGTAATTTAAGAGCAAGTATTAATTGTTCTGATGCAATATTTTACTACTGTTTGCATCCGATAAATTTACAGCCCCACGCACTGGAGATATTTGAATTATTTTCCCGTCTCCCTTGATAGCGAGAACTATATACTAAATCCCAGAGTAAAAATGATGGGCAGGAAAAGACCAACGAGGCTGACCCTGATAGTTCTGATGCTCTGTGTAGCACGATATATATACACCCTACTCGTCTCTGGGGCATCGAAACTTCCCGAGTATGGTTAAAATCTAGGTAAAAAGCTAGATGATTAGTACGTGTCCAGGAGTTAAAATTGACCTTGATTTATCTTACACCGCACCTATGGATGATAAGGGAATAGTGTAGATGGACTTTAGAGTGGTTTCACAGGTCGGTGCAACATCGAGGGCCGAAGTGGCAGTCCCTCGGTACAGCAGTCTGTGTAGTGGGTTCTGAACCCTTGACCTTACAACAGCTTAACTTCAATTTGCGCTATATTTACAATTCTTTTCCCCCCATAAATTTAGAGTACTCAATTATTTTTTTCAAATTAAGGGGCAATTTAGCATGGCCAATCCACCTAACCTGCACATCTTTGGGTTTGTGGGAGTGATACCCACGCAAACACGGGGAGAATGTGCCGACTCCACACGGACAGTGACCCAGAGCCAGGATCGAACCTGGGACCTCGGCGCAGCAAGACAGCAGTGCTGACCTGTGCCACCCAGTGTTCACAATTCTTACCAATGGAAGAAGTACCTGTGGCTTCCCCCCAACAAACAGCTTGACTTGTTCCTTTTTACAATTCTAGCCCTCAGGCCATTCTTTTGGATTCTCTTTACTGCTAATGCTTCACTCACTGGAGCCCAAATGCAACATCTGTCCTAACTACAACTTCAGTTCGCTTGTGTTCTTTTTCTTCTAAAACCACATTCCAACATTTTGCACTTTTGGTTTCTCAGGGAGATTGGGAGTAGGTTGGAAAGTGAGATTGAAGACTGAGATCAGCCATGAATTCCACTGCATTGAATGTCAGAGCTGGCTCGATTGACCATATGGCCCCTCTTCTCTTTCATTTGTCTTTATGTTCTTATCCACTTGACAAGATAAAGAGGATCTGGATTATATACTTTGTTCTAAAGATGTCATCTCCAACAGTGGTAGTCCCTTAGCACAGCAGTCTGTGTACTGGGTTTTGAACCCTTGACCTACTCATTCCATGGATAGCCTCAATCAACAGGAAATATTGACCGTCTAGATTTGAATAAGGAATCATGTCCAAGCAGGTGTCTAATGGAAGGGATGGTAGTGCATACATTGCATATATGGTAGAATTGGGAAACATTCTTAAAATTGGTTAGCCCATTTTAATTAAGGGACTTTTATCCTCTTTTTTAAATTTAGAGTACCCAGTTATTTATTTTTTCCAATTAAGGGGCAATTTAACATGACCAATTCACCTATCCTGCACATCTTTGGGTTGTGGGGGTGAAACCCACGCAGACACGGGGAGAATGTGCAAACTTCACTCAGACAGTGACCCACGGCCAGGGTTTGAACCTGAGTCCTCAGCGCCGTAGGCAGCAATGCTAACCATTGTGCCACATGCCGCCTACTTTTATCCTCTTTAAGAAACCTACTGGATACCATTGTTGAAAGATACTTTGCCTTATAGACCACATCTGAGTTTAGACTATTACCTGCAGACAGCACCAGGTTTTATTGAACAATTCAGTTGTAACATAATGAAATCAATATAAATACTAAAACCTTAATGATTTCGAAGAACTCTATTACAGATCTCTTCAGGCTACTTTAAATAGTCTGTAATTGCATTAATCAAACAACTTTGTATTGAACACCTCAACGCCAGCTTGCATCGCTTTTATTTAATCAACTGTTGGTGCATGCTTGGAATGCAGAAAATACAGAACCCATTGAAGGAATGTTATGGCAAGTAAAATATGCTGCTTCAGTTCAGTCTTCACTTATAAATATAACATTGCTGTAATTTCAGGGAGCAATAACTATTTGTGAATGGCTACGTTGGGATTAATTTCAGTAGTTATTGATCTTCATAGATTCAGTCTATGCGGAAGGAGGCCATTTGGGCCAATGTTTTTGAGCTGGCTCTTTGAAAAATATGTTCAGTTAGTCCCGCTCCCGTTCTCTTTCCCTGCAGCCCTGTAAATCATGTTCCAAGTGTCGTTAACTTAAAATTTCCAAGGCGCCTCACAGGAATTTTATCAAACAGTTGTGCACTAAGCCACGTGTGATGTCAGGGCCACTGGCAAATGCCTGGTCAAAAGCAGGGAAGAGTGATGGAGTGTTTTGGGGAAGGAATTTGAGAGCTTGTGGCCTTTGGAGCTGAAAGCATAGCACCAGTGGTGAAGTGATCAAAATTGGGGATGCTAAAGAGGCCAGATTGTTATAACCACCTCAGAGTTTGCCAGTATTTGTGCTGTGACAGCTGGTTTGGCTCCACTAATTTTCCACCATGAGCTGCATTTATGAAACTTTAGACAGCTTAAGCCAGTTGCTTTTGTATTAAACTTCATGCACAGTATGTATTCCACGTGACTGGTTATACAATTTTTAGTGCTGAGTTAAAATCTTGCGATGGATATTGAATATGAATGTTAATGCTATTCCTCCAAATGCACTGCAGAGAAGTCCTTCTCTTGTTTTGGTTGCAAGAATATTGGGGCTGGTAATCCAGTTAACCTCGGAAGCAATAACAGTCAAAGGGCACCAAAAAAATCCTAAACCTCTTTGCTATAACTCCTTACCAAAGAATTAACTTGGAATTCATCACCCACTTATAGGAAGGAACAGGATGCTCCAACATGGCGCCCTTGTTGTCTCTTCATGATGTTCCTAGTATTTCCTCACTTCGCAGCCTTGCAGTGGAACGGGGCACTTTAAGGGACCAATCGTATGACGTCATCTTGTTTGTTTGCACGGCCAAACAGGCAGTCGAACATCGCAGCCTGTAACGCTAACATCATCCAATAAAGCTTTTTGTGCGTTTGAACCTCTTTGAGGCCTGAAGACTTAATTTTCAAACCACCACATATAAACTGGTGACGTGGCAGGCAAACAGCGTTTGTAGGCACCTGGAGAAAATGTTGAACAGCATTTGTAGGCACGCCAAAAGGAACACAAATAATTTGAATCATCGCTACATGAAAGCCAAAAGCCTCGAAGATGGTGTTGAAAACGTATACTGGAGAAATGGTTCCGTTGAGGGACTGTATTAATTAAAAAAAAAAAAATTTAGAGTACCCAATTCATTTTTTCCAATTAAGGGGCAATTTAGCGTGGCCAATCTACTTAGCCTGCACATCTTTGGGTTGTGGGGGCGAAACCTACGCAGATCCGGGGAGAATGTACAAACTCCACCCGGACAGTGACCCAGAGTCAGGATCGAACCTGGGACCTCAGTGCCGTGAGGCAGCAGTGCTAACCACGACACCACCGTGCTGCCCTGGACTGTATTGATTTAATGGTGCAATTAAACGGACAGACGGCAAATTTGTCTTTGCACATAGCCAAAGGACGCCACTTAGCACTGATGGGAAGATTGGCTGGAAAAGATCGGATTAAATTAGGCGGAGGTAAATCTCATGACAGATTCTGAATCTGGTCTTCCCAGAACCTTGAAGAAACATGCCATTGTCTTCAGCAGTGAGCTGGGAAGCATGAAGGCTATTTCAGTAAAGTTGATGATTAAGGAAGTAAGTCAGTGAGATGCTTAAAGGCTAGGTCAGTGCCATATGCAATTAGACCCAAGGTAGACTGGTCAGAACGGGAGCCCTTGAACCCATTAATAAGAGTGATTGGGCTATGCCAATCGTAGCAGTAATGAAAAAAGACGGATCTGTATGCATTTGTGGTGATTTTAAAGACACTATTAATACCATGCTGTGTGCAGAGTAGTACCTTCTGCCCTTGATTGATAACTTATTCACTGGGCTGGTGGAGTCAACACTTTTTCGTAAAACTGACCTCAAGCATATTTTCAAATGAACATGGATTCAGATTCACAACAGTTCTAAAGATAGTGAGACACAAAGGGTTATTCCTTTATGAAAGACTACCATTTGACATCACTTCTGCATCAGCATTGTTCCAACAAGCCATGATCGAAATTCTAAGCGGAGTAGACAGAGTCCAGTGTTATTTCGACCACATCTTGGTTACTGGAAGGAATGAAGAAGCATCTCTGCAATCTAGATGCCACACTCCAAAGCTGAGATTATGGTTTAGAGACGTATGTTAAAAATTTTCAATCTTCAATCTATTATCTGAGACACATCTTTGACACCAAGGAACTGTCTAAGTCGCCTTTGAAAGTCAAAGCCATTACTGAGGCACCCGCCCCTCAATGTGAGCCAACTTCAATCGATCTTGGCGCACTAAATTATTGTGGAAGGTTTGTCCCTCATCTGGCTGCTATTCTAAAACCTTCATGCAATTTACTGTCAATAAAAAGTGGATATGGGTGGATCAATGTGAGAGAGCATTCGTGCAAGCCGAACAGGTGCGACTCAAGTCCTGACACATTTTGATCCAAATTTACCCCTGCCATAGGCATGTGCAGATAGAGAAAGAAATCCTCGGAATCATTTTTGCCATAAAACGGTTCTACGAATCCCTGTGTGGGAGGAAATTCACTACATTGGCGACCATCATTCACTGACAACGATTTGTGGACCTCATACCGGGATTCCATCGATGGCAGTGAGCAGGATGCAGAGGTGGGCAGACATTGCTCTTGCCAGCACAAACACAATCAAGTGTTGTCAAGTCAAAGCTTTATGGGAACTACTGTTGCCACAAAGTTCGTCGAAAGGCAGTTTGTGTGGAAATGTTTTCTGCTTCAGTAGATAACACGTCCGTGACTGTAAACTTTCAGATCTTTCCAGTCGACGCTCACTCAAAATGGCCTGACGTTGCCATCAGGAAGGCACAGTCAGCAGAGAAAACAATTGGAGATTGGGTTAAATCTTCAGACTTGGTTACCCTGAACAACTCATGAACGAAAATGGGCCACAGGTCATTTCGCAAGAGTTGCTACGCTACTTGCAGGAGAGCGGAATTCATCACATTTGATCCGCTCGTCCTCACCCTGCCACAAATGGGCTGGCAGAATTGTACAGTCGATGCAACATTCATTGAAGGTAACAAGAGAACAAGGTTTATTGTCTAAATGCTTGAGCCAATTTGTGCTCACTTAGAGGAATACTGCACAATCAACAAGCCAAGTTTGTCCAGCATTGCTAATGGTTAAACATCAACTACATTCGATGTGCTAATACCACCCAAGCCACGAGAAATTGTTGAGAAAAAGCAGCAGGATCAAGTCCTATGGAGAACAAGGTGAAACATTGGTTATTGGCAGGGTCAAGAAGCTCTGGCAAGGAACTATACCACAAGTGAAAAGTGAATACCTGCCACCATTTCAGCACAGGCAGGACCGGTCTCCTACACCGTACAAACCTGAGACGATGTAAAATGGAGGAAACACGCAGATCAGCTTTTGGCGACAAGAACCAATCTGCCAGAGACAGAACCGACTGCTGTACCAAGAGATGACCTGGACCTTTCCAAGAAAACAGTGGCTCAGTTCAGAAGCAACCACTGAGTCAACCTCAGGACATTGCATTGACTCCAGTTAAGGTGACCACGGACAACGTCCAAAACAAGCCAAAAGACACACGAGGTTGCAGCAAGTACTAAAAGGCGCACGACAACCTCACAGAATGATCGCCTCTGAAATGTTTAACATGTTGACTGCTCTTGATTGATAATGTAATACTATTTATTGTGTTATAGAATTCATCCAGTGCAGGAGGCCATTCGGCCCATCAGGTCTGCACCCGGCCCTCTGAAAGAGTACCGTACCTAGGCCCACACCCCCGTCCCATCCTGCAACGCCATAACCCCATCTAACCTGCACATCCCTGGACACTTGGGGACAATTTAGCATGGCCAGTCCACCGAGCATGCACTTTGGACTGTGTCAGGAACCTTTGATTTAAAGGGGAGGAAAATTTTATATATTCCTGGTACCTCTAGTGTTCCCTCACTAGTCTTGCAGTGAAACAGGGGCACTAAGAGACTGATAACGTGATGTCAATCAGCCGTTTGCATGGTCAAACGGGCAGTCTATCATCACAGTCTGTAGTGTTAACATCTTCTAATAAAGCTCTTTGTTTGTTTAAATCTCTTGAGACCTGCAGACTTAATTTTAAAACCACCGCAGAACTGTCTTGCATCAACCAGCCTACCTAATATTAAATTTATACCCCCAACCTCCCATTAGGATGAAATAAGCGGTGGAGCAAGTTAGCCGTTGCTTGCCAAAGTCAGCAAAGAAGAACTGAGACTAAAAAAATCATGAGCTAACATTTCTTTGGAAGCAGTAATGCAATTGGCAGAATCTTAATATGAATCAGATTACTCCCAAGTGCTCAAGTAAATATTATTAACTGACTGAATTAATATCTGAGGTTACAAAGGCGTTTAAGTGTATCAAAGGAACTCTGCATTAAACAGGCTCTAATCAGTACAAGTTGATTTGCTTTCTCTCTCGGTGGCACAGTCTTTTTTGTTCTCAACAACTGAACTCTTTCTTATAGTAAGAAGTCTTGCAACACCAGGTTAAAGTCCAACATGTTTGTTTCAAACACTAGCTTTCGGAGCACTGCTCCTTCCTCGGGTGAAGAAGCAGTGCTCGGAAAGCTACCAAAATGCTTCACAATCAATAAAGAACTTCTTTTTTTAAAAAATAATTTTTATTGAAAAATTTTGAATTTATACAACAATAACGCACCATAGTAAAATACCAAAATAACAATAATATTAACAATCATAAACATTCGCCCCACCTCCATGAACAACACCGCATTTTAACAACAACGCAAATTAACACAATATAAAGGTACAGAATAGACCCCCCCCCCCCCCCCCCCCCCCCCCGGGTTGCTGCTATTGCCCAAGTTACCTATCTTTGAGCCAGGAAGTCCAGAAAAGGCTGCCATCATTTATAGAACCCTTGTATTGATCCTCTCAGGGGAAATTTGACCCTTTCCAATTTTATAAATCCCGCCATGTCACTGATCCAGGTCTCCACACTTGGGGGCCTTGCATCCTTCCACTGCAGCAGAATCCTTTTAGTCGGGCTACTAGGGACGCAAAGGCCAGGACACCGGCCTCTTTCGCCTCCTGCACTCCTGGCTCTACCGCAACTCCAAAAATCGCGAGTCCCCACCCTGGTTTGACCCTGAATCCAACCACCCTCGACACCGTCCCCGCCACCCCCTTCCAGAATTCTTCCAGTGCTGGGCATGCCCAGAACATATGGGCGTGGTTCGCTGGACTCCCCGAACATCTGGTGCACCTGTCCTCACCCCCAAAGAACCTACTCATCCTAGTCCCGGACATGTGGGCCCGGTGCAGCACCTTAAATTGGATGAGACTAAGCCTCGCACACGAGGAGGAAGAGTTGACTCTCTCCAAGGCATCCGCCCAAGTCCCGTCCTCTATCTGCTCCCCAAGTTCCTCCTCCCATTTAGCCTTCAGCTCCTCCACTGACGACTCCTCCACCTCCTGCATTACCTTATAGATGTCAGACACCTTCCCCTCTCCGACCCACACCCCAATAAAGCACTTCTGATAACACTGGACTATCCGCCAAGGTTTTGTGTTTCGGAATGGGACTTGAATCCACAGCCCTCTAAAGTGATACGATTGAGCTGCAGCTCACCCTTCCTGTGTTTGCAGCAACCAGTCGAACTGTTGCAAAAACTATTTTTAGGATATGTCTGGGCATTTCTCCAACAAGGGTTACCCAGTCGTATCTATTAATCTTTATTCATAAAGGTGGACAGTTTAACTGCGCTTCCCTTTTGCGAATTAGGTTTTGTGTTTATCTGTTAAGAGCTCTTATGAGCTTCCTGGGTTGACTTTTCACCAGCTTCTTACCCTCTGAGAATTTGGTAGGAGTTGGGTTGTTTCTGCTCAGCGTTTTTCTCCAAAAGCCCAAAAAGGTTATGCGAAGATTTGTAAAACCATCGCACTTTGGTAGAGTTTCCTGTGCCAACAGCCAGAGTATAATGTCTGTCTTCAGAAATTTGATGCATTCTGATCAATTATCAAATAAATCCTGCCCAGCTTTCTCCCGCCTTTCTCTGAATGGGGAGATGTGGTCGTCTACACTGCTTTTGTGTCCTGTGGCTCAGTGAGCACAACTGAATAAAGCAATCTAGGTGTTGTCTGCCAGTGAAATGCTGTTTTATTAGGTTTTCCACGGGCTTGCATTCTACTGTTTTGACTTGTATGATTCAACATTCTATTAACTTGATTGATTATAGGGCAGACTCATGGCGCTGATGTCCCAGGTTCAATCCCGCCTCTGGGTCGCTGTCTGTGTGGAGTTTGCACATTCTCCCCGTGTTTGCATGGGTTTCACCCCCACAACCCAAAGATGAGCAGGGTAGGTGGATTGGCCATGCCAAATTGCCCCTTAATTGAAAAAACTGAATTGGATACTCTAAATTTAAAATTTTCTTTTAAAAAACTTGATTGATTAAAGTGTTAAACATTTTGTACACTGAGCCCTTTAAAACTCATCATTTTAAAATTGAACCTTGCCTTATGTTGCCCATTTTTACTGCCCAATGGTGCAGTGCTCATCTTCATGTAACTTTGCTTAAATATAAATCCACCTTTCTGCACAACATTTTGGAGGCCCTTGAACTGACCGACAATTCCAGAATTTATTTAAATGGATTTAATTATTGACTGAAGTGCATTTAAAGAATCTGCCTTGGCATTTACAGGTTAGCTTTGTGGTTGCCAGGCAAAAGAAGATTTTGTCAAGTGGGCTGAGTTTACATGACTTAATGACTGAATTTTACAGTCAGCAGCAAAGCCATGGAGCTGGTATTAATCTGGTTAACCGTCTCTCAACAAAGGATACTGTACACTACTCCAGATGTGATGTCTTGTACAAGTGAAGCATAACCTCCCTACTTTAAAATCAATTCCCCTCCCAATAATCAATAACATTCTATTAGAATCCTAATTACTTCCTGTACCAGCATACTAGCCTTTTGTGCTTCATGCACTCGGACACCTACATTTCTCTGAATTTGAGCTCTGTACTTACTCACCATTCAGCTAATACTGTTTGCTTCTTTATTATTCTTCCTTTCAAAATAGACAGTTTCCCATCTTAAATTCCATTTTCCAGACATTTGCTGAATCATTTAATCTATCTACATCTTTTGTAGCCTTCTTATGTCCCCTTCACAGCTTACTTTCCCACCCATCTTTGTAGCAGTAAATTTAACAATCATATCTTTGATCCCTGCATAGAACATACGATGCGGAAAGAGGCCATTCGGCCCATCAAGTCTGCACCAACCCACTTCCACCCTATCCCCGTAACCCAATAACCCCACCTAAACTTTTTTGGTCACTAATGGCAATTTATCATGGCCAATCCACCTAACCTGCATGTCTTTGGACTGTGGGAGGAAACCGGAGCACCCGGACGGAAACCCATGCAGTCATGGGTACGACGTGCAGATTCCGCACAGATAGTGACCCAATGGGGAATCGAACTTGAAGCCACAGTGCTAGCCGCTTGTGCTACCGTGCTTCATCCAAGTCATTTCTATAAAATGTAAACCGTTCTGGTCCCAGCACTGATCTCTCGTTACACCCTGCCAACCAGACAAATACACATTTGTGGCTACCCTCTGTTTCTTTTTAGCTAGCTAATCTTCTACCCATGTTGATATGTTGCCTCACAATACCATGAGCTTTAATTTTCTGCAATAATCTTTGATGTGGCACCTTATCAAATAACTTCTGGAAATCTAAGTACACTACATCCACAGCACATGTGACCCCTTCAAAGAACTCTACTAAATTGCTTAAACATGGTTTTCCTTTCACAAAACCATGTTGGCTCGGTCTGGTTGCCGGGACATTTTCTAAGTGTCCGGCCATAATATCTATAATAGTAGCTTCCTTACCCTGCGACAGATATTAAGCTAACTGGCTGATAGTTTCCTGCTTTCTTTCTCCCACTCTTCTTGAATAAAGGAGTTACATTTGTAAATTGCACTTGTCCCAAATCCAGAGAATTTTGGAAAATTAAAACCGATGCATCAACTATCTCACTAGCTATTTCTTTTAAGACCCAAGGCTGAAGCCCATCAGCTCCCCAGATTCACCTGAAGAAGGGGCCGTGCTCCGAAAGCTCGTGTTTGAAACAAACCTGTTGGACTTTAACCTGGTGTTGTAAGACTTCTTACCGAAGCCCATCAGGACCAGGGGATTTGATACCCTTAGCTCCAACAATTTACGAAGTATCACTTCCCTGGTGGTTGTAATTTTCCTGAGTTCCTCCTCATTTCCAATTCCTGGTTTACAGATAATTCTGGCATGTTACTTGTATTCCTTATAATTAAGACCGATGTAAAATACCTGTTCAGTTCATCCGTCATCTCCTTATTTTCCATTATTAACTCCCCAGAACAGATTCTTCCAGGGTCGATTCTTAGTTTTTTTTTTAGCTCTTTAAGTATCTATGGAAACTCTTAATATTCATCTTTCTACTTTTAGTTGGCTTTCTCCCCTATTCTAATTTTCCCCTCCTTCTAAATCTTTATCATTCTTTGCGTTTTTTAATATTCTGACCAATCTTCTGACCTTCCACACACCGTTGCGCAATTGTATGCTTTTTCTTTTAAGTTTGGCACTGTATTTAACTACTTTTGGTAGCCACGATGGTGGGTCCTTTCCTTTCTCATTGGCATGTATCTATTCTGTGCATTCTGAAATATCCCTTTAAGTGTCTGCCATTGCATCTCTCTTGACTTATCCCGTAACCTCATTTGCTAGTTCACTTTAACTAGCTCTACTTTCATTCCCACATAATTGCCCGTACTTAATTTTAAAATATTCATCTTGGACCTAGTCGCCTCTCCCTCAAACTGATGCAAAATTCAATCATATTATGATCACTGTTACCCAAGCATGGCTCATTATGTTTTCCTTTCTCCTTTCTCATTGCACAATGCCTGATCTAATATAGCCTACTCTCTAGTTGGTTCCAGAAGATGTTGTTCAAAGAAACTATTCCAAAATAATTCAATGAACTCCTCATCTAGGCTATCATTGTGTATGTTAATACGACAGGAGACGCTGGTTTTGCTGTCACCACAATTACATAAACTATGTCGTTAATATGTAAAATTGTATTTGTGGTCGAAAGTGTTTGACGTGTCAATTTATAACTCAGCTGGTTACAATAAACAAGTAGCTTTTCAGTGTTCATAGGAGCTGGTTTGCCACAGTCCATCAAGGACATTACTGGCTGTAGGTTATGTTATGTTGATTATTTCCCTGGATAACATAACAGAAAAATTGTTATCATTAAATGTGGAATATTTAATTTTTTAAAAAAAAAAGCAGCACAGTGAATTTCATGTCTGGGTTTGCAACAGCAGATTGTTCGTGATTGGTGTGAATTATGTAACTGTTAACAATTATTTATAATTCTAGCTACTCTTTGCATATGTAATTTCTGAAACTTTATATTTATTTATTTATGTATTTTTTTTAAATTTAGATTACCCAATTCATTTTTTCCAATTAAGGGGCAATTTAGCGTGGCTAATTCACCTAGCCTGCACATCTTTGGGTTGTGGGGGCGAAACCCACGCAAACACAGGGAGAATGTACAAACTCCACACGGACAGTGACACAGAGCCGGGATTGAACCTGGGACCTCGGCGCCGTGAGGCTGCAGGGCTAACCCACTGCGCCACCGTGCTGCCCCAAACTTTATATTTATAAGCACGACTTGATCGTCTTTGATTTTTCATACACCCAAGCATTCATTCACCTTGCTTTTTTGATAGGAATATTACATGAATCGACTGTGGTAAGCGACCACTTAGCAAATGATAGAAAATGATTTACAAAGTGGCTAATGAGGGATTGTAGTGAACCTCCAGTTGTTCTCATGTCATTTACATTATCTCTGAACATTTTAGGAATGACCACGGATAAGTTTTAATTCTTGCAAGGTTAAACAAGGACACGTAGATTGACTTCAGAATTGATCATTTATTTTTTAAATACGTTTGTCCGTTTCACATTTCAAGAATCTTAATTCCCACTTTTTAAAACCCACCTCTATAACCAGGTTATTTGCTCACCTGTCCTAATACCTCCTCACATGGCATGGTGTCAAATTCTGTGTGACATTCACGTCCTTGTGAAGTGCCAGGTGATGTTTTGCGAGGTTAAAAGTTATCCCTGTAAGATATGGATTTTGGTGACATACAGGAATGCAGTCCATCTGGTTAACCCAATTAAATCCTTCTGGGACTGATGGTACCTATTTTTATCTCGCAATTTACCTTGAGAGCAATATTTGTAGAATCAGTATTCTTATTTGCTTTAATAGATTTTATGGTGCATGTCGTCTGCAGGATAAGCAATGAAGTTAATCTCTTAACTTGTTGCACTCTTGGTTTCGTTAGCTGATAATTGTAACCATTAGTCTTCTGGTTCCCCAAAGCATTTTCCTACATTGACATTCTTTGTTATTTAAGAAAACTGGGACAATATTCTATCTTTTTCATAGAATATACCTACATTCTCGAGTTTTGAAAAATGCAAGATGAATTTCAGTGAAACGTATAAATTCTTAAAGAGCTTGACTGGGTAAGTGCTGAGAGGCAGTTTCCCTTGCCTGGCGAGTCAAAAACTACCAAGTCATAGTCTCAGAATGAGGGATCAGCCATTTAGGACTGAGATGAGAAATTTCTTCACTTGGGATTTTAAATCTTTGGAATTCTCCACCCCTGTTTTTGATTATGTGAATGCTGCAAATGTTATGGGTCCTGAAAACACCCTGGCAAAACGCTGCAGACTTGTACTCGAGAACTAGCCAGGCTCTGAGCCAAGCTGTTACAGCAAGACTACAACACTGGTATCTACCTGGCAATATGTAAAATCAGCCAGGTATATCCTATCCACACAAAGGAAGACAAATCCAATCTGGCCAATTACTGCCCAGCAACCACCCCTCAATCCTGAGCAAAGTGATTGAAAGTGTCAACAGTGCTATCATGTGGCACTTGCATAGCAGCAAACCTACTGATGCTTTGATGTGGCGATGCCGGCTTTGGACTGGGGTGAGCACAGTAAGAAGTCTTACAACACCAGGTTAAATCTAACAGGTTTGTTTCGAAAGCTAGTGTTTGAAACAAACCTGTTGGACTTTAACCTGGTGTTGTAAGACTTCTTACTGTTACTGATGCTTGGTTTGGATTTGGCCAGGGACACTCGGTCCCAGACTCCTTTACAGCCTTCGTCCAAACTTGAGCTGAACTCAAGCTCTGAGAGTGACTGCCCTTGACATCAGAGTAACATAAGTCTCTCTGGGGCACCAAGGAAAGTTGGCAAAATCGAATCAAGGGGAAAACACTCCTTTGGTTGGAGTCGTACCGAGCACAAAGGAAGCTGGTTGTGCTTGTCTGAGGCCAATCATCTGAGTATCGGAACCAGGGCCGGCTCAAGGCACCGGCAACTCGGGCAGTCGCCCGGGGCGCCATGTGCTAGGGGGCGCCAGACTCGGGTCCCGCGCATGCGCAGTTGGGCCGGTGCCAACCAGCGCATGCGCGGTGGCCGCCCTCCCCCAGGGCGGCCCCGCCCCGCCGCTCGGTCTGCTCCCCCCGCCCCGCCGCTCGGTCCGCTCCCCCCGCCCCCTCCCTCGGGTCCGCCCCCCCCCTCGGGTCCGCCCCCCTGCCCCGCCCCGCCCTCGGGTCCGCCCCCCCCGCCCCGCCCTTGGGTCCGCCCCCCCCGCAGGTCCGCCCCCCCCCTCGGGTCCGCCCCCTCCTCGGGTCCGCCCCCCCGCCCCCTCCTCGGGTCCGCCCCCCCCGGGTCCGCCCCCCCGCACCCCCTCGGCCTCGGCCCCCCCCCTCCTTGGCCCCGCGCCCCTCCTCGGCCGCGCCCCTCCTCGGCCGCGCCCCCCCGCCCCTCCTTGGCCCCCCCCCCCCCCCCCCCCCCCAAGGGCGCCGAAGTTCAGCTTGCCCGGGGCGCCAGCAACCCTAGGGCCGGCGCTGATCGGAACATCACCGTATCTGAGTCCCAGCCATTTTTAGTCGCTTTATCCATGACCTTCCCTCCATCATAAAGTCAGAAGTGGGGATGTTCGCTTTTGACTGCACAATGTTCAAGACCATTTACAGCTCCTCAGATACTGAAGCAGCCCATATCCAAGTATAGCAAGAGCTGGACAATATTTAGACCTGGCCTGATAAGTGGCAAGTAGCATTCATGTCACACAAAAGGCAGGCAATGGCCATATGTAGCAAGACAGAATCTAAGCATCATCTCCTGACATTCGGTGGCCTTACCCTCACTAAATCTCCCCACTATCAACATCCTGGGGGTTACTGTTGACCAGAAACTGAACTGGACTAAACAGATAAATATTGTGGCTACAAGAGCAGGTCAGAGATTAGGAGTTCTGTTGCCAGTATCTCACCTCCTGATTCTCTAAAGTATGTCCACCACTTGCATGGCACAAGTCATGGGTGCGATGGAATACTCTCCACTTGTCCAGATGTGTGCCACTCCAAAAGCACTCAAGAAGCCTGACAACATCCAGGACAAAGCAACCTGCTTGATCAACCCCCTTCCACCAACCTAATCTGCTTCATCAACTCCCTACCTACCAACCTAAATATTCACTTCCTCTATCACCGACGGAGTGACATCACTGTGTACCACATATACAAGGTGCACTCCAGCTCGCCAAGCCTCCTCGGACAGCACCTTTCAAACCCAGGACGCCTACCGCCTATAAGGAGAAGAGCAGCCGATGCATGGGAACATAACCACTTGCAAGTTCCCCTTCATCCTGACTTTGCTGTTGCTGGGTCAAAATCCTGGAATTCTATTCGTAACCGTAGGGATCCCTGCACAGATGGACTGCAGCGGTTTAAGAAGGCAACTTACCACCACTACCGAGGCAAATTAGGAACGGACAACAAATGTTGGCTTTCATCAAAGACGCCAATAAATCAGAGCTGTGGTTGATTAGATTAGATTTTTGGGCACTAGAAAAATTGAGGAACATGAGGGTGGAGTGGGAAAGTGACGTTGGTGTAGAAGGTCAGTCATGACCTTATTGAATGGTGGAGCAGGCTTCGTAGGCCAATGGTTTACTCCTGCTTCTATATGCCATACTATATTTTCATCCTGCAAAAAGAAACTGGAAAGTATCAAACTGAAATTATTCCTGGCAATGTATTTTACTACAAGATATGACCCCTCTTGGATTGTTTTGTTTGTGATAGAATCTGTGGCGAAAGTTTGTATATTTTAGAGTCTGACCCTAATTGCGAAGGGAAATTGAGAACGGAAATTAACTCTCCCAGTTGCTCAGGAAACTAAAACCTCTGGGTGAAATTATATAGGAGTCAGAGCTCAGCACAACTTGATGAGTGCATTACAGGCAAGTTGAACAAGACAAGAGGCTAGATGCAGAGGCTGAGAATCAGCAAAGATACAGTTGATGCAGCTGTTTCCGTTAGATGGAGATAACATTGGTGGATCTATCCCGTCCAGACCAATTTGAGGTTCTGCAGATGTGTGCCATTTTGGTGAAATCATGCTATTGAACTCTGCTTGGTTGTGCGCTGCTGTTGGCGAGGTTTAGACTGGAATCCTTACAGTGCAGAAGGAGGCCATTCGGCCCATCGAGTGGGCACCAACCCTCTGAAAGAGCACACTATCGAGATCCTATCACCCGTCCTATCCCTGTGATCCCAACTAGGGCAATTTAGCATAGCCAATCCACCTAACCTGCACATCTTTGGACTGTGGGAGTACCCGGTGGAAACCCACGCAGACACGGGAAGAATGTGCAAACTCCACACAGACAGTCACCCGAGGTCGGAATCGAACCCGGGTGCTGAGAGGCAGCAGTGCTAACCACTGTGCCACTGTGCTGTCCTTAAGTGCAAGAAAAAGCGGAACTGAAATTCTCCGAGAGAAAGGAGTTTATCACATATATGTTGAGTGCACTTCATAAGATAAGCCTTAGGTGTATTATTAATGGATAATGTGTGCTTTTGTGGTGGTTGATAATCAGGTGCAATTTGCCTGTTAGTTTATGTTTCGCTTGTGTTAAAACTGTGTTTCAGAGTAAAGGTTGTTATCTAAAATGGTATTTAGTCTTTGCTTTGTTTGACTCTCGTATAGAAAAATTCTTGTGTTTTAAACCACAGAATCTGAGCCTTCATTATTTCAGTAAATAACTGGGATTTCAGGTCCATTTTAAAAAAGAAATGACGTGCTGAATATTTGCACAAAAAACTGTTGTTGCTCCAGTTAATCCGGCTGTCTCTGTGCAATCTTTAGTTTGTTGCATTGCATTTCAGAAATGCTTGCCGGCCCTTGGATTAGCATTGGAGATTCATTGTTTAACCTCAGTACCAATCTTCGGTCCCATTGAAACACTTATTACTAATAGGTTATCAAGTCTAGTTTATGTACCAGAGTATGGATTTTTTGTTGTTGTTGCAATTATCCAGTTGAAGGAGATGCAATTCTCTTTAATGGGCTCATCTGCAATTGTAATGGATTCTTCGATGACCCTATGCTTTGACAGTTACTTTTTAACAAGGTAATATTGCTTGTTTACTGCAGGGGCCATTTTCAATTAGCACCATGCGCAGTTTGAGTTGCAGATTCCAATGGTGAAGACTGCAACAGTGCAGCATGCGAAGATGCAGATTCTCATTGATAGAAGCATCTGGATTTCTGCATTTAAGTGCTGATGTGGACAGCAGAGATTATTACAAGCCCGTCACCATTATTAATGCAAAACGTTATGTGACCGTTGTAGAAACCATATTTGACATAACTGAATTTTTATTTGTCGGGATTTTTAAAAAGTGAAGTGCACTATTCACAGTGAAACTTGCACGAAGACCATCAGCGCACAGTGTGTATCTGTCGTAATCGCTGAGAGTCACTCCCAGCAATTAATTCAGCTAAATAATGCCTAGCTGGAGCTATCTGATTTTGAAAGCTAGTAAATATATACCTTCAACAATTGTGCACATTTCTCTATTTAAATAATGACCGCAAGTGTATAACGAGTCATTTTGCCCAAATTGCAGTTCCATTATAGAAATGTAAAATACAGCAGATGCTTTAAATCCGTGCGAGAAAACATGACAATGTTGTAAATGCTCAGCTGATAAGGCAGCATCTGTTGAGAAAGAAATTGAGTTAACATTTCTGATCAATGGCCTTACATCAGAACTGATGTCTTTGAATTATGCTAATGAACCGTGGTGACCACTGATGTCCTGGGTTTGATTCCAGCCTGCGGTGAATTAGTGCTGACATTAAGGGTATGACTGATTTTTTCCATTCTTGGATTGGGGATGACAGATGAGTTGAATGCCACTGCTGATTAATTCAGCGAGGACAGAATACTGGGGAAAAATACTGCGGTGATCAAATGAAACCTCCCATTGTCCATTTGAAAGAAAAGCCAATTCGAGAAGATTCCTCTACTGAGAACTATATCAAGTGTGATGTGGAGATGCCGGCGTTGGATTGGGGTGGGCGCAGTAACAAGTCTTACAACACTAGGTTAAAGTCCAACTGGTTTGTTTGGAATCACCAGGTTTGAGTCACTCACCTGATGAAGGAGCTGCGCTCCGAAAGCTAGTGATTCCAAACGCACCTGTTGGTCTTTAATCTGGTGTTGTAAGACGTCTTACTATATTAAGTATGGTTTATGTTTTAAAAATGATGAATATGACGTGCCTTTGCAGTGGGCATGACAAAACACTATTCCATTGCCAGTTATGAAGGCATTCTGTAGGCACCATTAGTGTTCTCTTTTTGAAACTTTAAAGCAATTAATGGAGGCTGCCAGTCCTTGTGTTAAGAACAAATTTGTGGCTTTCTCTGAAGCATTGGTATCTTCCTTGGATTGCAAGTAATTTTAAAGCAAGTACAATTTTTGACCCAGTTTTGTGCTGAGCAAATAGCTGATAACCTGTCACACCTGTCAGTGATACTCTGAAACTGATGGATCACTATAAAAATGGCTGGTGTCTTTCTGCTAACTTTATCCCTCCATTTCCATTCCCAGCATTGCCGTACACCCCTCCTGACTGCTTGTGAAGTTCCAAAATCAGGTTTGCTATTACCCAAGGTGCATTAACACAGTGACGTGATATGCATCACTAGGCAACACCAAAACTATTGTGTTTTGGGGAAAGAAAATGTAATGCTCGTTGGGTTATAGGAACCACATCCTTGTTTTTAATTTGTGAAATTAAGATTTTAAATTCAGTATTTGCACATAGGCAATTGACATTATATTGTTAAAGTTTCAATTTTTGTGTTAAATCATGTTCAATGAAACATGACTATCTTTATGAATCAAGGTATCATTGTATTTCGTTTCTAGTTCAAATCATTTTAGGGTAATTAATGGGGTTATTTGCCATTGTAATCTGAGTAGTAATTTGAGCTAAGTGTATTTGGTAAGCAGTCCCGAATCCGTCGATCTTTATTGTACTTGTACAGTGTCCATTTCCAAGCACTTTACAAGTTGAACTATTTGCAAATAGATCAGTTGTGTAAGAATATTATTAAATTGCTAATTCAGTAATTCCGGTTCGGGTAAGATAAATACAAGTTATGAATGGATTCTTTTTACCATCATAACTAGTGATAATTGAGCACGGTGTATGCTATTTAAAGCCAATCATTCAGGAATTCTTAAGTAGAAAGCTGAGGAATTGCCTTAACCATTGAATTACTGAGATGGAACAAGTGGAGCATTTTACTATTGGAAGGTTTCTAATACTTATTTTAAATTTCCTACATTTGCATTCTTTTGGTTTTTTGCCACACTTTCTGTAATGTTAGTTTGAATTATTATGTATCTACATGCAAGTCGATACCTGGCAGTGGGAGACTGCTGCAATTAAAATAATTTTGAACAGATTCCAGCTTCTGGAATTGCATTGAATCTACAGCACAAAATCGAGCCACTTAGCCCAACAAATCCATGCTGTTTATGCTTCATTTGTGGAGGTGCTATAAAATAGCTTGTACCTTTTTTACGGGGCCAATTTTCATGTTGATGTACCTGGCACAGTGCGTTCTTCATTGCTGATTTCCCTGCATTTTCTGCGCACAAATATAGCTAAGTTGGGAAGGAGGAATGGGAGAAAAGCTGCTATTTCTTTTCAGGGTCCAATCTGACTGTTCTATCCTTTTATTCAATGCAAACAGATGCTTCTGCTCTCAGTCATGAATTGATTCAATTCACTTCTGAATCCTACAGTGAAGTCAATATTTGCTTTATTCTGTGTTCGACTATTCT
Organism: Scyliorhinus canicula; assembly: GCF_902713615.1. Classification (NCBI taxonomy): domain Eukaryota; kingdom Metazoa; phylum Chordata; class Chondrichthyes; order Carcharhiniformes; family Scyliorhinidae; genus Scyliorhinus; species Scyliorhinus canicula. Next base: position 13,837,313 of record NC_052163.1, on the reverse strand, counting down.
GTAAATCAGCAATCCAAATCCTAATACTGAAGAACTTCTTTAGTTTACCTTGCGGTTTTCTCTTTTTTTTTCTTTCTCCCGATTGCCCCCCCCCCCCCCCCCCCCCCCCCCCCCCCCCCACCTTGTTCCTTTCCCAAAAGTCTGCTTTCTGCTGCAATACTACAGAGACAGCACAAGTCTTCTGGTAGTCCATTCTTTGTGTGTGTGTGTGTGTGTGTGTGTGTGTGTGCCAAGGCTGTGAGGGGTTAGCGTTGTATGATTGTGAGGAGCCTCACAACCAACCTCTATTATTTGCCCAAGCAATGACCGCCATACCCGTTTTGAATGCTGGGATATCTGATCAAAATACCCACCCCGGCCCCAATCACGACACAGTGAAGACAAATGTGTCATCAGCCTGGCTGTGGTGGAAACTCCCCGCTGGCTTGCTGCCAGCCTCCTGTGCTGGAAAGCAAGTTTGTGGATGCTGAATGACAACAGGATCCTCTGCCTTAGAGTTAGATAATTGACCCGCATTCTCTATCTAACCGTACACAATAATGGCCACTTGACAGTGCAGAAGACTGTGCCAGCACCCGAGGAACTGCCTCCGAATTGACAAAATCTGCAAGAAAGCTTTACTTTAGTGGCAACAATTCACTTAATGAAATTTAATTTATTCCACGCTGCTTCTGTAGGTTATCCAGGGCTGAGTGTTCCCCGTTGGGACACTAGGGAAATGCACAGACAGGAGAGTGGGGTTCAGTCTGGGCTGCAGTGGGACACTGACAATTATACGGTGCTCCTGCGGTTTGGGGTAAGGTACCCAGGGATCCTCCTCTGTATCAATGCCCAGTAACCTTGCTGGGAAGTGAACCTGTATGGGTTCAGGGTGGGGGACAGGATCTGTTCAGCTGGGATAGATCCCACAGTCCAATAGGTACGAACTCCCGCTGCATGGGATGACCCAGGGAGAGTATCCTGTTTGGGCCATTCCAGTGGATTGTGTAACTGGGGAACTGTTTTGTCTTCGCTGTTGATATTGCTGTCATTTATACACTGAAGGGTGAGTTTCTAACAGGATTGGAGTGTGTCAAATAAAGAGGTTGACCTGGTGATTTCACTCAGAGTAACAGGCTGTGGAGGTTGAGTGACCCAGTGTAAACTACATTGCAGTAAATGGACAGGATCCATGCAGGGATCCACAGAATGAGCCACTGTGGGCCTAATACATAGACTGTGGTCTAAACACAGAGCAAGATAATCAGCATTTACACAGAGAAGATAGTTTGATGTTCTGGGCCAAGTTCCTTATGATGTAACGCTGTTGCATTGATACTATTCTCCAGATTCTGATGGCCCTGCTGTACATTCCCCATCATTATCTCCTCACTTTGGTATAATAAATGGCAAAGTTTCACTGCATTCATCAAACTTCAAAAACCACTGACTGGGAAACATTAATTTGTAATCAGCAGTGACCAGATTAGAACAATAAGCTCACTGTAAAAAGATGGCCCGGTATAATCAGCAGATATATTCTGGTGCCATTTCTGTGAAAATGCCCCATTTGCACTTTTCAAAGTTTTAAAAATATGTATATTTAATATAGTACCGCCTATCCTCTTCAGCTCAAATTGCTTTTAATGGTGAATTATAGCTCTGTAATATTTTATTGTACTTGTGATGTCAAAACACATCAGAGAGATGAACTGCAGGTTGATATTGTTTTAGGGTGATATTTGAGTGCAATATTAATTAGTTCAGATACTTGCTGGTCAGGTAGTTGTTCACCTCAACCATGGCAAAGGGCTGCCAGAACCCTGTCACACCTTCTGACGTTGCACTCCTCCAGTTTCACGCTAAATCACCAGCCTGGCTCAGGCGTCCGAAACCTTGTGTGTTGCAATATATCCACAGCATTGTAACCCAGAGCTGAGAGTGCTAACAACTGAGCTGTTGTGATAGTTTGTAAATTATGCATCTGACGGAGGAAGATGTGAACAGACCACCAGTAAGCCAAGAAAATGCTCGTTGAGGCTGGGCCTTGCGTTTGCAAAAGCTGGTGGGAGCGGCACAAGGAGCAGGACTACTTTGTTTGGGTTTACAGAGCGGCCATGCAACACGGGGACTACCAAAGCTTACGGTGCTGTAAAGTACGTGAGGCACCCAGCCCCATGTAGATACTTGCCAATGATTGTTTACATGAGAGCAGGCCTGCCCAAGGTGGCGAAAACCCCTGTAGCCTTACATGCACACTGCGTGCCAAAAAAAACCTGGAAGAACTCTAGGAATTTTAGTTCATGACAGCTTGAAGCAGGCCATCGCATAAATTAAAATATATCTTTAGCCTTGTGGGATGATAAGTTATGAAATACTTTCTGGTTATTATGCTTCCTTTCTTGGCTGTTGTGACTTCCTATTAGACTATATTGCACACATTTCAAATCCTTCATTGAAGTTTCTGTGAAAATCCCCTAGTCGCCACACTCTGCCGCCTGTTCGGGCACACTGAGGGAGAATTCAGAATATCCAAATTACCTAACAGCACGTCTTTTGGGACTTGTGGGAGGAAACCAGAGCACCCGGAGGAAACCCACGCAGACACGGGGAGAACGTGCAGACTCCGCACAGTGACCCAAACCGGGAATCGAACCTGGGACCCAGGCGCTGTGAAGCAACAGTGCTAATCACTGTGCTACCGTGTAGGGAGCTGATGCTTTGGCCCTCAACTTCTGTCTTTGTGGCAGAAGTGCTGCCAATGAGGAAGTATTAGTATGTTAGTAGGGAGTTAGTGCACCATCACCCTGGTTTAAACTTCAGGACTCTAGGCTGTTGCGATCAGAAGTGAAGTTAAGCATTAGCTGCTGGGAACAACGAGGAGACCTCAATTTGTGTAAACCTGTGAAACAATATTGAGAGAGATTATCAACAAAATGGGTTTCTTGTGTCTAATTGCCTTTTGCTGTATCTAAAATTTAGCACATTTAATTAATGAGCGACAAGTGCATTGGTCTCGATCTTCATTTATTTAAAAATTGAATGATTTGTCCCATTGTAATCCAAATATGTAAGTGCAGGTCTTTAAAAACAAATTAAAGACCACTATGAGATCTTTGGTTATTAGCCCCCAGTCCCTGGAAAGACGCAGTCGCTGTCTAACCTTGGCGGCAACATGTCTGCTGGGTCAGTTGATGGAATTTGTTGCTACGAGTTTGCAGGAGCTGGCTGCCATGCAGCGTCTACCTGCTTCATCTGTCTTTTTGTGCGATATGTATGGCCATATACCTGCGCCCAAGATCAGGTTCTTCTCCCATGTGCACATCTGTAACAAGACTGGCCAGTAGACTTCCAATATCATTACAACCGATTGTGGTTCAGCGTAAATTCATGTGATTGTCATGCACCGGTAAGAGAGGATGTGCTCTCGGTTCTGTTGTAAAGGAAACGAATGGACGCTGAATATTTCATCCAACTTTGCTGGCTTTTGAACTGCTGGTTAGAGGTAACCTGGTAGCTGACATTTACGTAAAGCCTCATCACTCCTTCCCCCATTTTTTCCCAATGCCCTAAATCATCTGAGCTTTTACCCTCATGTTGCTAACACACTGGAATACAGTGATTTTTTTTTTGAAAGAGCAACGAGGGTGTTACCTGGAGTTCTTCTCGCTTACTGAGACTTTTATGGTGAGCGATTAAGGTAGTCAGTGCAAATTAACTTTTAAATATTTTCAGGTTGTCTTTAAAGGTTCGTATTAAAGAGTTAAATATATAATTATGACACCTTCAGTAGTAAGCATTGTGTGTTTAATTTAATCTAGTTACCCACTAGTCAGCTTCTGACCATACAGCATTATGAATTTATTGATCTTGAAGAAGATTCATTTACACCACACTGGTAACTTTGTATCTCGCTCGCAAAGCTCAAGCTTAAAAATAACCACGTACGGTGTCTTGGGAATTCCAAAAGCGAACAGATTTTTGCAGGATAGGCAGCTGCCGTGTTGCTGGTTGGAAGTTTTTTTTTCTCTCTCAAGGTGCCCCAGGCAATTGAGCTTGCTGTCACGCAGACTGGGTCGCAAATTAAAGCTTGGTTTTTGGTCTGTAATTTGAATATTTTTGTAAATTGAGCAATTTGTAGATGCAAATAACTTTGTCAAAGAAGGAGACATGTGCCAGGGAATTAATGCCATGTTGTTTTGTCTGCAGGAATGCAGTAGTCATCAGTAGTCTGGCACACGGTTTTAAAATCTACTGTCCATTTGCCATGCGTGAGTAGCTTACGGAGGGTTTGAGGGCAACAATGAGATTTGACACTCGAGATTTGCTCATGCCTTCTTGAGTACTTGAACTCATGGTCAGATTGGCGTTTTGTGCCCTGTGCAAGGCATTCTGTGCGAAGGTTTAATAAATATTACTGCAAGTAGTGGCTTTATTGCTGTCTGTTAGTAACATTGCCATATAATGACACACAAGTCCTGGTGGTACTGCTCCCAAGATGTAGCTTTTGATTTGGAAGAGAGGAAGGCAATGCAGTGTTGCTGCACTGCAGGCATTTGATGTGACTGCAGCGATATAGTTGCTGGACAACCATTCAAAATACTGATCCTGTGATGGGGCAAGAAAGAAACTGTGCACGTCAGTTCTTTCGGTCCGTGCTGAGTTAGCACATTTCAACCAATATAATTATCAGTGTGTGGCAACAGACCTGAGTGCTCTAGACCAAAGAAGAGGAGATACGGCACTCTCTCTCACGCTATTGCTAATGGAACTCTTTGGAGTACAGTTCTGTTGTGATGTTGGCCCTTGGGTACATTGTGAATGTAGGATTGGTTTATGTCCTGTGGCAAGTCACCTTGAGAAGATGAGCAATGTTGCCCTCGCCTGACTGGTGTTTCCAGCAAAGATCGCTGGGTACTCATCAGAGCGCCTGCCTAACTATCTTTTTAACCCCCTTCTAAGCTGACTCAAACCACTTGTGCCAGCTGGGTGCGATTGACCACCATCGCACTGACTGGGGATGGAATATTAAGCCTCGTGATCTTGCACGGCTCTATATACAATAACCCATACAGGGGGATAACCTTTAAACATCTGTTTACTTTGCTTTATCTCTCCACACTTCTCAGTTTAAGAAAGCAAATGCCAGCCTAAGGCTTTGACTACTGCAGAGTACTAGATTTTAGTAAACAATCCTCTGTTATCCCTCTCCTTTCAAAAAAACACTTCTGTTTGTACAGAACTCGGGTAACTCTTCACATTCTTTCCAGTAAATGTGATTCGATTTTTTCTTTCCTTTGCATGCCAAGGTAATCAATTTTTTAATTTCTTCACATAATGGAGGCGTTGGGACTTTTTGAAACATTCTAATAATGTGCTAAACAGGTTAGAAGTATAGAAATAGCATTAATAGTTGTACATGAGTGAAATATCCCTTGTGTCTTTGATTTTGATTTAGGCTCTTGTCTAGATTTTTAACTCTTGGGCCCACGATTAAAGTTACAGGTGGAGTGATATAACTCACCAGGTTACCTGCTGCACGTCTATTTTCATCTGACATATAGAGAGGGAAGCATTTCTTAACTTTCCTGTTATACTCTTAATTCCTGTCAATTTTCTTTTTAAATGCAGAATTCCAGGAAGACTTAATGACCGGCGAACTCCCCTCGGAGAACTCAATTGGATTTTTACAGCCATAACAGACACCATAGCTTGGAATGTATTGCCAAGAGGTAAGAAGAAATCTATTGTAATCTGTAGTGGGCCAGATAAATCATCTGCTTATGGTTCCTTGCCAATGCCGCTACTATACAAAGAGATTTGACAGAACTTGGACTGCTTGTACCCTCAGTATGGTTACAGTTTTCCTTCACCTCTCCTCCTATCTCTCATGATGGGATCGCCCTATCTCACAGCAGGGACGACATGAATCGCGCATTAATTCAGATCCACATTGGATTTGCTCAAGTGAGAATTCTGGCAAATATCTGCTTATTGCTGATATCCATTATGGTTGTTTTGTAAGTTGAGAGTTAATTTCAGCTCACCCTCAATCGTATATAATGTTTATTAGTGTCACAAGTAGGCCTACATTAACACTGCAATGAAGTTACTGTGAAAATCCCTGAGTCGCCACACTCCGGTGCCTGTTCGGGTACACTGAGGGAGAATTCAGAATGTCCAATTCACCTAACAAGCGCGTCTTTTGGGACTTGTGGGAGGAAAGTGGAGCACCCGGGGGAAACCCACGTAGACATGGGGAGACCGTGCAGACTGCGCACAGACTGTGACCCAAGCCGCAAATTGAACCTGGGACCCTGGTGCTGTGAAGCAAGAGTGCTAACCACTTGGCTACCGTGCCTTATGGTTGAACGTCACAAACAATGCACAAACTAACAGACATATTCTTTGTTTCTTCAGTGTTTACATCGCTCTAGGTGTCGTCATTTGGCCTTTTGTCAAATTAAATTGAAGGCTATGCCACTCGAGCTGTACAATTAATTTTCAGAAAGTCAGTGTGCTGCATTCTCTCATGCAGTTTAAATTGTTTGATAAACTTTTCCAGGCACCCTAAAAAGAAATGGTATAGTTAAATCTCAAAATTGATCAAGTAGTATCCCTGTGGATTTGTTTGGCCTACGGCCTTTAACCCGTCTTATGGATTTGTTATACAATTCAGTTTTTGCAGTTTCACGATAGACAAAGCTCATTGTTGCCTGGTCTAAACATTTAGGTAAGCCTATTTTACATTAACATTTGTATAATTATGCAATTGACATTATTTTCCACAGATCTCTTCCAAAAATTGTTCAGGCAGGACTTGCTGGTTGCCAGTTTATTCCGCAACTTTCTTTTAGCGGAAAGGATCATGAGGTCGTACAACTGCACTCCTGTCAGTAGTCCTCGGCTGCCTCCAACATACATGCACGCTATGTGGTGAGTTCGTGGTAACTCTTCATAAAGCCAAATGTTAGCTAAACCTTCTGCCCAAGATGAGATTGGCTAATTTGTACGCCATTTGTATGGTATAAAATTTAAGCAGATGCAGCAATTAAACGGGTTCAAGATATGTGCTAACGGTGTTGGAGGTGACTCAATGCGATGGCTGCTAATCAAATGCTCGCAACCGGGAGGGAGCTTCGGGAGTCGCCCCAATTTGAACGGAGAGTTTCAGCAATAGGCTAGGGACTGTTGAACAGAAGAAGCTGAAGGGGAACGAGGTGGGGAATCGATCTTAAAATGTAACCATTTGGTAGTTTAACTCTGACAAGTGTTAACCCTGTATACTCTCCTTCGCTGCATGCAGCCTCAATATTCTGCATAACCCATAATTGAGCTTCAGACTTCATATCCTGTCCATCACGACAGTGCTTCCTTCCAGCTCTATAATGCTGCCGACCCTCTGCCTTTACCCTTACTCCCATTACTGCTGAATCTACCCCTTTGTAGCCACTGGAGTAATTGGTGACCTCCTTGACGATCTTCCCTGATCACTCCCCCAAGTCAATTACACAAATCCTTTCATCTTATGCCCCAACATCACTTTCTGACCTTTAGTGTTTCCCTTTCCTGTAGAAAATGGAATTTAAATCGCTATCCTGGAACATAAATACTCTACAGCTTCACATACTACTACTTCTGAAACCGCTTCAAGCCAAACTGATTTTGACCTCCTTTTCTCTCATTTTGCACACTAGCAACAGCCAGTGAGAAGGATTTAAATCCATCTATATAAAATTGATTAAAATCCAGGGTACAGCTGGTGGCCAGCTTTCTGCCTTTAAATAGTACTTGGTTTCTTCAAATATATCAAGCTTGCCAGGTGGAAATTCTTGCTTGTATCAAAATTTGCTGAGGCACAAAAGTAAGGGTACTTGGCAAACAGCAAAGAGGACTGGTGAAGGAGACACTTTAGTTGCATTTAATCCAGATAAGTGCGAGGTTGTATGTTTGTGGAGGAAAATGAAAGTATGAACTCAGTTGAAACGTGCTGAAGGGCACAGAAGTATAGTTTGTTAGAATTTGCTGTGCACCGTGGCACGAGGCACCCCATTTATTCCACTGCTACCCATCCAGCGCAAGGCGCCATTAAAGTATCTTGACCTGGATCCAGCAGATTGTGGTTCTTCAGTGTTGATATTTACATTTGCAACTGTGTAACAATCTTGTCTTTGGATGGTTTTCAATTTATTTTATCACTGGATTGCTACTGTGATGGAAGGTATATTCATGTGAACAAGTCATTAGCCTGACTCGCAACCTTCTGCCAGGGACATCAATGACTGCCTTGGTTCTGTCACCTACCTTGCGATTTGTCTCCTTTGGTGCCTCTACCAAGAGTTGTGCTGCTGTCAGCATAGCTCTTGGGTTCATAGGATCATGCAAGATGAGGTGTTAGGGAAGATAGATTGGAACCCAGGGAATCGAATACTTTGAAAATATGAATGCAGGGTAGTTAAAGCTACAGAAAAAAACAAAAGTATTTAAAATTTTTGAAATGGAGCTGTGGAGTACAACAACAGCAAGATTATAATTTTGCAAGGGGAATGGTTATGACCCAGTTAGTGGATGAGGCAGTTTTGGACTCTTGGTTAGAAAAAGGACATTAGAACCATAAAAGATTTAGAGTGAAGATTCACCAGGGCGATCCTAGGGGTGAGACACTATACTTATGAGAAGTTGCACAAGTTGTTTCTCTGGAGCAGCAAGTGCTAAGAGGACATTTAATGGAAATGTTTAAAGTTTAAACTGAGGGGGGTAAATAGAGAATTATCTTTGTCTAATTGAGTCAACAGCAAGGGCTTATTTATCAATTTGAATTGATCGCAGTGAGGAGAGGCAATACAGTTTTTGCCCAGCGTCTTTAAGTAAGGAACAATTTGCCATCGAAAATACCTGAGGTTAAAATGATGGCACCTTTTTGAGGGCAATGTCGATGAAAATTTGAAGGAGAGAAAGATGCAAGACCTTTGGGAGAGAGCATAGCAATAATGTTTGTTTTAGATTACTCTGATGAAGAGCCAGCAGAGATGATAGGCTGCATGGGCACCTCGTTTGCTCGAAACCTCAGCAGTTCTGGTCGTGAGAACATTTTAGCAGTAATAATTGAATATATCAAAGGCTTAGAAAACTGTGCTTGCGAGAAATTTGTTGACTGATTATATGATGCTCTGGATATATTTAAATCCCAAATTAAATAGGATTTTCAGAGCATACCATGCTAAACAAAACTGTTATGCCATAATTCCAAATCTATGTGCAGCTGTATGCACCTCATTTAAAAATCATACACTGAAAAAAATTAATTCCACGCCATCGCTTTCTAATCCACGCAAAATCCATTTTTCTCCTTCTAAGAATTGACATTAAAATTTCCTTAGAATTGTTAGTAGTCCTTTCATGTTGAAGGCTTCTAGTCCTCGTATTTCATTTTGCTTGCATTTGAAGAACTTAATGGAAAAGACCAGATGGATATGTGACATAAATCTGCAAACACAAATCTCAAATTGTTTTTTGTCATTCAGTGTCATGTGGCGTCTCCTATTGGCATTCAAGGCACGCATGACCTGTTTGAAGTAACTGCGATTTGATGCCTGCAACATCAGCAAGCAACAATCATGCACAGAAATTGTTGGTTCTTGAGGGTTTACGTGTGTACTTGTCCCACACAGTTAAAAACCCTATACCCAAGTACTGTAGTAAACAAAAGGAAGAACTGTTTGTCCTGTTGTATGGAACACATTTTGAAATGTATTGGCTAACTTCGTGTTTGTAACAATTAATTTGCTTCTATTCAATTTTCCTGGGTGTAGGTTAATTGGGAATACTAAATGTCATTTGTTAAAAAATATACCTTTTATAGTTTGGATCAACAAATTTAAAGAAAAAAAAGGCTTTACTGACTTCTGATTTTTAATTGAGATACTTTAGCTGCTGATATTGTTGATGCAGAGAAAATTTCAATTTCCCTCATTACTTGAATTTGAATTGTGCCTTTAATTTTTCATACAGTATAATCTTCGTTTGATCCCAATCACATTGGCCTCTAAAATGAAAGGCTGACTCCCTACAGGTGGAGGTAATGAGCCGTACAATTAGGAAGACGCAAGGCTTGGGATTCGGCTCTTTGCTGGTTAGCTGAGCTAGGCCAGAGAAGTAGTCGGGGTACGCCGTAGTTAATTTCTTTGCCCTTGGTTTAGACATCGGAAAGTCAGCCAGGCTTTCCTGTTGAATGTTGTTAGTAAGCATTGCTGGAAGTATGGTTGATACCAGATGAAGTGGAGATCTGATTCATCAATAGCACCAAAGCTGAGGAGCTTTACATAGAAATTTTCCCATGCAGATAAAGTATTGAAAGATACATAGCACTTACGGAACCACATCCTGACAAATGTTAACGTGAAATAAAATTTTAGATGTGAAATGTTTGTAAATAGCAACCATAACACCCCGCTCCTTGATCATTTAGCTTTACCTTTCTAATTGTTTTACAAGATAAATTGCTATCGTGATTTCGACTCTTTCTGCTCAGCCGTTTGAAATGTAAGCACTTGCTGCATTTACATAATTCCTGGTAATGTGGAAAAGAGTCACTTGGAGCTTTGCAGAAATGTAATCAGCAAAACTAGATGATGGGCCAAAGAAGGGGATAGTAAGTTTCTTGACCAAGCTTGGTTGCACCAGGCAGTATCCTGGTCAATCTGTCTTGTAACCCCTCTACAGCCTCAACCCTTCCCACTGTGTGGAACCTAATACTGCAAATAGCATTCTAACTTAAACTGTACGGTTTTGCATATAGGTTCAATAGGCTGCTGAAATTGCAAACAGTCTGGTTTAATCCAACACGGAAAAGGATATGGAGACGGTGCCTTTGGTTTCCCCCCCAATGTTCAGTTAGAGGAAATTGCACCTTTTCCAAACTGGATGTGTGATAAGATGGAGACTTGATGAAAGAGTTTCAAATGTGAAGATCTTTTTACACTAGTGGAGGTCAAGGATACAAGGTTTAAAATCAACTTTTTATTGCACGATGGAACTGTTTCAAGGGACCTTGTAGCTCTTATTGTTTCTGATGTTTTTGTGGAGTTGCAGGAAAGATCGGCATGGATTTGTGGAGCAGCTATATGCTGAAGGACTTTGGAGAGGATAGGGAAGTTGGGGATGGAACAGGTGTAAGTACAGAGGGACGGTGGTGATGGGGTTTTAATGAAAAGTTGATGACGGTCGTTTTGAAAAAGAGTGCTGGAATTTGAGCTGGAACCCTTTACAGTGTCAGACAGCATGGAGACAGGAAATGGATTTGGGTGGGAAGGGGGTCAAGGGAGAAGGAAGTGGGATATCATAGACAAGGTGAGGGTGGGAGCGCAAGTCGCTTGCCATTTCAACTCTCCGCCCTGCCCTCATGTCCACTTGTCTGTCCTTGGCCTGCTGCAATGTTCCAGTGAAGCTGAATGCCAACTGGAGGAACAGTACCTCATCTTCCGATTAGGCTTGTTACAGTCTTCCAAACATAACATTGAGATCAACAACAACTTCAGACTGTGAACTCTCTCCTCCACCTTCACCCCACTTTATTTCTAATAATTTGTTTTCATTCTCCCCCCCCCCCCTCCAAAACCAGCGCCTTCTGTTCCTTGTTCCAACTTGTCCTTTGACACACAGCTTACTGTCCTGCCATTAACACATTCTGATCTCTTAATGTGCCACTATCAGCATCCTTCTTAGCCAGGATCACACCCATTTACATTTCCTTTATCCTTTTGTTCACGACATCTGTTTCCATCTCCACATTGCTTGACCTCTACCCAGCCACACCGCTCCACAGCCCCCCTCCACAGCAGTACAAATCTCACCCTATCTCCTGTTCACATTAGTTTTGGCAAAGAGTGATCCAGATTCGAAACGTTAGTTCCCTTCTGGGAACATAGGAACATGAGTAGGCCATTCAGCCCCTTGAGCCTGGCCTGCCATTCAATGAGATCGTGGCTGATCTGTGGCTTAACTCCATTTGCCTGCCTTTGGCACATATCCCTTTATATTTTTATTTAATAAAAATCTATCTATCTCCGATTTAAATTTAACTGTTCTAGCTTCAACTGTTGTTTGTGGGGAGAGAGTTCCAAACCACTGCCACCCTTTGCGTGAAGAAGTGCTTGCTAACATCTCTCCTGAACGATCTGGCCCTTAATTTGTAGACTTTGTCTCTCTCCACAGGTGCTGTCAGACCTGCTGAGATTGTCGAGCATTTTCTGATCATGTTCAGGACTGTTAGGAATAGATGCTGGAATGACAATGTCTGTGTTAATAGAGTGGTCAGCAACAAAATGAATACATTTAGTCATTGCAAATTTGTGGATCACTTTGCAGGCAAGCTTGGGACCTCGCAGTGGACATTTGCCTTTCGCAACTTCCCACCATCATAGAAGAGGGAACAGCTTTTAGAGTGAGTTGACCAATTTATTTTTTTCCAGAAGTATCTTGTTTTGCTGTGCCATTTTATAAAATGGGAAATTTGTAATACCATTGGAAATGCTGTTGTTTGTTCCGATTAAGCTAATCAGGAACAACTGAAAAGTTAACCGAGCTATATGTACTCGTCAGCCACGGCTCAATCATCCACTGCTGCCCCCGAGTTAGAGGTTATGGAACTCCGTGTTCTGCGCACCAAATCAAGGCTGACCTTCCAGTGCAGCACTGAGGGGGCGCTGCACTGTCAGAGGTGTCTGCCCCCTCGAGGTGGATGTGGGGGAAAAAAGGAATCCAACGGAATGAATTAAAGAAGGGCAGGAGAGTTTTGCCAGTGTCCCAGTCCTCAAACAGATGATCTTGTAATTTATTTCATTGTTGTTTGTGGAGCCGTATTGTGCCATGTTTCCTACTTTACAACTAACTACACCTGTGAAATGTATAAATGTATATATCTGCACATTAGTTTTTTTTTGCAATGGAGTTGTGTTTTATATAAATGTTTTTATTCTCCATTTTCACATTTTCCTCCAAAATTTACACTCCACCCACAAACAGTAAACGGTAACAGGCTCCGATGGCCGCATCCCCCCCCCCCCCCCCACCCACCCACCCCCCCACCCCCACTTCACGCCCGTTCACTGGCCGGTGCGGAGGTCCCCGCCCGGGTCCCTTTCCCCTTGCCGGGCCCCAGGAAAACCCAGGAATCCCCTTTTAGCACACAAACCCCGCATATCCACCTACACCCCAAAGAGCCCTCACTTCGAGTGCAAGTCCCCCCACTTCCCTTGTCCAAATATATACAACATTGGCTCCTTTAGCCCACACACCCGCACGCAGTGAAACCAAAAAGAAGAAAATACAGTCCTGAGGTTACATCGGCACATGGCAATTTCTCAATTTCTCAGTTCTGCCACAGTCCTTCTGCCTTTGCAAACTCCTCCGCTGGTTCATCTGTTCCAAAATTAAAGTCCTTGAGCTTATAAGTCACTCTCAGCTTCACTGGATATACAATGCCGCACTGCACCTTGCTAATGTACAGTGCCCTCTTCACCCGGTTGAAAGCAGCCCGCCTCCTCGCCAGCTCCACCGTAAAGTCCTGGTATACACATATTCCAGTTCCAGCCCACTGCACCACCCACTTCTGCTTGGCCCAGCACAGAACCTTCTCCTTCAACCTGTACCTACAGAAGCACAGTCACTACCCTTGGCAGCTCACTCTCCTTTGGTATAGGCCTCCACGACCGATGAGCCCGATCCAGTTCATATCGGGAGGGATCCTCCCCCTCCCCCAATAGTTTCGCCAACATAGCGGCAAAATACTCAGTCGGCCTTGGTCCTTCCACTCCTTTGGGCAGCCCCACAATCCTCAAATTCTGTCGCCTGGATCTGTTTTCCAGGTCTTCCATTTTCCCTCGCAGATCCTTGTTTTTTTTTAATATAATGTTTATTGGAATTTTTTACAGAAAATATAAAACATAACGACAAACAATGAAATGCAACAAAATAACCCATAATAACTGTAACACCCCCCAGACCGTATCGACGCATGTATCACATCCCCCCCAACCCCAATGAACAACAAAAGAACTTAAAAATAAATTTAAATTAAACAAACAAACATAGTCATCGTCCTGTCCCCCGGGTTGCTGCTGCTACTGTCTCCGTACCCTATCGTTAAGCCAGAAAGTCGAGGAAAGGTTGCCACCGCCTAAAGAACCCTTGTACCGACCCTCTCAGGGCGAATTTGACCTTCTCTAGCTTAATGAAACCCGCCATGTCATTGATCCAGGTCTCCCCGCTTGGGGGCCTCGCATCCTTCCATTGTAGCAAGATCCTTCGCCGGGCTACTAGGGACGCAAAAGCCAGCACACCGGCCTCTTTCACCTCCTGCACTCCCGGCTCCACCCCAACCCCAAAAATCGCGAGTCCCCATCCTGGCTTGACCCTGGAGCCCACCACCCTCGACACCGTCCTCGCCACCCCCTTCCAGAACTCCTCCAGTGCCGGGCATGCCCAGAACATATGGGCATGGTTCGCTGGACTCCCCGAGCACCTGACACACCTGTCTTCACCCCAAAGAACCTACTCATCCTCGTCCCAGTCATGTGGGCCCGGTGCAGCACCTTGAATTGGATGAGGCTAAGCTGCGCACACGAGGAGGAAGAATTAACCCTCTCCAGGGCATCAGCCCATGTCCCGTCTTCGATCTGTTCCCCCAGTTCCCCCTCCCACTTAGCTTTCAGCTCCTCTACTGACGCCTCCTCCGCCTCCTGCATAATCTTGTAGATATCAGATATCTTCCCCTCTCCGACCCAGACCCCCGAAAGCACCCTGTCGCTCACCCCCCTCGCGGGAAGCAAAGGGAATCCCTCCACCTGCCGCCTAGCAAATGCCTTTACCTGCAGATACCTGAACATGTTCCCCGGGGGGAGCCCAAATTTCTCCTCCAACTCCCCCAGGCTCGCAAACCTCCCATCAATAAACAGGTCCCTCAGCTGTCTGATGCCCGCTCTGTGCCAACCCTGAAATCCCCCATCAATGTTCCCCGGGACGAACCTATGGTTCCCCCTTAACGGAGCCTCCATTGAGCCCCCCACTTCTCCCCTATGTCGCCTCCACTGCCCCCAAATCTTGAGGGTAGCGCAGATCCTTGTTAATCTCCATCACCTTCCGCATCTCCTTCCCCATCGAGGTAAGTTGATCACGTGCTGTAACAACGTCTCCTCCACTTCCTTCAGCGCCTCACCTTGCGCCCGCACCTCCACCACTGCACCCGCCACCGCTGTCGTCACCGGGGAAATCGCCTCCTCCACCAGCACACTCAAAACTTCCCTCATCTCCTTCCTCGTCGCCTCCAAGTGTTTTGTAAACTGCCTTTCGAATTCTGCAGCCATCACCGTGGTTATTTCTTCAGCCGTATGCAATGCGGCCTCCCCTGGTGCTCCAGCCTCCTTTTTCCTAGGTGACCCCGTGGTGACCTCTCCACTCCCCGACTGACCTGTAGCTGTCTTTTTAACAGCCGTCTTCTTGCTGATCCTGGACATCCTCTTCTGCTGTGCCTCCTGTGTGGCTTCTGCGTGCCTTCTGCCTGATTTTTATGCGTCTGTGGAGCCTGGGAGCGGGCTTAAAGCCCCGAAAATGCCGTTCCTGACCGGGAGCCCTCCGTTGCGCGGCTGCCTCCCGCCCGCCGTCCGGAATGGAGTCAGTCAACCTGGCACAATGCCAGGATATGGTTCTCCATGTCATCTGTTGATTGAAAGAGATCGAAAATGACCCCACAAAATCTTATCTTGTGTGACTTAGTCTTATTTGCTTCATTAAAACAACTACGTTCTTTGAATTTAAAGTGCCCAATTCTTCTTTTTTACCAATTCAGGGGTAATTTAGCATGGCCAATCTACCTACCGTGCACATCTTTTGGGTTGTGGGAGTGAGACCCACGCAGACACGGGGAGAATGTGCAAAAGTGACCTGTGGCCGGGATCAAACCCAGGTCCTCGCCGCCGTGAGGCTGCAGTGATAATCACTGGCCCACTGTGCCACCATAATACAACCACTTGAAACTTGTTTTCAGTAGATTTGACATCAAATGAATCCACTGTCCAACAGGTTGAGGGATGGCGGTGCTAAGGGTTGATGGAAAGGAATGTCTGTGACTTGCTGATCATGAGAAACATTCAGTACTAATCTGGCCCAGGCGGCACGGTGGTGCAGTGGTTAGCACTGCTGCCTCACTGCGCTGAGGACCCGGGTTCGATTCTGGCCCTGGGTCACTGTCCATGTGCGATTTGCACACTCTCCCCGTGTCTGCGTGGGTCTCACCCCCCACAACCCAAAGATGTGCAGGGTACAGGCTAAAGTGCCCCTTAATTTGGAAAAAAAAAAATTTTTATAAAAAAAATACTCATACTGTGTGGCCAAATTCACCTCCAACTCGATTTTCAAATTTGCTGATGACACCACCGTAGTGGGTCGGATCTCAAACAATGACGAGACAGAGTACAGGAATGAGATAGAGAATCTGGTGAGCTGGTGCGACGACAATAATCTCTCCCTCAATGTCAACAAAAACAAAGGAGATTAGCATCAATTTCAGGAAGCGAGTGGAGAACATGCCCCTGTCTACATCAATGGGAATGAGGTAGAAAAGGTCGAGAGCTTCTGGTTTTTAGGTGTACAGATCACCAACAGCTGTCTTGGTCCCCCCATGCCGACACTATAGTTAAGAAAGCCCACCAACGACTCTACTTTCTCAGAAGACCCTCTACAGATGCACCATAGAAAACATTCTTTCTGGTTGTATCACAGCTTGGTATGGAGCCTGCTCTACCCAAGACGTAGGAAACTACAAACGGTCGTGAATGTAGCCCAGTCCATCACGCAAATCAGCCTCCCATCCATTGACTCTATAATTCCCGCTACCTCCGAAAGGCAGCCAGCATAATTAAGGACCCCATGCACCCCGGACATACTTTCTTCCACCTCCTTCCGTCAGGAAAAAGATACCAAAGTTTAAGGTCACGCGCCAACCGACTCAAGACCAGCTTCTTCCCTACTGCCATCAGACTTTTGAATGGACCTACCTCGTATTAAGTTGATCTTTTCTCTACACCTTGCTATAAACTGTAACATTATATTCTGCAGTCTCCTTCCTTATGTACGGTATGCATTTTGTTCAGCATGCAAGAAACAATACTTTTCACTGAATACTAATACATGTGACAATAATAAATGATATTGAATCAAATCATCTGGCCCTACCATGGCAACACTGTTCTCAACTACTGTTGTCACTATGCAGCTGTAGACTAAAAGAGTTAGAAATAAACATAACTGTGTATGCTGGTCAAGCTGGCTTAATGTGTAGGGTAGGGGAGAGAAGAGAGAATTGTATTCCCCATTCACACCCCCACCACCTCCATAAATCCCAACATTGCTGTGATTTTGCATGCATGTTTCTTTTCTATGCGAGTATAATCTGCTAATGAGACATTACACTGCAGATCACTCCTTGAAATCAAAGTAGAAACTGCTGGAAGTGTACAAATCACACCCAGAACGTTGACCTACCGAGCCAGTGACCTTACTGACACTGGCTCCTCTCTTTAAAAAAAAAAACTATAGGACAGCATGATGGCACAGTGGTTAGCATTGTTGCCTCACGGCGCCGCGGTCCCAGGTTCGATCCCGGCTCTGGGCCACTGTCCGTGTGGAGTTTGCACATTCTCCCCGTGTACTGGATTGGCGCTGATCGAGTGGGCTGCTTTGTCCTGGAAGATCTGGTTTCTTGAGAGGTAGAGATGCACTTATCTGGACCTGTCATACCCCTAAGTAGTGCCTTGTAGATGGTGGACAGGTTTTGAGGAGTCAGGCGAGTTACTCAGAACCGAATTCCCAGCCTCTGGCCTGCTTTAGGAGCCACTGTATTTATATGATGATCCGGTTATGTTTCTGTCAGTGGTAAACCCCCAGGGTGCTGATAGTGGGGAATTCAGTGATGGGAATTCTGTTGTATGCTGAAGGGAGATGGTTAGATTCTCTCTTGCTGAAGATGATCATGTTCTGGCACTTATGTGGCCTGAATATTACTTGCCACTTATCAGCCTAAGCCTGAATGTTGCCTTGTTTTGCTGCAGGCAGGCAAGGACTGCTTTAGTTTGAGGAGTTGTGGATGAGCACTGAATTCTGTGCAATCATTAGCAAACCCTCTTTACTATCAGCTCATGTAGACAAACTGTACAAGGCCTCGAGAGAGCACTTGTAATTTATGAAACGCTCTCAATGCACATAAAATTTGTTAAATTTTTCCTATCCCTCTCAATGAATGGATCCAACACTTTTATGCATGTACTGCAAATTTGCAGCTCTCAATCTTTTTTTAAGAATGTTTTTAGTGGGTTTTATACATGGTATGTTTACAGATGCACCGTTACAGAGAAACCAAAAAGAAATAACAAAAACACTACATAACTCAAAAGCCAAGGGGTGGGAAAATAAAAACAGGGGAAGTGTGTATCCAGAGAAGCAATGGAGAGAAATTTCATTATACATGCCCCCCCCCCCCCCCCCCCCCCCCCCCCCTAAAAACAAATACGTACAGAACAGGCAAAACAAAACTGGGTGGGAACTTGGGGGGGTGGCGGGATGGGGCGCCTGGGTGGTGCCCCTGGTGCTACATGCTTCTCTCGGTCGGTTTTCTTTTTTTTGTTTTTGTGCATTTGCCTCTGCATCGGCCATCTGTTGTTCCTTTTTCCTGTACTTTCTTACACTCTCTTGCCCTGCTGTGTTTGTCGAAGTTATATCTTTTCCCGTGCTCTCCTTCCAGTTTGTGTTCCCTCCTCGTCCTCCCCATTATTATTCCCCTCCCCTTGTTCTTCTCCTCCTCCCCTTGTTCTCCTTCCTTCCCTGCAACCCCCTCCTTCCCTCCCCTCCCTCTTTGCAGCTCCCCTTTCTTTTCAGCTCAGTTTGGCTACTCCCCCTTGCACTGCGACATCAATATATTAAAATAAGAACAGGTCTAAAATTGAACAATGTCATTCCCAAACCTAAAGTAGTTTCTCAGGACTGATCTTGTAAATATTTCTATTACCGACCTGTCATTCTTGTCTCTGTTCTTTCAGAAGCTACCCATCAAAGTGTGGAAGATTATATTGTTCCAAATGTCTCCGTGCAGGATAGAATCTATAATGGAGCAGATATTATAGAATCTGCCAAAGGAGTGAGGTTTATTTGGCGAAATAGCTCCTTTACAGCATTTGTCTCTTAGATTTCTAGAGCTGCCTTGTTTCCCATCAGTTCATTGTGGCCTGCTGAGTGTTGCGCAAATGGTTCCAACCGTTTACAGTGGTGCTCAGTGCCATATATTGCCTCTTTTACAGCACAGTCCATTCTTTGCCGAGCAGCTGACAGCATTCCAGGTCTGGCTGACGATGGGCGTTGAGAACAGGAATCCACCAGAACAATTGCCAATTGTCTTGCAGGTGAGCGTGTAATCTGCATTAAGGTGAAAATTACTGTGGCTGAGGAAGAAGTTCTTTAACCATCGGGCGACACGGGGGCACAGTGGTTAGCACTTCTGCCTCATGGCCCCAGGGACCAGGGTTCAATTCTGGCCTTGGGTCACTGTCTGTATGGGGTTTGCACCTTCTCCCTGTGTCTGCGTGGGTTTCCTCCGGGTGCTCCGGGCTCTTCCCACAGTCCAAAGATGTGCAGGTTAGATGGGATTGTCCATGCTAAATTTCCCCGTAGAGTCCAAAGATTAGGTGGGGTTGCTTTGTTAAAGAGATAGGTGGAGGTGTGGGCTTAAGTTGGGTGCTGTTTCAAGGGCCGGTGCAGACTCGATGGGCCGAATGACAACCTTCTGCACTGTAGATTCTATGATTCTGTGATCCCTACAACATTGTGGATTAATGATGTTTTTAAAGTATATGCGTGCAAAACTTAAAATTAATTTACAGGATGTGGGTGTCGCTGGTTAGACCAGCATTTATTGTCCTTGAGAAGCTGGGAGTGAGCCATCGCCTTGAACTGCTGCAGTCCATGTGGAGTAAGAACACCCACAGTGCTGGTGAGAAGGGAGTTCCAGGATTTTGACCCAGCACGGGTGAATGAATAACGATATAGTTTCTGTTCGCAATCTATCCCACTTCGCACCGCTGTTGTGCCACACAACACGCAGGACTGGGCAGTGGTTACTCCTACCTATTGTCACGGATAGATGCATCTGCAACAGGTAGATTTGTGAGGACAAGTTCAGTTTCTCTCTCACTCGTTTGTTCTCTCACCACCTGTCAAAGACCCAGCGTAGCAGCTATGACCTTTTAGGATTGGGTCAGCTTGGCCAGTAATGGTGCTACCGAACCACTCTTGGTGATGGATAGTGAAGTCCCCCACACAGAGTGCATTGTGCCCTTGCCAAGCGATGTTCAACATGGGAGAGCACTGATTCATCAGTTTTGGGTAGGTGGCAACGAGCAGGGGATTACGTATCCCATGTTTGACCTGACTCCCTGATACTTCACTAGATCCAGAGTCAATGTTGAGGACTCCCAGGGCAACTCTTTCCCATCTGTTTACCATTGTGATGACACCTCCAGTGGGTCAGTTCTGTTGGTAGGATAGGACATACCCAGGGATGTATCTGGTGGTGTTTTGTGCATTGTCTGTTAAGTCTGATTCTGAGAGTATGTCTATGTCAGGCTGTTGCTTGACTAGTCCATGGGACATCTCTCTCAATTTTGACACAGGCCCTCAGGTGTTAGTAAGGAGGATCTTGCAGGGTGATCAGTGCTGGGTGTGCCACTGTCATTTCTGGTGCATAGAACGATGCCGGATGGTCTGTCAGGTTTGTTCCTTTTAAATTTAATAGTCGTTAAATACAACTGAGTGACTTGCTCGGCTATTTCTGAGGACGTTTAAGAATCAACCACTTTGTTGTGCGTCTGAGTCACATAAAGGCCAGGCCAGGGAAGGGTGGTAAATTTCCTTTCTTAAAGGCCATTCGTGAACCAGATGGGTTTTCTTTTTACAACAAGCGATAATGGCCCTGTGGTCACTATTAGACTAGCTTTGTTTGTAATTCTAGATCTATTAATCAAACTTAAATTCCTCCCAGCTGCCGGAGTATTAGCCTGAGCCTCTGAATTACGAATCGTGTGACATTACCACTGCCCACTACCTCGCCTGATCCTGACCATCATGTACATTCAAATACATTGAATGGATTTCACGGGATAAATGTTGTTTTTAAGAAACACTTTGGTCCATAGTGTTTCATAAATATTTCAGATCATTATTTATGAGTCTCAATTCTAGAACTTCAGCTTAGTGACATTTTGGCTTCATCTGTGAGTAGAGTGCATTGTGTTATTGCCTGTAGGATCCAAGTGTTCAATGGGTGAGGAAAATGTTGACTTAGCAGTGTGTGTATTTGCAGAACGGAAATTGTATTCATTCTCTGGGAATAAGTGAATGAAAAAGGGGAATGAGACATAATTTGAAATGCTGAGAGATTTGAGCTTGCGAACCCTTTTGTAACCTCATCGTTAGAAGTTGATTCCAGGGGGCAGCACAGTGGCGCAGTGATTAGCACTGCTGCCTCATGACGCTGAGGACCCAGGTTCGATCCCGGCCCCGGGGTCCCTGTCCATGTGGAGTTTGCACATTCTCCCCGTGCCTGCGTGGGTCTCACCCCCACAACCCAAAAAGATGTGTCGGGTAGGTGGATTGGCCACTCCAAATTGACCCTTGATTGGAAAAAAAAAAGGAATGGTGTACTCTAAATTTATTTTTTTTTAAACTTAATTCTACAGAATCCTATCAGTGTTGCTTCTGGTCATAGTGATGATATGAAAGAGATCTGTTAGTTGGGTATGTTTGGTGCACGTTTTTCTCCATCAAAATTCTTTCTTGAAAGAAATCTTTTGACTGGATTGAAACATGCCTTAATGAAGTATTATATTGTTCTTTAAAAATATTTTCATTATAATTTTTCAATTTATAAAATACAAAACAGGAAAAATGAACAAATTTACATACATCAACAAAAAAAACAGGAAAATAATAATCATTATTGTCATAGGTAGGCTGACATTAATATTGCAATGAAGTTACTGTGAAAATCCCCCAGTCGTCACATTCCGGCGCCTGTTCGGTACATTGAGGGAGAATTCAGAATGTCCAGTTCGCCTAACGAGCATGTCTTTCGGGACTTGTGGGAGGAAATCGGAGCACCCGGAGGAAACCCACGCAGACATAGGGAGAACGTGCAGACTCCACACAGATAGTCACCCAAGCCGGGAATTGAACCTGGGACCCTGGAGCTATGAAGCAACAGTGCTAACCACTGTGCTAACCACTGTGCTACCGTGCCGCTCACAAATGGAACAACCCCTCACAAAACCTAGCGCCCCATTCCCCTGCCATGCCCCCCTTAACAAGTAACGGTGCCCAATTCCTTGAAATATACAATAAAAGGCTGCCATCTCCGAGAGGACCCCTCGATTGCTGCGCTCACGGTGTACTTAACGTTCTTCAGAGCCGCCAGCCACACCGAGGCACTGAGTAAAGATGGAGATCTCCACCCCAGCAGTACTTGCCTCGAGGTAATCAGCGAGACAAAGGACAGGACAGCGGCACCCGCACCTCCAGTGAGTCTGATACCCCAAATGTATCCACTAAGGGACAGGGCTCCAGCTCAATGTTCAGAATCGCTGACAGGGTGCTAAAGAAGGAGACCCAAAAACTCACAATCTTGGAACATGACCACCTGCGCGTGGTTAGCCTGACCTCCTGAACAGCACACGCACCTGTCTTCCACCACTAAAAGGAAACGGCTCATTCTGGACTTGGTCGGGTGCGCTCTAAAATCTTAGGTTGGATAAAACCAAGCCTCATGCACGAGGGCGTGGAGTTCACCCCACGAAGGGCCTCACTCCACACCACAGCATCCAATATGGGCTCAACTCCTCCTCCCACCTAACCTTAAACCCCTACTCTGACACCGAATCATCCAACAAAATCTGTCGAGGAATGCCGGAAGTGCTCCTCCTCCGACCCCGCGAGTGCAAGGACTCTCCATTAGAGATATTGGAGGAGCCGTGGGAATGTCGGAGAAACTCCGACTCGCAAAGTTGCAAATTTGGAGATATCTAAATTAATTTGAAACGGAAAGCCCAAACTTTTCCATCAATTTCTCGCGACTGGCAAAGCGCCCCTCTAGGAATTAAACCCCCCCCCCATTTCTCTCGACTGACAAAGCGCCCCTCTAGGAATAAACCCCCCCCCCCCCCCCCCCCCCCCCCCCGAACGTGGCATCTAATCTCGCTGGCTGGCACAGATGGGGGCCAGCTTCAACAATGACCCCAATTTGAAATGTTGTTGAAATTATCTCCATATCTTCAAAGTGGAAACAACCACTGGAGTTTATGAATACTTTGTCGGTGAGAATGGGAGCGAGACCGTCGCTAATGCCCCCAGACTGGGGATCTTAAATATCAATGGCACAGAGGAATACTTGCTTTACAGAGATATTCTTTGAGAAAGAGATCTTTTGACACTGCATTAAAGAAAAGGTCTAACTGCTGTCAGAAATTCTGGCTGTATTTCTTCAAAAGCTGTTTCTACTGGCTTTTTTCAAATACCCCTTATCTTCAGAAATGTCTGCACTGCTTTAAATACGTTTAATCTCTTTTAACTAACTTACATTGAGTGCAAAACTGTTTCTCTGTGCATAGATTCAGCCAGATAAGAACTGAACTGAAAAATGCTTGCTCAAAATGCCTGATGCCCAAAGCTCCACCCAGGAATGACATTTCACCAAGCTGAAAACTAATTAACTCCCTGGGGAATCCCCTTAATCAAAACAAAATTGCATTAGCCCAAGCTTTTTACGATGTTTAAATGCACTGCTGGCTCCCAAAAGCTTTATTGTCTTTTAAACCAATATTCTTTTGAAACGTGACTTCAGCAGTCAAACACATTGTAACCCAGGCTTTTAACCCTTAATTCACCAAATACTTATTGTACAATATATCTGAAATTCCTACATTCATCACATTGATCCAATTCAGGATTTTACGAGTTGTGTGTTTTGTCCCTGGTTCTATGAATAGAGCTGATGAATCTCGCCATTCAGTGATAAATTGGCCACAGTGTGATACGCAGCAAAGGTCCTTACCGCCCAGTAATTCCTAATTTTGTTTTGCAAATCATTTAAATTAAATATGGTATTTGTTATGCAGCTACATTACTCTTTTTTGAAGCATTCGGTTAATTTTATACTAATTCCTTGTCCGCTCTTGAAGCCAAGGTGGAATGCAGTGGAGACTGGGGGAGGAACACTTCACTATTTCAAAATCACAGCAAGAAAAATCTGCAGGGATACATTTATTTCTTTATTCTTTCATGGGATGTGGCTATCACTGGCAGGGCCAGCATTTGTTGCCCATCCCTAATTGCTCATGAACTGAGTGCCAGTTAAGAGTCATTGCTGTGGGTCTGGAGTCGCATGTGGACCAGGTAAGGACAGCAGATATCCTCCCCGAAAGGACATTAGTGAACCAGATGTTTTTTTGTTACAACAATCAACAATGGTTTCATGATCATCATTAGAATTGTAATTCCAGATTTATATTGAGTTCAGATTTCACTGCCTGTCGTGGTGGGATTCGAACCTTGGTCCCCAGGGCATTGCTCTGAGTCTCTGGATTACCCGTCCAGCCCAATACCACTACGCCACCGCCGCCCCCTACACTGCTATTGGGTCAGTGCATCCAGGATTGGTGGAATCTGTGATTGCATGAATGAAGGTTTCAGCAGCTGATGGGTGAGGCAGGATTTTGGTATGTGATGCCATGGAGATTGAATTAAGCAGTTTTTGCGTTGAAGTATATAGTTAGGATCTCAGACAGACCGTTTGGTGACAGTGGAGGAGATGAGGAATGTTCTAGAGATGGTGGAGAGGCTCATCGATGTGGAAGCTGAAACCATGTTTGTGGATGCTTTAGCCAAGGGGGAAACATGTAGTTGCGAGAGAAAAAAAAGAGGGGACCAAGAAAAATATCCTTGAGGTACTTCAAAGCTAATGTTGTGGGGAACAGCATTACACAAAATACTGTGACTACGATTGGATAGGAAAGAGGGGCAAAATGTGGTCAATTTAATATTCCTCTCGACCTGCTTTATTCCATCTTCTTCCTTTGCCTTTTGCTAATTTTTAAATTTATGGATTGACCTGGTGTTTCTATCATCTGTTCTCTCTTGTGACTTTCCTTTTGCCCCTTTGTTAAATGACTCCTCACTTCCCAATTATATGGTTTGCCATGAGCTTCTTTCCTGTTGAAATGTAGCCTATTAGTGCAGAACAACAACCATCTTCCCCTGATACTCTCATCCTAATGACATCTCTTTACTGGGATTGAACATCCGAATGTTTTTGCCCTCTCCTATCCTAGCACGTGGCTGGGGAAGGAATCCAGAGATGACCACCCTTGAATTCCTCCCCCGCCAACATTGCTTCCAAATCTCCTAAATTCATTTTGCATGGCTTCAGTTATTTCCTATGACATTGAGATTAAACACGGACCACAATAACTGACAGCTCTTCTTGCATAATATTATCCAGTCTTTCAGAAATATCCTTTATTCTAGAAAAAAAAGCATCTGTTGGTCGGCAGGATTAGAATGGACTGCTAGTTTTTTCAGCTGTCCTAGACACAATGAACTGAATGACCTCTGTCTATGCCATAACTTTTCTGTGGTTGTATCTTACAGACATGAGCATATAAAAGGGAGTGTCCACCTCTCTATTAAGTCTCCCTTATTGCTGCATTCCTAACAGAATTGTTACTCTCTACATTGCCTTATGTTCGCTCGGTTTTTGGGGTTATTGCAGTCCTTTTGATGGTTTTGTCCAGAATCCTCATCCTCCATCAAGGAAACCAGTGATTCAACTTTGTTGGAAAGGATAATGTGTGCTGAAAATTCCTGCTCTAGCCTGCCCCTTACACTGTCCCTGACCCATGGATAGTCACCACTCCCTCCTCACTACTGCCAGCACTTCATCCCTGTAACTATTGCTGCATAATCCTCCCTCATGGCATTGTCTACAATTCTGCCTCAAATGATGAGGTAGAGAGTGTGACTAAACTCTTGCAATATGTTTGTCCAAGTCTGTCTAGCAATCTAACATCTAGTGCCTTGTATCACTGTCCCTTCCTTACTGCCATTTTTACTGTTAGTTACGCCGTAGGTTTTTTAAAATACCCTTTCATTTCTTGGATTTCTACTAAATGGTTCTGCTTCTTCCTTTCTGTTCCTGATTCCCTCTTGACTTCCAAAATGGGCATTAAGCAACTATTTTTGCTTTGTTCCCAGCTCATTCCTATACCAGCTTACTCTGTAGGAGGGTGTGAAGATTATTTCTAACCACCTTTTGCAATAAATCTTTGTATATTAATATTCAGCATCCATAATTTAATGCAATAATGCACAGGGTTCGTGGAGCAAATGTAAAACCTTTTTCCTCTGAATTCAGGCTCCTTGTTTAGTGTGTTTAAAGTTTAATTGTTTAAAATTGATTGAAGCAAGCAAAATATTTGGAATTATAAATTACATTCTCTTGGTTTTACTGGTTCCATTTACACTTGGTCCACAGGGATTTTTAACTCTCTTCCTTGGCCTAGTAGATGGTGCTGCTGCAGACATATAATTTGCTAAAATCCTCAACATATATTTAGGTTTATCGGGATCTGTATTTGTTAACAGTGAACCATTATTTTTCATTTTTGTATTTTAGGTATCTATAGCACCAAACTAGAGAGGATATTTGGGTCCTTTATAGATTGTTCACTTGCACTGCTCACGCGTTTTCATGCAATGAGCCATCTTGGTGTCATCTATTAATATGTTTCCAACAAGGGTAGTTCTTCCTTTGAGTGAGGAAAGAAATATTAAATGTTGGCACGTGACATTGCAATGTGCTCTTGTAAAATGCTAGAAATTTTTTGTCTTGGTATGCTAATTACAACCCAGATATGCAACATTAGTGGTATGCTGAACATTTTTGCCAAGTTAGATTAGAAGGTGGAAGAAATAGTAGTCAGGTGACCATCTGTTTGGAAGACATAATATTAATCTTTATTATTGTCACAAGCAGGCTTACTGCAATGAAGTTACTGTGAAAGTTCCCTATTCGCCACACTCTGGCGACTATTCGGGTACACTGAGGGAGAATTCAGAATGTCCAATTCACCTAACCAGCACATTTTTCAGGACTTGTGGGAGGAAACCGCAGCACCCGGAGGCAACCCACGCAGACACTGGGAGAACGTGCAGACTCCGCAGACAGTGACCCAAGCCGGGAATCGGACCTGGGACCCTGGCGCTGTGAAGCAACCGTGCTGACCACTGTGCTACCGCACAGCCCTGACTTATTGGTCTCGGAAGGGTCCATTGCTGTGTCACCAGAATGACGCCAGAGCTTAAAGATTAAATGACGACCTCCGAGCAAAGTAAATCTGGAACCAGCTTCCGAAATAAGGTGGAATGTTTAAGACTGAGATCAATGGATTTTTGTTAGGAAAGGGTTTCAAGAGTATCAATGATATGGAACAAGGTAGGAGTTAATTACATCAGCCAGAATGTAATTTGTTGTTGTAGAACAGGCTTGAGAGAAGGAATTCTCTACCTCTTCCTATGTTCCTATGTGAGCAGAATTATCACAGTGATCTTCCTGAATGAATCTTTTCATGAGAGAGCTATTTTGACCAATTTTTTCATTACATGTTGAGACTGCTGCTAGCTGTTAATATAACTTGGGCTTAAAACGTGAGCCTAACTAAATTTCATTCATGATTTGAATATCATTCTGTCTGAAATCCTGTTTGTTTGCCTTGTGTACCAAACGAAGCCGGATGTTGCTCGTACCTAATTTTAGCTTAAATCTGCCCGGGAATTTGTTGCGTTGAGCTAATTATTTTCTGTCCTTTTCTCTCCAATAGGTGCTGCTTAGCCAAGTCCACCGCCTGCGAGCACTGGATTTGCTGGGAAGGTTTTTAGATTTGGGTCCCTGGGCCGTGAGTCTAGTACGTCTCCAATTCTTATATGAAGATTTGAACTATTCCATTTTATTCTTGAGTTCAGATGTATTAGCACACCAATATTTGAATTTTCAGAACTTGTGATGATTTATTAGATAATTTATGCTAAGCTGTGTTTTATTTTTGCCTGGGGGAAGGTCAATTTTTATAATTTGACACTTAACTTCTCACAGACCACTTTGAGGTTAGTTGTGTGGACTTTTTTGTTTTCTTGTTAAAGTTCAAATTTTGTTCAATTGCACTGGAATCCATTTCTAGGAAGTGAGCAATCTAAACTTGGAACGTCAAATAGTATTATGCTGTTGCAATTTAATGCAAATTGGAATCCCATTTTCTTTCATTTGTGTTTTTCCTTCACAGGCCTTATCTGTTGGTATTTTCCCATATGTTTTGAAACTGCTTCAGAGTTCAGCTCGGGAACTAAGGCCCCTTCTTGTTTTCATCTGGGCAAAGATCTTGGCTGTGGACAGTGTAAGTAACGTGGTTGCTTGAATCTAAAGGAAAATGAGCAAAGATGAATGTTGTGCATTGTTTTAGTTTGGCAGCAGCTGGGATTCGTTGGTGCGATATGAGATTTTTTAAGGACAGCAGCTGAGCACACCTTTATCAACTTGGAGAAGTTGGTCTCGGTTCTCAGAAGAGAAAGTTGAGAGGGCATTTGACAGCGGTGTTCAAAATCAGGGGACGTCTGGGCAGAGTAGATAGAGAGAAGCTGTTTCCCATTGGCGGAATGTTCGAGAACCAGAAGCACTGATTGAAGGTGATTAACAAAACAATCAAAGGCGAGATTGGGAAAAACCTTTTTGAAGAACCCTTTTGCGCGGCAAGTGGTTATAATCGGGAGGCAAATTCAGTCATGGCTTTCAAAGAGGAATTGGATAAGAAACTGAAAGGAAATATTTTAAGAGGGACGGCACGGTTGCCCAGTGGTTAACTGCTGCCTCACAGCACTGAGGATCCGAGTTCAATCCCGGCCCCAGGTTATTGTCCGTGTGGAGTTTGCACATTCTCCACGTGTGGGTCTCACCCTTACAAGCCAAAGATGTGTAGGGTAGGTGGATTGGCCATGCTAAATGCCCCCGGCATCTCTGTTCTAATGGATCAGATCAGCTTACAGTTGCGCCCTCTGCCTGCTTCTCTTCATCGCTTAAATCCTACTTTTGTGTAACTCCCATTTGCAGGAATGAGGTCAGCTTCCATGTGTATGTTGGCTATGTCCACCTCTGCATTCTCTTCATCAAACCTACTGCAGGCCAGCAGTGCTAGAGTGACAACTGTTTGGCTGATATTGAATCCAGCACAAGTCCAAGTGGTTGAAACTCAGTGTTGGCAAACTGATGCTATTTTGCTTGACTCTCCTTAATACTTATGGGCCTCCGAGCACCTTGTTCTAACCAGCTGATCAGTAAAAGATCCTTTCTTCTCTAAATACTTTGTGCATCCTGGTTCTTAATCTTGAAGTTTTCCCAGAGCTCTATTTCATTGTGATAGTTTTTATTTTGCATCTTACTATTATATTTCCTGCATCCATTTTTCCTTTCATAAAATCAAAGAAAGACGCAAGAAAGGAGGCCATTCAGTCCAATGTGCCTGTGTTGTCCCCTTGAAAGAGCTGTCCAATTGGTCCCACTTCATTGCTCTTCCCCACAGGGCTGCAAATCTTTCTCCTTCATATCCTTTTAAAATATATATGTATATATATTTCATTTTTCTCTCAGTTGTTGGTTTGATTTATCTAAATCACTAGCTACATCTCCTAGACACCGTTATAATAGTTGGTCCATTTAAGATTTTTGATTGCAGTGTTATTGGTGAGGAAACTTTCCTGTGTAAAACATGCGCCCGCACTAATCCTATTCCAGTGAATTATTCAGATTGGCAAAAAGTTGGATGTTTATAGCATAATAGAATGAAACACCTCTTAAATCTGCTCCCAACGTTTTCTTCCTTAGGGGAACAGTCCAAACTTCTCCAACCTATCCACGTAACTGATGTCCCTCATCCCTGGAACCTTCTCGTAAATCTTTTTTTCTTTGCACCTCTCCTAAAACCTTCCTATCCTTCTGCGATGCCCTGTTGCAGGATCATGACTAGTTGATATGTAAGTAGGCCATTTCAAAGCTAGCATAGTTTTGGGAAAAATCTATTAATTATAATAATAACCTTGCAGAAAAGGCAGCTGCATTAGTCAAAAAGAATAGTTCAGCAAAATTTAGATGCAACTGGATGGTTAGGTAAATGAATTATTCAAGTATCAAGATGCTGTTGGAAAATAATGGTCAGTGGGGGACAGGATCTATTAAAAGAGCATTAATAAACAGACACGTTATTCAAAGCTTTTAGCAGGAAAGCGATGCCACAATAATCTTGGTGACCGAAATAAACTTGAAGTCCATGGAAAGGGAGAAATAAGACGATGAAACAAAAGAACATTTCTCTAGTTTGGTGCTTCCTTTGCGAGATTTGGCAGCAAAGCCAATATTTTAGGTTGTTTTCCTCTGTGACGTTCATGATTTAGTGGTTTCAAAGTACAAGTGTCATCGACATGTTTATTCTGCACAATGGGGGATGAGAAACCTGTTCATTTTTTCTTGGCTCGCGACTTTCAAGTTTTCTTTTTGAACATTTTGCAGAATGTGTTTGTAGTGAATGCATATGCATTTTCAGTAGTGTAGAAATCCTCCTCATTGTGTGTATTTTAATAGAAAGATCTTAAGTGAAAGTTTTGAATTGGTTTGAGGATTGTGATCCTAGTTGTGGAACAATATTTCATTAACCAGTCTGATTCATTTCAATCTATCATCATTCCCTGTTTGAATCCTTTCATTTTGGCTTCTATCTTTTCACACAGTGTCAAGGGAACCCAGACCAAAGTCCTGTCTAATGTTTCCTACACCCGTGACCGTCGTTTATTAATCCTCCTTGCTTTCCTCTTGCAGAATTTGGTAGTCTATCACGCTACCCTATTCCGTCACCTCTCTCCCATTCTTCAGCTCTATGGTTCCGCTCATTACGCACTTGATTGTAACTGGCATTTCTCCACCATTGATTTTTTTTAACCCCACTATCATCTCTGGAACTCCCACAATGATGCGTCCTTGACACCCTCCCCATTGTCCACATAATTCCCCTCAGTGATCTCATTTGGAAGCATGTTGTCAGCCTTCATATGTGTGCCGATGATATCTAGCCACTTGTCACGCAGCCTGCTGACTTTGAGTCCGTTAGATCATGAGATATCTCCAATTCTCACAAAGAGACAGTTAGATGTTAAATTTTTTAGAACTTTTGGACCAAAGCCAATGGAAGAAGTGGTAGAACTGGAAATGTAAAGGTTATCTCACCCAGCAGTTGCAGATTTATTTTATTTTTCACCTAATCGTTGAAATGCTTCATCTTTCATGTAACAAGCATCTTTACTTCTGAGGAGTGATGCATTACTCCACGGTGAGGGCCAACATTTCAGATCCAGTTTGGAGCCACGGTTACTCCAGATTCTGTGAAATATGAAATGATAAATGAAATGAAAATCGCTTATTGTCACGAGTAGGCTTCAATGAAGTTACTGTGAAAAGCCCCTAGTCGCCACATTCCAGCGCCTGTCCGGGGAGGCTGGTACAGGAATCGAACCGTGCTGCTGGCCTGCTTGGTCTGCTTTAAAAGCCAGCGATTTAGCCCAGTGAGCTAAACCTGCCCCTATCTGCCATCTTCTGGCAAAATTGCTATCAATTATTTTTGCATGCTGATCAACAGTGGCCAGTCATTTTAATCATCTCTATTGGGGCTGAATGGTGCTCTTCAGTGAGGAAGTAAATTATATTGTAATCCCTCGCCACTTTGATTCACTTCAATCTTCAGGTAATCTGCCTTTTTGGGTGGTTCGGCCATGTAGCTTTCACCATTTAGCTGACAAAATATTTCTATTACTGTAAAAATGATTTAAAACATTTTAATGGATAGATACTAACCGGACACATTAAGGTATTGGAATTTCCCTTTCCTTTGCTGCATAACAAAAAGATCTTACTGGATTTTTTGAAAGTTGTATTATTGCACTGTCATAGCTCACTGACAAAGTAGAATCCCCTGAGCTTAATGTTGAGTACAAGTTGGACTTCTTTCAGGAGCAGTATTTTAACCAAAGTACAAAGCAACTTCGAATAAAACTGATGAATGCCTTTATTTTCTTCGGCCATGATTTCATGCCCGAGAGAACTGCTTTTAAGGATAGTTGGCTGGGCCGCTGTATTTAATTTGTATTTAATGTGTTTCGATGCCAGGTTGACATTGGAGAATATTGGCTCTGACAGCTGCTTCATTTTACGCCTGCGTCAAAAGATTAACAGTTGTAAAGTTGTTAACTTTGGTTTTATCCATAGTAATCTACCTGCTAAATAATATACTCCTAATTAATGAATCAACGTCAGTGCCACAAGGTTGCAGGGCTTGTATCAAGCTTCGTTTCAATCACGAATGCTAATCTGGTAAATAATTACCTACATTTTATGTTTTTTGGTAATATGCAGTGAAATAAAATTTAATATCACTGCAGCTCATATCGAATGATGCAGTGCCATTTCAGTTTATTGTGTGATTTGACTGCAGAAACCTAGTGTGATTATATCAATCAGGATAAAATTTGATCAAGTAAGATAGTATTGCCATTAGTATTAAATATGGCATGTTATATAATATTCCAGTCAATTTATTAAAATTGTTAAAGTGGTGATTCATTCTAATACCTGTGTATCCATCCATATTGTCTGTTACCACTATTTTTGCTGCATTTTGTAGGGAAGTGCCATGTGAGACCAGTGTAGAATAGATCATCAAAACCAATTGAAGTTATTCTAGTTGATTTAATAGACTTGCTGTGATACAGAGCTGGTCATCAGATTTTTTTTCTTTTGCACTTATTTTTCTTTCAACATTTGTTTACATAATTTAATCAAGAACCTAGACTGCCGTAACCTGGCAGTAACTAATTTCTTCGTGTGATATCTTCATCATTGAATGGCCACTTTGGAAATCGTGCTGAAGCAATTGTCCTCTTCCTATCATCAATCAATGATTTACAGTAAATTGGAGGTCAGGTTGTCATTTACTCTTCACTTGATTCTGGCAGTACCTTAGGTGGCAGAACAATGTGATTCAAATTACAATAAAAATGCATGATTTATCAAAATATTGCAAGTGTGACATGCACGTGGCTCCAAATCGACAAGAGCCTGACACACTAGATATAAACCAAGATCCAGCAGGGGGCAGCAGAGCAGAGCTTCTGATTGGCTGTTCTGGGGAGATTTGCATACGTGCAGTGCGGTCAGCGTAAGTTGAAGGTGCACCTGCATCAGTGACCCGAGGAGTTCGACGGAAGTCAAGCATCCAGCAGGGGGCAGCAGAGCAGAGCTTCTGATTGGCTGTTCCGGGGAGATTTGCATACGTGCAGTGCGGTCAGAGTAAGTTGAAGGTGCACCTGCATCAGTGACCCGAGGAGTTCGACGGAAGTCAAGCATCCAGCAGGGGGCAGCAGAGCAGAGCTTCTGATTGGCTGTTCCGGGGAGATTTGCATACGTGCAGTGCGGTCAGCGTAAGTTGAAGGTGGTTTGTGAAGGGGCTGTTCTCGAGTGACAGCTTTACCCGAAACACTACTTACGTAGAGTCTCCCACCCATCCTCCTCCTCTAACCAAAAAAAAAGTTCTGTCCGTTGGATTGCTAAACTAACAAGTTTTCATTTTTATTTTTCAGTAGTTGGGAAGTTAGTTCAGTGGGAATGGAGGCTAGGGCAGTTGAATGTTCCTCCTGCAGAATGTGGGAGGAACGGGTCACCTCTAGTGTCCCTTCTGACTACATCTGCGGGAAGTGCACCCAACTCCAGCTCCTCGAGAGCCGCGTTAGGGACCTGGAGCTGGAGCTGGATGAACTTTGGATCATTCGGAAGGCGGAGGAGGTTATTGAGAGGAGTTATAGGGAGGTAGTCACACCTCAGGTAAAAGAAGAAGGTAGATGGGTTACCGTCAGGGGAGGGAGAGGGAACCGGCAGGCAGTGCAGGGATCCCCTGTGGTCGTTACCCTCTATAACAAGTATACCGTTTTGGATACTGTTGCGGGGGACGACTTACCAGGGGTAAGCAATAGGGCACAGGTCTCTGGCACAGAGTCTGTCCCTGTTGCTCAAAAGGGAAGGGAGAAGAGGAACAGAGCACTTGTCATTGGGGACTCCATAGTTAGAGGAACAGACAGGAGGTTCTGTGGGAACGAAAGAGACCCACGGTTGGTGTGTTGCCTCCCAGGTGCCAGGGTTCGTGATGTCTCTGATCGTGTTTTTGGGATCCTTAAGGCGGAGGGGGAGCAGCCCCAAGTCGTGGTCCACATAGGTACCAACGACATAGGTAGGAAGAGAGATGGGGATTTGAGACAGAAATTCAGGGAGCTAGGGTGGAAGCTGAGAGCTAGAACAAACAGAGTTGTTATCTCTGGGTTGTTACCCGTGCCACGTGCTAGTGAAGTGAGAAATAAGGAGAGAGAGGAGTTGAACACGTGGCTACATGGATGGTGCAGGAGGGAGGGTTTTGGTTTCCTGGATAATTGGGGCTCATTCTGGGGTAGGTGGGACCTCTACAACCAGGATGGTCTTCACCTGAACCAGAGGGGTACCAATATCCTGGGGGGGAGATTTGCTAGTGCTCTTCGGGGGGGTTTAAACTAATTCAGCAGGGGGATGGGAACCTAAATTGTAGTCCCAGTGTGCAGGATGTTGAGAGTAGTGAGGTCAGAGATAGGGTTAAAAGTTCGAAAGAGGGCACCGGCAAGCAGGACGCTGGTTTGAAGTATGTCTACTTCAACGCCAGGAGCATCCGGTATAAGGTAGGTGAGCTTGCAGAATGGGTTGGTACCTGGGATCTCGATGTTGTGGCGATTTCGGAGACATGGGTAGAGCAGGGACAGGAATGGTTGTTGCAGGTTCCAGGATTTAGATGTTTCTGTAAGAACAGAGAAGATGGTAAAAGAGGGGGGGGGTGTGGCATTGTTAATCAAGGAAAGTATTACGGTGGTAGAAAGGACGCTTGAGGACTCGTCTACTGAGGTAGTATGGGCCGAGGTTAGGAACAGTAGAGGAGAGGTCACCCTGTTGGGAGTTGTCTATAGACCTCCGAATAGTTCCAGAGATGTAGAGGAAAGGATTGCAAAGATGATTCTCGACAGGAGCGAGAGTAACAGGGTAGTTGTTATGGGGGACTTTAACTTTCCAAATATTGACTGGAAATACTATAGTTCGAGTACTATAGATGGGTCAGTTTTTGTGCAGTGTGTGCAGGAGGGGTTTCTGACACAGTATGTAGACAGGCCAACAAGGGGCGAGGCCACATTGGATTTGGTACTGGGTAATGAACCCGGCCAGGTGTTAGATTTAGATGTAGGTGAGCACTTTGGTGATAGTGATCACAATTCGGTTATGTTTACTTTAGCAATGGGCAGGGATAGGTATATACCGCAAGGCAAGAATTATAGCTGGGGGAAAGGCAATTATGATGCTATTTGGCAAGATTTAGGATGTATAGGATGGGGAAGGAAACTGCAGGGGATGGGTACAATCGAAATGTGGAGCTTTTTCAAGGAACAGCTACTGCGTGTCCTTGATAAGTATGTACCTGTCAGGCAGGGAGGAAGTTGTCGAGCAAGGGAACCGTGGTTTACTAAGGAAGTTGAAGCACTTGTCAAGAGGAAGAAGAAGGCTTATGTTAGGATGAGACATGAAGGCTCAGTTAGGGCACTTGAGAGTTACAAGTTAGCCAGGAAGGACCTAAAGGGAGAGTTAAGAACAGCGAGGAGAGGACACGAAAAGACGTTGGCGGATAGGATCAAGGAAAACCCTAAGGCTTTCTATAGGTATATCAGAAACAAAAGAATGACTAGAGTAAGATTAGGGCCAATCAAGGATAGTAGTGGAAAGTTGTGTGTGGAATCAGAGGAGATAGGGGAAGCGTTAAATGGATATTTTTCGTCAGTGTTTACACTGGAGAAAGACAATGTTGTCGAGGAGAACACTCGGGTTCAGTCGACCAGGCTAGATGGAATTGAGGTTCAAAAGGAGGAGGTGTTAGCAATTTTGGAAAATGTCAAAATAGATAAGTCCCCTGGGCCAGATGGGATTTATCCTAGGATTCTCTGGGAGGCCAGGGAGGAGATTGCAGAGCCTTTGTCCTTGATCTTTATGTCGTCTTTGTCGACAGGAATAGTGCCGGAAGACTGGAGGATAGCAAATGTTGTCCCCTTGTTCAAGAAGGGGAGTAGAGACAACCCTGGTAATTATAGACCTGTGAGCCTTACTTCGGTTGTGGGTAAAATGTTGGAAAAGGTTATAAGAGATAGGGTTTATAATCATCTTGAAAAGAACAAGTTGATTAGCGATAGTCAACACGGTTTTGTGAAGGGTAGGTCATGCCTCACAAACCTTATTGAGTTTTTTGAGAAGGTGACCAAACAGGTGGATCAGGGTAAAGCTGTTGATGTGGTGTATATGGATTTCAGTAAGGCGTTTGATAAGGTTCCCCACGGTAGGCTAGTGCAGAAAATAAGGAAGTATGGAATTGAAGGTGATTTAGCGGTTTGGATCAGTAATTGGCTAGCTGAAAGAAGACAGAGGGTGGTGGTTGATGGCAAATGTTCATCCTGGAGTTCAGTTACTAGTGGTGTACCGCAAGGATCTGTTTTGGGGCCACTGCTGTTTGTCATTTTTATAAATGACCTGGAAGAGGGTGTAGAAGGATGGGTTAGTAAATTTGCAGATGACACGAAGGTCGGTGGAGTTGTGGATAGTGGTGAAGGATGTTATAGGATACAGAGGGACATAGATAAGCTGCAGAGCTGGGCTGTGAGGTGGCAGATGGAGTTTAATGCGGAAAAGTGTGAGGTGGTTCACTTTGGAAGGAGTAACAGGAATGCAGAGTACTGGGCTAATGGCAAGATTCTTGGTAGTGTAGATGAACAGAGAGATCTCGGCATCCAGGTACATAAATCCCTGAAAGTTGCCACCCAGGTTAATAGGGCTGTTAAGAAGGCATATGGTGTGCTAGCCTTTATAAGCAGGGGGATTGAGTTTCGGAACCACAAGGTCATGCTGCAGCTGTACATAACTCTGGTGCGGCCGCACCTGGAGTACTGCGTGCAGTTCTGGTCACCACATTATAGGAAGGATGTAGAAGCTTTGGAAAGGGTTCAGAGGAGATTTACTAGGATGTTGCCTGGTATGGAGGGAAGGTCTTACGAGGAAAGGCTCAGGGAATTGAGGTTGTTTTCGTTAGAGAGGAGAAGGCTGAGAGGTGACTTAATAGAGACATATAAGATAGTCAGAGGGTTAGATAGGGTGGACAGTGAGAGTCTTTTTCCTCGGATGGTGATGACCAACACGATGGGACATAGCTTTAAATTGAGGGGTGATAGATATAGGACAGATGTCAGAGGCAGTTTCTTTACTCAGAGAGTAGTAGGGGTGTGGAACGCCCTGCCTGCAATAGTAGTAGACTCACCAACTTTAAGGGCATTTAAGTGGTCACTGGATAGACATATGGATGAAAATGGAATAGTGTAGGTCAGATAGGCTTCAGATGGTTTCACAGGTCGGCGCAACATCGAGGGCCGAAGGGCCCGTACTGCGCTGTAGTGTTCTATGTTCTATTGCAGACTGCTAGCTTTACACAGTTGCAGTGGAGGTCATTATGCTAAATTAATGATCAAAATTAAGAGTAATTTCTGGTCTAGAAAAATCACGCTATATTTGCGTGTTCATTTGTAATTCGATTGGCCCACATGTCAAAAGATGGCGTAAAGTAAGTTCAATGTACCTCAATTTGTCATGGAAGGCAGAATTTATGCAAATTGTCACAGCGACCTTTGATGTTGCACTTTCCACTTAGTTTACAAATGAGGGATTTTATTGTAGCCAATTTGAGTTGGGAATAGCTTTATAGGACTCATGTAATTCCAGTCACACGGTGAATAGCTGATGCTCTGAGATATATATTCAGGTTTCCAATTATTAATTTGCAGCTAGAATCACTGGCTTGTGCAGTTTGTTACAGTGAAACTAATGTTATCTTTAGGAAATGCTATAAACTATGTGCCATCAAATGAATATTTAACATTGACTGTATACAGAGATCCATTGAGGGAATGAAGAACCTTTCCATTTTTAAGCTTTGTATCTTTATCAAAGTTGCACTCAATAAACTCCATCTGCTTTTCCCAACAAGCATGCCGCTGCATTCCCCATATAGTCTCAGCATGCTGCTGGCAAACTGCCATTGCTATTCCCTGGAGTGGAAAAGCAGAGGTTTGCATCTACAGTTTTTCTCTCACAAACGATTGCTGGTCTCAACAGTGCTTCAGTGGAGGAGGCAAACTGGTGTAGTGTGACTGTTTACAGAAAGACAAAGAGAACTCTTCACTTTAACAGAAAAAGTTGACTCTTAGCCGGTTCGTCACCGGCATTCCTGGGCACTGGGGGCAGTGTACAGTGTCCTTTTCATTGGGATGTGATTAAGAGCAGGAAAGTGCAGCAGAACGGCATTAGACTTGAATTTATTTTTCGTCCAGGCTTTTCTGCAATACCCAGCACATGAACACAATTTATTTCAACGATTGCATATCACCAATGCCCATCAGGGGTTATGAGATTGGAGACTGCAGTGCCAACCACCAATGTTCCTAAAATATATTGTGTGTCAAACAACTAATTTTATGTTAAAAGCCTTTTGAAATGAATTTCAGGGAGTCACGCAATGTGGGCGTGAGAATTGCTGATTTTCCGCGAGCTCTGGCTCTGCTCATCTTGTAATCTTTTATTTCATCCTGGTGCGCATTTCATATATGTCCTTTAAGCCCCTGGAGGATCCTTTTGCGAAGAGGAGCCAAGGTAGATGGCAGAAAGTCCACGTTTGACCTCAGCGGTTGGAGTGGGCTAGTGTGGGAACCAGTTTACAGTGGCCTTGTTGCTGGTGAGTGGGCGTTCGTGTCGGCAATGCTGTGTGCATCCGGATGAAAATGTTGTTCTGGATGAAGATCTCTACTCTGGTGCAGCTCTTGGGAGAATGGTGGAGGCCCGTGAGAGAGTCCTTGCGTTCGGAATAACACTTCCCTGGTAAACACCTGCCTTCGAGACGTTGAGATCATCCGGCATGGCGTATCATTCATCCTGACGAGTTCAGGAGGTAAGGGCAAGGCAAGGGGTGCCTGTGAATTTGGTCCCCAGGGAGAAGTGGGGGGCAAGTTCCTGATTGAGTTTAAAGATTGTCAGCCATGCTTTAGTAATCTTGACTTGGAGGCTGGGTGCATCAAGTTCGAAGGAACAGAGTATCTGACCTTTGAGGCCTGGGGGTCTGTTCGGCCTTCTGACCATTGGCCCTATATTATCCTGCCCTCGATGCTCATCATAAGGGTTGGAGGTGGCCGGGTCCGCTGCCAACCCCCACTGGCCAAAGCCTAGGCTGTGGATTGCTTGGGCGCTGAAGTGGCAGCATGGTGGAAGTGACTATGTTTCTTTCGTTGGAATCTTTGAGAAATCCTGAGAAATGTTCTTTGATCTTCTCTTGGCGTCGTTCTTCTCAAGCAACATAGATGATTTAATTATCCCGAAGTTCTTCTATAAACCTGGACATTAATCCCTTGTGATTATGTCGTTATTTATTGTTGTCTTCTGCAAGGACGTGCGAGATGTGAGCTCGAGGCAAATGTCATCTGTTATGGTCGAGCCAAAATGATATTGCGTTAATCATGTGCAAATGTGGTCCGTGAGCAGTTTTACTCCTTTTTGTCATTACATGCTATAACCTTTGTTGTGGGAAATGATAGGTGGATGGTGGTGGTGGAGTTGAATGCTGAGGTTAGTTAAGCCCTCACTGAGATTGTATCGGGTTTTTATTTTTTTTGTTATTTTGAATTTAAG
Source organism: Scyliorhinus canicula (assembly GCF_902713615.1). Taxonomy (NCBI): domain Eukaryota; kingdom Metazoa; phylum Chordata; class Chondrichthyes; order Carcharhiniformes; family Scyliorhinidae; genus Scyliorhinus; species Scyliorhinus canicula. Next base: position 13,797,322 of record NC_052163.1, on the reverse strand, counting down.
AATATGCCTTTCTCCTTCAATGGCTTGGGCAATTTGTGTATCCTGGGGAGGACTGGGTTCCTTCCGACTCTTCCTTGAGATTGGAGTTTTCCCTCTGGATGCTATTTTGTTAGAGCTATTAGAATGGGAAGTTTGAGTGGTGGCGCACGCGGAGGTGGTTTGGTTAATCCTTGGTTGGGTTGTTAGAGATTGTTCTTGGTATCCTTTCAGTGCTGGGTGATGGTTGATATTTAGTCCAGGTGTTCTTCCCTTAAGGGTTTTTTCTTTTTTTTCCTTCTTTTTTTCTTTCCTTCCTTCCTTCCTTCAACTGGGTGAGCAGGATGCTGTTACTAATCCTGTCCTGGTCCAGTGGTTTGGGGGAGGGTCCCTTGGTTGTACCGAGGAGGAGGGTGTGTGTATACGTGTACGTGCGTGTGTGTGTCCCACCCCCCTCCTCCCCTCTCCATCCCCTCAGGGCACCCAACTGTTGGGTGTCTTGAGGATTTTTCTTCTTCGGTAATCGGGTCTCCCTGGCTGGGGCTGGTGGAAGCATTCTTCTGTCTTTTCAGTATACATGGCGGTGCACTGCCCTGGATGTGGCTGGAGAGGTGCAGTTCCAGTTGGGGTGTCGGTTTTGGAGTCTGCTAGAGGTCCTGGGGGTATTGATCCTGTGTGTCAGGAGGTGAAGGGCTAGGCCAGGTCTGGTGCTGTTGCTGGTATCTCGTTGCCCCCTGTAACTTGGGATGACTCTTCTTGAAAGTGCCTATTTGGGACGGTCCTGAGAGGTTGGGTATTGCTTTGGTGCTCTGGGACCTGGGGTTGAGGGGGTCCCAGAGCACCGGGGGGGGGGGGGGGGGGGGGGGAACACGTTCTTGATCCACAGAATTTACAGTGCAGAGGAGGCCATTCGGCTCGTTGAGTCTGCACTGGCCCTTGGAAGGCGCACTAACCCCGCCTTACCTTTTTTGGACATTAAGGGCAATTTAGCACAGCCAACCCACCTACCCCTGCACATCTTTGGACTGGGAGAAAACCGGAGCACCCGGAGAAAACCCATGCAAACACGGGGAAAACTTGCAGACACCGCACAGACAGTGACCCAAGCCGGGAATCGAACCTGAGACCCTGGTGCTGTGAAGTCATTGTGCTAACCACTATGCTACCGTGCTGCCCAATTCTTGGTTGAATAAGCAGCTCATTGGTAGATGGTTGGCATTCACCAGGGAAATATGGAACCAGGGTTGGACCCTGACCTTTTGTTATCCTGTAGTTGTGTTTTTCAAACTTTTTTTCCCGGGACCCACTTTTGTCAATCGACTGACACATGTCACGTTCACTTATCTTTAATGCAAATAGGGAGTCTGTTTGATCCTCACGATCACCTTCTAATCAGATTCATAGGAGGGGAGGGTGATGCGCATATCAGGTGCAAAGTTCAGCAGGTTCCTTAGTGCCATCTTCATCTTTGCGAATGAACAATCCAACCTCGCACATGTAGGTCGTTGTGAAGGACAATAGAAACAAAATGCTTTTTTACTGAGCACTGGATACACCTGGGAGATGCTACTGCAGAACGCTAGCAGCCTCCTGGACCTCTGGCGTGTTTTTAATGTGCTGTCACAGGTCAGGTACAGCAGCTTAGTCTTTTCATTTAGAGTCAGCTGTAAGTTAGTAACTGACTCTAGGGGCTCGCTCTCAAAAGGAATTTTTCACCCATCGCTTCTCTTTCAAAATCTGAAGAATCTCATTTGCCAATTCTTCTCTGCACATAACACACATGGGTTTTGCCTCCTTATTTGCAATGGCACAATTGACAAAACTATACCTCAAGAAATCACCTTTAGACTTTGTTCCTGAGTTAAGTTTCTTCTTTGCATTGTGTTCAGCAGCGGTCCTGGGACTTAGACCAGTGCTACTGTTAGCTCTGCCATGTCCTGCCATGGACTCTCCTGTGAAGCTCTCTCCAGCAGATTCAGATGTGAGATCCTGGCCAGTAGGTACACTGGCCATCCTTTCCTTGTAACAAAGCAATCCACAGTCCTCTTACCTTGCTTGCTACCAGCTGGAGAATGGAAGAAGCTCTTTGTGATTTTGCACCAAGGTTACGTACATGCAGTGCGAATGACATCAATTGCAGGGCGTGCTGACCTGCTCACTGCTGCCACTTATGACTGGAAGTTCTCATTTTAAACCTGGTGGCACCCACCATTCTTAATTAAAATGCCAGTAGCAGTGGTTGGCGCTTCCCCCACAATCGGGACCATCACGGGAGCACCACAACCGATTGCCAGCGACCCACCTGCAGGTCATAACCTGCACTTTGAAAAACCCTGCTGCAGTTTGCTTCTGCTAGCCCTAGCTCATCTTCCTATTTCCAGTCCTCTCTACAAATGTACGGATTGATGTTGGTTCTTTACTGGGCCAAAGACTGGGGTTAAGTTGTGTTGTGTGAGGGCAGCACAGTGGCGCAGTGGTTAGCACTCCTGCCTCACGGCACCGAGGTCCCAGGTTCGATCCTGGCTCTGGGCCACTGTCAATGTGGAGTTTGCACATTCTCCCCGTGTTTGCGTGGGTTTCAACCCAAAGATGTGCCGGGTAGGTGGACTGGCCACGCTAAATTGCCCCTTAATTGGAAAAAACAAATTGGATACTCTAAAAAAAATTTTTTTAAAGTTGTGTTGTGTGAGAAATATGTAACTGCCCCTGAACTGGGGCTTTCACATATTTTCCTTGTTTTCTTTTCTTTAGTGTGGGTGGGTATAAAGAAACTGATTGGTTTCTGTAGGATTGCAGATGTGGTCGGTATCTAAGGAAATGAGGCTGTGGCGTCTCATTGGTGCTTTTGGTACTGCTGGAGTAGAGGGAGATGTGATTGGTGCGTGCCCAAACATGGTGTGGAAAATGTATCCTGACCCCTTGTGATAATTGTGAGCAGGTGCGTCATGGGACGTTGTGCACCAACTCACCATTTTTTCATGGCTTCATCGTGTTTCTCCCTTGGTCCCGTGTGGGGCTTATAGAGGTATCCAGCTGTGTGTAATGATTGTATCGAGCCAGTTATAATGTTGTTCTTCTCTTCCCCTCTGTATTCACATGTATGCTGCGTCTTTTTCCTCCTTGCTGACTGCGATGTATTTATTATGCCATTTTGTTGTACCTTGTTTGCAAAAATGTGAAATCCTCGTAAGCATGCTTTACAAAATAATGTATTTGAACCAAGACAGAGTTCTAAGTTTTGATAAAGAAGCTAGAATAGCGAGGGGAGGTTTTTTTTCCTCTACAGACACCAGAAATTTCTTAGTGCTATTTAAATAATGCATTAGGTCGTGAGTTGGATTTGGATGATGCAGGTACTTTTGATATTTGGTTCAGGCTGGTGTCAATAAGTCATGCCCTTGGTTCACTGCAGCTGCAGTGGCTAATCTGCAGCTGGTATATCCTGCTGCATTGAATTTTGAGTGGTAGTAGTGGTAGTAGCATTGGAACCGAACCCATAATGCATGCTTCCCGCTCCCCAATAATAATATCGAGAGGAGGGAGGAGCAACAGCTTCAACTTTCTCATTTAATTTTTTAAAGCATGGTAGTTCTATTATGTATAATCGGTCACTTCGACATGTTTTTAAAAAAAAGCTTTGCAACGCATTGACTCAAGTTTAAAATGGGTGCGATACTCTCAGTCTTATGTCATTTGGCTTTAGTGCACTTGATAATTGGATTTGGATCACACACCTGAGTTATCCTTTCGCTTTTCTCATTAATCTGCATTTAAAGCTACTTTGCATGGAAATAGCATTATAAATGCCAGAGTTGCTTAGGTAAAACTACTTGGATGAATATATATGATTCAAATTGATTGAACCAAATAAGTTGCATGTCCCTAAGCTACTTGTAGTCTATTTCTAAAGGAGAATTTGCAGTCTGCCCTTTCGCTTTTTGAGGTAAGATTCTGTGCCACTGCTGTCTGATATTATTGCCACTTTTCATTAATTCTGATGAACAGCACAATAATATGCACTGTCCTTGTATATTGCTTTGCAGACCTCAAACTGTAGGTTTTACTCTGTAAGTGGTTCCTTACCTCCCATATTAATGTCTGTCGTGACTCATTGACAGCACTCTCCCTTCTGGATCAAAAAATTGTGGGCTCCAAGTTCTACTCCAGGACTTGAGTGCAGAAATCTTGGTTGACCCTCTGGGGCAATACTGAGGAGTACTGGACTGTCGGAGGTGCTGTTTTTCAGATGAAACGTTGAACCAAGGCCCTGCCTGTCCTGTCAGGTGGATGCAAAAGATCCATAGCACTGTTTTGGAGATGTCCTATCCCATATTTCTTATCTGGCCATTATCACATTACTGTTGGCTGTGCACATATTGCTGACTTTTCAAGTGACTACACTTCCGAAGTACGTAAGCGGCTACAAAATGCTTGGGTTATCCTGAGGTTGTGAAAGGCGCCACATAAATGCAAGTCTTTTTATTTATTAAGGTGGGCCCTTTCACTTTTCTAATACTTCACAGTCCACCCATGGAGAAAATGTGTACTTACCGTCTGTATTAATGTAACCTGCCCTTTCATATATTTTGTGCATTACCTTGGTACTTGTACAAATGTTGTTTAGGAAAACATTACTGGTCTTCATTCTCATTCTCCATATAATGTAATTGAGATAAATCTTTAATGTAATAGGTTTTTTAAATACCTACACTCCTATGCGCTGCTTGTCCTGTCTAAAACCACGGCCCTCAGAAGTTGCCGTTTGTTTTCCTACGTTGTTAATTTAAGCTTTTTCCAAACTCGCCAGTGCAGCCAAAAACGAATCACGATTTTGGAAATTTGGTGTTTGCTATCTTTGTGCAGAGGTGGGAGGCAAACATGATTTTTTTGAAGATAGGGCTTGGGTTTTCCGTAGCGGCGTAATGAGGCTTATTTATCCCAGCCATTTTCATAAGCAAACCATAGAACGTAAAGTTCTACATACACTATTGAGGCCAGGCGAAAGTATGAAACTCATGCCATTAGTTCTTCCTTTAAATATTAATATTTCAAGTCATTGAGCCACCGCTGGAGCACACTAAGTGGGAAAGCATGTTTAAAAGATGCAATCATGCAATGATTTACATTTTTAAAGTGACTGATGCCCTAAAGATACATCCACAGATACAAAATACAGTGAAGGCCTCTTTTTTTTTAAATTCACAGTGAAACATCTGAAAAAAGATGCTGTTTTCTGATGTAATTCAAATTCCAGGTGAGCCAAATGGCCTACTTCTACTCCTGTGTCTTATGGTCTTGCACCCGTTTTAAATCATTGTAATTGCAGAAAATGTGCATGCATGACTCCTTTTGCAGACCCAGTATATTGAGCTGAGATGATTTTAGACACGAACGACAGGTGGGTGTCAGTTCTGGCATAGCCTAATTATATACGTAACACACAAGATTAGGAGAGCCCCTGCTCAATTTTCAGGACCAGATTTCACAGCAATCATGCCTTCCATTTGGGACTCTCAGTTCACTACCAGTGGCTACTAAGTATCATTGTAAAAGGCTAATTGCCTGCCTCCAACAACAGGACCTTTATTACTGGCCCCCATCTAGTGTGGATGTAGGATGGACTATTGACAACTGACTTTGGCCGAGTTGGAAATCTACGTGATCCCTGTCATCGGGTGCTTTCCTCCAGTGTTCACATCCAAGTCCATTCTCGCCTTGCCTTTTAAGACTTCCTCTTGAAATGAAATGAAATGAAAATCGCTTATTGTCACAAGTAGGCTTCAAATGAAGTTACTGTGAAAAGTCCCTAGTCGCCACATTCCGGCGCCTGTTCGGGGAAGCTGGTACGGGAATTGAACCGTGCTGCTGGCCTGCCTTGGTCTGTTTTCAAAGCCAGCGATTTAGCCGTGTGCTGTCATGCTAAGTTTTTAAACCTAAGTATTTCCATTAGGATATCATGAAACCTACTCTGTCTTTAAAAGTCACTCTTCGACATTCACCTGAAAGAACTAAATCTATCTGAGTCTCAATGCCTCCAGAACATAACTTCACTTTCTCTAGATTCAGGATTTGTACCAGTAAGAGTCGCTTTCAATTGACAAATTAACTATATCCTGGAGAATTGTGAGAGGAAGCCTTTCTGTAATAACACATTCACAACGAATTAGGAGATACAGCCTCCAAAATGAAACCAGAAACACATGAGCTGGCATATAAAGGATTATCCAAACTCTTGGTTGCATTCTTCCAAGAATCTTTGGTTTTTTGGGAGTTGGAGGACAAGGAGATGAAAAAGAGTTGATGATAGAAAACATGTGTCAAAGTACAAAACACAGTTGCAGCCATAGTCCATAGATTATTTTGGTTCCGAAAGCTCTTATTTGTACGTGAACCCACACTTTCTTTCAGAAAATTTTGTACCTGTGTAAACTAATCCTGCCCTTGTTTTACATGTGCAGCATTTGTCAATTTCTCCCCTACAATCGCTCTTTCCAAAATTGTGTTTTGAAAATGGAAAGCAAGATTAATATGTGTGGCTTAATTATGATTTGAAATGCATGTTATTCCAACTTTGATCAAGGTTTTGAAATGTGGGTCACAGCAGACAGTGAGGACAATTTTTGCATAAGATCTGAATTATTTTCTCCTCAGAAGCACTAACTGATCTGGATTGCTGAGCTGTAATCTTTGCCCCTGTGAGATCGAACAACATTCTCGCCTATAAATCATCTCTGCTTAAGGCAATTTTGCTTTGTGCAATTTAGGTAGTGGCAGTTTGTTGAGTTCTATTTTACTTTGGTACTTGGAATAAAGGGAAAGATGGCCAATATTTAATATTCTATTTTATAAAAACATTTTTATTGGGATTTTTAACATAACAAGAATTAGAGCAATTGGCAAAAGCACAAAGGAAGAAATCAAGCAACAGCAACTTCATAAACAACTGTGCAAGTTATCACTTTTCCTGTGACCCAGGTCTCCGTGCTCATTATCTTATTTTGATATAAATTTAAGAGTATCCAATACTTTTTTTTCCAATTAAGGGCAATTTAGAGTGGCCAATTTACCTACCCTGCACATTTTATTATTTGGGTTGTGGTGGTGAGATCCACGCAGACATGGGGAGAATGTGCAAGGGACCCAGGGCCGGGATTGAACTCGGGGCCTCAGTGCCATGAGGCAACAGCGCTAACCGCTGTGCCACCATGCCGCCCTCCACATGATCTTATTCACATTTGAATTTACAATGTCTGAACTCGTTACTTTCTTTATATTTACACTTATTTGGGGGGGGGAGGGGGGGTGCTGTTCCCCCATTGAGTTTTCGAGGGAGGTTAGGATGGTCTGCCTCCTCGGTTTTCCATGTGTGGAAGGGACCTGTGTCTCCTCCAGTGAATGGCCATCCTCCCCGTCTCACGTCTGCTGTACGTCAGCCCCCCCCCCCCCCCCCCCCTCCCAAATTGCTGGTTGGAAATCGGGCCTCAGACGTTTGTGAATTTCTTCCATGTGTCGTGTAATTTCACCTCAGAACAGCCGATGGAGAATTTTATCTTCTCCAGTTTCAGGAAATCGGCTAGGTCTGAGCGGCACTCCGAGGCCCGGGTGGCGCTGATGACTTCCAACCTAGCAGAAACCTCCACCTGGTGATCAGTGAGGCAAAGGCCAGGGTGTCTGTCTCTCTCTTTCTCCTCCTCCGCCCCCCCCCCCCCCCCCCCCCCCCAACTCCCTTGTAGCTCTGAGTGCTCTGACACCTCGAAGGCCGCCACAGATGGGCATGGCTCCATCTCAAACCCAACAACCATGGATATGGCTAACCTACATTGACTTCCAGTCAAACAACATATTGATTTCAAATCCTTCCATGACTTTTGCCCCTCCAACTCGGGAAGGGGCCATACTGGACCTGGTATTGGGGAATGATCCCAGCCAGGTGGTTGAAGTTTCAGTCGGTGATTACTTTGGGAATAGCGATCACAATTTCGTAAGTTTTAGAATACTCATGGACAAAGACGAGAGTGGTCCTAAAGGAAGAGTGTGAAATTGGGGAAAGGCAGAGTATAACAAAATTCAGCACCAGCTAGGGGATGTGGATTGGGAGCAGCTGTTTAAGGGTAAATCCACATTTGAAATGTAGGAGTCTTTTAAGGAAAGGTTGATTAGAGTGCAGGACACACATGTTCCTGTGAAAATGAGGGATAGAAATGGCAAGATTAGGGAACCATGGATGACGGGTGGAATTGTGAGACTAGCTAAGATGAAAAAGGAAGCATACATAAGATCGAGGCAACTCAAAACTGATGAAGCTTTGGAGGAATATCGGGAAAGTAGGACGAATCTCAAACGTATAATAAAGAGGGCTAAAAGGGGTCATGAAATATCTTTGGCTAACAGGGTTAAGGCAAATCCCAAAGCCTTTTATTTGTATATGAGGAGCAAGAGGGTAACTGGAGAAAGGATTGGCCCACTCAAAGATAAAATTGGGAATTTATGCATGGAGTCAGAGGAAATGGGTGAGATTCTTAATGAGTACTTTGCATCGGTATTCACCAAGGAGAGGGACATGATGGATGTTGAGGCTAGGGATAGATGTTTAAATACTCTAGGTCAAGTCGTCATACGGAAGGGGGAGGTTTTGGGTATTCTAAAAGGCATTAAGGTGGACAAGTCCCCAGGACTGGATGGGATCTATCCCAGGTTACTGAGGGAAGCGAGGGTCGAAATATCTGGGGCCTTAACAGATATCTTTGCAGCATCCCTGAGCACGGGTGAGGTCCCGGAGGACTGGAGAATTGTAATGTTGTCCCTTTGTTTAAGAAGGGTAGCAGGGATAATCCAGGGAATTATAGACCTGTGAGTTTGACGTCAGTGGTAGGCAAACTGTTGAAGATACTGAGGAATAGGATCTATTCACATCTGGAAGAAAATAGACTTATCAGTGATAGGCAGCGTGGTTTTGTGCAGGGAAGGTCATGTCTTACAAACCTAATAGATTTCTTTTGAGGAAGTGACAAAGTTAATTGATGAGGGAAGGGCTGTAGATGTCATATACATGGACTTCAGTAAGGCGTTTGATAAAGTTTCCCATGGCAGGTTGATGGAAAAAGTGAAGTCGTATGGGGTTCAGGGTGTACTAGCTAGATGGATAAAGAACTGGCTGGGCAACAGGAGACAGAGAGTAGTGGTGGAAGGGAGTGTCTCAAAATGGAGACGGGTGACTAGTGGTGTTCCACAGGGATCCGTGCTCGGACCACTGTTGTTTGTGATATACATAAATGATCTGGAGGAAGGTATAGGTGGCCTGATTAGCAAGTTTGCAGATGATGCTAAGATTGGTGGAGTTGCAGATAGCGAGGAGGACTGTCAGAGAATACAGCAAAATATAGATAGATTGGAGAGTTGGGCAGAGAAATGGCAGATGGAGTTCAATCCAGGCAAATGCGAGGTGATGCATTTTGGAAGATCTAATTCAAGAGCGGACTATACGGTCAATGGAAGAGTCCTGGGGAAAATTGATGCACAGAGAGATCTGGGAGTTCAGGTCCATTGTACCCTGAAGGTGACAACGCAGGTTGATAGAGTGGTCAAGAAGGCACACGGCATGCTTGCCTTCATCAGACGGGCTATTGAGTACAAGAGTCGGCAGGTCATGTTACAGTTGTATAGGACTTTGGTTCGGCCACATTTGGAATACTGCGTGCAGTTCTGGTCGCCACATTACCAGAAGGATGTGGATGCTTTAGAGAGGGTGCAGAGGAGGTTCACCACGATGTTGCCTGGTGTGGAGGGTGCTAGCTATGAAGAAAGGTTGAGTAGATTAGGATTGTTTTCGTTGGAAAGACGGAGGTTGAGGGGGGTCCTGATTGAGGTCTACAAAATTATGAGAGGTATGGACAGGGTGGATAGCAACAAGCTTTTTCCAAGATTGGGGGTGTCAATTACAAGGGGTCACAATTTCAAGGTGAGAGGGGGAAAGTTTAAGGGAGATGTGCGTGGAAATTTTTTTACGCAGAGGGTGGTGGATGCCTGGAACGCTTTGCCAGCGGAGGTGGTAGAGGCGGGTACGATAGCATCATTTAAGATGCATCTAGATGGATATATGAACGGGCGGGGAACAGAGGGAAGTAGACTGTGGAAAATAGGAGACGGGTTTAGATAAAGGATCTGGATCGGTGCAGGCTGGGAGGGCCGAAGGGCCTGTTCCTGTGCTGTAATTTTCTTTGTTTGTTCTATCTCCCTTGATCTCCAATCCCAACACCCTCCCAGGATACCTGCGCTCCTTTCATTCTGACCTGTTGTACCTTCCTAATCATAATTGTGGCGACCGTACCTTCAGTTGCCTCGGCACCAAACTCTGCAATTTCCTCCCTCGCCACCTCTTGATCCTCTTTTCTCCTCTTAAGACACTTCTTCGGACCTTCCTCTTTCACCAAGCTTTTGATCATCTGACCTAATATCTTCTTGTGGCTCGGTGTCACATTTTGTTTTATAATCCTCCTGTGAAGCCACCTAGGATGTATCATTAGGTTATGGGTGCTATATAAATCAAAATTGTTGTTTATGAATTTTATGCTCATGTGTTATAAGCATTGGGCAGGCACACAGGTCTATGCTACATTTTGTATAACTTTGATCTCTGCTCTTGAACACCTTATCACTAGCACAGCAGACATAAAGTAAAGCCGTTCACACTTTAAATAAAATTTGTGATGATTTGCAGCCTCTAATGTTTGGATTTGGGCATTTTCTTTCTTCCGACATTTCATAAAGTTTAATTAAGTAACGAGGACGGTCAGAGTCGCTGTGTGAGCTAATTTATCTATAGATGCTAATTAGTGTAGTTATTTCCGTAAATGGTAAAGAAAAATAAATATGTCGCCGTGGGGAACATCCTTAACTGTACTTTACATTATTGTTTGTGCCCTCTGGTTTTGTTAGCCTTTTTTGATGTACAATGGTATGAATTGTAAATTTTTAAAAAACTCTTGCACCTTCATTCCTCAGCTTCATATTTTAAACCTTTTGTGCTACTTTTTGTTAAATAAGTAATGAAGTTCAAGAACGTGAAAAATGTTCATCCAGTGATGTGGGGATCCATGGGGAGTTCAAAGTGATTTTTCTGATTCAGCACCTTTAATGACATAAAAATTCAACACTGCAGTTTAAATGAGTCGTGTTATTCATTGTGCCCATTTTGGCTGTGGCTCGAACCTCATTACATTTCAGTGCTCAATAGCTGTAAGTGAATAACCTAAAATTCTGAGGAAATAACCATAATTAGTGTGGAGTCATTGTCAAGATAAATATTGCCCAATGACCCTTATAACTTCAGGAAACACAGCTGTTCTTTCACTGCTTATTTCATTACAGTTAACCAAATAGGTTATTCATAGCCATTAGGGAATTTCTGATGAGCATCCTATGATTTGACAGAGATGCATTGGTATTTAATAAAATATTAAATCAGGGACTTCCGGTGGCTGCATATAGGAGAAAGTCGCACATAAGGTAGCTCCCATCAGAGTCCTTGTTTTTTTGGTTATTTTAGCCTGATTTCCGGGGGAAATTGGTTGATAAACACGATCCATCTAATTGTATTTTATGAGAAGATGTCAAAAGCCATGAAAAAGAATGTTGGAAAGAAGGGCACAAGTGGTAGCCCTTCAGCAGAGATGGAGACGGTGCAAAGCTTGTTGGGAGCAAAGATGGCGGAGCCGGCCTCGTCAGTGGGGCCGCGTTTATCACAGTTGAAATGCTGACAGAGGTAATGGCACTCGGGTACGAGAGGCAGTTTGGCAAGCACTTGGAGAGGCAAGGAAGGGAGATGATGGAGACCCTCGAAACGTCTTTTGAGGACACGTTGGGCCTGAGAAGAGAGAGCTTGGCAAGGACCATGGAGGCAGTGAAAGACGACAGGGAGGTGTTGAAGGGGGTAGAGGTGACCATGTTGCGACAGAGCGACCAAATAGCCTCGCTGGAAGCTGAGTTGCTGGTGTAGGAGAGGAATAAGGGCCCGAGGGCAAAGGCTGAGGACCTGGAGAACAGGTCGAGGAAGCAGAACCTCCGGATTGTGGGATTGCAGGGGTGGGTGGAGGGTCTGAAGCCGATCGAGTACTTTGGCCAGATGTTTGCGAAATTCATGAGGGTGGGCTGAACCGATGTCCCCTCCTGAGCTGGATAGGGTCCACTGAACACTCCGGCTGAAGCTACTGGCGAAGGAGTCATCACGGCAGTGATAGTATGTTTTCGCAGTTACCAGATGAGTAACTGAGATGGGCCAAAGAAAACTGGGATGTGAGGTGGGAAGGCAGCAGCATTTGAATGATCAGGATGTTGGGGCAGAGCTTGCAAGGAGGATTGCCGCCTTCAGTAGGGCCAAGTCAGCATTATACAAAAGCGGAGTTCATTTTGATTGCTGACGTGATCAGGGGTTTTTCTTTGTCTCACCGTGTAGGTGGGGCGGGCGGCCATGTTGGGTGGGCCCCCGCTCTGGGAACTTGGAAGAAGGAGGGGGATAATCCCTCGCGATGGAAATGGTTGACTTGAGAGAGGGGAAGCGAGAGACCCCCCGATCAGACTCGTCACGTGGAACGTTAGGGGTTTGGGAGGCGGTGAAATGATCGAGAGTTTTCTCTCTTCTGAAGAACTTAAGGGCCGATGTGGTACTTCTGCAGGTGCCCCACCTGTGGGTGAGGGATCAGACTAAGCTTCGGAAGTGCTGGGTGAGCCAGGTGTTTCACTTGGGCTTTGATTGTAGGAGTGGAGCTCATAATTAACAGAAGAGTTTGTTTTCTTGTGGGAAGGCTCATGGCGGATCATTGAGGTATGTTATAGTCACTGGGACGCTGGAATATAAGTTAGTGGTGTTGGTGAATGCATTCGCCCCAAACTAAGACAATGTAACAGTCATGAGAAGGCTGTTGGTGGCAATACCAGACCTGGTTGATTCTGGGAGGCAGACATGAATTGTGTCTTGAATCTGAAATTGGACAGTCTAAGCTGAAGTCTTTGGCCCCTTCGGGGGTGGCAAAGGTGCTGTTGACATTTACGGAGAAGATATGGGGGTGGAAGGGGCAGATCCGTGAAGGTTTATGCACCTGGGGGTGAGCAATTTTCTTTTTTCTCCCCAGAACATAAAGTATGTTCTGGTCTTGCTCCAGGTCTGTGTGTTTCTGTGTCTCCTTTAGCACCATGTCGACGGTTCTAAAGATTGAGCTGGAACCCTGTCCCTGAGTGGCCATATTTGGGGTGTCAGACTGGCTGGAGCTGCAGATGGGTGCGGGGGCCAATGTGCAGGCCTTTGCCTCGTTGATTGCTCGGAGGTGAGTACTGCTGGGGTGGCAGTCTGCTTCACTGGCCAGGGCCTCAAGTGTTTCTGGGAGACCTGATGGCATTCCCATACCTCGAGAAAGTCAAGTACACTGTGAGGGGGAGCATTTGAGGGGTTTTAACGAGATGGCAGCCGTTTATTATTTACTTTAAGGAGTTGATCACCATTAGTTGTTAGCGGGGTAGGGGGAGAAGGAGAGGGACTAGGTTGTGGGAGGGGGTAGGCTATGTTTTAGAGGTTTTATGTTTGTACCGGTGTTTTATCAGCCCTTAACTTTGTTGCCCAGTAACATTTGTGGGGTACCCTAATGATGCGCTGGGGAGTCCCTCTAGGAAGTCCCACGTAAGGGTTTACCAGGCAGTTACCCAGAAGTGTGAACTTCCTCTGGACAATTGGGCGGGAGCACACTTCACTCCTCTTGTTTCACCCAGCCTGAATGAGCAAGTTTGGATAAAACGGGGCTTGAACATAGAATTTACAGTGCAGAAGGAAGCCATTCGGCCCATTGAGTCTGCACCGGCCCTTGGAAAGAGCACCCCACTTAAGCCCTACACCTCCACCCCATCCCCGTAACCCCACCTTACATTTTTGGACACAAAGGGCAATTTGGCATGGCCAATCCTCCTAACCTGCACATCTTTGGACTGTGGGAGGAAACCGGAGTACCTGCAGGAAACCCACGCAGACAGGGTGAACGTGCAGTGACCCAAGCCGAGAATCGCACCTGGGACCGTGGCGCTGTGAAGCAACCGTGCTAACCACTGTGCTACCGTGCTGCCCCTTCGGGGGGGGGGGGGGGGGGGATTAGCTTCATCCAGATGGAGATTGCCACTCTGAGGACCTTATCGGCCCATTATAATTTTCTCTCTCACTCAACATTTGAGAACAGGCTTTTCACTTGGGTAGAAGGCTGTTAAATAGCCTGGATTTCCCATAACAGGGAAAATCTCGATACCTGTTTACGGTTATAACTAAATAATAGCTTTATCGAGCGAGAATTGTTCTGTATCTAGACCTAGTAATGCAACTTAACTATCTTTTTATTTTACAGTCATGTCAGGCTGACTTGGTGAAAGACAATGGCCACAAGTACTTCCTTTCTGTTCTGGCAGACCCGTACATGCCGGTGAGTTCTTTTCTGTGCATTTGAAAGCAACCCTTCCCTTTTATTTTCTGAATTGAGCTTTCCAGACATAATTGGAACTTTGAAGTTCTCTGCTCAAGTTTGCAGGTGTTGTGTTATGTTGCACAATGCATATCGGACTAAACGAGTGGCCGGAGGCCATGTCCAAACACCCAAATCCATGGGCAAAGAAATTGTGATTCGCTCAAATTTGAAAAAAATGTAAATTAGCAGAAAGAAATTGTGATTTTTCTCAAAAAACAATTTATGTAAATTGGCAGTCAGATATGCATTTGAATAATTATGAATAACTCTGACGTGGTTGTTAACAACAAAGAGTTTGCATTTATATAGAACCTATGTTTCATCGTCTTCGCATGGTCTTTGAAGTGCAGTCAGTTACAGAAAAGCAAGTGGTAGCCAAATGTGCAAAACAAGGTCCAATAAATAATTAGTTAAGAGAAATAATCAGGGAATCCACTTTGATGGAATTGATTGAGGGATAAATGTTAAAAAGGGCACTGGGAGAAACACCTGCTGTTTTTCCAGCTTTGCCTTGGGAGCCTCTACATTTGCTTCCAATAGCTGGTCCCTCTGACAGTGCAGCACTCACTCATCACTGCCTTGGGATGCGTGTCTGGAATATGTGCTCAAGTTTATGGAATGGGATTTGGACAAAACTATGATAAAGTGTGAGGTGATTCACTTTGGATCTGAGAATAACAAATTTGAATGTACCTAAATGATAGATTAGGAGCTGGAGAGAAGCAAAGGGATTTGGGTGTTCAGATACATGATTCACAAATACACCAAAACAATGAGTACGTTTGCTTGAAAGGTTAAATTCTGAGGACACTCGGTTGTGTTCTCTTGAATAGAAGGTTGAAGGGCAATCCTATCGAGGTGTGTACAAATGCTAAAGCGATTCAATAGGGTAAGATACAAAGTGCCCAAGGGGGCCCCATCTCCAGATTGGAGCTAGGCCACTTAGGAGCAAAATCAGAAAGTTTTCTTCACACACAAGGTGGTGGAAATCTAGAAATCCCTTAAAGACACTGGATGTTGAGACTGAGAGTTCTAGATTTTTGTTCGGTAAAAATATCGAGGAACGTAGAGGGCAAAGGCAGATAAATGGAGTTCAGGTACATATCAGTCATGATTTGATGGAGTGGCGAAACATGTTTGTAGAGCTGGATGACCTCTCTTGGCCCTAGCTTATATTTCGACGTAACCCGAAGTGTCACCGAGATAGAACATAGAACAGTACAGCACAGAACAGGCCCTTCGGCCCTCGATGTTGTGCCGTGCAATGATCACCCTACTCAAACCCACATATCCACCCTATACCCGTAACCCCCCCCCCCCCCCCCGAACCTTCCTTTTTAGGACACTACGGGCAATTGTAGCATGGCCAATCCACCTAACCCGCACATCTTTGGACTGTGGGAGGAAACCGGAGCACCCGGAGGAAACCCACGCACACACGGGGAGGACGTGCAGACTCCGCACAGACAGTGTGCTATAATGAAGCCGAGATTGATGCTGAAGTATTATTAATAGTTAAACAGCAAAATCTATAGCAATTTAGGAAGCAGAGTTGGTTGAAGCTACTGAGGTGCTACAGTGCTGAATCTTGCAGAATGGTGTAAATTGCAGTATGACCGGTGTGCACAAGCAGTCTCCATTATAAACATGGGCACAGGGTTTTAAAATGGGCGACAGAAGTATGGTTAAAAACGTGAAATATGATTTTGTAGACCGGCGTTTCCCCTGGTTGGGGAGTCTAGAACTGGGAGTCTCAACCTTAGAATATGTAATCAGCCATTTAGGAATGAGGGCAAGAGGCATTTCTTCACTCGAAGGGCTGTGGATCTTTGGTATATTCTACCCCAGAAAGCTGTGGATGTTCAGCTGTGATATTCAAGACTGAGATCAATAGGACGCTAAAAGCGAATTAAAGAATGTGGGGTAATTTGGGAAGATGGAACTGAGGTAGGAGATTGGCCATGATCACAATGAATAGCAAAGCAGGTTTGAAGCTCCAAATAACTTGCACCTCTTGTTCCTTCTGTCCTTGCACGAGTTTTGAATTTGCTGTACTGAATTTCACCATTGCTGATTTACATAGCTGTGCTAATTTGAGGTTTTTGTTTTGTCCAGGCTGAACACAGAACAATGGCAGCTTTTATTTTAGCTGTCATTGTCAATAGCTATAATACAGGACAGGTAAGTAGCATTTATCTGACAACATGCAGCATTTTATGTATTCATTCATTACATAAATGTATATTAAATGTATATCATAGGAGTGGCTGTTATCCAACGGCAAAATTAGTGAAGTGTTTTTATTTTCAATTGGTGATAGCGTTTGCCACATTTTAGACAATCATCAATCAATTTTTGGAGTAAGATTTCTTCCCCTTTTAAGCTTCCCCTCTGTGTTAGGGCACCCTGGTCATTCCAGCCCCCTTGACATGGAGACGCAACACAATTGAAATGAACTATTAATTTTTAGGAGATACCCGAAGTCTTTGGTATTTGGCTGCCCGATAATCACAGTCACCAGGTTTGTAAATTTAAACATAATTTTTATTCATAGCAATAACTATAATTGAATGGGCAGCAAATACAACTGGTTAACTATTTTCTAACTTCCTGCGGTAGTGAACTCCACGGATTCATCACTCTCTGTGTGAAGAAATTTCTCCTCACCTCAGTCCTAACAGGTTTACCCCTTATCCTCAAACTATGAGCCCGAGATCTGGACTCTCGCTACCATTGGGAAAAAAAATTCTGAATTTACCCTGTCTAATCCTGTTAACATTTTCTCAGTTTCTATGAGATCCCCTCCCACTGTGATGTGGCACTGTGCGTAAGCAACGATGGAAGTTCGGCAGTGTTTCCTGTGGCACAGCGGTTAGCACTGCTGCCTCACCGGCAGTGTCAAGTCTCACAGATGTAAGCTGACAACACAAAACCCGAGGGTCGATTGTAGATTTGTTACGTCTCAGCAGTCCATCAATACATTTGTTTGTTGTGTTGGTCTTTGGCCATAACTTTTCGATTTTCAGGCGGAAACCTCCCATGTGGACAAGCAAAAGCTAATGTGAGTATTAGAAATCCGTCGGCAGTGTTCTTGGGTGTAACCATCTCAGTATTTTCCATTCTTTTGTTGTAGGAAGCCTGTTTACAGGGAAACCTGATCGCAATCTGCTTGGAGCAGCTGAACGATCCCCATCCTTTACTGCGGCAGTGGGTGGCAATTTGCTTGGGGCGCATCTGGCAGAACTTTGATGCTGCTCGCTGGTGTGGCGTAAGAGACATTGCGCATGAGAAATTGTACAGTCTTCTCTCTGATCCTATACCTGAGGTAAACTGCCCTAGATCTGTTGCTTCTTGTAATATATGGATTCATAACAAAAAGGGAAATCGGAGCAAGTGAGACACTTTGCTGCTCCCCAATCCTTATAACTTGTACCTTTTATGTTTTAATTTTGTTGCCAGATCTTATTATAGTTCATTTCATTGTATCCGAATTTGGGATAGGTATGACTAATCATTTCAACCCAAATTGCATGTCAGGCGGTGTGCATATTGTTCCATTTTCTTCCACACCAAAATTTGAAGACACTATTGCTTGGCTGGGACCTGTTGCCAATAAATACATCTCAATGGTTATTTGTTACTTATTTGCTCAGAAAGATAACCTTTGTTGAATATTTTGTTAATTCCTTTTTTGTGCGACGGTATTCATGGTAAGCCTGGCATGAATCAATGCACGTTCATTCTTGTAACCTTTGTACCTATAACTGCAATTTTTCAATGTGCAGTCTACTGACGGTTGTGAAATGAAGCCTCTGTGTAGCCAATAATACATACTGTTTAACTGTTATCAATCTGCTACACGCCGCAATCGAACGAGCTGCAAGCTTTTTTGCCTGCACTAGATTAGATCCAAAGTAGGAAGTCAGTACCTGTGAAATATTGCGTCCTTCAGTGCATTGTGTATTCTGTAGCAACGGAAGCATCTGTTGCTGATTCACAACATAACATAATCCCATAGGAAATCGCTCAAGGATGTACTGAATAAAGATTTACTATATTTTTGACAGTACAACAACTGGGCTTTTCATTAACACTCTAAAAGTATTCTGCAATTCTTGCCCCAAAGCTCTATAAATCAGTGATGTCACGGTGAATCGGTGACATCAGCCACCGTAATAAAATTGGGTGAGTGAATATGGCACCAACTGTTTGATATGTCACCTATTTTCTAGGACATAATGCAATTTGAAGCATTTCTTTCCCCTGTCTGATCTCGGCTACTAATTCATGATGGGCTATAGTTTCCACAGGTGGCAGCTATCCCTTGCCCGAGCTGCTGTTCTGTCTATTTGTGAGCGTTTTGAATATTTTCAAGATAATTTGCCTCTTGGTGAGAGCAGGGCCATGGCAATCCCATGCACACTAGTTTCCTGTCCAGAAAGAATAATTGAAAGACCAAGAATAAGGATGCGGCTGACAATTTTTTGGTCTTTGGAGATGCTGAGACGAATTGTAGGTTCCGTTGGTGGTAGGAAGGAACAACCTTGTATTTACCTGTTATCTTTAATGACCTTCAGGACTTCACAGGCAACAAGGTACTTTTAAAGTGCATTTACTGCTATAGAGCAACGCGGCAGTCCATTGAGCATGGCAAGATCCCATAAGCAGTAACCAAGACAAGTGACTAGTTGATGTGCATTGACGTTGATTGGGGGATCAATGTTGGTCCGGATGCCGGCAGAACTTCCAGGCTCCTTGTTGCTATAAAATCTTGCACAGAGCTATGGCACACATGACAATCTAACATGCTGTCCATACTGCACTGAAAATGTCATAAATTATGTACCCTAATCTCGAGGGAGGCTTGAACGCGCAGCATCTGACTCGTGGATGACGGTGGTGCTAATGAGCCAATGCTCACACCTTTAGTCTATAAATATGTGAATATTTTTTCACGTAATCACGCAAGATGAAATTCATTTATTTTGAAATTTTTAAAAAGCTGTATGTACGCGAGTTTGACAAAGAAGAGTATCGGAATTCATCCTGGTGTTCTGGCCAGTTTTTACCGCTCATCACATCAAAAGAAAATGTATGATTATTGTCACGTTGCTGTTTATAGGACCTTGCTCTGTGCCTATTCATTAACTGATGTGTACCTCATTTGCAGTAAAGCGCTTTGAGACGTCCTGAGATCATGAAAGACACTATATACATACAAGGTGTTTTCTTAATTTACATCTCCGGACTTCAAACCTCAATATGCAAAGCACCACCTACATTTCAGCCAGCTCACTCATTGACAGACTAGGCAAAATTTAGGACCCTGGCAAAATGAGAGATTTCAATTGTAAGTACATGATTATCGAAGAAAGGGTTCTGCGCCCATTTGGTATGCAAGCGTAAAGTAATCCCACTGGAGGATTTTATACTGTAGAAAGACCGTTTTAAAGTTTGTTTAAGTGAGTGAGCAACAAACATACTAAAATGCATTTAAGTAAGCTACATCAGAAACATTCTAATTAAGGTTAACCCGTATCATAGAAACAACTCTATCTGGGCCAATGGTTGAATTTCAGTATATCTAATTTGCAATTTTATCATTGTTTAAATCTGAATGGTTCCAACCATTTTAGTAGCCCACCCTTTTTCTCTGACTTCTTGACCTCATTTGTTTAAACTTGGAAGCTTTTTTATTGTTGGAATTGTAAAGTTGTTTATAAACTCTGCACTTGAGATGTATTGCTAAACCTAATTGCCTCTCTCCTTGCTAACGATTGCTTTTTAAAACTGAGGTCATTAAGAGTCAAACTTGTAGTGAGAGACATGTATACCTGTCTGGGTAGTCAATTGGATTTTTATGACAAATGTAATCTTAGTCTTTTTCCTAGCGCTGCATAATTGAATTCAGTTTCACAGTTTGCTGTGGTGGGCTTTGATGGCACCTGAGTTGCCAGTTCAGTTCTATAAACACTACATTAAACTAAGTGCTTGCCTTTGAAGCCTTTTGCAATTGAGGCAGCCTGTGACCATATGCAGCAAGACCTGGATAATATTCAGGCTTGGGCAGGTAACATTTGTGCCACCCAAATGCTAGGCAATGACCATCTCCAGCAAAAGAGAATCTAACCATCTGCCCATGGCACTTGCCATCGCTGAAACCTCCACTATCAACATCCTGGGAGTTACCATTGACTAGGAACTGAACTGGACCAGCCGTAACAATATTGTGGCAACAAGGCCAGGTCAAAGGCTCTGCGGAGAGTAAATCGCCCCCTGACTCCTCAAAGCCTATCGATCTTCTACAAGGCAGACGGGGTGTAATGGAACACTACTGGGGTGTAATGGAATACTACCGGGGTATAATGGAATTCTCACCCTTGTCCTGACGAGTGCAGGCCCAACAATACTTGAGAAGCTCGACACCAAGATAAAGCCGCCTGCCCAGTTAGCACCATATTCACTACATTAAACGTTCAGTCCCATCAACGGACATTGGCAGCAGTGTGTTCCAGCTCAAAGGTGCACTGCAGTAATTCACCAAGGTTCCTTCGACAGCACTTTCCAAACTCGCAACCTGCACCACCTAGAAGGATAAGGTCAGCAGATGCATGGGAACACCAGCACTTGCAAGTTCCCCTCCAAGCTCCTCACACTCCTGACTTGGAAATATGTTGCCATTCCTCCACTGTCACAGAGTCAAAATCCTGAAACTCCCTCCCTGACAGTACTGTGGGCGTTCCTATAAAACACACACTGCAGCGGGTGAAGAAGGCAGCTCACCACTACCGTCTCGGGCGCAATTGGGAACGGGCAATCGTTGCTGGCTTAGTCCGTGACACCCACGTCTCGTGAAGAATTTTAAAAATTATCCCGTGAATAATTATATATTTTAATAAATTATCTTCTGTTATTAAAGTTTAAATAAGATAAAGTTTTATAAGAACATAGATTTGAAAGCTGATTAGCTTTTGTTTTATTGATACCTCTGTGTATTTACTGTCTTAATTCTTCCCTACCCTTGATATTTAAATTCTGGGATATGTTTTGTGTACAGCAATGTTAAATAGTTATTGCTCGGGTCTCCAGCAAAACAAAAACTACCTTTTAATGGCAAATGCAAAATCTAGTATGAAAAGCTGATTCTGAAATTCCAAGTTATTTCCTTCAAGAATTTTAATGAACTATTTTTTACTGCAGGTGCGTTGCTCTGCTGTCTTTGCCTTGGGCACATTCGTTGGTAACTCAGCGGAGAGAACTGACCATTCCACCACTATTGATCACAATGTAGCAATGATGCTGGCCCAGCTAATAAATGATGGAAGCCCTGTTGTTAGGAAGGTGGGTGTCTGTTGCCTTTTGGTTTTGCCAGGATAAAAAAATGTTCCACTAAAAATCATTCCCGCTGCCTTTTTAACTTTGAGATGAGAGTATGGCTTCAGAATCTAGGGGCCTTTTGATATTGGTAGTTGCAGGTGGCCACACCCTATGAAGGCATGCTCTTCGGTGTTGCTTACTCTTTCAGCAATGTTGAGAACAGAAGTGCGGACAAAAGGCTGTTGGAGCTCAGCAGTACATCAGTAGTAAGGAGGGAGATGCACTCTAAAGTTACAGCTATCTGCTTGATCTGCACATTCCTGGAACCCAACCAGAAATGTGAAAGTGCCTTTTGCATTGGAAATGTTGATCGGCATTGATGCATTGCGATATGTTTTCTTATATTGTATTTAGCTAAGCGCATTAATTTGGCACACATGGCATTTCTCTCCTTTGCTTCTGTTGTTTTTGCTTAGTATTAAATAGTTCAAAGCGGATTCATTGAAAGTCTGCATTTTTGCTATGGATGAGATGTTTGATTTGCAGCCACTGCACGTCACTGGTAATAAGCCTGTATATCATCAAGACAAGCTGTGGTATGGAAGAACGGTGACCAAAGTGAATGAAGTTATAGTCTTATGGAACCAACGGAGTCCATTAAGACCATGCTGGATCTCTGTGGAACAATCCTGGAAGTTCTACTCCACTGAACCTTTCCCACATCTCATCTGCAGATTGAAACCATGTTAAATTGTAATCTGAAATATATGTTTACAGTCCTTATCAATAGCCTGGAGTCTTTGTGTTAACAGGACATAGGTATTGCTTAACTGATCACTTTATCTGACAGAGCAACCTTTAAAGAAGGTGTTTGTTTTGTGAAAGAATTGTGCTTTTTAAAAACTGACTTTTGGATTGTCTTGCTGTGAAATGGGCTAGTAAGCAATGTTTTGCAAGCTCACACTTACACAATTTGTGCATAGATTATATTCTGTTGAGGAATATATTGCTTATTCTTTGAAAGTGCTTCACCTCATGTTCTGCTAGAAGAATTCAAATGGTTTTTGTTCAACATACTAATACTCTTTTGAATAAGCTTTTTTCACAGTTTAAAAGCTGAACTAATGATTAGCAGTGCCTGGCATTGCTGATATCTGATGTTGGAAGTGTCTGAGGCAGAATGAAATCCTGGATGCTGTGCAGTAATGGATTTACAATAAAGGGAACTGCAGCACATGCGAAACACACTGGCCCTAAAAATAATAACAAATTAATGATGTGTTAGTACATGGATGCTGTAAGAGTCCTTCCTGTCTTTTTCCTTTGCTCCCATTTATTTTCTTTTATTGTTTTGGTCCATGGATCATTGATTGGGATGTGCCTTTAAGTAGAGTGAGGAAAGCAAAAGACTCAAAGTTTAAAACTGGCAACTTGCCAGGACACAGTATTCTCTGGGAGAAGCCAGACTCTTCGGCACCAAGTAGATGGGAGGAATCGGTTTTGGAGCGAATCAGTTTGATTGTTTAATTGGCAACCAATGGGTTGGCCAGGGACTGTTCTGCCTGACAACCGTCATTGATTGGTTCCTGCTGGGTGATGTTTCTGAGAGACCGTTGCAGAAGTGATCAGACCACAGAAGCGAAGGGATTTTTCTCTCTGCTGCCTGTTATCTATAGGTGGAAGCTGAAGATGGGTTGGCCAGGGACAGTGTTCTTCCTGACAACAATCGGTGATTGGTTCCTGCTGGGTGATGTTTATGAGAGGACCTTTCAGAAGTGATGAGACCTCAGAAGTGAAGGGAGCAGTTTTTTTCTCTCTGCTGCTGGCCATCTGTAGGTGGCAGCTGAAGATCTTTAAGTTAGCAAACCAGCAGCTAGTTCCTCTTCAGGGGCTGAAGTAAAAGAACTGACCTATTGTTTTGAAAGCTGTGAGTGTCTTGCATATCCTTTGCTGTCAACCTGAAATGATGCTGAGTCTGCAGGGAAGATGGACAACCTGACCCGAGGAGATCACACCAAGCATAGAAGAAAGGAAGCACCAAACCGGAAGCTGGAACTTCAGAAAGACTTCGACTGGAAATCACCCCTGTGGATTAAAGATCCCTATCCTTCCATTGGCGACATGGTAGCACAGTGGTTGGCACTGTTTCTTCACGGCACCAGGGTCCTGGGTTCGATTCCCAGCTTGGGTTACTGTCTGTGCGCAGACTGCACATTCTCGGCGCGGCGAGGTTTCCTCCGGGTGCTCCAATTTTCTCCTACGAGTCCCAAAAGATGTGCTTGTTAGGTGAATTGGACATTCTGAATTCTCCCGCCGTGTACCCAAACAGGCGCCGGAATGTGGCGACTTGGGGCTTTTCACAGTAACGTCATTGCAGTGTTAATGTAAGCCTACTTGTGACACTAATAAAGATTATTATTATTCTGTGTGCGCGTGTGCACGCGTGTTTGTCAAGTGGGGTTGGAATTAACTGTGCACTAGTCCAGTGTGTCATAACAATGTACTACATATTACTGGAAATTAATTTTGACAAATGCACAAAATTAGTATCGCAGTGTGTGTCGGATCCACTGAGGTATTGAAAGAAAATAATCGGGCTGCACCAACCTGGAACAGATAATTTGCATCGTAAGTGTTCTTTAAAGACATGATTTATTTTCCTTGCATGACATTCAACCTTGAAGGCCCAGAAAAGGAGGAGTAAAATTGGAATAATAACGTTTCTGTAGGTCGCAAATATTTCCTAACTGTTTTGTAAATTTGAACTGTTTTTCTTTTGTCTTTATTTCTCTCTCAATCTACTCTCTCCCCTTCTTTATTTTGCTTCCGTTGCTCCTCTGTTTCTTTCTCTATCCTTAAATTTTATTGGATGTGGAGGTCGATCACTGGACCCAACGTTCACAAGGTTTCAGGTGGTCCATTGATGTTGCTGTAATGTTATCAATTCATATCTCCTACAAACTGTGCTGCAAAAGTAATATGATAGGCAGAATGAAGTAAAGATCCAATTTGCTACCAGATACACCCTTCCCAACAATTTATGGCCATTGGATTACATTTCAAAGCGTGAGAGCACAGGCCTCACTGTAGTAGCTACCCTTTGCAGTGACAGCAGGAAAAGAAGGAATGGGGTTAGTGAAAGATTTTAAACAGTTGAGTGGTTTGAGCTTTTTAAGATTATGGAATCTATAGTCAGTGTATACAGATTGTCACATCGCCCTTAGACTTTGCATTTGAATCTATTGAGCGGCTAGAAAACTGATGGTAGAATGATTGAAGATTTTTTTTAATAAAAGCAAATTAGCAAGATGGTAAAGAAGGGACGTACAGATCATTAGGTGAGTGAGGTGATGTTGTAACTCTGGTTTATATAGCAGTCTAGTACCAATATAAGTACATTGTCAAATGATAAAAATAGTGAAATGTAAAATTACAGTATTTCATTGCTACTCCGCATATACATTTTATAGTAAAGGAGAGCAAATATTTTAGAACAGAATTTTCATTAAATCACTGGCCTCCACTTGACTTTGAGAAGCATAAGAGTTTAGTGATGAATATGTGGCTGAAGCATTATAAGCTTAAAGGTTGAATTTCTTATAAATTGGGACTGCAACCATATAAATGGTGCATTTGCAGATTTTAAGATGAATATGTCTGACTTGTAGAGTCAGTTTGAGATCTTCTTCTATGTTCTGGTGGGTAAGGAGATAGTGGTGAAGAGATAATTTTGTCGTTATTGAAATAAAGTAAACGAGCCAGTTGATTTTGAGTAATACAAATCAGAAGAAGCTAGAGTTGATTCTAAACCTGATTTGAGTTAACTGACCTCAGTCAAGGTATTGGTCGATGTTTTACTATTTTCCCTATGCTATTGAAGAGGGGAAATTCTTCCCGACCTCCCCCATCCTGATGGATACCTAGAAACCCCAAACTAGGAAAGTACATGTGTGGATGTGTTATTGTCAAATTGGCCTAAACCGTGATACCCTCCCCTATTGGCACTTAACCGTAATTACTTACCTCTTGGGAATGGCTAGCAGAATGACGTACCAGAGGGCTAATGGCATATGTGGTATTGTTTTCCAATGCAAATTAGTGTCTTCAGAGGAGATAAGGGAAGAAATTGTGCAAATCGTTAGGAAACATATTGTACAACACTGACTAAATGACATTTCAAAGGAATGAATGCCAATATATTGATTTGAAGTATAATCAGAACCTTTCCACCCACGGAAAAACCACAGGGGACCCACTAATTTTAAGATAAAAGCAGGTTGCCACGATGCTGATGCAATGTTCTCCACCACTTGTCCTTTCATTTATTTCTGACTGAAATATAATGTGAATTAGTATCCGCTGGTCTCCTTTATTGTGCTGTTTTCCTCTCCCCTTGTGTTTCTAATTGAAAGTTTTCCTATTAATTTCTACTTGATAAAACAGATTAGGAATAATGTTCATCGACATGCTGGCAAGCAGAGAAACGTTCAATTATGTAACTCAGATCAGTTTTCGAAAGGTTAACAAAAATGTACCAACATTGAATTTGCATCATTCAACTGGACTTTAAATCTGTTCTCTTTCCGATATTTTCCAGTATTTTATTTCCACTTTGCAGAATGTGTGTTTTTTATTTTGGGTTTTTTTTGGAGATTTAATTTTGTAGTGGGCTGCTTAATTCCATTTTCATGCTGTGATGGTTCTTACGGTGGCAGATATTGTCATGTGACTATTAACATCCTTGACGCTTAATGATGTTGACGAAAGGGTGGAAATTATTTTTAATCCTTTGGTTTCCTGGATCTACAGTAGTTATAATTCGTTCCATTTGGATTTATGTCACTCGGTGACTTTTTTTTTGCAGTTGTAACTGTCACTCACTTTCGGTCAGTGACATAAATCCGCGTTGGATTATTGAAATTATTCCAAGGTTAATTTTATTCAACTGACAGATTTATTTTTTAATTGGCAGGAATTGGTTGTGGCGTTCAGTCATCTTGTCATTCAGTATGAAAGTAATTTCTGCACCGTGGCGCTGCAGTTCATGGAAGAAGAGAAGAACTACCCACTTCCCTCTCCTGCTAGTGTGATAGGTATACCTATTCAGTATACACTTCTCTGATTTAGAAATCTAAATAATCTGGAAAATCTTTCACTTTGTAGAGTGGTTCTTTTTGGAACAATTAAACTGCTTCATGGCCTTGTTACTGTCAGCAGCCTCGATTTCATGCTCAAGTCCTCGAGTGGGGCAGACCCATGATCAGCGATTGACATTAAAAGTATCTTCCCTCTCCACGCGCCTGAATGTTTCCTTTTATTGAGCCAATTGTCTTAAATGTTATATTTAGCAAATTCTTGCAGCAGAAATTGTTCAGACAGTTGAGGGACACCATTGAACCTCTTTTAATTCATCCATCCAGGACAGCCCTGCAGATTCCCATCACAATGCCCAAATGTTTCAGCGATGAAAGACATGGGTCTGAGATACCGGTTTAACTTATGGAATCAGAAGGGCAGAGCCTCCAGCTAATAAAAGATTAATTTACAACTCGTTCGAAGAATCCCTTAACACAGTGATAGGCACAGACAATGAATTTGCTACAAAGTCTCACTTCTGAACAATATTCAGTGATTTCCTGTTCTATGTGTTCCTGCAGCCTGCAAACTTTAGATCCAGGATCCCAGGCATGCCTCTCTGGCAGGACGCGCCTTCTCTTTCTGTTTTAGCTTTGGCCACAGGGCCTTCAGTTGTTTCAGTCGCAAATACCCCAGTCCCATCCCTCAACATGTAGATTGCTGTCCCTAAATATCTTCGTCGTCTTTTCTTTCTCTCTCTCTCTCTCTCCCCCCCCCCCCCCCCCCCCCCCCCACCCCACTCCCCTCCCCAGCTTAAAGACTATTCTGAAAGTGACAATAGTTGCAGTCCCTTATCTTTTTCTCGTAATTTCCCAGTCTCCTGATGTCGTTTTGCCTTCAGAGGGCAATTTGGAAGTTGAATTTTCCTCCATATGAGTCACTTATATGATTAGCATCAAAAAACACATCAAGAGCTAGTGTTTTTCTCCCTGACAGACCTGGGGAACATTTTCAATTCTAGATGGCAAACTCTCCAATTTTTTCTTGTAGACCTCTGGCAGAGAAACCTGGAAGACTTGCCGCCGCCTTCACACTTTCCTTTTGAAGTGATCATGCCTAAAATCCACATGACCCTATTTTGAATGGGATGTGGGTGGCGTGACGCCTGTGGGTGGTGTGTCGTCTGCTACACCTTCCAATATGCCAAACAAGTGCGCCGTCAAAATAAACTGCCGCAATGTCCCAGGCAACAAAAGTTCTGGAAATTTCCAGCTTAATTCTTCCATTTAAATATTAACATTTCAAGTCCACAAAAATGGGCTTTTATAGTTGGCTGTCTTTTTGAAACGAATAGCAGGCTTGAGGTGTTAATATGCCTGCAACAAAATTTAATAAAATGGTTTTGTCTTTGACCAAAATAACAATACTGCGATAAGTGTCATTTCTAGGATTAGTGCTGCCACCTGTTATAACAGGGAATAAAAAATTGATTCACTAAATTGAAAAATATGTCAATCTAGGTTTTACAATTCTCTTGTATACTGGAAAAGTATGTACAAGAATTTCCTGA
Organism: Scyliorhinus canicula; assembly: GCF_902713615.1. Classification (NCBI taxonomy): domain Eukaryota; kingdom Metazoa; phylum Chordata; class Chondrichthyes; order Carcharhiniformes; family Scyliorhinidae; genus Scyliorhinus; species Scyliorhinus canicula. The sequence goes on along the minus strand of NC_052163.1, from coordinate 13,768,888 downwards.
TGTGTTCTTAAATACATTTCTGGGGGTCGGGGTGAGGTTGGGGGGGGGGTTCAGTAAATTACATTGAGATTTGCATTTGCCACGAGTATATGTTTCAAGTTAAATAATCTTAATTCCTGAGTTTAGTATCATGTTTCGCAACCCGTATAGATTGAACTAAGTGAACCACGCAGTTTTAAAAATCTTGATCACTCCATTATACCAAAAATAATTTTCAATTTGCTTTCCACATTTTAATTTAACCATTTTATACGAAGGCACTCTGAACTTTGGAGCACCTTCCCCTAACAGCTGTGGTCTTGTTTATTCATGTTTTTGTTTTGAAAAATGCACACGATTAACGCAATTCTCCAGTAATCAACCAGGGATTAATCATTTACACCTACAGTGATTACATCACACTTTTGAGTGTATGTATGTATGCTACTGTGCACAGGATATGGATTCCCCAACAAAATAATTGACAAATGTGTCATCATAATTTGGGAGTTTGGGTGGATAGCATTTTTCTAATTGTTTTCTTAAACAATTTTATTATCTCCATTTGGCTCCCCAAAGCATTGGCCCTTTGGTAATGGTTCTACCTGCATCTATTCAACTTCCTCATGGTGTCAGCAGGTGTTTGCACCGTGAAGAGGTCCATGAGACATAGGAGCAGAATTAGGCCACTCAGCCCATCGAGTCTGCTTCGCCATTCAATCATGGCTGATATTTTTCTCATCCCCATTATCCTGCCACTCCCCATAACCCCTGAAAATGAAATGAAATGAAAATCGCTTATTGTCACGAGTAGGCTTCAATGAAGTTACTGTGAAAAGTCCCTAGTCGCCACATTCCGGCACCTGTCCGGGGAGGCTGGTACGGGAATCGAACCGTGCTGCTGGCCTGCTTGGTCTGCTTTAAAAGCCAGCGATTTAGCCTGGTGAGCTAAACCAGCCCCTTATTACTCAAGAACCTATCTATCTCTGTATTAAAGGCACTGTGATTTGGCCTCCACAGCCTTTTGCGGCAAAGAGTTCCACAGATTCACCACCCTCTGGCTGGAGAAATTCCTCCTCATTTCTGTTTTAAAGGAGCATCCCTTTAATCTGAGAGTGTGTCCTCTGGTTCTAGTTTTTCCTACAAGTGGAAACATCCTCTCCACATCCACTCTATCCAGGCCTCGCAGTATCCTGTAAGTTTCAAAAAGATCCCTTCCAAACTCCAACGAGAACAGACCCAGAATCCTCAACTGTTCCTCATACGACAAGCTCTTCATTCCAGGGATCATTCTTGTGAACCTCCTCTGCCACGGCCAGCACATCCTTCCTTAGATGCGGGGCCCAAAACTGCTCACAATACTCGAAATGGGGTCAGACCAGGGCCTTATACAGCCTCAGAAGTACATCCCGAGGTCCACCACAAGCCTCCCCACATGCATGCACGCCCACTCCCACCGCCACAACAAAGAAGTTGTTTATTACAGAAGGGCGATCTATATTGGACTACTTTTGACCATCCTCTCCCTATGCTAATAAAATCTTATTGCAATTCCAGAGCCTGGAAATTTCACTCCTGTGCGTGATGGGCCAGCAACCCCGAGGCTTCGTTCAGTGAGTTCCTACGGGAATATCCGTGCAGCTACTTCGGTGCGGAACTTGAATAAGTCTCTTCAAAATCTAAATTTAAATGAAGAAAGTGAGTACAATGGGAGCTGTGATAAATAGGTGTTTGTATCAATAATAATTGGCTGGCTCAGACTTACTGAGCCGAAATAATTAGTTTGCTGTGAATTCTAGCAGTGTAGTTTGTTACGCTGACTTTCACTTAAAGAGCTCACCAGATACAATACTGAGGAATTACAAAGTACACTCAATCTGTTCCCCCTCCTTCGACACAGCAATTACCACATCTGGTGTAACATCTGGACGAGAAGAGGAGGCAGGATCGGTGGCCAAATGCAGTAGTTTCTATGGCTCATTAACTTGTTTCCCAAATGGGTTCAGCAAACTAAACCAGCCAGTGCTGATCTAATTGGCACCCACGTAACTTTCATTAAATCATAGAATGGTGCTGTATTTGATTTGAACCTTGTCGACAACTTTGGATGCGACTGGGCAACACGGTGGCCTAGTGGTTAGCAAAACCGCCTCACGGCGCTGAGGTCCCAGGTTCGATCCCGGCTCTGGGTCACTGTCCGTGTGGAGTTTGCACATTCTCCCCATGTCTGCGTGGGTTTCGCCCCCACAACCCAAAAATGTGCAGAGTAGGTGGATTGGCCACGCTAAATTGCCCCTTAATTGGAAAAAATAATTGGGTAATCTAAATTTATATTTAAAAAACTTTGGATGCGACTTCATGCACATTGAAGAGGTTAGGACCCATAATAGGTTCAACTGAAATTGACAGATGAATCATTCTGTGCAACGTTATTCTATCTGCCACTGTAAAATGGATCAGATATTTCTCCACAAAACTCCAATCCTGTGTAAATTGTTTTAGTCAGGACTTTCACCAGAACTCAAATCGCTTACCCTTTCTGTTGTAATTTTAAAATCCATTTTCTTTGATAATGAAAATGCTTACAGATGTATCTTCAGTGTGCCATTGGGTATCTGGTCATTGTTTGGAGAATTAATTATACAAAGTTGAACTGCGTTCACATTATATCTATACAAAGATACAATGGTGTGTCCGTATTAACAGCTGCTTCCTTGATAAGCTATTTCATATGGCCTGCCTGCTCCATCATGTCAATCACAGACAAAGGTAATCTCTGATCGCGGCACTCTTAACCCCCACCCGGCCCTCTTAACCCCCACCCGGCCCTCTTAACCCCCTCCCGGCCCTCTTAACCCCCTCCCGGCCCTCTTAACCCCCTCCCGGCCCTCTTAACCCCCTCCCGGCCCTCTTAACCCCCTCCCGGCCCTCTTAACCCCCACCTGGCCCTCTTAACCCCCACCTGGCCCTCTTAACCCCCACCCGGTCCTCTTAACCCCCACCCGGCCCTCTTAACCCCCTCCCGGCCCTCTTAACCCCCTCCCGGCCCTCTTAACCCCCTCCCGGCCCTCTTAACCCCCTCCGGCCCCATTTCCTTTTGTGTTTGCTCTTGTAAATAAAGGACTGGATTCTCCATTGTCGGAATTCTCTGTTGCGTCAGCAGCCCAGGGGTTTCCCGACGCCTTGGGGCTGCCCACAATGGGAAACCCCATTGGCCGGCTGGTGAGATGGAAAATCCCAGGGGTGCCCGTGTAGCGGGACGAAGAATCCCACTCAAAAACTTTCCCCCAAGTCACTTACAACAACACTTTCAAATTCCAACTGATGAGATATCGGCCTTCCATTCACCACATTTCTATCGTTACCAGCCTGCTCAACCATCCCCTCACCTTTGATGCCCTTATCTCCATTAAAACCTTACTTTCACTCTCATCCTCATCATTGCCCTGCCTCTTGTCTGGTCTATGGCAGACGACAGGATTAGTTGTTCATCGCCAGTTCAGGGTGGCCCACATAATGCACTATTGGTTCCTCACTTTCTTTGCCGTAACTGCTCACTATTCCATCGTCATTCTGGAATGTAAGAACAACCTTCATTGTTTTTTCTTCGCTATAAACTTCTCTCTTCCCTCTTCACCTCCAACAATTGTGAGAAGCCGTAGACTTCATTATCACTGAGGCCATCCTTTGAGCAACCGCTTCCCTCCCTCCCCCCTAGCCCACCAAGTCTAACTACCCCCAAAGACATTCCCCTACCCCAGCCTTGCACTCAACTTCTTTTTCTGGCTGCTCTCCGAATCTCCCCTTATGCCTTCTCTGAGTTCACCTTATCCACCAGTTGATCCTGTTCCCAGCAGACGGCTGACAACCCAAGTTCCCTTGTTGGCCCCCCTATTAGCTGATATTATAAAGAGTTTCGTCTTCACAATTCGCATCCATTCTCCTTTAAGTCTGCCATTGTCCGCATTCTCAAGGAACCCGCCTTTTGACGCTTTGCCTTTGCATTTCTTTTATTCAAAAAAAAACAAATTGGTTGAAATTATATTTACTCTCCAATAGGCAGTTATCAAGTGTTAAGCCATCATCATAGTAACTATGATCTAGGATGAATGCCTTTTAAATCTTTCGCATCAGTAATTATCCAAATATTAATGAACCAAAAGCCAACATAACGTTTTATTGATGTTTATGCAAACGATTAAGACTTCATTGTACAGCCATAAAAATTCTCCGCTCGGAAGCAAATAGATTAAAAACTTTCTGCAGCATCGGAAAAACAGCAATGAATTTGACTTTAAGTTACTCAAAATCCTAACTCTAATTTGATGTATGCTCTACAAGTCTTTTTTCATGATAGGAAATAAAAAGAATTGTGCTCTGACATACGACAAGAAATAATTCAGTTGAACCTTTCCTGTTCAGCCTGTTCTGTGTACCTAGCAGACTTGAAGAAGTATGGCTTTAATATGCAACGTTACGATGTAATATCTGATGTTTTAAGTGTTGATTATGAGCTAGTGCTTGATCAGTGCAAAAGTAATACCCAGTTATAAAAAACACTTCGGCAAAGCCATAATCTTTGCTAATGATATCTGGTGTGTAAATCTTACACCACCTCACTGAAGTTGTAAATCTGCGCCCAACTCATGATTATTCAGTCATATTATTCAGTGTGTTCACTTCTAATTGAGGTTCAGAAAGTTTGTGGAACCTGTTGTTAACACGTTTAGTTAAGTTCTAGAGAAAGCTGCCGTCTTCAATCTGGACCATATGTACTTCGCATTTCAACTTTCCATGGCAACATCCAACGGTGATTAAAATCTGTTGTCATTGGATGATTGTAAAGTGGCATCGCTTCATTCTAAAGGGGACATGCTTTTGCAAAAACTAGATTTCTTGTTTCCTCAAATGTTTAAAATTAAATGATTTTCCACCTGGTAGGTAGGTGTGTGCCGGCCTACCCAGTGCAATATCCCTGTGAACATTATTTTGTTAACGTGCCACAGGCACAGACAGACAGCGTCTTCAGAATGGTCCACAATTGAATAGGTTTTCCCTTGGTTCCTAGTAAGAATGTAACTTGTTGCTTGTCCCTTCTCCCGACAAGTCTGTATAGGTCTGAGAGCTGGCGAGTTACAGGCCAGAGTTCTATAGGACCATGTGCCACGACATGGTCTTGCATTTCCACCATTAACAATTACAAAATTAGAATGATTTCAAAATGATCAAATTTAAAGGCTGTTTAGTCATTTGAAATAGTGATTGAAAAGAGAATATCTAAATAACCTACACTGTACGGAGAAGGGGGTATAATTATAGCAGTCAAGCTAGTATTGTACTTCTAAGACATTTAGTCCTTCATCTTGATTTTCATTCTCTTTCAGCTGGTGGTTCAAATCCTTTCTCTCCTGGGTACCTAAGCACCAGTAGCAGTGCCAGTAGTACCCTGGGAAGCCCTGACAACGATGAGTACATACTTTCTTTTGAAACCATAGATAAAATGAGGAGAGTCAGTTCCTACAGCTCCTTGAACTCGTTAATAGGTAAGACTTCAGGATATTGATTTCTCACAGGGGGCTCTCTTCAATTTCATGCATTCTGTAAGAGGCTGTATGCATTCAGAATCTCCGTCACGTTTTCAAAAGTGAACCTTCTTCCCAGGATTAAAATCAGGGGGTGGTTTGTTAAATTTAAATAATACTTTCCTCTTCACTGAAGTTCTTCCCCGTGCAGGCCCTAGACAATAATAAATTTGGTACTCCATTGTGCAGGTGTAATTGAGCTGAATTTTATCCATGAATTAATTCTGATTTCCATGGTGCTGAGTTCTTCTCAGAATAAGCTATTGCAATATCTGCTTGTTTTTTATCTGCTTGGTTTTTTATCTTGCTGTCTTACACGCCTTCACCCTGTAGCCTGCTTCACTGTTGAATGCTGTTGGTACATAGTATATCTGAATGTTTCAATAGCCTACCAGTGATAAATAAGATGTTTTACCTGATTTCAATATAGCTGTGTGAACATGCCAAATACTAGCTGCTTTGCAAATTTAGTACTATAATATAGGCCACTGTGCTTAAGGAAAAATCTCACTGTAGTTAAGCTGTGACTGGACAGGCTGTGCAGCGTTGAGATCGTAGCCAGGGTAGCAACATGCTTCTAACACTTGTAACCTTGGGTGAAAGAGGAAAAATGGCCAGCAGCTGTGAGAGTAGGTTGAAACTTGCCAGTTAAGTGAATGACTTGTATTTATTGCATACCTTTAATGGAGCAAAGATCAAAACCAAAAACAACCTATAAACCAAATTTGCTGGATCTACGTGGAATGCTGCTGTTACAATGCTCCAGACCTCCGCATTTGCCCCATAATACTCTGCAGTAGACAACTGTACACCTCTCTGGTAAAGGTAATCTCGCACGCATCTTGTTGACGCTCAATTGAATGCAACAATGCACATCATAACTGGAACTCTCCACTCAACAACTGTTCCCTGCCTTCTGCCTTGGAAACGTCAGTCCACCACACATCTGTCGACTGACGGAAACCCACAGGTTGATTGAAACCAACCATGCTGCACCTCGCTTAAAAATGGCCTGTCCAATCCACATACTTTGTTTTCCATCCTCTCAGGAGCCCCCTTGCCTGAGCAAGGTCTACCAGCAAACAACCTTCGTATCAAGGAATGGGAAACACAGGAAACCACTCAACTTCCTTGTGACAAACCCCATCTGTCGGGTGGCAGGTGTGAACTGCCGCAGTGACAGTGGTGCCAAGCCAGGGCCTTCTGTACAGCCAGCCTCCACCGCTGGGCTCTCAGTGCACTTGTGGAACGACACCAACAATGCTGCACTTTCCTGAGCCGTGTCCCCTCTGCAAACTGAGTGCCAGACTAATTGCCTTAAAATTCCGCAAACGAGACGATCGCTCGGCTTCAGGATTTGCATTCTATAAATAAGTGTACCTAAATGCCCCAAAGGACTTCACCCTCGTGCAATCGGGAAAGAGTTGACCCAGAGATAAAGGAGGAGATAATAGGACAGGTGACCCAAATGTTTGATCAGGGAGGTAGGCTTGAAGCAGTGCCTTGGAGGAAAGAAAGATGGGTGAAGATGTTTGAATAAAAATGCAGAGCCTGGTATCTGGATGGCTGAAACCTCCACAGTGAAATGACTGCTTTCTAGGCTAATAACATACCAGGTTCTTGAATGCTTGTGAAATAGTACTCCAGCAAGGAGGCAATGAGAGGAAAACTATAGAAGAAAATTAGTTGTTAAAGGGCAAAGGGGAATTGATCTTTACAGCAAGGATAGTTCCTCATTTGAGCTAATTTAGTTGGGTGTCATCCTTCCTGATATCCAGGCCTCCCATTAACAAAAGGTACAGTCCCGGCCTTGATCTGGAAGCAGCTTTAAGTTGATAGTGTTTAATTAACTTAACCTGCTTCCTGAGGCCGGCTGGGAATTAGGCTTCACTTAATATGGAAGCAGGATTACATACAACAAGTTTGTGTTAGCTGAGACCCCTGTTAATTTGATAGCAAAGTGCGCTGGTATTATATTCTAAAGAATACCTGCCATTTGAATAATTACTGCTGAAGAGGCTGGTTAGATTTAGATCTCACCATATGATATCGCTCACCCCCGCTTTGCAATGCTGACAGTATCTTCCACCAGCCCACATCCAGAAACATCTTGACTATCTTGTGTATCCTGGGTTTTGAGGAAGAGCCACAACGTCCAAAGAACACACCATGATCAATGCAGCAACTTACATTTCCTGCAGAAATATACATAATAGAATTGTACTTGAAAGTATTACTCAACGTTTCTACAATACTGAGATTTTAAAACACTGCACCTCGATCAACGTGAATAAGTAGCCCTGATATTTGTACTGCTGAACTTCCAAAAGCTACAGGAAATCTGTTGTTATGAATTCATACGCACACCCATGATTCCTCAAAATAAGTTGTTTTAAGTTTTACTTGTATGAAACGGTTCACTAAAAGGATCCCAGCCTTTTATCCTTTGGCTGTTTAGAATTGATTGATATTAGAAGCATTGTCGCAGAATTTATCTACAATTCAACTATAAATTTTAAAACTACATTATTGTTAAAATGATTGATCGTGCAAATACACTCTTAAAAGAACAGCATTATTGAGAATCCTACATTATCTACCTTGTGAAGGGGTTGTCAAAACATTAGGCTGTACTAGCTAGGCACTATGAATGCTATTTTAAAAGAGAAATTGCATTTATATATTCTTCGCAACCTCAGAACATGCAGTCATAAATAGTACCCTCCAGAATTGTTGGGTGAGATCTGCCTAGGGTGGTGGCGGCGCAGTGGTTAGCACTGCTGCCTCAGCGCAGCAACCTGGGTTCAATTGCAGCCTTGGGTGACTGTCTGTATGGAGTTTGCGCGTTCTCCGTGTCTCTGGGTTTCATCCAGATGCTCCATTTACTTACCCCCCCCCCAACCCCCCACCCCCCAAAAATCCAAAAATGTGCAGATTAGGTGGATTGGCCAGACTAAATTGCCCCTTAGTATCCAAAAGGTTATGTTGGGTCACTAGTTTTGGGCATAGGGTGAGGGCGTGAGCCTAGGTAGGGTGCTCTTTCGGAGGGTTGATGCAGACTCAAAGGGCTGAATGGCCTCCTTCTGTACTGTAGTGATTCAAAGATCCTAGGACTGTTTTTAAAAAAAAAACTGTTGGGTGGCCATGTATTCAACTTGTCAAGGGCTTTAAAAAAAAAAGACAGCAAGCTGCTTTGCATTTCTCCTGTCGTTGGAAGATGGAAGTTGAGGCTCCTTGTTTTTGCATGCACTGCCTGCCGCTTGGATCGTTTAGAAATACATCTTTGTTTACAGTGTGTCATTTCTGTTGCCTTCTGTGTAATACTGAAGAGAGTCTTACACTCTTAGAATTCAAGTTGTTTTATTGTTGCGTCTTTTTGCTGAGAGAAAAGTTTTAAAAGTGCAACTACCAGATAAGGTGCATAAACCAAGAAATTAATTTTAATTTAAAGGCTGCAAACAGCCTTTTTTTTTCTCACTTTGTACCTCGCAAAGTATCTCAATTTGTCTTCATGGATTTTAACATATATTTTCACTATTATAACCGTGTACAGTGATCAGGTTTTGAACATCAAACTTACAAGGAATGGCTATTTATTGTCAATTCTATTTCAGTAAAATGTAATGGCAAATTGAAGAACTAGCAATGGAAGAGTATGGGGAAGTTTTGTTAAAATAGGTAGCAGACCTATTCCTAGTTTCTTTTTGATTTCAATTCCACACAGTCAAGTTTAGTACCTGATGGAGATGTCAGGTTTTTGCTCAGACGATCCAGGACTGTTGTGGATGGCCCAATATTTTATATCTCTATTGGGCCTACAGAATGGTTAATTATTCCAATTATTGTCGTTCTGAATTTTAATTGGACAAAATAACTTTAAAATGTGTGCAAAAGAAGTCGCTTTCAGAGAAGTACAGATTATTCCTCAATGGTATGGATGCAAAGTCCTCACAGTCCATTAGAAAGGAAATGGCCAATCGGCTATATGATCTTGACCCAAGTTCTAGAACCACATGAAACTATTTGCTAAATTCAGCATTCAGCACCTTAAAAGGATGAGCAGAGGGGGAGAAAGCAGAACTTCGAAATAGAAGTGGAGAAATACTGCAATATTGTATAATAGAAAGACAAGTTAGAAGAGATGGAAATCATAGAGCTCCCAAACAGGCCTACAGTTGGGATTGAACACAAAATAGTCAATATTATGAATGACCAATGTTCCCAAGTATTCACAAGGAGTGACATGAGTAACATTTTCTCACCAACTAAAACGCAATTAAAAGCAATGACTTTGAAAGCCGAAATAGACCACAAGTGCTGTAAACAAATAAATCTCGTAGGATTTCACTTTGTACCTCACAAAGTGCCTCACTTTGCCCCATTTGTCTTCATGGATTTTAAAATATATTCATTATTATAACCGTGTACAGTGATCAGAAACAATTTGATAAATTCAGCATCTTGCACTTGCATTTTATTTGAGTGCTGAGGGAGAGAGACTGGGGAAGTGATCTGTGAGGCACTGACTCAATGGTAACACACTCACCTCTGAGTCAGGCAGTTTTGGGTTCGAGCTCCCCTCAGAGATTTGAGAATATAATCTATATTGACATTTCTGCGCATTACTAAGGGAGCGTGCTGCATTTTCAAATGCAGTCTTTTGGAATAGATGCAAAAACAAGATCTCCTCTGTCCCCTCGGGTGAATGTAAAAGCTTCCATGGCATTAATCAAGGATGTGCCGGGCAGTTATCCCACTGTCCTCTTCCAACCTGTATTCCTCGATTAATTAAAAAAAACAGATTACCTGATCCCATTCACTGAGGGGCCTTGCTGTACCAAACTGGCTATCTCTATTCCTGCCATTATAACAATGCTCTTCCTAAAATGTAGTTAAACTGTTCATTAAATAAATAGTTTCCTTTGAAAAGTTCTGAAGTTGTGATGCCTGCTGTATAATGTAGATCTGTCATTTAAGATTCATTGGACAGTGGGGCAATACCAGGTTGGAAAAAGGCTGACAATATAGCCATAAGACGTGCAGGCAACCACTGATCCATGATTCCCACTACCAGTCCGAGTGATAGAATGAAATTGATTATCAGGAGTAAACTTTAGGATTATCTCTTTGATAATAGCCTATTACATAAGCAGCTAACATGAACTCAAAAGAGGAAGATCCTACCGACTTACCACCTCCACTTCATTGAGAAAGTGACAACGCAAGTGAACTGTGAAAATACCGAAGATCTGGTATACCTGGTCTTTCAAAATAGAGTTTGGGGAAAATCTATTGATCAAGCTCAAAGTTGAAGAGATTCAAAACAACCCCTGGGAATGACCAATAAATTGACTGAAGGGTAATAAACAATGAGTACCCATTATATGGGGAGTTGTGTGGGTGGGAAAGCAAAGTGGAGCAAACCAGTACTCCTACAGTTTCTGATTTACGTAAATGACTTGGGATTCAGAAATTTATTTGCAAAGTGATAAAATGTGCAGCCCAGATTTTATACCCGAGTCTTTGGTGTGGGAGTTGAAGCATGACATCCTGATGTAAAGGCAAGTGTGTTCCAACTAATCCACAGTTGATCCGCAGCACTGATGAGGGTACTTGGAAATCTCCGTGGTCTTCAAAACAGTGCAAAAGAATCTTTTCTCTCGTCAGCAGCAGCTCTATGGTGGTTTTACACTAGTCCAAATGGGGGAATGATACAGTACAGAAGGTCATTTGGCCCTCGTGCCTGTAGTGTATTGGTTCTTTTGGCAGAGCTATCTTATTAAATCACTCATAGCCTTGTCATTTCTTTCCTTTTTCAAGACCCACCCCCACCCCTCTCCAAGTATTCATCCTTTTCGCTTTTGAATGTTACTGTTGAATCTGCCAGGTGGCGTATTCCAAATCGCCACAGGGCTCGGTTTAAAAGTTGAAAACCTTTCCGCTGTCACGTCCGGCTGTTTAACCAATCACATTATACCGTTGTCCTCTGATTACTGACCTTCTGCCACTGGAAACCTTTGCTGCTACAATTTGGCTCCACTCTTGATTAGCTATCAATTGTTGAGTGACTTTTTGTCTTTATACATTATTGGTGCTGATAGGTTATAGTCAACCTTGTTCACACCAATGCATTTTTGCAGTGCCTTGCATCAATACTTTGATTTCAAAGTAGTTTAACTTCCGTGCCAAATTCTCAGGCAGTTTCAACATTAGTTAATGACAGTAGCCAGATTCAGAAGTTGTAGTTACCACTTGGCATTTCCAGAGACAGATCACCAGCAACATTGATTTTGCTGTCTTTCCACATTGTAGAGCTTCCAAGCATTCGGAGCAGGATTCTTTCCAATAAATAAAACACTAAAAACATATGATTTCTCTGACTCCTGCAACCTCCTTCAGCTCTTATCAGGAATCTGCCTTTCCGTGGCAGCACGGTGGCGCAGTGGGTTAGCACTGTTGCCTCACGGCACCGAGGTCCCAGGTTCGATCCCGGCTCTGGGTCACTGTCGCTGTGGAGTTTGCACGTTCTCCCCGTGTTTGCGTGGGTTTCGCCCCTACAACCCAAAAATGTGCAAGCTAGGTGGATTGACCACGCTAAATTGGAAAAAATGAATTGGGTATTCTAAAATTCCACCTTGAATTGAACTGATGTCAGAATTGACCACTCGCAGGTTAAAATTCTGTCAGTACGCCCACACAATGGAGATTTTACCCGTGCGGTCTCTGAGAGAATGACGAGCTGTCAGATTTTGAATAAGTCTTTGACTACAGATGGCTTGAAATGCTTTCATTGCTACTTCCACCATTGGCCTCAAAAAGAACCTAATCACAATATCAAGTCTTAAATTCTCAGTTGCAATATCAGTTGAGGTGCCTTTGCTTGAAAATTCTTCTGAAGCAACACTTCTGCTCCGTTATTGAGGGGTTCTCGAATCCCGCATTACTGTAGTAGTGCAACCCATCTGACCCTTGAAGGAAAAATTATGCCTACCCATGCTGATCTAGCCGAACTACACTTCAAGATTTGTCTTGGCAAAAGCAACTATCTGTTTTAATACCAAGTTATTAAAAGGATCTCAATAACCGAGGGCAGCACGGCAGTGCAGCGGTTAGCACAGTTGTTTCACTGCTCCAGGTTCCCAGGTTCGATTTCCGGCTTGGGTCACTGTCTGTGCGGAGTCTGCACGTCCTCCCCGTGGATGCGTGGGTTTCCTCCGGGTGCTCCGGTTTCCTCCCACAGTCCAAAGATGTGCGGGTTAGGTGGATTGGCCATGCTAAATTGCCCGTAGTGTCGTTAAAAAAAAGTAAGGTTGGCGGGGGGGGGGTTGTTGGGTTACGGGTATAGGGTGGATACGTGGGTTTGAGTAGGGTGATCATGGCTCGGCACAACATCGAGGGCCGAAGGGCCTGTTCTGTGCTGTACTGTTCTATGTTCTATCTTGTAGATAGTACACATGGCTGCCACTGTTCATCGGTGGTGGAGGGTTTGAATGTTTGTGGAAGGGGGAGCAATCAAGTGGGCTTTGTCCTGGATGGTGTCGAGCTTCTTTTTGGAGCTGCACTCATTCCAGCCAGTAGAGTGTATTCCATTACGCTCCTGGCTTGTGCCTTGTAGATGGTGGACAGGCTTTTGTGTGGGTGGGGGGGTCAGGAGATGTGTTACTCGCTGTAGGGTTCCTAACATTTGACCTGCTCAGGGAACCACAGTATTAATATGGCTAGTCCAGTTCAGTTTGTAGTCAACAATGACCAGGATGTTAGTGGGGGATTCAGAGATCATATTGCCATTGAATGTCAAGGGGCAATGGTTAGATCCTTGCTTGAAGGAGATGGTCATTGCCTGGCACTTGTCAGCCCAGGCCTGGACTTTGTCCAGATCTGGCTGCATTTGGACATTAACTGTGTAATTGACTGGAGCGTTTGCCTTGCTGATGTTAGAATTGCAATGTGAGCTCTGAAGCACAGGGATAAATGATAGTTCACATCAGCAATGAGTTTTAACTCTGTGTCTCTTTCATTTTCATGCTAAAGTTCTGATTTAGCATAATATTTGACGGCTTAAATCTCAAGTACTTAATGGAAAAGCTCGAGATTTGACCCTCAGTCAGTGCTGAATTAGCTGATCTCAGCCAAGTGTGGGAGATTTTCTGCTTTTCTTCACGATGACTCCTACTGGAATGGGCAAAACTACAATATCAGGCATGGATGGCATCCAACTGGGCTCAGATGCTCCATACTGTCAAGTAACCCACCAACGCCCCCTTCTCGGGGCTGGCACATGGAAAATAGCCACTTGGAAGTGGTACCAGAAGTTGACTGTGAGCTGGTCATGTAGACACTTTCAAAACTTTGAGTCAACAGATGGCCAGGCTGAATCAGTCATATGTTACCCTGGAGGATGTTCTGGGAGTTGGCAGGTTGACGGTGGCCTGGTGGAACAATGGCAGCCCAGGATGTGTGAGAATTATACATGGAGAGGTCAAGCCAGTGTTCCTGGAATTCAATGCCCTTATAAATACTCCATTATTTGGTATATTCTGTAAGGCACCTTTGTTTTCATTTGTGGAGAATAGCTTTCCTTGCTTCAGGCTGTATTGAACTATGCGTGGTGGCCTCCATAGAATCATAGAATTTTTCAGTGCAGAAGGAGACCATTCGGCCCATCGAGTTTGCACCAGCTCTTGTAAAGAGCCCCTACTTGAGCCCACACCTCCACCCGACCCCCGTAACCCAACCTAATCTTTTTGGACACGGTATTCCCATAACCCAGTAACCCCACCTTACCTTTGTGGGCACTAAGGGCAATTTGGCATGGCCAATCCACCTAACCTGTATATCTTTAAACTGTGGATGAAACCGGACCACCCAGAGGAACCCCACGCAGGCACTGGGAGAACGTGCAGACTCTACACAGACAAGTGACGCAAGCCGGGAATCGAACCTGGGACCCTGGAGCTGCGAAGCAACAGTGCCAACCACTGTGCTACCCTTAAAATTGAAGAACAGATGTGGGACATCATGGACGCAAATTCATGAAGTTGAAATTTTCTGTGAAAACCTACATTCTCTGACATAAGAATGTAAAGTTTACAAGGGCAAAATAAACGAATGTCCTTTGTGTCTAGATTGTGTAATCATTACACTCAACAGAAACACTTCCATTTTTACATTACAGAAAGTGTTCTAAATATTCAGTTGCTACTTCATGGGAACTTTTGTTTTAAAAATTGCATAATTCATCATTTTGACAATCTTTCACATTTAACAAGCTGAATCAGAGTCATATGTTACCCTGGAGGATGTTCTGGGAGTTGGCAGGTTGACGGTGGCCTGGTGGAACAATGGCAGCCCAGGATGTGTGAGAATTATACATGGACACATGGAGAGCACAAGCCAGTGTTCCTGGAATTCAATGCACTTATAAATACTCTATTATTTGGTATATTCTGTAAAGCACCTTTGTTTTCATTTGTGGAGAATAGCTTTCCTTGCTTCAGGCTGTATTGAAGGCGTGGTGGCCTTCATAAAATTTACAGTGCCAAAGGAGACTATTCGGCCCATCGAGTCTGCACCGGCTGTTTACAGTATTTAAGTATTCATCTACAGGGCAGTAAACTGTTGTCACCCTACTCAGTGCAATGATGAATCTAATTGTTTTTCCTTCTGAAGGAAGTTGATATGTTACAGCACACACACACAAATATAATATATATATATATGGCACGATATACTGGCCGCAATGCACCCAAAAGGTAGCACAGCGCCGGCAGGAGAGGCCTCTTCTGGGATATACCTAGCTCGTCACGCCTCGCGAGTTCTAGAGCAATCTCGCAAGAAGCTACAATCTGAATCTGGATATTAGAGGGAGACAGCTAAATTCTCTAACATGCTAACCCATGATCTACCCAAGGCATTGGGTTCTAACCCCTTCTCCTCGGAGACCTCTGGTGGGCAACTTTCAAACGAGGACGAGTTGGAACAGTACTCATGGGGATGTTTGGCCTATGGGCAGGGTGGCACCCTGGCTCTGCTGATGCCACCTGGGCACCTTGGCGTTGGCATCCTGGCAGTGCCACCTGGGTGTCCAGCTAGCACTGCCAAGGTACCAGGCTGGCATTTCTCCCGCAATGGGGATCAGGCCTGGGGGTGCCCTGCATGGGAGCAGGGCCTCATACACTCCCGAGGGCCCTTTATAGATGAGTTGGGACTTTGGGGGAGTCGCCTTGGGGGGTCGAGAGATCAGGGCACCATTTAAAAATGGCATCCCAATCTCCTTATGCACTGAGAATTCCAGCAAGCGGAGCTACGTAGTGCAAGAAACGGGAGTAAGTGCGGCCTCAGTGGGGGTGTTCCCCACTGAGGCCCCGAATAAAACCAGAGTCCCGGTAGAAAGCATAGCATTTCTCAGCTCTGCGAGCGCAAGGAACCACCCAGCAAAGAAATATATATAATTGATTGAAAGCTGGTTGGAATTTCAGAAATGTTGCAGTGAACAGCATTCTACTGGTCTAATTGATTTATGTGGCATTACAGCTAACTGCTATTGATTTCCCAACCACCATGCAATATGCCAAAAACGAGTACGTTCTGCAGATTAGACTTTGTTCAAAGTTGTAAAATCCAAATTAAAGCTACATGAACAAGAATGGTCCATTGTGGCTTCAAATCTCTCAGCAGTTCCCAATAGAAAGTCAGGGACCACATGGTCAAACGCTCTTCCAACTTGACCAATCCTGGCATGACAGCATTGCTATTTTCACAGCTATGTGGGTACCTGAGCCGTCGGAAGGAACCGAGCAAGATTCTTGTCCTGAATTGATGCAGGATTGCTCGTTTTTTGAGCTGTTTATATTCCAGCTGAATTTGTACCAGCACTACGGCGTCTGTTCAGGTACACTGAGGGAGAATTCATAAAGTCCAAATTATCTAACAGCACGTCTTTCAGGACTTGTGGGAGGAAACTGGAGCACCCGAAGGAAACCCACGCAGACACTGAGAACGTGCAGACTCCGCACAGACGGGGACCCAAGCCGGGAGTTGAACCTAGGTCCCTGGCGCTGTGAAGCAACAGTGCTAACACTGCCACTGTCCAGTATCTGACTTAAATATCGCCTTTTGTGGCTTGATGTTTTACTGTGTTTTATTATACTCCTGTAAAGCACCTGGGATCTCTTATTACATTAAAGATGCTACATAAACATAAGTTATTGGTGTTCAGTGTGACATTTGGAGTACACGTTCAATGCTTGGAGAAATTTCAAGCCTGTTTTCAAGTGTTAGAACTCTGAACTCTTGGTGACTTCACAATTGATTTGCAATAATATTCAGATGCAATGCTTCTCCATTGAAAGCATTAAAATCAATGTTCAGTCAACCAAGCCCACTCTTAGGAACCTTGTACAATATAGCAGTATTGACAAAGGTCAATTGTTGTCTGTTGTTCTGAGCCATTAAATCAGCCTTAGCCTATGCAGCATCAGCAAACCCTCATCCAAAACTCTGTTCTTGGACTGAAGGGAAAAATGAGCTGTGAATTATATTCCTTTGTTTTAAAAATGTTTTCATTGGGTTTTTTTGTGGTGAATTCCATTCCTGACAGTTATCCAACCAATTCAGAAGATTTTTGATGTTTGATCAGGGTCAGGTCAGATAGTACTGTGATTAGTTTGTCAAGTCTCGCCTATGAAGCATGATTTTAATTTAGACCAAGATCGCTCTTGCGTTTTTAAAAATTACATTTGACGTATTGGGTATTGTTAGGAAAACAAAGTAGTTTTAAGGTATTTATATTTGTCTTGCGAGACATTAGAAATAAGGTACAGTTTGAAGTGTCTTTAATTGAATGTTTCTGTGCCTGGAAGGGTAAAACCGGTAGTTAAATTCATGCTGGACAAAGATGTTTGTATGTGTAGGCATTGGTTAAGTTCAGACTGTGTTACTGTTGGGCTTAGAGAGGGCTACGGCGTGAAGAATAAATAGACCAGCAGAGGTATGTGGGTGCTGCTTAGCAACTGGAACCTTTACGGTAGACAAGTTTTTAAGTTTTAATTTAGCTCATTTGACTACAGTTGGAGACAGGACCTCGGGGCGTGAACATCTCTCAACTCAGGCAGAAGTAAAATTGGGCAGCATGGAAGCTGTAAAGAGACAGGCTTCCTAAAGTACAAGTTACCATCCAGATAACCAAGGAATTGGGACAAAAAGAATGTTTAAGACACCTGAAGTTAAGTGAACAGAGACCAAGTGTTCATGAGAATTCAAGGAAGAGTAAGCAAAATGAGTTAAAGAGACAATTGCAGTAACCAGAGTTAAAGTGGCACAGCAGCCATCAAAGGTAAATCAAACATTTTAATACACTCTGAGAATTGAGAGTAAAGTAACTGAGCAGTTTGTGAGATAGCAATCAAGGCAAATCCAAATGGGGTTGGTTTACAATCCTGGACTGGATTCGCTGTTAAAAGTGTCACTTGGAAAACCTAGTCTGGATTTCGGAAGGCAAATCGCTAAGGGAAAGTTTAATTATGAGAGAAGATTTTGAAGCATGTTTTTGGGAGTGGAGTTTGGAAACTGACAATTAACTGGGGATTCTGAGGAGATATCCATTGGAGTTTAGAGTGGAGAGTATTAGCTCGCAGTCATTTTGGGTGCTTAATGGGAACTTTGTGCTAATGAGACCATTGCAGATTAAGATGTGCTTTGGAATCCGAATTAATCCTAAAACCTGTGTGTAATTGTTACTAAGGGGGGAATAAAGGTGTATTGTATCATCATTCAGTTTTTTCACGTGTTAAATGTTTTACTTGTTTTTAAAACTAATTTGCAGTCCGATGTCCCTGTTCCTCCATTTTTTATAAAGAAAGTAAAAGTTAGGATCTTTTGAGCCAGGGTTCCACTCTGAGATCCTCCCGTCCAGAGGATAATATCAACTGGGTTGGTAACAAAATCTGGTAGCCATGCTTGGAGCACGGATGTCCAGATTTTAGCTGCTGTGCAAATGAGAATGAACAAACTGATGTTGTTTTTAAAGATGTGAGCTGAATGGAGAGTTTGAAGAATCTATTGTGTTTTTCACAAACCAGAGAAGGCTTGGGACAGATAATTTTCAAATATTTAAAATCCTTGCATGAATTGATGTATTGAACCTTGACCACAGGCCCCTTTAGTGGGCTTTTGAGATGCTTTTTCCTCAAGAATCTGAGATGGAAATTTGGAGATTCTTTTGGGACAAAGAGATTTATGTTAGATTAACCAGACAACTTGATCTTGAAGGAATGTGTGAGTTTGTCTACCCATTGATGGTGTTAGCCACAGTATTATGGTTCATTTTATGCTGATCATTTTATCTCTTTGAGAAGCCCCAGGTTAGATTGGATATGTTGTGTTGTGATTTTTTTTGCTCCTTCCTGCCTCTGCCTCTTCCTTTATCTAGCTTTTTTTGAAGCCTATCCTCCGATCTTGCCCCATTTACCTTATGATGATGGCAACACATCCAAGGTCCAAAGGGTTGTTTCTCATTTCTGGTTCAAGGGCCAGAGTAATTGTTCTAAAGTACACTTGAGGCAGACTCAATAGAACTAACTGCTCCAGTCAGTATCTTGATTTATTCCAGCTAAGTGTTCTGAAGTAGTTACAACCTGATCGCACTGACTTTTAATTACTTCTCAGAAGTTTGTCCTTTCACACAGATCAATACTATGATCAAATATTTCCTATTACAAAATGTCACTTTGATGTCAGCCGCTTATATATTATCTTCAGAAGCTTTTGTTGTTAGAATAACATTGGTGAACATCCTTCACCAGTGGCAAAAGCTCTGCAGTTGCCTATTAAAGATGAATTACAGCTCTAGGACGGGTAGGAGGCCGGCGGCGGCCAAGGTACTGAGAGGGTTTATGGATCAGATGGGTGGGGTGGATCCATGGAGGTTTGTGAGGCCGAGGGCACGCGAGTACTCTTTCTTCTCGCACGTACATAGGGTCTACTCTCGGATAGATTTCTTCATGGTGAGTAGGGGACTGATTCCGAGAGTGGAGGAGGCCGAGTATTCGGCCATTGCAATCTCCGACCACGCTCCGCATTGGATAGAGTTGGAGATGGGGGAGGTGCGGGACCAACGTCCGTTGTGGTGGTTGGATGTGGGGTTGTTGGAGGAGGAGGAGGTGTGTAGGAGGGTCCAGGCAAGTATTGAGGGGTACCTCGAGGTGAATGATACGGGGGAAGTTCAGGTGGGGATGGTCTGGGAAGCCCTGAAGGCAGTGATTCGTGGGGAGCTGATATCCATCCGGGCACACAGGGAGAGGAGTGAGAGAGAGAGACTGGTGGGAAAGATGCTGGAGGTGGACAGGAGGTATGCAGAGGCACCAGAGGAGGGACTGTTGGGGGAGAGGCGCAGCCTGCAGGCTAAATTTGATTTGCTGACAGCTAGAAAGGCGGAGGCACAGTGGAGGAAGGCACAGGGGGCGGTGTACGAACATGGTGAAAAGGCGAGTAGGATGCTGGCTCATCAGCTCCGCAAGCGGGATGCGGCTAAGGAGATTGCTGGAGTAAGAGACAAGAGTGGGAATGTGGTGCGGAAGGGGGTAGAGGTGAATGAGGTCTTCAAGGACTTTTACGGGGAACTGTACCGGTCGGAGCCAACGGGGGAGAGGAGGGGAATGGAGAGGTTCTTTGACGGGCCTTCTTCCCCGAAGGTGCAGGAGGAGAAGGTGGAGGGGTTGGGTGCGCCGATTGAGCTGGAGGAGCTAGTTAAGGGGATCGGGCAGATGCAGTCAGGGAAGGCACCGGGGCCAGATGGGTTCCCGGTGGAATTTTATAAAAAGTTTGTGGACCTAGTGGGCCCCTTGCTGGTCCGGACACTCAATGAAGCGTGGGAAGGGGGGACTTTGCCCCCGACGATGTCGCGGGCGCTGATCTCGTTAATTTTAAAGAGGGATAAGTACCCCCAGCAGTGTGGTTCATACAGGCCCATATCTCTCCTCAACGTGGATGCTAAGGTCCTGGCAAAAATCCTGGCCACCAGGATAGAGGACTGTGTGCCAGGGGTTGTACACGAGGACCAGACAGGTTTTGTGAAGGGAAGGCAGCTGAACACGAATGTGCGGAGATTGTTGAATGTCATCATGATGCCGGCGATTGAGGGGGAGGCAGAGATAGTGGTGGCGCTGGATGCGGAGAAGGCCTTCGATAGAGTGGAGTGGGGGTAACTATGGGAGGTGTTGGGGAGGTTTGGATTTGGTGAAGGGTTCATTAGATGGGTAAGGCTGCTATATGAGGCCCCAATGGCGTGCGTGGCCACGAATAGGAGGAGGTCGGAGTACTTCCGGCTTTACTGCGGGACCAGGCAGGGTTGCCCCCTGTCCCCCTTGTTGTTTGCACTGGCAATCGAGCCGCTGGCGATGGCGTTGAGGGATTCAGAGAGGTGGAGAGGCTTGGTGCGAGGTGGAGAGGAACATAGGGTGTCGTTGTATGCCGATGACCTGTTACTGTATGTGGCGGGCCCGGTGGGAGGGATGCCGGGAGTGATGGAGTTGCTAGCTGAGTTTGGGACCTTTTCAGGTTATAAATTAAATTTAGGCAAGAGCGAGGTGTTTGTGGTGCACCCTGGAGACCAGGAGGAAGGAATTGGTAGGCTCCCGCTTAGGCGGGCAGGGGAGAGCTTTAGGTACCTGGGGGTGCAGGTGGCCAGGGACTGGGGGACTCTTCACAAGCATAACTTCACCAGACTTGTAGATCAGATGGAGGAGGAGTTCAAGAGGTGGGACATGCTGCCATTATCGTTGGCGGGGAGGGTACAGTCCGTCAAAATGACGGTGCTTCCGAGGTTCTTGTTCCTCTTTCAGTGCCTGCCCATCTTTATCCCCAGGGCCTTCTTTAGGAGAGTGACTCGCAGTATTTTGAGCTTTGTGTAGGCACATGGGACTCCGAGAGTGAAGAGGGTGTTCCTGGAGCGAGGGAGGGATAGAGGCGGGCTGGCGCTGCCCAACCTTCTGGGGTACTATTGGGCAGCCAATGTGTCAATGGTGCGTAAATGGGTGATGGAGGCGGGAGGGGCGGCGTGGAAAAGAATGGAGATGGCGTCATGTGGAGGTACGAGCCTGGGTGCCATGGTAACGGCACTGTTGCCGCTCTCCCCTACCACGAGCCCGGTGGTGGCGGCGACCCTAAGAATCTGGGGACAGTGGAGACGGCATCGGGGGGAAACGGGGCTCGATGGAGGCTCCACTGGGTGGCAACCATCGGTTCATCCCGGGGAACAAGGATGGGGGATTTAGGGGGTGACAACGGGCGGGCATCAGCAAATTGAGGGACCTGGTTATTGGCGGGAGGTTTGCGGGCCTGGGGGAACTGGAAGATAAATTTGGCCTTCCCCAAGGGAACATGTTCAGATACTTGCAGGTAATGGCGTTTGCTAGGTGACAGGTAGAGGGATTCCCTCTGCTGCCGTCGCGGGGGACGATGGACAGAGTGCTTTCGGGGGTGTGGGTCGGAGAGGGGAAGGTGTCTGACATCTATAAGGTAATGCAGTAGGTGGAGGAGTCGTCAGTGGAGGAGCTGAAGGCTAAATGGGAGGAGGAACTTGGGGAGCAGATAGAGGACGGGACTTGGGCGGATGCCTTGGAGAGAGTCAACTCTTCCTCCTCATGTGCGAGGCTTAGTCTCATCCAATTTAAGGTGCTGCACCGGGCCCACATGTCCGGGACTAGGATGAGTAGGTTCTTTGGGGGTGAGGACAGGTGCACCAGATATTCGGGGAGTCCAGCGGACCACGCCCATATGTTCTGGGCATGCCTAGCACTGGAAGAATTCTGGAAGGGGATGGCGGGGACGATGTCGAGGACGGTGTCGAGGGTGGTTGGATCCAGGGTCAAACCAGGGTGGGGACTCGCGATGTTTGGAGTTGCGGTAGAGCTGGGAGTGCAGGAGGCGAAAGAGGCCGGTGTCCTGGCCTTTGCGTCCCTCGTAGCCCGACGAAGGATTCTGCTACAGTGGAAGGATGCAAGGCCCCCAAGTGTGGAGACCTGGATGAGTGACATGGCGGGATTTATAAAATTGGAAAGGGTCAAATTTGCCCTGAGAGGATCAATACAAGGGTTCTATAAACGATGGCAGCCTTTTCTGGACTTCCTGCCTCAAAGATAGGTAAGTTGGTCAATAGCAGCAGCAACCGGGGGGGGGGGGGGGGGGGGTTCCTTATTGTAGTGTCTATTCTGTAACTTTATATTGTGTTAATTTGCGTTGTTGTTAAAATGCTGTGTTGTTCATGGAGGTGGGGCGAATGTTTATGATTGTTAATATTGTTATTTTTGGTATTTTACTATGGTGCGTTATTGTTGTATAAATTCAAAATTTTTCAATAAAAATTATTTTTAAAAAAAAGATGAATTACAGTGACATATCTATAAAGGATCACCCTGTAGTCAACCTTGAAGATATGCTAAAGTTGCAGACACACTTATTTTATCCCTGCAATTCTAAATTGTAACGAATCAGAACTCAGAATTCATCTTTGTTCAACATGTGGAATTATGTGCACATTGAAGTTATTTTGCAAAATCTTATCTTTTGTGAAGAAACTGTAATTATTTATGTTTTGTTATGTATTTATATTAGACACTAACTTGGCTATCTTTCTGGTAGCCTGACATTCTCAGAGCCACTGGTTTCCATAATTTGTTTGCACACCATTGAACTTTAATTATTGCAAAATCTCTGATTTGCACATGCACAGAAAAATTCTGGCAATGGTACCAGTCAACAAAATCGTGTACCCGTGGAGATGTTGTTTAAAGTGATTTCATTCAATCTGACCATCTCCTGGCTGAACTCAGCTATCGTTGATGAATTTACTACTTAGACTGGATGTGTTTGATCTTCCTGAAAATGGATGCCGAACAAGTTGGATTCATGAATTAACCTGCTCTTTAAACCATGGAAACTCTTGCCTTGTCTTCCTAACATGCTGCCTATCTCTTGTATTATTTGTGCATAAGCAGTTTATAATTAGTAAAGAAACCATCCAAGCTATCAAAATATTTGAGGTATTTTATTGAATCTGACATTGCCTCTACTTTCGATTAGGTTGCATTCAGCTTTCTTAATAGAAAAAGTCTGGTATTTTGGTTTAGCTTATGTTATGATCTGGCAGCTGGTAAGTGCCAAGCAATCCAAATCCCAAAGGGAAACTTGGAAACCTATGGCAACTATTTTCTATTTTTATTTAGATACAGGAAGATATATGTACTGAAGTCAGAAGCCACAAATCCCAGTAACACTTTTGGGGATCTTAAATTCTTCATTAAAACATTGATTAACAAAAGAAAAGAAAGCTTAAGCACACAGGATTACAATTACACAGTTAATAAAATTAGTCTTGGCGATCATGCCCCCAAACGTTCCTACTTGGTTAGATTCACAAATAAGCACCCCTTTAGGCAACATTCTCTTACGGATATTTAATCTATTACATCCAGTAATATTACCACAAGGCACATCCCACTGTTGCTATAGGGAAGAAATATCCCAGAGCTTCTCCCTCTATCCCACTCTTGTATGAGAAAATTCTAAAATCTTTAATACAGAACCCTAGTTTCTGAAAATAAAAACACTTTTCTGGGTTGGCTGAAAACTGGTTCACTTTTCATTTTGCATATCTATCCCAACACATAACACCCCTGGAGATCTTACTCCACCGCTTAGCTCCCAACTTCTCTTTACATATGTTTTTTCTCTTTCACCTTTTCTTCCTTTGAGATGTACATTTCCCAGGATATAAAAATATTTAATGTTCTCCTTATGGCCACCACTTTCAGATAAAATCTAATTTGCTAACTTTGCCTTATTTACTTATGACCTTTTCCAGGTATAGACCTCTTTTTACTTTCCTTTGAAGTTTAACAACTGAACACACACCTTCCTTATCTCCTAATGCAAATTTCTACTCATGTCTTATTTTTCTGTAGAGCATCCAACTTGACCATATTCACTTCAATGCCTGCCTTTCCCATCAAGACCCAATATCCAAAAGGGCTGTGGTCTGAATGCAGACCCTCTCCAGGATAGCACTCTGTACTTTTTTCCATTCTGAAAACCAACCATTCACCCAGACACATTCTGTTTCGTGTCTATGCCGCTACTGCCTCTTTAATTCCATGAACTTCAGCCCCGAAATTAGCGCACACAGTACCTTGTGTGATTTGCTGCTCAAATGCTGCAATTTTGCTTAACATGTCCCAGAGGCAAGTGAAAATCTCTGAGCAATATGCTGCACCAAATCGCTTTTCCTATAAATGGTGCCGTCTCTCATTGAAGTATTAACTTGTGGTAATTTTCATCTGAAAGAGGTGAATTTTAGTACCAGTTCCGAAACTGTTGTTTTATCGATGTGTAATTTTAATCTTAACTATTCTAATCTTCATTTAGCTGACATTCTTTACTGCACAAGTATTATTGCAGCTTCATTATCAATTGTTTACCTGCTGAATTATTTATGTATATCCTCCAGCTTCACAATAATTATATGCTCTTAATGCTCTGAGTGATGTATCGGGTCAAAATCTACTTTATTACTGGGATAGGAGAGAATTGGCTTCAAGCACTCAACTAATGAGTTCCCTCGAAGTGTGGAATAAAAGTACTGGAGGTCTTTGTAGCAGTGTGGTTCATTAGTTACTTCACTGGTGTACTTTCTTGTGAAGTTCATTTCAGATTCTGACGAAGTTGACAATTTTTCATGTGTGTAGCATTTTTTAAATAATTTGTAGAAATGCCAATGAGCTGATTTGAGAATAAACTTCACTGTTAAGGACCAAACCATTGCAAAAGCAACTTAAAAATCAGGGACGTGAAGTGAAAGGTGCTAAATATATCCAGTTTGGAACATAGAACAGTACAGCACAGTACAGGCCCTTCGGCCAACGATGTCGTGCCGACAATTTATCGTATTCTAAGATCAACCTAACTTACACCTTTTCAATTTACTAGTTTCCATGTGACTGTCCAAGAGTCGCATAAATGTCCCTAATGACTCTGACTTTACCAACGGGTGAATTTCCACTGATGACTGAAGAATGACCTTTTCTCTTTAAAGGTGTATCGTTCAACAGTGTCTACACCCAGATTTGGCGCGTTCTGCTTCACCTGGCAGCTGACCCTTACCCAGAAGTCTCAGACCTGGCTATGAAGGTGCTCAACAACACGGCTTACAAGGTACGGTAGACAGTGGTGGCATTCCATAGATACTGAATATTTGGAAATGGTAACTGTAAAAGTGCCCTTTCCAGTTTGCCAAGCTCATACCTGAACCAGCACGTTATGGGTCCAAATCCCATTTCAGGGCTTCAGTTCATTAACCAGGCTGACATTTTCATGCAGTCCCATGGAAATGCTGCAGTGAGTGTTATATAAAGGCTGTATCTCCCTTTTCCTTTGATTCAGGTGGATGTACATTGTAAAATATGATGTATCATTTGTGTGTCTTAATTTATGTACATAATTGTACGTATGAATAACATTTAAAGATGCGCTTAAAATTTTTTGCAATATACTGCTTGATTTTGACTCCAAACAGCCGTGAGGCTATCTGTTCCTAACTTAACAAAGAATGCAATAAAGCACATCACTATTCTTAAAGCTGACTATCCACCCACAGCAGTTCACTAGTTTTCTAGTATCTGTCATTGCATGACTTTTTGAATCCTCCTGAAGCTGATCTAATGATATGGATTTTGAGGCAAGAACATAGAGCTTAGAACACACATCAAACAAAGCGTTACATCTGCGGCTGGGGCGGGGAGAGAGAGAATGAAGAAGGAGACGGTAGGGTGGTTGTATAGGCACCCCCCCCCCCCCCCCCCCCCCCTCCTTGTTCCACTCGGCTTAACCTAGCGTCTTATCAATAGAGAAAATAATGAACTCGCACAGCAGTTTGGCAGTGGCGGATTATCATACTCTGATGTTAAGAATTATCTTCCCTCCAGTTAAAACTGAATCCCTCAACCTTGATCTTATGTGCAAGTGCACCCCCTCACTGCTGCCTGTAGACTCTCCCGCGTTAGTGTTTAGTCCAACTGACAATCTTCACCCAAGAATGCGCCAGCCTTACTCGACAGTGACCCTGAAGGATTCAGTTGATAGAGCTGTCACGGTAGCACCGAGTGTGAGTGATCATTAGAAGATTAAACTATCTTCCAATGTACCCCGTGTGGTGGTTCAGCGGCCATGCCTGAGTCCTAATCTGAATCTTTTAGCCCTGACTCTCCTGTGCTGTAACCTTTTGAGAACTGAATTTATCTCGAGTGCAGAATTTGAATCATTTATTACACCAGCACCATCCCCCGAGCCCGCACAATGGGAGCATAATCAGAAATCGTACATTGTGATCAATGTGGGATGTCTCGGAAGGGTCACTGACTCACCAAGAATTTTGGTCTTCAGCTTAAATTTGTCTGCTAATATATTAGTAATTATATTAGGTGACATTTGAATGTGGCTGTCTCTTTCCTTTGAATGAGAGGATGATCAATGAAATGGTGTCGCCTGTACAGTAAAGATACCCAAGTTGAATGCGTGTACATGTATATCTGGAGCTCTGTCACTTCTTTGAAAATAGAAAGACTGTCTCCAGAGATACTGTGGGGAAGATCAGAGCGATTTTCAAAACTTGGAGCTGTGAGAATCTGAGAGTGGTTTTACTTGTCTGTCTTTCACTGCTTGTGTGGATAAAGTTGAAATTCTACAGCTAATGAATCATTAAAATTGAAGCCTTTGTAGGAGGGAATTGTTTGCTTTTGAACTTTTTTTTTGGTAGGCTATTTATTTGAGCTAGAACTATTAAAAATATGGAGCCACGGTGGGGTAATGGTTAGAACTGCTGCCTCATGGTGCCGAGGACCCATGTTCGATTACGGCCGCAGGTCACTGTCCGTCTGGCGTTTGCACATTCTCCCCGTGATGCGTGGGTCTCACCCTCATGACCCAAAGATGTGCAGGATAGGTGGATTGGCTACGCAAAATTATCCCTTAATTTAAAAAAATATTAAAAATAGCTGCTGCTGATTATTTTCATTTTTGAGCAATCTATGGAACATATATGTCACGTTGTTGGAATGGCTCGTAATATGACATAATATGTCCTTTAATCTTCGTGAGAATATTTAAAACCTGCAATTTTACCCAGCAATGCGTCATATACATTGTAAAGGGAAGGCAAGTATCCCTTCCCCTTTTCCCCCACCCTTGTGCGATGTATTTCTCACAGGTGCTTTGCTTGGTCTAGTGTTTCTATGTAGTGCTATTCCAGTGGCTGCAGCATGGCTGGTGGAAGGCTGCTGATTTTAATGATGGGGATATAGTAGATAGCCTTGCGGAACACCCTAGACTAGCTCTTGGGCTTTGAGGGTCCAGCTTCAGACTACACAATCTCTGCATCGGTGTCGGCAGCCTGGGTCAGCCGGCTGAGAGACACCAGACCGGGCATTGCCAGAGTGGCAATCAGCAAGTACAATTGCTGTCATCCTAAGAGAGGATGGGATGCTCCATAGTGCTGTTACCATGAGTGAAAATGACCAGGGAGCTTCAGGGCAGACCATTTATTGCAATGCAAGATAAACTAGGTGTAGCTAAATCAAATCAAGAATGTTTTGATGGAAATCATGACTATTAAAAATAAAATGTTAGATATGACTTAGAAAATTTTTTAAAAATCTTTTTTTCAATGATTAAAGTTGTACGCATAAAATATACCTCTTGCGTTCTGATCTAAGGTAGCCCTAAGGCATAATGACAGACCATTGGACATTTACTGATATCATAGCGAATCTGTTTATCATCAACCACAAGAGCAATCGAAGGAACAGCAATCTTCATGTTGGTCGTAGTGTTTTTTGCCTCCCACAGTCTAAAGATGTGCAGGTTAGGTGGATTGGCTGTGATAGATTGCTCCTTAGTGTCCAGGGATGTGCAGGTTAGGTTATGGGATTGCGAGGGTGGGGAATGGGAGTGGTCCTGGGTGGAGTGCTCTTCCAGTGGGCTGAATAGCCTATTTCGCCACTCTATGGATTCTGTGATTCTTAGTCACCTATTGGCTTGTTCAGGAGGCAATCACCAACTTGAAACACAGTTGTTTGCTCTCTCTCGGCTTTTTCGTTGTGCAAGCAGGATTAAATTTTCCTTAAACAGGCTGATGTTTTATGTAATCCAATGTGGAATCGACAACTTTATTCTCCGACATATTTAGGCTAACATATAGAATTCTCAGGGGACTTCACTGAGATGCCAAGAGGATGTTTCCTCTTGTGGGACAGTCTAGAACCCAGAGGGCATCATCTGAGAGTAAGGGTTGCTGCCCATTGAAGACAGTAAGAAGTCTTACAACACCGGTCTAAAGTCCAACAGGTTTGTTTCAAATCACTAGCTTTCGGAGCACTGCTCCTTCCTCAGGAGAATGAAGAGGTAGGTTCCAGAAAAGTTTATATAGACAGAGTCAAAGATGCAAGACAATACTTTGAATGTGAGCATTTGCAGGTAATTAAGTCTTTACAGAGCCAGAGAGAGGTGTAACCCCACGTTAAAGAGGTGTGAATTGTCTCAAGCCAGGACAGTTCGTAGGATTTTGCAAGCCCAGGCCAGATGGTGGGGAATGAATGTAATGCAACATGAATCCAAGGTCCCGGTTGAGGCCGTATTCATGTGTGCGAAACTTGGCTATAAGTTTCTGCTCGGTGATTCTGCGTTGTCGTGTGTCCTGAAGGCCGCCTTGGAGAACGCTTACCCGGAGATCAGAGGCTGAATGCCCTCGACTGCTGAAGTGTTCCCTGACTGGAAGGAAACATTCCTGCCTGGCGATGGTCGTGCAATGTCCATTCATCCGTTGTTGCAGTGTCTGTATTGTCTCGTCAATGTACCACGGTTCGGGACATTCTTTCCTGCAGCGTATGAGTTTGACAACATTGGCCGAGTCGCATGAGTATGTACCGCATACCTGGTGGGTGGTATTCTCGCGTGTAATAGTGGTACCCATGTCGATGACCTGGCATGGCTTGCAGAGATTGTCATGGCAAGGTTGTGTGGTGTCGTCGTCGCTGTTCTGAAGGCTGGGTAGTTTGCTGCAAATAATGGTTTGTTTGAGGTTGCGCGGTTGTTTGAAGGCAAGTAGTGGGGTGTGGAGACGACCTTGGCAAGATGTTCATCTTCATCGATGACGTGCTGAAGGCTGCAAAGAAGATGTTGTAGTTTCTCCGCTCCGGGGAAGTACTGGATAACGAAGGGTAGTCTGTCGGTTGGGTCCCATGTTTGTCTTCTCAGGAGGTCAGTGCGGTTTTTTGCTGTGGCGCGTTGGAACTGTCGATCGATGAGTCGAGCGCCGTATCCCGTTCGTACAAGGGCATCTTTCAACGTCTGTAGATGTCTGTAACGCTCCTCCTCGTCTGAGCAGATCCTGTGTATATGGAGGGCTTGTCCATAGGGGCTGGCTTCTTTAATGTTTTTAAGGTGGAAGACCGAGATGAGAGAGAATTTATTTTTTCAGGTTAGTGAATCTGTGCCACTTTTTACAGCAGAGAGCTATCGAGGCTGACTCAATAAGTATGTTCAGGGCGGAGAAAGACCGATTTTTAATCAGTTAGGGAATCAAGGGTTATGAGAATGAGGCAGAAAGGAGGTGCTGAAGATTATATCAGATCAGCCATGATCTCATTGAATGGTGGAGCAGACTCAATGGACTGAATGGCCTACTTCTCTTCCTACCTTATGGTCTAGTTCAAGTCTAACATTTGTCTGTCTAACCCTGACTGCAATATTTTGCTTGTTGGAGAGTATTTGGCATGTCCACCACAGTTCCAGTCTTCCAGTTCTTGTTTGTGGTCTTGTCAACTCCAATATTAAGTTACACATTCACTGGTCTGAGAATTGAAATCAGCTCAAGGATTAATCTACCCATTTCACTTTTTCCTAGAATGTAAGCTTCTTCAGACAAATGATCTTCAGCCATTCTTTCCCAAGCACATAAGTATGCAATGAGCAGTTAGTTGGATATTTTGAGCCATAACTGACCCAGAAGCCTGGATGTGTTGGTCAGAACTGGTGACCACTGAAATGTTTGCATCTTAATGCCCTTGACCTTTGAAGTATCGTATCAGTCAATTATGACTGAGAGAACGCCATGAAGATTTCTTTGAATGCTAATAACGCACTGCTTTGTAGCTGTTGTAGAACATAGTTCAATTTATATCCTGCCGAAAGAGCTTTTAGTTCTGATTAATGGATATGTGTCCTTAATGGATAATTGCTCTTTCTCGCAGTGCATCCTCCTGTCTTCCATTTTGCATTCAACAAAGACTAGACTCAATTTGGAATCCGAACTCTTTGATATAAAGCTCAAGGCAAATTTCCTATTTTTAGTGTGATGCACATAAGCAAATAAATGCAGGAGAGTGACGCATGCTTTTGGGCAGAGTCGACGATTTACTCTATAGCTGACCTGGTGGCATGAAGAGTGGTCGGACTGCCAAGCGCACTTCATTGCTCAGGTCATAGAATCATAGTTTTACAACACAAAGCGGTCCTTTGGCCTATTGTGCCTAAGACGGCCATCAACCTCCTATCCCGTTTTCCAGCTCTTAACCCTTAGTTTTATATGCTATGGTGTTTCAAGTGCTCACCTAAATGCTTAAATGTTGAGGATTCCCGCCTCTACCACCTATCGGGCGGTGAGTTTCAAATTTCCGTCCCCCCCCATTCCCTGGGTGAGAAAGGTCTGCCTCAAATCCCCTCTAAATTTCTTGCCCGTACCTTAAATCTATTCCCCCTCCGATCATTGGTCCCTCTACTTTTTAATTTTTTTATTTATAAATTTAGAATACCCAATTCATTTTTTTGACCAATTAAGGGGCAATTTAGCATGGCCAGCTTTGGGTTGTGGGGTGAAACCCATGCAAACACGGGGGGAATGTGCAAACTCCACACAGACAGTGACCCAGAGCCGGGATCGAACCTGGGACCTCGCGCCGTGAGGCAACAGGGCTAACCCACTGTGCCACCGTGCTGCCCTTTGATCCCTCTACTAAGAACAAAAGTTCCTTCCTCTCTATCCTGTTTAGCACACTGGGCTAAATCACTGGCTTTGAAAGCAGACTGAGGTAGGCCAGCAGCACGGTTCGATTCCCGTAACAGCCTTCCCGAACAGGCGCCAGAATGTGGCGACTAGGGGCATTTCACAGTAACTTCATTGAAGCCTACTCGTGACAATAAGCGATTTTCATTTTTTTTTCCCTGTGTCCCTCATAATTTTGTACAACTCAATCTTTTCTGCTTCAAAGAAAGAAACCCCATTTTATGAAAGACAGCACCAACTGAAACGTGTCTTAAATTGGAGTTAAAATCAGAAGGCCAGAGAAAGCATTTTTAAAATTTCAGTAATTTTATTTGAAGTTTCGAAAAAATGTCATGAATTAAGAACTAATGAGGAAAAACTGCAAACTAATTAGTGATTTGTGAAATGCTATTGAGTGTATGTAATAAACCTGCAGTTTCAGTAGATAGCTGGAGGTGACAGCTAGCATGAAAAACATGGATGTGAGGAACCAAGCTTGGCAGATGAAGCTGACCAGCTGCCTACGCATTTTACCTCGGCATCTAAGTGAAAAAAATAATGAAACCTCCTTGACAACCAGGAAAACACTGCAAAACATTGAACGAAAGATATGGCGGTGCAAATAATGGGCCAAATTGGAGAAACTATCAAATTTATCCACCGTAACTGTAATTAAGACGCGCGCGCACACCGTGCATTTTAAAGTCTTTGTTCTCACTGATGCATTTTTTTGCTAAGCTCCTGCAAACCTTGGTAGTTTTGTGGAAGTGTTGTTTGTGTCATTTGGGTGATGGTTACTGATCTCAGGCGTTTTACTGTCAGGCGGCTGCAGGATAAACGGCATGAACAGAATATGGGCTCCTAAATCACCTTTGTTGGCGCGGCCAAGACTAATGGAGAAATTCAGCTGCACTGAGAAATTCATCGCAATAGTTCCACAGCTCCGTGACGGCATGCTTATGGATGTCCTTGATGATGGTGAATCTTCTGCTCCATTCCCAGTCACAACTGGAGTTCAGCAGGGCTGTGTGCCAGCACCACTCCTCATCAGCATGTTCTTCTCTAACATGCTCTCTGATGCTTTCCATGATGGCGATCCTAGCCTCAAAAACAGATATCGCATGGACGGGGAACTGCGCAATCTCGGACCACTCCGGTCAAAGAGCAAGGTTTCCAAAGACATAGTGTGCGATTTCCTGTTTGCTGATGACTATCTAGAAGCTGCTGTTTCAGAGCTGGACATGCAACATCGCATGGTCTTGTTCTTTAACGCACGCAAAAACTTCAGTCTTATGATCAGAGAATCCCTATAGTACAGAAGGAGGCCATTCGGCCCATCAGTCTGCACGGACCCGCTGAAAGAGCACCCTGGGAGGAAATGGAAGCATCCAGAGGAAACCCTCACAGGCATGGGGAGAAAGTGCAAACTTCACACAGGCAGTCACCCAAGGCCGGAATAGAACTAGGGTCCCTGGCGCCATGAGGCAGCAGTGCTAATCACTGTGCCACCATGCTGCCTGCATGGGGTAGTACGAAGAAAATTGAACTAATATACCAGCCTGCTCCAGGCAAGCCTCATCTCAGATCCAAGCTTTCAGTCCATGACCACAACATGTTAGGAGTGTTATATTCACTTATTGCAGCAGCACACTCTCGTTCTATTTGTATCAGTGACGAGGCACATGCAAGAATCGCCAAACAAAGGGGAGCATTCGACAGACTTCAGACTGGGAGAAAGAGAAGTCAGGTCTGCCTAGCAAACTGAAATTCTACAGAACAGCAGTCGCCCACTCTGCTCTAAGCATGCGAGTCATGTATGAAAGCCATCCAGTTTTACTTGAGCACAGTTTTACTTGAACTCCCTTCAGAGACTCCCAAATATCAGATGTCAGGACAATATACCAAGCACTGAGGTGCTCACCCTTGCTGGTGTGTCAGGAATCCACACCGTCTTAAAATAATCCCAGCTAAATTTGGGCTGGTCATGTAGCCCGAATGTTTGACACACCCCACAGTGAATCGCCATGGAAAGGTTGAGTGTGTGTGGTATGCTGCCGTTGCAGCCAAAGAAAGTGCTAGAAGAACATTGTGATGGCTTTGCTGAGGAATATTTGATATCGATCCTGACACCTGGGAGAAGCTCACCCAGAATCGCTGGACCTGGCACAACAGATAAACATTGTGGACGTTCACATGCACGCTGCACACTCACACTATGCATGCGCGTGCACGCCACGCATGCACGGATACACTGAGCGCATGTGACACAGTGAACGTGTGCACACGTACGCTGCGCACACATGCTCAGTGATTGCTGCTCAGAAGTTTCTTCATTGGTCCTGATGTTTCAACTTAAAATGTTTGCCGGTTTATTTGGTAGTTCCTCTGGGGACCGCAGGATTAAAGGTCTCTATCACAGAAGGTATTCTGCTGGTTGGTGTCTATCAGCAAACAGAGCTCGAAGCTTGCCAGGAAGCATAGAGAGAGAGAGCAAGTTTCAACAGCCTCGGCTGCCTCTCCTTAGTTCAGCATCTCAGCATGCACTCTCTGCCAAATATGTCACCTTTATCTCACAAATGGGCTTTGCTGGTCATGTGATTTACTCCACTGTTGGGGGGCAATCCAAATAATCACATTATCCAAAATTAGCTTGATTAGCTCATACCTGCACGGTTAGCTTACCATTGTCTCATGACCCAAGTGATCAGATTTAATGTCATGTCTCCAATAGTTGAATATCAGGCTCTTGTGGTGGTGTTGCAGCACTGGTGTCTGTATCTGTGATTTCCAGTCACCCTGTTCAGCCTGTTGTTTTAAAACGCCTGTTCTTCAGGAACAAGCACAGGTTTCAAGCCAATGAATTAAAAATCAATGTTTGACAGATACATCTCTTCGTTTAACTGTTAGTGCAATTTGATGCATTATTCTGGATTAACCTTTACCTGCCTTCTATGAATGTATAGCCATCTATGTCCATTTTGAGTCAAGTTTGAAGAGCAAATATTTTCCCTGTGGCTAACACCTTTGATATTGGGGATTGATTGCGTAGCGTTTTTCAGTGAAACCTCAATGTTTTGAATGGTTTCCTTTCATCTCTGAGCAGAAGTGGGCCCAGCATGTGGGATATGATCCGATCTCACTACTGCACCATTTGCTATCTCAAAATTTATCTTGCTGCCAATTGATTAAAACCTGCTTATCTAACATTTTGAACTATAACTTTCTGGGACATTTTACGAAGTGCAAACTGCTCAGCTCGTTTTATTTTTCTTTCCTGTTTTCGCAGATATTAATTTTGTTGAATATTATACCTGAATAAAATGACATTTTGAAAGGAGGGCGGAATGAATATAAATAATTGAAATTCTTGGCTTTCGCTGAAATGTTGTGCATGATGCTGAGCTTCTGAACCGACATCATGTCAAAATCATTTGAGCAGGAAAATGTCGCTGCACAGAATCAAAACACTCCAGGAAAATGGCCATTGTGAATTACCCATGCTTGCCAATTAATCTACCAAACAAAAACACTAAAATCATTTCTTGTTTTCATAATACTTGTGAAGCAAAATTACATTCATGCTGAAAACTCATGCCTTTTACTTTTGGATTAACACAGCATCGATGATCTCCAACATTTGGGGTCTTTGGTCTTTTTCTTTTTCTTAATAAATTTAGAGTACCCAATACATTTTTTTCCAATCAAGTGGCAATTTAGCGTGGCCAATCCACCTACTCTGCACATCTTTGGGTTGTGAGGGTGAAACTGACGCAAACAAGGGGAGAATGTGCAAACTCCACACGGGCAGTGACCCAGAGCCAGGATCGAACCTGGGACCTCGGCGCCGTGAGGCGGCCGTGCTAACCACTGCGCCACCGTGCTGCCCTCTTTGGTCTTTTTTGATACACTTATCCCAAGAAAGTGGAGTTGCTAAATGTAACCCATCATTTCCATACGATATAGTAATACTTGCCAGATGAATTCATCATATTGCAACATTTTTACCGTTTTGATTAACGTTTCCCTGCAGGCCACAGTTAATGCCCGACCGCAACGTATCCTGGATTCCACGAATCTCACGCAGTCTGCGCCAGCCAGCCCTACCAGTAAAGGAACACACATTCATCAAGTTGGGTAAGTCAGTGAGGCAGAGGTGTAATGCCTTTTGCAATAATGTACGTTCTTGTGGCAAGTTATTCTCAACAGGAATTTTCTTCCAAGTTTACAGTAAATTGGATGCAGCTCATGAATGTAAGTGTAAACATTTCAAGGCGCATTAGACAACCAACCCCCATTTCTAGCCTTCAAATCTGGCATTCTGTACTCTAGTTTCAGAGCAGAGATATATATTCAAAGTCTTTGCTAATGGCTTGCATGTCCTGTGCACATTAACTTTTTTCCTGTGGCACAAACTTTTTCCCCCGCCACCTTCCACTGCAGGGTTTGGAGCCTTAAGGATGTCCATCTACAACTTCATGCCACAGTCAGGCTGAAGTCTGCTACCTCTCATATGGCCGCTCACATCTGCCTGTCCTCATAGTCATTGGGACTGCCATGACACCCATGGATTCTTTTCAAAATTTAACGATTTTTATACCGTGAAGATCACACTACAGGCAATCCTATCAGATAATGGGCACTGAAGTTCCAGTCCTTCCTGCCTTAGCACAATACACCATGTGCCGATCCCTACCTGGAAGGAAATAGAAAGTTGAGATAGAAGCGCAAAAGCTGATCAATTGCGAAAAATCAAGACAAGTGACAGAAACTGCAACACAAAGCAGAAGATGTTGATAGGTTAGAAACCGTATGCTTCAAATTGCTGCAAACAAGCTCACAGGAGATATGAAGTGAAATTTATGGAGCACCATCTTGTGTCCCATTCAATCTGCCTGAATTCTCAAGATTTGGGTTTTGGGTTGTGCGGCAAATACGAACAACGCCATCTAACCTGTTCCATTCAGAGTTCTGGATCCTGCTAGGCCCAGTAGACAGTGGCCATGTATCTATAAAGACATATCAGTAGCTGTTCAATCAGTTAAGCAGTTCATTATATTTTTAGTGTCAGTTCTCTTTTTTTTTTTACACGATTTCTTTTGCGAATCTGCATGCATGGGAAATTATAATAGTTACGGTAACCTTGTGGCACACAGACTCACAATATGACTGATAAAATAAAGTAAATGACTGATTACAACCCAAGGGTGTGTTTCATTTGAAGAGTGTTAAAGAAGTGCCCCCCCCCCCCCCCCCCCCCCCCCCCCCCCCCCCCGTGTCTTCATTCATGTGTGCTATGCCTGAAGGCAGATTCTAAGTTTACCTGAGTCAGAATTGGAGTTGAACCCGCATTGTTGACGTTGTTCTGATTCACATGCATGCTGTTCCCCTAGCTGACCTAACCATCCCGCTTCCTCTGGTCTGGGGATACCATTATTAACTAGTACTATCTTAAACTATTTCTTTATTCTAACTCTTTTGACATCGGTGAAAAATGTGCCATTATCAGCAATTGGTTATCATATTGTGCTTTGAAAAATGGGCTGTAATCAATGTTCCCGGTCATTTTTTCTGGCTGCGCAGATAATTTTGTTCTGTGCTTCCACTTTTCTTTTGTGCAGTCAGGCACTGGGGTGGTGATTTTAAGGAAGCTTTTGGGTTACTGTGCATCTTAGAGGGAATATTGGTTGTCGTACAGAAGTTTGTTAAAGTGCAACCTGTACTATATGACTTCCGTTACCAGGAAACAACGGGTTTGGTTTTATTAAAGGAGTGGAAGTGACAAGACCAAGAGGAAAGTAATTTCAAATTACAATGCTGGTGGCACTGAATTGTGCAAAATGCCTGTCCCGGCACATAGATGGGCAAGTTAGGTGGATTGGCCATGCTAAATTGCCTTAGTGTTCAAAGATGTGCAGTTAGGTGGGGTTAGGTGGTTGGGGGGGGGAGGGGGGGGCGCCTAGATATGGCGTTCTTTCAAAGCCTTGATGGGCCGAATGGCCTCCTTCACTGCTCTGGCCAAATAAGACAATTAGCAGGAATTGTTTCTTGTGAGTAGAGTTTTGTTTTCTGATGTCTTGAACTTGTACAGGTGATGATTTGAAAAATAATTTGAGTTGGCTATTACGGGCTGTTTGTCGCAATTCTGTTTCACTCATCTCTACGCAGCCACAGTGACCAGGAACAAACCGTCAAAAGTTACCTTTCTGCTTAACATTACACTGCGGCTTTAACTTGTCCTTTCTATATATTTGAAGAAAAAGCAAACAGTGTTGTTCTCCGAAGTGCACATCAAAATTAGTTCATTTTGCTTTAGCTGACGAGAGAAAAACTAATTGACAATAGCCAGGTATAGCGTGCTCATTAAATAATTTAGGGCCAAGATTTTAGATTCACACATAGACATTTCAACTTATCATGCCTATGGGAGTTATGGAAGCATGAATTTGCAAAATTAATCTTGATACAAACTGGGTCCCTGGACAACAAAGTAATTGTTAATCATTACTTGGGAACTCTGCCCTTGCTTCATGGTTGATATTTTATGTATATGAGATTCCAAGTGAATCCACTCAGATATGTGCCTCTGGCTGTTTTAGGCATGTTTTGTAGTTTATTAAATATATCACTTCCACATTTCTGCTCTCTGGAATTCAGAGATACTGTTTTGTGGCATTCCCATTCCCGTAGTGTTGGGAATAAATTCAAAGCACACGCCCTGAAACCAAATGCAATAATGTTCTGTTTGCCTGTATCCCATTCACTACACTGCAAATTATTTTAATGAAGGCATAGCTCATTAAAATATTTCTTAAACACAAGATTAAGATGCTGTGAAATGCAAGTTTTTTTTTCTTTGAAGGAACTTTCTTTAAAGAGTTGTTGACAGCAATCTGAGCCTAGTGTATTTCTCCCCTCTCAATTTTTTTTTTCCGCATATAATACCTTATTAGCTTTGCTCCCAAGATTTATTTGCATCATTTGTATGAAATAAATGACATCAGTTCCTTTGTTCGTCAGCTTGAATATAGTTTGCAAAGTTTAAAGCATCTGTTACGTGCCTTTTCGAGCTTTAATGACACAAATGTCAACTAGTATTATGCAGTTTCCTTAATCATGTTCTAGCCTCATGGAATAACCAGTCTGAATTGGCATACGCGCAATTTTTTCGAGGTCTAATCGATGCGATTGGTTAAGAAGCTACACTTTCACTGCGAGCACCTGGCTTCCGATCCAGCTCACACTAAGGATAAAGATCTCTGTTGCTCACTCACTGTAAAGGCCTCGCATGTAATGGGACTTGACCAGTCTCAGCCCAATTTTCCCTGGTCATAGAGTTCACAGTTCTGATTTGACACAAGTTGGTTTGCTTACACTGCTGTGGGAAGTGCAAATATCACACCGTTGCAGCAAGTGGAGCTTTCCTTAGATACTGATTAGCCCAAGTTGTGGCACAAAGTGTTGTGTTACGTACTCTGGGATAACACAGGCTGCAAATCGATGCAGCTTTGACCAATGGGTACTCCAGACGTTGAAGTAAGTTCAGTGTGATTTATTGAACCATTATCACAGTTCTCTGAGTTCGACTCTCCTGCTAACCTTGCTATAATGACTCAGTCTAACTAACCATTCTGCTCTAACCCATGTGGTGGGTGTGATGCTTCTGATCTGCCCCTGTCCTACTCTCAAGTGTTGCCTGTGGAAAGAGACAGAGCATGTGTACCCTGTCCTTGTATATGGGTTCTGTAATGCCCCCTTGTGGTAGTGTCACCTCTGGGTGTCTTGACTGCCCATTGGTCGTGTCCTATTCTATGTGTTCATTTGCTGTATGTCTGCATGTCATGATGTCTCTGATGCTCCCTCTAGTGTTTACTTAGTCGTAGTGTATTTACATTAACTCCTGTGAATTTACAATGATGCATATCACCACAAAAAGTAGAGAGAATAGTGCCCCGCTCACTCTCCTTGCCTCTGGAAAAACTTGAACTCCCAACTCTAGCTGTTGCGGAGTTGCTGCCGACATGGTGGGTCAAGCCTCTTTTTAAACCTGGGCAAAGCTAATAGGCTAAACATTTGAGCATTACGGTTTCTTATTTTCACTAAATAGCTAGTCACACTTAATTCCTGGTAGGAAGGTTATTTCTTTGCAGGTAAACGTTACCACTTTGCAGAATATTCTCTCTCAAATCTTTTTCTTTCTATCACAGAGGGTCACCTCCCATACCCAGTACAAGCAGTTCCAGTCTAACCAATGATGTGAGTAAACAGACAGGACCCAGAGATATATCAACGCCGCCACGGCCAGGATCCAGTGCCACTGGGGGGGTGCAGTACACTCCACACTCCCACCAGTTTTCCCGATCACGAAAGATGTTTGATAAAGGGCCAGACCAGGTAAGGAACCAGCTGTATTCCATTGCTTACAAGACTGAAGTAAGTCGTCTTTTACTGAATTAAATAAACTGGCACACCAAAGAAGGAAACCGCAGCATAAGGATGACTAAAGGATTGGTTAAAAGGGTAGGTTCATTAGCAAGTTCTCAAAGGTGGTAACGGTGCAAAGAGAAAGTTTTGGGAAGGGAATTGATGAGCTTGGTGCTCAGACGGCCAAATGTACAACTGTGCCTGAAGGGGGTGAAGGGAGTGTGGGATTCACGGAAAGACGTAAAGCTGTTGGAGGATTGGTAGTGCTGGGGTAGCTTAGAGATAGGGAGGGGTGAAGACGTGGAGGGATTTGAACGCAAGTTTGAGAGTTTTAAATTCAAAGACTGGAAGTCTGTATGGGTCAGCAAGCTCCGGCGTTCTTGGTGAGCTGTACTTGATGCGGGTTACGGTTCTGGGTGAACTTGACATTATGGAGGCTTGACGATGGGTAGGTTGACCTGGAGGGCGCTGGCATGTAACTCAGTCATCGGGTAGCGAAAGCATATGGGCTAAGGGAGGGGCAAAGATGGACAATGTTACAGAGGAGGGTTTGCAGTGAAAGGCTGACTCAAGTGGATCCCAGATCTATCTCGGTGACATTTTGAGTGCTGTGATATTTGGCTGTAAATGAGAAGTGTGATTGTAAATCACCACCAGTAATGTAGGCAGTTCTCTTCCATGTGTGTACCCTTCTCCTCCTCCCAATGATTGAACTAAATTCCTGTTGAGAGCAAGCATCACCTCCGATGAATCATTTATTTTATTCCTTCAGCTGAGGTAATGTTACAATCTTTTACTTTATGTCAACTGTGTATTGGTTGTACTTTTTAAATTGACAGCAGTACAGATTATCCTGAAAAGCAAATGGTTTGAAAGCTATTTATTGCTCTGTACATAGTTCTGATTAAACAGAAATGTCTGAGGAGATGCTTTGCTAAAAAAGCTTGCTTTCCCTTAGAGATACTGAAATAGAGAAATCTTTGACAGCCTGTTTTTTTTCTGGCAGTGTGTTGACGTATAACTGCATTATTTTGTCTGATGTAACTATATGAAAATAACATGTGTCTGGCTTGCTTAGTTCAACTTGGGTGGCTAAGGGTATTGCTCCATGGACTAATATGAATTAGTCAACCACCAAATGCATATATTTATGTTTTTATAATGTGGACCGTCGTAATGCATCTTTGTCACCCTCTTTAAATCAAAAAAGCCAATGATAACTTTGGCTGACTGCGTAAAGACTAACAAAGGTGACTTCTTTATGATGGCTATGATAAAGGCTGTGCTGAGTTCCATGGCAATTGTAAGAAATCCAAAGAAACTATTTCTTTCAGCATCCCTATAGGAGAATGAAGGTAAATGGGTAGATAAAACATAACATCCTATATATATATATATAATCGATTATCAGTTCAATAATTCAAGGTAGTGGGGATGCTTGGTGTTAGTCAACAGAAAGTCCAACTATGCCATTTATCTAAAAGAATAGTTGCACTTGAATAGAGTTCTTCTTGATATGTACCGAGGTTCTAAGAGCTGGGATTTATATATCATCTTTCCAAACCTCAGGAAGTCTAATAGCACTTTGCAGCCAATGAATATTGTTGGAATGTAGAAGCCGTGGCAAGCAATTTGCACGCATACTACAAACAGCAATAATATAAATGACCCGATCCTCTGATTGGACTACCATTTGAGGGATAAATGTTGGCCAGGGGATCAGGAGAGCTCAGTTGCTTCTCGTCAAATGGTGGCATGGGATTCTTTCGCAACGTATTGAGAGGGCGGGCAATGCCTTTTTTGAAATTGCAATGAATGCAGCGCCACCTCAATTGTCCCTCGGCGTCAGCTTCGATGATGTACACAGGCCTCTAGAGTACAGCCTGAACCTGTAACTTTCTGTCTGAGGCGAGCGTGCTCCCTCTGAGCCAGGGCTGTATATTCAATTCCAGCTTTCATTGCTTTGAAGGATCTGATTTTCCTTGAACAATGTTATGGTTTTGAAACATATTTGACGCTTATCTAAGTGAACATCTCTAGATGTTTACTGTTAAGATCCAGGGAATAACTACACAGTCGAGGCTTTCTTCTTCTCTGCCACCTAGAAGCTTTAAGCAAACTTTCATTGCCTATTTAATCAAAGTAAACTATAGTGCAGGATGGTATACACTCAGAATTGGGACTGGCAGTTCACTAACAGAAGGATCCCATAAATTCCAGGAAATCTACATCTTTAAATGGTACAGTATGATGGGTAAAGTGCCTGAAGTATACTATCGAGGACAGGGGGATGAATTGCCTTGTAAAGAAAACAATACTGGGTGAAGATACAGAGAAGGATACCTAAAGGATCTCCTGAAGTGCCCTACCCCGCACATTAACCTTTCTCTGTCCTTCAGACACTAATTGACCTCCTGCTGATTTTTCTCTTTCTGGTCTAATTTGCAAACTCCCTGTTTCCTTTTTAAATTGACACTACTTATTCTGGTTTTAATCTGACACGGTTGTTTTGTTCATTCACAAATCCTGCTGCAAAGCTTGCTTTGACTTCAGTTTAAGTGCAAGTTTGCCTTTTTATTAGACTGTACTCTATCTGTATCTTTCAAAGCCAAAGATTATGTACGTTGCAGTTCTTGTGGTCAACTGAAATGGCCAGAAATGTTACACGTGTTAGGGTCTGCAGAACATGTTAGCAAGAAATCTGAACGTGTGGAATTTATTTTCTTGGCATGGAGCATGTATTTAACCTATTTAAATTCAGAGATGTTGGGCTAAGATTCACTGCCTAAGACATATATAGCTCCCCCAACTGTGGAGCAGGAACTACTCATC
Source organism: Scyliorhinus canicula (assembly GCF_902713615.1). Classification (NCBI taxonomy): domain Eukaryota; kingdom Metazoa; phylum Chordata; class Chondrichthyes; order Carcharhiniformes; family Scyliorhinidae; genus Scyliorhinus; species Scyliorhinus canicula. Next base: position 13,725,988 of record NC_052163.1, on the reverse strand, counting down.
ACCCAGCACTACCAGTTAGGACTTTTGACTCTCCTGTAGCTTAACCTAAAATGGGCCGGTGAAAATTTGAATTTTGCAAATGCCGAAGCTAAGAATATTGTGACATATTTGCCACGTAGTTGAAATTTGTTTTGCTTCCAGACCGTTGAAGATTCCGAGGATGGAGTTGGACACAAAGGTTTTACATCTACAACTATGCAAACTGGTTTCTGTGATTGGAGCGCAAAATATTTTGCACAGCCAGTGATGAAGGTACTTGAACCACCTATTAATTTTCTGATTTTCATGTTAGCATAACAAGTTGGGTTATTAGCATACTAATAATCGTTTGGTAGTTCCGAGCTTGAATATTGCTGCAAAAAAAAAGATTTTGTTGAAGCTTTTCGTCTTGCACTCATCAGGACAAATGCAAGAATGCCAGGGGAATGTCAGGGGAAATAACAACTTTATACGCTGAGAAGTGAGTGCTGATTGGTCGGCACATGGATTCTGATTGGTCGAGGTGGTAGACATGCCAAGCATTGTTTGAAAGTTTATGCCAGGCAGCTTGACTCTGGTCAAGGCATTGCCCTGAGGAATGAACCAATGAATGGCTGCCACTGATACTGTTGAGCTGAAACAGATGCAATGTGTGCACATGTTCTTTCTGCCTGCAAAGAGCAGGGCCCTGTGTATTAATATATGTAGATTCTAGTACACACATTGCAAACCCGGCCGATGATCTTCAGTTGGTTGTCAGCGTAACTTTTAGCACACTGAGGATTATTTAGTCAATGTTGTCCAATCACAGTATCACACCTGATGTTGAAAACTGTTTTGATTTCATAAGCATGAGCGAAAGGGGCATGCTGTTTGATGCCGGACTTTGGGACACACGGCCTACATACCTAGCATCACACTGGCACTGAAGTTAATATCCCACATTACTCATTTAGAACATGGAACATACAGTGCAGAAGGAGGCCATTCGGCCCATCGAGTCTGCACTGACCCACTTAAGCCCTCACTTCCACCCTATCCCCGTAACCCAATAACCCCTCCTAACCATTATGGTCACTAAGGGCAATTTACCATGGCCAATCCACCTAACCTGCACATCTTTGGACTGTGGGAGGAAACTGGAGCACCCGGAGGAAACCCACGCAGACAAGGGGAGATCGTGCAGACTCCGCACAGACAGTGACCCAGCGGGGAATCGAACCTGGGGCCCTGGTGCTGTGAAGCCACAGTGCTAGCCACTTGTCCTACCGTGCATCACTTGTGTGATAGAACGTTTTTTTGGTTTGACTGCACATCCAGTAGGAGCCAAATACCACTTGTGGCTCTGCTGCACAGTAGCACCATGAAACAGCTAGCTTCACCTGTTGCTTAAATGTTTGAGATACCTTGCCCTTCCAGGGTAATCTGAGGTGGACTGGGCACTTTGGGTCAAAAGTGACAGGCTCAGACCTTTTCATAACTTTATGCACGATATAGAGCAAAATAATTGATCAGGATAGCCATTATCCTGTGGTATGTCTTTGATGTGCTTTATCAGCATCAAGCTTGCATGGTAAGCAAATTGTTTAGAACTTATTTACAAGGTTGCAGATAAGATCAATCTTATAGCATGTGGAACGGTAAGAATCCCAATGCATGTATTGGTCAATAAAGGTAGGCTTGCGGTACTTCGTGGGAGAGCATCCCTGGCAGATTTTTCAACCAGGGCGTCAGAGATTTTTCAACCAGGGCGTCAAATGGAGCAGTCATTTGACTGCTCCATTTGAAAGGTGGATTTGAGCACAGGATGGAGCCCATTAAGACATGCAAGAAATTATTACATTCTGCCACGGATTTAAATAAAGCAAACGTATCATCTAAATATCAGACGGGTGAGAGGTTAGGTGCCATTCCATCAAAGACACGTTTCTCATGGGTCCCAACTAAGATGTTTGCAAGAGCTGGGCTAGAAGGGATCCCATGGCAACATCATCCATTTGGGTATACATGATGTTGCTAAAGCTGAACTCAGCTGTGTAAGTTGCCAAGAACATATGTTCAATGAATACTGATTCATGCAATGGTGGTGGGTCTAGATTGCCATGATATAGTGCTGGCGCACAAATACCTATGGCCTCCGGAAGTGGAACATTGGTGATTAGGCTAGCAGTGTCAAAAGCCATGGGTGCAGCATTGTTAGTTCCATGCAAGTCCTGTACGGTCTTCACAAATGTGAAGAAATCCTTTATCGTTTATCTGGATGTTCAAAATTGGTTGTAACAAGTCACCCCAACCATTTGGTCAATTCATGCAGGAAAGATCATAAATAAGATGGGCATAAAGGGACATCACTTTTGTGTGTTTTGGGCCACCCATGCAGGCCCAGCAAGCTATGATATGAATCCTATCGTATATATCTTGATTATCTAGGAGGTGAAATCGGGGGTAGGTAGGAATGTGTGTTCGAAGTTGCAATCAGGTCAGCCATGATCTTATTGAATGGCGGAGCAGAGTGGCCGACTCCTGCTCCCGATTCGTAGGTTCTTCTCACGCACAGTTCATCGATCTTGCACAAGCGTAGCAAACGTAGGGTTTTTCTAGCTTCCTTCGATCAAGGCTGTCGGTCATGTTGAGTGACATGTCCATTGGATACAAATTTGAACCAGTCATTAAGAATGGGGTGCCTTTTGTTGATGTTGTCACACTTATTAAGGATGACTATTCCCATCCTTTTGTCAGGTTTATGGATGTGTATGCCTGGGTTAGTTTTAAGGCCTTACAACACTCTTGAGATATTGGCGTTGCATGCGAAAAACGGACAGGTTTTTCGGAATCCTGCAATATGTCTGTGCGCGATCAGCTAGGCACGCTTTTAAGGATTCAGCATCTTTTATAGATGCTGGTTTGTGGCAGGAAGTTTGTTAGTAGATGTGTTTGACCTCAGCAAATACCTCTTCCTGTTTTGCTGTCTGTAAATTATCAGACGCTTGAACCAATTTATCATTAAAACCTTTTCCAGGTGCCCTTATTTGCAAGATGATCAAAGGGCAAGCACAGGTTTTGACTTTGGTTTTAATTTAAAGTCTCCAATTCTGTATCGGCATAAGACCCAGGCCGTTGGCCATTTTATCACAGTTTGATTCGGAATGAAGACACACCAAAACTGAAACAACGCTTAAGAAAAAAGCTCCTCACTTTCTGAGAGTACATGGTCAGAACAAAGAACAAAGAAAAATTACAGCCCAGTAAGAGGCCCTTCGGCCCTCCAATCCTGCGCCGATCCAGATCCTCGATCTAAAACTGTCGTCTATTTTCTAAGGATCTGCATCGCTCGGTTCCCTGCCCATCATGTATCTGTCTAGATACATCTTAAATGACACTATTGTGCCCACCTCTACCACCTTTGCTGGCAATGCGTTCCAGGCACCCACCACCCTCTGCGTAAAGAACTTTCCACGCATATCTCCCTTAAACTTTTCCCCTTTCACCTTGATAGGCTTACATTAACACTGCAGGTTACTGTGAAAAGCCCCTAGTCGCCACATTCCAGCGTCTGTTCGGATATGCAGAGGGAGAATTCAGAATGTCCAATTCACGGAACAACACGTCTTTTGGGACTTGTGGGAGGAAACCGGAGCACCCGGAGGAAACCCACGCAGACACAGAGAACGTGCAGACTCCACACAGACGGTGATCCAAGCTGGGAATCGAACCTGGGACCCTGGCGCTGTGAAGCAACAGTGCTAACCACTGTGCTGCTGTGCTACCCAATGAGGAAGCATCTGAAGATTTGGGTACAAACAAATTAATAGACATGCATAAATATAATCAGAGTTACTTAACAGTTAGAAAATCTTCAGTGGACTGATTTACTTGACAAAATAAGAGCAACTATTACACAGCCAATTTTGTGAAACATTGTAGACTGTAAATCAGTGCTAATGGATGCTACGTGTTAACTATAGCAGTGACCAGAGTCCGAGATTATAAATTGGTTAGAATATTTGTATAGGTACCTTCAGGTAATGTTTCCTATATTTCTCTTATGGACTTGAATGGCAATTTTACAGAGCTCTATTTCTATATTTTTTTATTAGGCTATTTTCATGTTGATAACCCGTGCCTTTGTCCCTTATTTGACATAGAACGCAAGTAAGACTAAAGGGTCTCTTCAGTCCCATGAGATACAGCTCAAATTGCCTGTCGCAACTTCCACTTGTTTTATTTCAAGAGCCTCAGTTTTGCTCAGACTAACTATGTTTGGGGAAATGATGCTGCTGCGTATATGTTCTCTGGTGAATACTCAGTGAAGAGCAGGTACCCTACCAGGAAATAAAATGAGGGAACTTAATACATTCGCCCATGCTCCATTTTACCAGCATATTATTTTGGAAAAGTATGTGTAAAGTGATGTGCTCTGCTTCATCGGCAAATTGTATTTAATGTAAACCTGACTCATACTTGCATTGGAAGACATGAGGCATCAGGTGATTGGAAACATAAGGTGATTGATTATCTGTCACTCCACATATTCAAATTAATACTTTCATACCAATGTATAAACCAGACTTCACGCTCATACAAAGACTTTAATTAAAAAAAAAAAAATTTAGAGTACCCAATTAATTTTTTCCAATTAAGGGGCAATTTAGCGTGGCCAATCCACCTAGCCTGCACATCTTTGGGTTGTGGGGGCGAAACCCACCCAAACACGGGGAGAATGTGCAAACTTCACACGGGCAGTCACCCAGAGCCGGGATCGAACCTGGGACCTCAGCGCCATGAGGCAGCTGTGCTAACCACTGCGCCACCGTGCTGCCCTTCATACAAAGAAGTTCAAGCTCATTTCTTTATTTTGATCCAAGGTGAAACTAACCTCCGAAATATTGGACTTACTTCCCAACTTTGTCGCACAGCGTTCCCCTTCCTTGGCAGTCGGGAAGGACGATTGCTATGTGGAAGCAATGCTGTTCAATGATGGGTTTTTTTCACTCATTTGACCATTCACTCAAGTGGTCACAGGTAAAATAAGTTTGGTCCTTGGTAGATGAAAGTATGTAAAGCATCTCCATATTTTAGATTTTGAGTTGTTGTCTGACCATGTGGAGTAGAAACTTCAAGCTCTGTTTTAAAAAAAAAATAAGATGGTACATTGAGACTTCAGATATACTTCATTTATCAGATTGTATTGTTCCAAAAGATTTGAACTGCTCCAAGATGAAACATTGATTTGAGGCAATGGTATTTGTCAGAGATTCACTAAATTTTAAGAATTCATCTTTTCTCCATATGTTTTATATTGCTTTAAAGATAAAATATAGTAATTTTGCATCAATATTTCCAGATCTATATAAAGTTGTACTTTGAAATAATCGGTCTACATTGATCCCTATTGTGTTGTAAGGAACTAATCAATTGTTTTGACATTTGATAGTAAATTATAATCATGGTGGCTATATCAATACCTCTCGCCCTTATCCTTCACCGTAGCCATTCTTGATGGATCGGAACTAACATCTAGAATTGATTGTAGCGCATAAAAATAGTTTATCAAATGTGGCTGCTGTGACAGGAGCAGCAGATATTCGATACTTGCTCTGTGCTAATCCCTACAGCGCAAGTGGTAGTGATTCCATGGTGGGCCTCAGTAAGGCAGGCTGGGAGAAGGGAAATGACAAAAGTTGTCTCTATCCAATGATTCCTGCTGCATAAAAGTGGGCATTGACTTAGACAGTAGATTTAGATGTGTCTCTGATGGCTCTCAGTGGCACAGCTGAGTGGTTGTTGACACTGCTCCTTTACTGCGATGATCACCATTGTGGAGCCTTGTTGCTAATTGAGCTTTCTCTCTATTGGTACGTGTAACTATACTATCAGGATTTGAATATCAGGCAGCACTTGTACTAGGTAATAGATTGAGGAGCATTATGACAAGCGTGCCATGATTAGCTGCTACTCTTTCATTGCCACCTGACAATCACATATGAAAACCATGTGACCCTGAGAATTAGCAGTTTGTTCTTTGTAGCACAGAGCCCATTCTTCTCCCACCTTTAGCAAAATGAGGATTGTTGAATCCCAGCCTTTACAATTAATGCCCAAGCCCTTCGTGGGAACACATCAGATAAAGTAAAATCATGACGTGCATTTTATCACAAAAGATCTTGCAACTACCCTGTTGGAAATCTTCCCTTAATCGCCACGCATTTTTCACACTTTGACACAATCGCACTTTTGATACAATTTTATTGAACAGTCTCACATCTAAGTTAATGGCTAATGTAAAGCCTGTGAGAACAGCTTGATATTTCTCTGTAATGTGGTGTCTCTGCTAGACATGTTCATACAAGTTTTGTACTGGCCCGCTTGTTCTTGCATTGCTTTCTCAACTGAATAGTGATTTCTTTTTCTCAGTTGAATCATAATGATGTAGTTTGTAGCATGCAAGATATTTTGAATGAATTCCTTCAGTTTCCTGCGTTTAAGTTTAAATGAAAGATCAGATACTGAACCAGCGGAAATGTTGAAGTGCCTGTTCCTGCACTTGATTTGCAAACACTTTGACTTCTGATTTGTTAATGGGCCTTGCAGAGATCATTCACTTCATTGCCAAACATGAATTACTTAATCCAATTTGTGGAGGCAAGGTGGTTAATTTGTACAAACCTGTTTTTCCGTTTGACCAGTAATCCTGGAGTTTTTGATTCAGATTTTGGTATACGTGTGTCTATGCAAAAGGACATTTAATTTGTGTTCCAAACAAAATTTATAGCAGTTATTAAGCTGGTAAACATTTCTTTTAAATTACATCAGAAATACCAGTTGCTAGATTTTTTTTAATGCCCTGTGTCTTCAAAACAGAACACCGTGTTCTGTTTCCATCAGTAAAAATTGTTCAGCGAAGGACATATGAAAAGCTGAGAGAAGAACATCAAGACAGACCTAATTTATCAGGCACCTTCCATGTTTTCAGGCATTCCAGAATGCTTTGCAGCCAGCAAAGGACTTTTGAAGTGTAGTCACTGTTGTCATGGAGGAAATGGGACAGCCAATTTACACACAGCAAGCTCCCAGAGACAGAATTGTGATATTGAGCAAATAATGGTCCAGAATTTCCTATCTGGATCGGAATCCTTGTTCCCAGACCCAGATTAGACAAGTTACCTACTTGCCCTCCTGCGATTGTTCGGGTCCATCTTCTGATGGGAGGTCCTTCCAAACTCGGGCAGCACAGTAATTCCTCATAAGCAGCGGCAGAACAATTCATGGTAGAAACCACACCCCATTTTACCACACTTGCTGCCATATTGTCTTAATGGGCCCAAAACTACGGGGTGGGGGGGCGAGGGGGTGTGTAGCAGGTGAAGGATATAGTTGGGGGTCAGTAGCAGTTATTCACATGTTAGAACTGGTTTAAATCCTTTTAAATTTCTATAAATAACTATTCAGGTAAGTGAGTCAGAACCTTCCAAAGTCTCCAAATCTTAATTCTGAGCTACAAACCTTTTTGGATGTTCGCGAGATGGGAATCGCCCATTGGATGTCCAAAATCCCTGGGCTTTTCCTACATGGCCAGTGTGTTGGGGCTTCCAAGGTCTCCCCGGCGCATCTTGGAAGTATGGCCATCCAGAACTCCGGAACAACGTAATATGCCAATGGGCCAATGCTAATATCAGCATTAGGACTGAATACATGTGCTCCAGAACTTGCCATGCCCCTAACCAACCTATTCCAGTACAGCAAAACTGGCATCAACCCCGCTATGTGGAATTGAAGCAGGACAAATCTAACCCAGCCAATTACCACCCCATCAGTCTACTCTCGATCATCAGTAATGTGATGAAAGGGATCAGTAAGAGTACTACTAGCGGCACTTGCTTAGCAATAACTTGTTCATTGCCACTCACATTGGGTTCCGCCAGGGCCACTCGGCTCCTGACCTCATTTCAGCTTTGGTTCAAAATGGACAAAAGAGCTGAATTCCAGAAGTGAGAGTGATTGCCCTTGATGTCAAGGCAGCATTTGACACAGTGTATCAGCAAGGAGCCCTAGCAAAGCTGGAATCCATAGGAATCGTGGAAAACTCTCCACTGGTTGGAGTCGTACCTAACACAATGGAAGATGATAGTTGGAGGTCAATCGTCTCAACTCCAGGACATCACTTAGGAAAGTATCATAGATATCACCATCTTCAGCTGCTTTATCAATGACCTGCCTTCCTTCCATTGTAAGGTCAGAAGTGGGGATATTTGCTGATGATTGCCGTGTTCAGCGCCATTTGCAACTTCTCAGATACTGAAACAGTCCATCTCCAAATTCAGCAAGACCAGGACCATATCTAGACTTAAACCGACAAGTAACATTCATGTCACAAATGCCAGGCAGTGACTATCTCCAACAAGGGAGAAACTCACCAGTGGCAACAGTGTGCACCATCTGCAAGATGTACTACAGCAACACACCAAGACTCCTTAGACAGCACCTTCCAAACCCATGACGTCTACCATCTAGAAGAACAAAGGCAGCAGATACATGGGAACGCCACCACCTGGAAGTTCCCCTCCAAGCCACGTACCATCCTGACTTGGAACTATATCGCCGTTCCTTCACTGCTGCTGGATCAAAATCCTGGAACTCCCACCACAACAGCACAGAGGGTTTACCAAAGCCACATGGACTGCAACTTGCCACCACCACCTCGAGGTCAATTACGAATGGGCAATAAATGCTGGCTTAGGCAACGACACGCACATCCCATGAATGAATTAAAATAAAATGTGTTTTAGCGTTGTTGATTCAGAGGTAAATATTGGCCGGGGCACTAGGGATATCTCCCTTGCCCTTCTTCGATATAGTGCCACGGCACCTTACATGTCTGCTGGTGAGAGCAGATAGGTCAGTACAACAGCTGATCTGAAAGTCGAGCCTAACACGTACAGATGAAGAGTTGGGCCGTATGCTTTAATTGAGATTTTATTTAAAGGAGTTGCGTGGCACAATATGTTGCAAAAATTGCCAACACATTTTAAGCAAAAATGTTACATTTTGTTCCAAGATCAGAATTTTTAAGTGGTAAGATTTTTTAAAAAACAACTGGGTTTATTTTGACGTGTCTACAGCAATTGGTGCGGCAGGCTTTGGGTATCAAGCTATACTTCCAGTGATTATGATTCATTTTGCCACCCTCCAACAGGCTGTGTGTGTAATGGGACATGGCCTTTACAATTTTGGAATGCCACCCCCTTGCAATCTTTTCATCCCAGATGGTGTGAAAGCAGTTCATCCCGACTCCATTTTGCTGTTCTCTTGCAAGGAAAGTTCATCAGTGATTTCAGCATGGGATGAAAACTTAGAAGTCATGTTTGACGAGGTTGTGCAGTATGCAGTGGAAGGAATTTACTGGGTGCTAATTCAGAACTCTGCAGCCATTATGACTTGAGGTTTACTATATTTTAGTGGCCACATTCTATTAACTTTGCATAATCCAGAAGTTCAATGTTCATGTTTTAGGTTTTGATCTCAAAACAAAACACGTTTCCCGTTATGTACAAGCCAAGATCTGTTGAGGGTCACAAATTAAGTTATTGCTGACTTTGCCTTTCACATTTCTTCTCAGAATTTCTTGTGAGCCTTATCTCTTGTTTTATGAACAAGGTTGGGAAGCAAATCAAGTCTCCCTCCTTCACTTAAAACTTGTACGCTGTAAACTCTCAACTACAATCTGTTGCACGATATGGTAGCACAGTGGGTAACGCCATTGCTTCGCAGCTCCAGGGTCGATTCCCGGCTTGGGTCACTGTCTGTGCGGAGTCTGCACATGCTCCCAGTGTCTGTGTGGGTTTCCTCCGAGTTCTCCGGTTTCCTCCCATAAGTTCCGAAAGACGTGCTGTTAGGTAATTTGGACATTCTGAATTCTCCCTCCGTGTACCCGAACAGGCGCCGGAATGTGGCGACGAGGGGATTTTCACAGTAACTTCATTGCCGTGTTAATGTAAGCCTACTTGCGACAGTAAAGATTATTATCATATAAGCTCTTTGAGTCTAGCATCTCTTGATCAATGCCTTTTGATTAATTTTTCGTTTGGTGTGAAAGATATTGTTAATTGCCCGGAATCTTGCAGCACTTCAGACTTTCTCCCGCCAGCTTTCAGCTCGAGGGGTTTGCATTAGCTGATGTGTGATGGATGGGAAGTGTGCGAATAGATAATGTTTTTAGAATATTTTATTGTTTGTGCAGTATGCTCTCGATCTCCTGTGGCATTGATTACAGTTTGTTCAGAGTTGCTTTCTTGCTGTAGGGCCCTGGGTTTGAGAGTGAAGAAGGCTGCATGTAGTTATTTGAAAAATAGTTGAGCAGTATGTTCTTGGAGACTGTCAAAGTCAATGCTTTTAATTCCTTAGAAAGTGTTTTCTTTACTCTGTTAGCTGGAGAATAATGTAAATCTGGCTATGCAACTGCCGTGATTTGGTAGCTGTAATTTTGCAAAATCCAGAAGTTCAGTGTTCATGATTTATGTTTGGACCTCAAAACAAAACACGTTCCTGTTATGATTCCCTCGCTATAGGCTATTGGACTGGAGATGACAAATAATAACTAGATACACAAATGCACCCTGAAATCACCTCAGTTTGTGTGTGTAAGTAGTGGTTGCAGTACTCAGTGAGTTAAATAAAACAAGTTCATTGGTTTTCCCAACAAACTGAAGTAGTAAAATACAGATCTTGTAATTGGTTCTGGCTGAGTGGGAGACAGAAGGTGTAAAAATCTATGGTGTGTCATGATCCTAATCATGTAACACTATTTCAACGCCCACATTGCCTCAGGATTTAGCAAGCAGCTCTGTTTACTGGAAAGAGGTTCTGAAGGGAGAAAGAAATGACTGCAAATATTATTTTGATGGAGACCATGATGAAATGTTATTTGTATTGTATGATTTTCATAATTAGCACTGCAGTCATCTTTGAGATCATGATTCTCAGTGTATTGGGGACATTTTTGCATAACTTTGGGTATGGAGTTCATTGAATCACAGAAGGTGGATATTTTCAAAAGTCTAAATGTGCATATTTTTCCCATAAATACATGTCGAATTCAGAAACTAGCTTTTGATCAGTTAAAGGCACATTGAAACAAAGTTTGAAATTTAATGTCGGTAAAAAGCTTTAATTTACAAAAGGAGTATTAACAATTTCAGTGCTGTAACATCACTTCAGTAAGATAGATGAAAAAATGTTTTTGCTAATCACTCAATTTGAAGATGAAGCAAAATTGAAACTACATTCTTCCACCTAAATGACCCCCGATTTCATTTCACGAGAGATTAATTGCGATGAATTATATTTACTAATTAATGTGCATTTCTGCCAAATATTCATGACATAGAATCATGGAATTTACAGTGCAGGAGACCATTCAGCCCATCGAGTCTGCACCGGCCCTTACAAAGAGCACCCTACTGAAGCCCATGTATCTACCCTAGCCCCGTAACCCAATAACCCCCACTTAACATTTTTTGGACACTAAGGGCAATTTAGCATGGCCAATCCACTAACGCGCACACCTTTGGACTGTGGGACGAAACCAGAGTACCCGGAGGAAACCCACGCAGACACGGGGAGAACGTGCAAACTCCGCACAGGCAGTGACCCTGCTGGGAATGAAACCTGGGACCCTGGAGCTGTGAAGCAACTGTGCTAACCACTATGCTACCATGGTTCCCTTGTAGGGGAGGCAGTGGTGTAATGGTACTGTCGCTAGACTAGTAATCCAGGAAGCCAGGGTATTTTAAATAAATTCAATTTTTACCTGCACAATTTTGGGTTGTGGGGGTGAAAACCATGCGGACACGAGGAGAATTTGCAAACCCCACACGGACAGTCACCCAGGGCCGGGATTTGAACCCGGGTCCTCAGCGCCGTAGGCAGAAGTGCTATCCACTGTCCCACGTGCTACCCATGTCTTTGGTTTATTTACAAGGCCTTCAAAAAGACAAGTTAATTGAAATGACAGGTGATTAAAAGACGAGGTGCCGGTTAAAGCTAAGAAGACAGAGATATATGATGTATTAGTTGAGTACTTGGGTCTGTTCAAAACACAGGAGAGCCCATGAGCAAGTAGTCCAGATAATGTAACATCAGAATAATTTCTGGCTAGGAAAACTGATCTGGAGAGTTGCAGTTCGAGCATGAGAGAGAATTAAAAAGAATAACGATTTAGAGATGGGGAAAGATGATGAGTTCAAAACAGCATTTGAAATTAGGAAAAAGACAGATTAGCAAGGGAAGAAGGGGGAAAGGAGAGAGAGGAAATATCAATTTAAAAGCTTGATGTTGAGGAAAGTCAAGAGGGAGTAGTCCAAAAGGGAGTGGGGATATGTTTCAATATGTACAAGCCTTACCAAGATTTTAGGAAAAGGATGGAGAGACATTCTTCATGTCATTTGAGAAAATAGCAACTCAAATCCAGTTGCCAAAGGAAAAGTGGGCATTACCCAGGCAAAGTAAACTGACAGGATGGGTGCAGGAAATTTATGCTTCCTTGTCAAGAAACAATTTAAAACGATTATTCTGGATGTGTATTAATTAGCTCCAGAGGCATATAGGCAAAAGTTTTGAAATTCAAGGAAGCAGCCCGGGCAGACTTGTATTGAATTTGAAAGGGTTAAGCAGATTTTTAATACGGTGGATACAAGCATTAGGAGTTGAAATTACCTCTGAGGCTCTGAGATGAATCATTCTCTTGGCAGAATTTAAGAATTTGCTATATTCTGTGAGAAGAATCTTTGTTGAAGACCAAAGGGTTATGATCGTTAGACAAGCAGCAATAATTGTTGATAATTATGAGCCGATCCATAAATTTAAACCTTTGCTTCGTCACCCCCATAAATTTGAAAATGACTGGAAGTGGGAGAGTGAAAGGTAACAGGTAACCAAGGAAAGAAATGGATAGCTGGAAATGCTCAGAGATTCGCTGCTCAGACCAGAAAGGAAGGTACTAAGGAGGAAGAGGAGACTTGAAGGCCTAAAATGTTACCAGTGCAATAAAGTGGGATACATTCATTCAGCATGTTGGAAGTTGCGAGGTAAGCTCATGGGACTTTTTTGGTGTTCATAAGCAGGATCCTGAAAAGGGAACGAAAGTGGAGAATGCTACAGGGCAGACCGTAGCTTTAGTTGGAACTCGGTGGCCTGAAGAAAACACTGCTGTGGGAGCAGGTGTGGTGAACGATCTAAGGGGAAGATCCCCACATTTTTATCAAATGACGTAGCCAAACCCATAACGATTTTAAGGGACACAGGTTCCACGCAAACTCTCTTATTGGAAAGGAATTTGGATTTCCCTCTGGAGAGTTCCATGAAAGCTAAGGTGTTAGTGAGTGGGATAAGTGGAGATTATATCCCAGTTCCATTATATAAAGTGCAATTGGAGTGTGATTTATTATCAAATCCAGTAGTTATTAAAAGTGGTTAAGAAGTTACCAGTAGACAGAATAGATTTACTTTTGGGGATTTATTTGGCAGGAGTGAAGGTTATAACTTCACCCATGATTTCAGAGAGTCGAGGGAATATATAGAGACAGAAGAGTTACAGGAACAGTTTCCAAACATTTCTCAGTCATGTGTGGTGACGAGGGCAATGGCTAAACAAAGTCCACCACCAGAGATTGAAGTCACACCACCATCGGGTAGTAGAATAGCCGAAACTATCATTGAGGATGAGGATAATTCCAAGGAAGTGTTTGGTGGGACACCATTAATTGAGGTCCAGGAGGCAGACCCAGAGTTACATGGATTAGCATAGTCGGCTGTCTCAGAAGTTTGAGGCTGTAGGCGTTCCAGAGTGCTATTGCGTTGAGAATGGAATACTGTTGAGGAGAGGGAGACATCCTGAACAGTTGTTCATCAGGTAGTGGTATCGCCGAAATATTGTAAGGAAATACTGGGTGTACCATATGAGATACCAATGGCAGAACCCGTGGAAATTCGGAAAACTCGGGCATCAGTCAGCTGCCGTTTTTCTGGCCAGGACAGCATAAATTCTGTAGAAGTTGACATACCCATCAGGTAATGGTAAACCACAACATGTGATTAGACCAGCACCTTTGATACCCATACCAGTGTTTGAAGAACCATTTAGTCGGCTATCGGTAGATTGTGTGGGACCATTGCTTAAAATGAAGGCACGGCATCAATTCATTCTTATGGTCTTGGGTATGACCACCCAATTTCCTGAAGCTATACCTTTAAGAAAAATTATGGCTAAAGTAGTAGTGGAAAATTTAACACAGTTCTTCACATGCTATGGCCTACCCTAAGAAGTACAATTTGACCAGGGTCCTAACCTTCAGTCTAAAATTTTCCAGGACTTAATTTGCAGTTTAGGTATCAAGCAACTAAAGTCGATCGCCTATCACCAACAAACTCGGGGAACTTTTAAACATATTTAAACACTAGCAAAAGTAGCTGGTCAAAGAACATCAGAAAATCTCATCCAGGTATAGAGGCAAAATACTGTGGATGCTGGAAATCTGAAATAAAAACAGGAAATGCTAGACAAACTCGACAGATCTGAGTTTTGGATCTAAATGATCTTCTACAGGACAGATGAAAGTTCTGTAAGGATCATTTAGGTTTGAAACGTTAACTGTTTCTCTCCACAGACGCTGCCAGACCTGAGTTTATCCAGCATTTTCCGTTTTTGCGTCAAATTGTAATATCGGCAAGGTGGCGCAATGGTTAGCACTGTTGCCTCACGGCACTGAGGTCCCAGGTTCGATCCCGGCCCTGGGACACTGTCCGTGTGGAGTTTGCACATTCTCCCCGTGTCTGCGTGGGTCTCACCCCCACAACCCAAAAAATGTGCAAGTAGATGGATTGGCCACGCTAAATTGCCCCTTAATTGGGGAAAAAAAGAATTGGGTACTTTAAATTTATTTTTAAAAGTTATAATATCGCCAACATTAATTCCAATGTTGAGATCACTGCCAGCATCAGTGAGATCAAAATTATAACTCCAAAGCTGTATGTTATCATTTGTGTTTCAGCTGTGATAGTTGTCATCTTTCCTTCCTTGGGCAGTACGGTAGCCTTGTTGATAGCACAATTGCTTCACAGCTCCAGGGTCCCAGGATCGATTCCGGCTTGGGTCACTGTCTGTGCGGAGTCTGCACATCATCCCCATGTGTGCGTGGGTTTCCTCCGGGTGCTCCGGTTTCCTCCCACAGTCCAAAGATGTGCAGGTTAGGTGGATTGGCCATGATAAATTGCCCTTAGTGTCCACAATTGCCCTTAGTGTTGGGTGGGGTTACTGGGTTATGGGGGTAGGGTGGAGGTGTTGACCTCGGGTAGGGTGCTCTTTCCAAGAGCCGGTGCAGACTTGATGGGCCGAATGGCCTCCTGCACTGTAAATTCTATGATTACTATGTATAGTATATATTATATGGGGTAGATGGGAATGTAGAGTTGAGGCCACAATAGAAGCAACCATGATCTTACTGAATGGGGGAGGGAGGGAGGGGGGGGGGGGGGGGGGGGGGGGGGGGGGCTCACAAGGCCAAACAGCCTACCCCTCCTCATTCGTATCTTCATAAATGATATATGGTATCCTTTTGCCCTGGAACTGCTCTGTTTATCCTTTTGGGGGTGGTGAGGAGAAGCCTTGCATTTATATTTTGCCAGAGCACATTATCAGGGCACTCCAGAGCATTTAGATTTTTGAGCTTAGTCTTATTTGAGCACATATAGCAACTATTCAAGAGTAGCTCCCCATAGGCACCAGTAGGATGAATGACAAGTCAGTCTGTTTTTGGTGGGCGTATTTGTTATGAAAGGAATGTTGATACGAGCTTTGCTTTTCTTTGAGTCGTACCATGGAGAGCAGGGTTACAATTTAACATTCCGTCTGTGAAATCGTGCCTCCAGCCATGCGGCAGGCTACAGCTTAGTTTGTCATTCTTTTCTAATCCTTCAGCCACACTGTTGTGTGTACTGCCATAGGCTGGAGAAGGGTGTTACCAAATTTACCAAAAGCAATGGATATAAAGATATATTTTTAAGAAAAAGCAAGAATGCCATTGTTGCGCATATCTATTTCGTTGGGTTGTATATTTTATGTTGCTAATGTAAGGGACCAGGATTCTTGAAATTTTCTCCATCTCCCATTCAAAGTAAACTGAGAAGCTGTTAACAATCAGAATAACGAGGTAGTTGATGAGCAAATGTGGTGTTTTGACCAATTGATTGTCATATTTAGGGGACAAAAAATAGCTGCAGTTGTGAGGGAAACGCATTTGGAGGAATGTTGAGTATTGCTGCAGGTTCGCAGAAGCAAGGGGGTGGCCAAAACCCTGCCAGACCGCAGTCCGAAAGATTTAGCGTGGAAGGCTTCAGCATTTGCCAGCAGGAATTGAAGCTGCAATTAGAGAACCGTGACATTGAGTAACCTAGTCTGCCTGTGGAGCTGCAGTGACACGAGGCCTCGGTTTCAGTAATGTGCCACAAATGCTGATCTCAGCATGCTGCGCATTCACTCTAGCTGAGCCCTTGCCAACACTGAAGCTACAGTGGGTTGCACAACCACAGCTGCATCATTAAAATTGGAATGCCGTAAGACAGTACACATCGAGGATCTGTGTTCCTGGAACAGCAATCTTCTATAAATGTCTTGTTCTTCATTTATAATTTACTGCGGAACCGCATCTGCCTGGACACTCCGCTCATCCGATTTTATCATTTTGGTGTAACTCTTGACAACTAATGGCTATTTAATAAGACCACTAGCGGCTGAGACCAGTAAATCGATTCTCATTTCTGTAGTTGCAAGTCCGTATTCCAGCAGAAGTGACCCACAGTGAGCTTTCTCTGTCAGACAGATTTTCTCTTGTTTCACACTCATTTTTGCTTTCTTTCAACTATTGAGACGGGAATATTCCACCATTTAAATCTGTGTATTTTAAATATGGGTTCTACTTGTTGATAACAGCCCTGTCGAATTCAGGATTTGAAATGTTGACTTTCTTAGTGAATCAAACAATCTGTCTCCAATTTTTAACTTATTTGTTTTCTTTCTGAGCTTCTTTAACACTATGGGTTATTCCCTGGAAGGACAAAGAAATTATACATTCCTAAGCGCCTCTCCATGTCTGTCTTAATCTGTTGGAGTGCGTAAATGATAGCTTTAGTTGAGTCCCTTGATTATTCTATATCAAACAAAATTGAAATCATCGTGGTGGAGGATGCGGTTGCTAAGGGATGGAATATTTCTACACCTTTGGCAACCAGTGTGGAAATGGGCTGAGGTCATGAATAATTCTCACAACCTCCATTTTTAAAAAGTGCAAGAGCGATGAATTGGAAAAAAAATACAACCTTCCATTTACCTCCTGAGTACAAGTCCAATTTAGATGAAAATTATGCTGCGTTGCGATTTTGTGTTGCGCACCCTGGGAACTGGGTCACCTCACTTGTTTTCATCTCACTGATTGAAAGTGGATTTAAAAAAACAGGCCTTGACCCTTGTGCCAATTCATCAGCCAACTCCTTCAGCGTTTTTCAAGCTCCATCCCCTTCCAGTGGTAAGCTGACTTTTTATTCGTTCATGGGATGTGAGTGTCACTGGCGAGGCCAGCACTTATTGCCCATCCCGAATTGCCTTTGAACTGAGTGGTTTGCTAGGCCATTTCAGAGAACGGTTAAGTGTCAACCACAGTGCTGTCTGGAGTCACGTGTAGGCTAGACCAGCTAAGGATGACAAATTTCCTTCCCCAAAGGACTTTAGTCAACCAGGTGGGTTTTTACGACAATCAGCAATGGTTTCATGGTCATCATTGGCGTCAGTTAGCTCAGTTGGCGGGGCGACTGGTTTGTGATGCAGAGCGATGCCAACAGCGCGGGTTCAATTCCCGTATTGGCTGAGGTTATTCATGAAGGCCTCGCCTTTTCAACCTCTTCCCTCACCTGAAGTGTGGTGGCCCTCGGGTTAAATTACCACCAGTCAGCTCTCTCTCTCTCTCTCTCTCTCGCTCTCGCTCTTGCTCTCTCTCTCCTTGTGATTATGCGTTAGGGATCATAATTGCGAATACAAAGGGCAGCATGGTGGCGCAGTGGGTTAGCACTGCTGCCTCACGGCGCCGAGGTCCCAGGTTCGATCCCGGCTCTGGGTCACTGTCTGTGTGGAGTTTGCACATTCTCCCCGTGTTTGCGTGGGTTTCACCCCCACAACCCAAAGATGTGCCGGGTAGGTGGATTGGCCACGCTAAATTGCCCCTAAATTGGAAAAAACTAATTGGGTACTCTAAATTTATTTTTAAAATAATAATTGTGAATACACAGTTTGTACCAACATGCTGAGTAATGGAATACACAAGTAGAGTGTTGATTTGTGTGGAAGAAAGCAACTTCTGTATCATAGTTCTCTACAATGAGTTTACCATAAGCTTCAGTAACTAGGTACTCTTCCTGCTGATGTTGAAATAGACACACTCATCGTTTCTACAATTGCTGTGAAACCATGGGATAATTTTATCCAGGGAAGTAGAACGCTATAAAAGGACTTCTTTTAAAAAATCTTTCCCTCATCAACATAATCTTTGAATAGGTTGGCATAACCGAGATGTTAGCATAGACCTTAGAGATTTTGTTTGAGGATGCAGCAAGTTTAAAAATTTGATGTTATTAAAATATTCTGAGAAAAATAATTTAAATCCGTTGAAAAAAATACCCATGGCTTTAATCCTGACAGAATCGATAAATTACAACCATTGTAAATTATCGCAGATGGTATTTTGATAACTGGTCTATGGAGTATCCAGGAAACGGGGAGGATACCACTGCAGTGCTGTCATAGCTGCAAATTTATGTAACTATTGTAAAATATTCATGAAAAGGGATGCTTAAGCACTGAACTGGAGCTGCTTTGGGCATAGCATAAGTCAAGTGAAATGCTTCGTATGATTTGAAATACATCATGAAAGGGGGGCATCCTTTGCCAGAAGATGCATTTAAACATCATTTCAATTTTTATGGCTTGGACAGCACCGTGACACAGTGGTCAGCACAGCTGCCTCACAGCGCCAAGCCTATTTCGGCCTTGGGTGACTGAGTGGAGTTTGCATGGGTTTGCTCCGGTTTCCTCCCACAGTCCAAAGATATGCAGGTTAGGTGGATTGGTCATGATAAATTGCCCCTCAGTGTCCAGGGATGTGCAGGTTAGGTTATGGGATTGTGGAGGTGGGGTGCTCTTTCGGAGAGTTGGGGTGTGGACTCTATGGGCTGAATGGCCTACTTCTGCACTGCAGGGATTGTATGATTAGAAACAGTAAATTACTACTTTCCATACACTATCTAACAATGATTCTAAATATTTTGTTACTAACTCGGGGATTACAAAGTGTCGGAATGTCACCGATTTTTGTTAATTAGAAGGTGCTTTTGAAGATGACGCACTAGTATCTCAATGTCTGTTAGTACTGACTTATCGCCTCAATATTTCAAACATTAGAGTTGTCAGAATTGGAAAGCAAGTTCCTGCTGGATTTTTAAAAACGACATTGCTCTGTTCCAACCTGAGCACCTACCCCTTCCGTGCATCTCACTAATAAATGCTTTGCGCACAAATCTAGCTTATTGCTGAATTGATCTTATTGAATCAACTTCAGTATTCTGAGACAGTATCTGCAGCAAAGTGGTGGGCGGCCTGAGAATGCCTGATGATGCAAACTACAAGATGCTCAAGTGGGAAAGACAGCATCAAAACCTCTGCCATTGGTCCCACCCCACTCCCGCTGTCATTGGGTGACAGCACAATCTCGCAGAAAAGAAGAATTTTCAGAAACAAGAAAGAATATTGGGTAACGCGTAAATTGGCATTTCACAAATTCTGCATTCCTTCAGAATATATCCTTTAAACAGCTCTACAGAAACTCAGCAAATGGCAACAAAAATTGGCAACAAATGCCGGCTTTGCCAGCAGCCCCCACATCCCATGAAAGAATAAATTGGGGAAAACTGGTTGCCTGTTGAATCCATTTCTAGTTTGAGAATGCAGCAAATGGCCAGAAAGATCCTGACTTCAGCAAGCTACATATGTCTGTTGGTTGAACAGTATAATCTGTTGCAGGTCGTCAACATTCTGAGAATTGAACAAAACAATATATTATTCACAAATCAACTTCAATTTGAATATCATATTCTTAGGACCTTTAGATTGAAAGCTTGCCACCATGCCTGAGGATTATCCATTTTCAAGCAAGTTTCTTGTTCCCTTTAATGCCGTGTTGAATCTGGTTCATATAAACCAATTTAAGAAAACTGAAGCCACCATTCTTGCTATCTTTGAAAACTTAACGATAGCACACAACAAATGTCCTTTTCCCTTTTGGACCAAAGTAGACTCTCTCTACCAGCACACAGTGTACTCCAGAGATGTCCTCAATAATTTATTGGAAGGAAGCTAATTGCTTTCCTTACCTTCTGTCTACTCCTGGACTTCCAGCACAGTTTTCTGAATATTGATTAGGAACTGTGCCCATTGACTGATTTCCAGAGTACCTGAAGGCACTTGTTGCCCCTATTGCCAACTTTGTTGCTGTTAGCTAACTCAGAAGAGGCAGAGTTTCAAACATGGTAATTTGCTGATCTGCCTGACTGAGCACCTCATTGCCACAGTCAACTGAAGCATTGCATAGCTTCCTTCTATTAAAGAACAAGAAACCTATTCATATCCTTCTGTTAAAGAACAGATAACTTATTCATATTCAGCTATCGACATCCTCTTACTCCCCCTTCCCCACTTCCAGGGGGTTGCTCATATAGCACTAATGTTCTCGAAGGCCTTCCTTCAACCTGACAGATCTCCGTACATTTGACCCATGGTTCTCGGACACCTCCACATTTTAAAATGCATAACACCCTCTGCATAATATTTCACTTGTTCTTTCTTTCTACTTTTCTTTCAAATAGCTGATCCCATGAGTGCTGGAAATCTGCAAAGGATCCCACTCCAGATGTGAACCTTGATTATTTTTTCTATGTTGGTTTTTTGCATCCTTTTACATTTTAAGGTTTTCACTTTTCTTTTTTTCCCATAAATTTAGAGTACCCAATTAATTTTTTCCAGAGCCAGGTTCGAACCTGGGACCTTGGCGCCGTGAGGCACCAGGGCTAGCCCACTGCGCCCCCATGCTGCCCTAGGTTTTCACTGTTCTCTACATTGCTTCAAAGCATTCTAGGCTTTGTGGATATAACTGTTTCTACTTTTTTGACATTTTAATTTAAATGCGCATTTTATATTTGGTCTGATACTTCTGAAAATTAACACCATCACCTTTTAGTTACCTTATAATGTTTTATTTCATTTGTACAAAAGTGTCAGTACCCCAGCACTAATTACATCCAGAGAGCCATTATATTTTATTTGCTATGTTTCATGCAAGTGGTGGACTTTAATTGGTTATTAATAGGCCTGTCGATAAATCAGTTGAGTTCTGCGATTGACGCTTTAATTTCTTTAATGCTGTTAATCGCTGAGGTTACACAGAATGCCTCTCGGAGTCCTCTGCTGCTTTCATTGTGCCTACCTGATCCTCTGGGATTGATGGAATTGTTGTCGACAGGCAGGAAAACATTGGTTTCCCGAGCCTGGGTGGTTGCCCAAGATCCCTCCTGGGAGTGTGAGAGAATCTTAACTCTTGTTGCTGGGGCCTCTCTGCCCACACCTTCCCTTCTCCGCCATATTTATGCTACCAACTGGTAAAGAGCTAGGAAATTCAAAACTTCAGGCTGCATATAAATAGTCACCAAGGCTTTCATATGTTCCATTCTTCAAACAGCATATCTGCTCACCCGGTTACCCTCTCCAGATATTAACAAAATATTTCATCTCAATCCTCGACCATGTCTCTTTGAATGAGGTGCTGTCAGTTAATCAGATATAACTGTAATTAATGCATTAGATGCTTTGACAATTAATTTCTTCAGTTTCAGAAGTTAGAGCCACCCTTCAGTGCACCTCGCAATTCCTGACCATATGCTTCTAGGCAAATATTATCTTCATCTCCACAACTCCATTATAACCTGTAACTCTGCAAACAGTATCCTGCTTCTGCACACGTGAAGATGTCATAGATATACACAAGATAGGAGCAGAAGGAGGCCTATTGGACCTTCAAGCCTGCTGCACCATTCATCACGATCATGGCTGATCATCCAATTCAATAGCCTAATCCTGCTTTCTCCCCATAGCCCCTCCTATTTCACGTGTGCATTCCATTAAGTTCTTCTGACATTGCGCCCCCAACCCCCACCAATACAGTGACTACACTTTTAAAGAATACTCGCTTGGCTGTAAAGTGCTTTGGGGCATGTTGAGGCTGTGAGAGCCGCTAAACAAATACAAGTTACTTATTTCTCCTCCACGACAGTATAGTGAGAAGGCAACAGTATCTTTCAGTTATCTTGAACCTGAGGCCTCTGCATCAGCCATGAACCCCACCGCCTGCTGCTCCATTCAGTAACACACTAACCAGCTTTTGTGGCCTGGCGGTTCGAGTATTGTCGCAATTAAAACCAAAGTTAACTGAGATTTCTTTTTAATTTTAGTCGCCTGACAGCCCTATTTACATAATTTAGTCGGAACAAAGTAGTGTATAATTTGGCAGTCTGCGGCTGTTGTTGCTGCAAACACAGTTTTGACCTAATTTAACGCAGCTTTTATGCCAATGCTTACCATTATTCTGTACAGATTCCAGAGGAGCACGATGTTGAAAGCCTGGTCCGGAAGGAGCGAGAATGGAGGTTTTTACGTAATGGACGAGTTAGAAAGCGAGCTGGCTGGATTGTAGAGAAAGGTGAGCCACATACCAGATATAATTAAACCAGTTATTACTGTTAATAAAGGTGGATTTTTAATTTTTAATTGAACATGCAACATTGAGAGTTGCTAGTGCAAAAGGAAAGTGGTCCGGATGATGGAAATCGGAATAAAATTGGAAGAAAACACAGGATACAATCAGAAGGTCAGACAGCACCTGTAGAGAGAAACAGAGTTGACATTTCAGGTTAACAGCCCATCTGATGATGGGATTTGAAGGAAAAAGCATTAATCTTTTGGAATAGGCAATGGAAGAATCGGGGATGAGAGCGTGTGCATCGTCGGGAAAGGTCACGAGTTGAAAAAATAATTTTTGAGTGAGGTTAGGAATCTACTTGTTTATTGGTGTTGTCGTTCCAGAACAGTTTTTAACATTGGGAAGAATGGGAGAATATTTTAAGATAGAATATTTTTTGCGACAGTGGGGTTGTGTGGAAGAGAGGCAGAATGACTTTGAATTGGGATGAGATGTTCATTGATGGTAGCTGGAGGAATTTGGTGGTACAAGTGGAAAATTAAAATGTGATGCAAGAGAACACTAGCTGTAAAGTCTAGCTTTGAATTCTCTCAAGTCTTCGTTCTGCGTCACTCAATGCCTAGTTGGACCATGTTCCCTTGAGTCAAAGCATTGAGTTGTTGGACTTTGGGGATGGAGATATTTAATTGGCCACAAGTATTTTCGTTACCGTATAAGGTGCCCAGATCAGCAATACAGTTTCCCAGGATAAGTGCATTTTGCGAGTGAGCACGGATGGAGGACGGGCTGAAGTCACGGGAGAAATACCAACAGGTGTGTTCACACCTGGCCAATGAGAGGGGAGAGGGAGGGGTCAGAAAGATACATCAGAGAAGAGAATGGAGCTTGATTCTGATGGGAAACATGAAGTAAGAAATGCAGATTCCAGAAGTATACAGTGTTGAAAGCCTGGTCCGGAAGAAGTGAAAATGGAAATCTTTATGGTCTGGACAAACGAGCTGGATGGATTATAGAGAGTGAGTAATGAGCACAAAAAAAAGAGGCTGTTGGCAGTGTTGAAATAGCTGAAGGAAGTAATATTGAACAAGGTGTCGGTAAAGCATTTCATATTTACCTGTGCGAGAACAAAATAAACCAGAAATTCTGCACTTGAGTGGCGGAGAAGAATTGATGGGGCATTGTCACGGTTAGAGTGGTGCAAGATTTGTCATATTGGGTGGTCTAAGTGCAGTGTAGTAAGAAAGCTCAGCAGACAAGATCTGCACATAATGGACCCATCTGAATTTCCATCTCTGCATTCAAGGGCTTGCTTGCAGGTTTGCCATCTCAGTTTTTCCATTCGCAGTGTACACAAGTGATCCAATATGTCCAGTCACAAAGCAGGAAATGTTGTCGTTGGTCAATCCAAATGGGTGCCTTTTGAGCTCATGACTGCCCTGTGAAGTGTACTGTCATGTACATGTGTACTGTCACTTTTTATTTTAATTTGTTCATGGGATGTGGGCATTGCTGGCTGGGCCAACATTTATTGCCCACCCCGGAGGCCGTTTAAGAGTTTAAGACGTCAAGACCTGTGGCTGTGGATCGCCAGGTAAGGACGACAGATTTCCTTCCCTAAAGGACATCAGGGAACCAGTTGGGTTTTTATAACAATCAACAATGGTTTCATGGTCACCTTTTAGACTTTTAATTCCAGATTTTTATTGAATTCAATCTTCACTATCAGCCATGGTGGGATTCGAACCCAGGTCCCCAGAGCATGGGTCTCTGGATTACTAGTCCAGTGACAATACCACTACGCCACTGTCAGTACATAACATGCGGCGCAGCCATTGGCCTTTTCCCTTTCAGGCATCTTCACCATCATGTTATTCAGGTCTTCCCCCATTATGTTCCAGACCATCTGCAGGTATTTTCAATGAAGGGAATTGTACGGTACTGTTGTGAAAATGAAAGAAGGTAGCATGAGAGGTTGACACTTTTCCTAAAGGAGGAACATGTTTCATTTTGTAAATGTGATTTTAATCAGATCTTTTCCTCCCTGCGCAGGTATCACAAGATTGGATGACCAGATCTTTATCAACAGAAATCCAGGTGTCCCCTCAGTGGTGAAGTTTCACCCTTTTACTCCCTGCATAGCAGTAGCTGACAAAGACAGTATATGGTAAGGGCAGGTTTGGCGACGAGCAAATTATTTAAAATCTGAAAAGTTATTCTCGATTGTTCAAACAGCATTTTGATTTTGATTCTTGTTTCATTGAAGTTTTTGGGATTGGGAGAAAGGAGAAAAGCTTGACTATTTCCACAATGGAAATCCCCGGTACACCCGGATTACTGCCATGGAATATCTGAATGGACAGGATTTCTCTCTGCTCCTCTCCGCCACAGGTAACATAACTCGAATGATTGTATCATAATCGGCTCAAAGCAGTTAACACGCAGTGCAAATCACGGATGTTTCATTGCATAGCTGGGCATTGCTGCCAACTGCTCTGATAGTTCAGAAATCTAATATCGGACAATGATGTATATGGTTTTTTTCATTGACTATGCCAAGATTAAGATGGTTAAGAAGTCACAAGAATAGTAAGATTCTGAAACATGTTTGCTATTAGGTTTACCAGACTGATTCCAGGGATGGCGGGACTGTCATATGAGGAGAGATTGACTAGGTTGGGATTATTCTCGCTGGAGTTCAGAAGAATGAGGGGGGATCTTATAGAGACTGATAAAATTCTAACAGGACTTGACAGGGTAGATGCAGGGAAGATGTTACCAATGATGGGGTGTGTCCAGAACCAGGGGTCACAGTCTGAGGCTTCAGGGTAAACCATTTTGGACAGGGATAAGGAGACACTTAACACAGAGTTCTGAGCCTGTGGAATTTATTACCACAGGAAGTAATTGAAGCTAAAACTTTGAATATATTCAAGAGGCAGCTGGATAGCACTTGGGGTGAATGGGGTCAATGGCTATGTGGAGAAAGCAGGATTAGGCTGTTGAGTTGGATGATCAGCCATGATCGTGATGAATGGCGGAGCAGGTTCGAAGGGCCAAAAGGCCTCCTGCTCTTATCTTCAATGTATCTATTAGGCTTTGACCATAACTCCAAGATTCCATCTGACACTTTTCAAATTGTTCTTGTTAAAATAAATTTAGACTACCCAATTAATTTTTTTTCAATTAAGGGATAATTTAACGTGGCCAATCCACCTAGCTTGCACATTTTTGGGTTTTGGGGGCAAAGCCCACGCAAACATGGGAAGAATGTGCAAACTCCACACGGATAGTGACTCAGAGCCGGGATCGAGCCTGGGACCTCGACGCCGTGAGGCCGCAGTGCTAACCCACTGCCCCTTCATTGGAAAAAATGAATTGGGTACTTTAAATTTATATTAAAAAAATAGTAATTGATATTCAGAATTTTTTTTAAATAACAAAAAAAAAATGATTCCCAATTTACTGAGATGCCCATGGTAGTCAAAAGGAAATTTTGGCTCCTTGCTTTTGAGAATGAAATAGATAGATAAATTTCTCTCCCCTCCATTGCACAGTACATTTATGCATATTGCGTAAACTGTAACATCATATACTGACATCATTAATTTTATTTATCTATGTGCGCATCTCAAACTGGCAGGTTAGCAGCACTGCATATTTAAAATGAATAATTAGATTAATCATATTTTTCTGAAGTGCACATTATTAATTAAGTTGTATTTGCTCCATTCTAATCAGCATGTGTGGAAGGAAAGCAGACACTGTAGTTTGAAATCTGACTATTTAGGATAGTCTGGGTTCAGTGCCACTCACTGAGCCTTGTTGCCATTTGAAATCATCAGCACAGAAATTGCAATGTTAATCACATTTTAAATTTGTAGAAATTTAACACCTTCCTTTGCTGGGAGGTTCAAAGACCTGGTTTCATTTGAGACTGAGCGTCCAGCTATCTCCGCTCTCGTTGCAGCTCAACTTACAAGCTTCCTCCGCCATACATTTCAACAGAGTGAATTGCCTGAGCCAAATGAGAACCAGTGAAATGAAATTTGTGTTAAGTTATTTTGTTTAAATTCTTCTTTGAACTCGCTGCCAAAAGAATGGGTGCCTTCAGGAGGGGAGAGAAAATTAATGTTAAAAAGGGTAGTGAATTAGGGCTGGTAGATTGGAGAGTTTTACTTGGTCAATAGTAAATTGGGATATGTTAAGATTCTCATGTCATCAGTTGTCGATGGGGATGGCTTGTATTTGAGATTATTGAATCAGAGAGTGAACGTGGAAACATAGAAAATAAGAGCAGGAGTAGGTTAATCGGCGCTTTGACCTGTTCACCATTCAGTGTAGTCATGGCTGATCCTCTATTTCAATGCCTCCCCGAACAGGCGCCGGAATGTTAGTGACTAGGGGCTTTTCACAGTAACTTCATTGAAGCTTACTTGTGGCAATAAGCGATTATTATTATATTATTATTATACTCTTGCATTCTCCCCATTTGCAGTCTAAAATCTATCCTCCTTAAATATGTTCAGTGACTTGGCCTCCGTAGCCTTTTATGGTAGGGAATTCCACAGGTTCACCACCCTCTGAGTGAAGATGCTTCTCAGTCCTAAATGGCCTACCCATATCCTCAGACTGGGCCCTTGATGCAAGACGCCAGAGGTAACTTAGTCATTGGATGCCATTTTAATCAGAATCTGGGAGTTGGGAGTAAAAGCAGTCGTGAACACGTTGTACAGCAATCAAGACAAAGAAAATCCTAAACGGGGTTGGTGTAAAATTCTGGACTGGATTCACTGTTAATAGTGGGGTGGAAGTTTTTTAGAAAGCGTCACTTGGAAAACCTGGACTGGATTTCGGAATTTAAACTGCTAATGAAAGCATTATTGTGAACAAAGGTTTTTAAACCTTTTTTTTTCGGGAGTGGAGCTTGGAAAAACACAACATGACAATCATCTGGGGGAATCCTGAGAAGAAGTGGTTCTGCTGCAGAGGGGAAGAATAAAAAGTGTGAGAATGCAATAGATATAGAGTATTCAATTGGAAGGTGAATAGATTGGTGTCTCTGTGGCTGCAAACGAGAATCTAGGATGGAATGTTGCTTCCCTGGTGCTTGGGGTCAAGAATATCTCGGGGCAGTTACAAGACATTCTGGAGGGGGAGGGTGAACAGCCAGTGGTTGTGGTACACATTGGTATCAACAACATAGGTTAAAAAAAAAAGGGGGAGGATGTCCTAAAAGCAGAATAGAGGGAGTTAGTAAGAAAGTTGAGAAGTCGGACCGCTAAAGTAGTAATCTCAGGATTACTACCAGTGCCATGTGCTAGTCAGAATAGATATATTGGATAAATACGTGGCTTAAGAGATGGTATGGGGGGGGGGGAGGGTTTCAGATTCCTCGGGCATTGGAACCGGTTCTGGGGGAGGTGGGACCTGTACAAACTGGACGGGTTACTCCTGTGAAGGACCGGGACTGATGCCCTAGGGGGAGTATTTGCTAGAGTGGTTGGGGAGGGTTTAAACTAATATGAGTTGGTTGGGAACCTATGCAAGTAGTCAAAAGAGGAGGAAAGAAGGACATAAACAAAAGACAACAGAAAGGGGAATAAGAAAAGTGACAGGCAGATAAACCAAGAGCCAGATCCAAATGGGGCCAGAGTGAAAAATATTGGGAGTGGGACTAGTAATGTTAAAAAGACAAGCTTCAAGGCTTTCTGCCACGTTCTCAATAAAGTGGATGAGCTCATTGCACAAATAGATGTGAACGGGTATGCTATCATCAGGATTACGGAGTCAGGGATGGGAACATGAATATCCAGGGGTACTCCGTATTTAGGAAAGACAGACAAAAAGGAAAAGACGATGGGGTTGCACTGCTGGTTAAGGAGGAAATTAACACAGTAGTGAGGGAGGATATGAGCTCCAACAATGTGGAACCTGTATGCTGAGAAACAGCAAGGGGCAAAACCTGTTTGTGGGCATCATATATAGACCCTCAAACTGCTGTAATATTGTTGGGAATGGCATTAAACAGGAAATTCGAGACGCTTGTAATAAAAGAATGATTGTAATTATTGGGTGATTTTAATCTGCGTATAGATTGGGAAAATCAAATTAGCCACAATACCATGGAGGAGGAATTCCTGGAGTGTATGCGGGATGGGTTTTTGAATCAGCCATCTAGAGAACAGGCCATCCTAGATCGGGTACTGTGTAATGAGAATGGAATCATTGACAATCTAGTTGTGCGCACCCCTTGGACATGAGCGACCATAAAATGATAGAAGTTTTCAGCAAAATGGGAGAGTGAAGTAGTTGATTGGGGTCTGAGACTAGGGTCCTGAATCTTAAAGGAACTACGATAACATATGGCGTGAGTTGCCTATGATTGATTGGGGAATGTTACTTAAAGGGATGATGGTAATGGCAAACATTCGAAGGGTGCATGGAGGAACTGCAACAATTGTTTATTCCTGTCTGGTACAAAAGTAAGATGGGAACGGTGGTCAATCCATGGTTTACACAGAAATTAGGGATAGTATTCGATCCAAGGAAGTAGCACATAAATTGGCCAAGAAAAACAAGAGGTCTGAGGAATGGGAGCTGTTTAGAATTCAGCAAAGAAGGACCAAGAAATTGATCAAGGGGAAAATAGAGTACGAAAGTAAGTTTGCAAGGAACGTAAAAACTGACTAAAAATTTCTACGGTATGTGAAGAGAAAAAGATTGGTGAAGACAAATGTAGATCCCTTACAGTCAAACAGGGGACTGTATTATGGGGGACAAAGAACATGCATACTTCTGTTCTGTCTCCACAAATGAGGCCCCAGAAATGTTGGAGAATGTAGGGTTTAGTGAGAAAGGGGAACTGAAGGTGATCAATATTAATAGAGAAATGGTGTTGGGGAAATTGATGGGATTGAAGGCTGATAAATCCCCAGGGCCTGAGAATCTACATCGCAGAGTATTTAAGGAAGTGGCTCTAGAAATAGTGGATGCATTGGTGCTCATCTTCCAGGATTCTATAGACTCTGGGACAGTTCCTACAAATTGGTGGGTGGCTAATGTAATGCCACTATTTAGAAAGGGAGGCCGAGAGACAGCGGAGAGTTATAGACCAGTAAGCCTGACATCAGCAATGATTTAGATGAGGGAACAAAGTGTCATATCTCCAGATTTGCAGTGACACCAAGTTGGGTGGGAGGGTGAGCTGCGAGGAGGATGCAGAGATCCTTCAGTGTGATTTGCACAATTTGAGTGAATGAGCAAATGAATGGCAGGTCCAGTGTAATTTGGATAAATGTGAGGTCATCCACTTTGGTAGCAAAAACAAGAAGGCAGACTATTAACTGAATGGCCATAAATTAGGATTGGGGAATGTGCAACGAGATCTGGGCGTCCTCGTGCACCAGTCACTGAAGGCAAGCATGCAGGTGTAGCAGGCAGTAAAGAAGGCAAATGATATGTTGGCCTTCTTTGCAAGAGGATTCGACTCGAGGAGCAGGGATGTCCTGCTGCAGTTATACAGGGCCTTGATGAGGCCACACCTGGAACATTGTGTGCAGTTTTGGTCTCCTTATCTAAGGAAGGATGTTCTTGCACAGGAGGGAGTGCAGCAAAGGATTACCAGACTGATTCCTGGGATGGCAGAATTGACGTAAGAGGGGAGACTGAATCGGTTAGGATTGTATTCACTGGAGTTCGGAAGAATAAAGGGGGATCTCATAGAAACCTATAAAATTCTAGCATGACTAGACAGGGTAGATGCAGGAAGTATGTTCCTGATGGTGGGTGTATCCACAATGAGGGGGCAATGTCTGAGGATATGGGGTAGACCATTTAGGACAGAGGTGAGAACTTTCTTCACTTGGAGAGTGATGAGCCTGTGGAATTCGCTACCACAGGAAGTAGTTGAGTCCAAAACATTGTCTGGTTTCAAGAAGCAGATATAGCACTTGGGGCAAAGGGGAATCAAAGGATATGGGGACAAAGCGGGATTAGGCTATTGAGTTGGATGATCAACCATGATCATAATTAATGGCGGAGCGGGTGTGAAGGGCCGAATGGCCTCCTCCTGCTCCTATTTTTTCTATGTTTCCATGTTTTACCTCCGAAATCCTCAGACACTCACTTGAGGTTCAGATTGGAGAGTATATCTGACCACCGCCATCTGTTGGAGGGCCGGTGTTGACTCGATGATCCAAATGGCCTCCTTCTGCACTGTAGGGGTTCTATGGTTTAACCAGAGGCTTTTCCCCAGGGTAGAGGGGTCAATTACTAGGGGGCATAGGTTTAAGGTGCGAGGGGCAAGGATGAGATTAGATCTACGAGGCAAGTTTTTTTACACAGAGGGTAGTGGGTGCCTGGAACTCGCTGCCGGAGGAGGTGGTGGAAGCAAGGACGATAGTGACATTTAAGGGGCATCTTGACAGATACATGAATAGGATGGGAATAGAGGGATACGGACCCTGGAAGTGCAGAGGATTGTAGTTTAGTCGGGCAACATGGTCGGCACGGGCTTGGAGGGCCGAAGGGCCTGTTCCAGTGCTGTACTTTCCTTTGTTCTTTGTTCAGATATTTGTATTACTGAGACCGTTGTAGCTTAAGATGCACCTTGTGCTCTATGTTAATCTTAACGTCTGTGTTTGTTAAGCTAAGGGAGGGGGGGGGGGGGGGGGGGGGGGGGGAGTAAAGAAGTATTGTATCATCAATGTTTCCATGTTTAAGGTTTTTTTTTGTTGCTGTTGAGACTAATTAGAGGTCCTGTAATTCTGTTCCTCTGTGATTTTGTTTTAAAGTAAAAGTTACGGTCTTTTGAGCCCAGATTCCATTCTGGAATCTTTTCATCCAGTTACAGCATCAACTGCGATGGCAACCATGTTGTATTGCATGATATCAATTGTCAAGACAGCAGAATATTGAATGTGTAGGATCCATGATGTTCAAGTCTAAGAAGATGATACTGACAGACAATGTGCAAAGTATTGATGAGACTATAGCTTACTGGCAATAAAGAAAAGTGACCTTGAGGCAATGAAAAGACCTCGCATATATGGAAGTAGCGTGGTGCAGGCTTTCAAATGCACAGATTGCTAAGTTGAAAGTGTTGTTATCCGGTTCAAGTATCTAAACAGCTGGAGCAAGTTGAGGTTGCTTCAATTATTTTGTTTTGTTCATTTTTATTGAGTGCGGTGCATCAGGAACAATGTACTGGTCAGACCTGGGCATGTTTTGGCTCTTCAGGTGCAAGTTGAATGATAGCACTTTTCAATACTCTTCAAAAAAAATTACAAAAGTCTGGTCTCTACTCTTGCAGCAGAAAATCTGTGTTTGTCAGATTTAAAATACACTAATAATTTCTGAGGCGTTTTGTTGAAACTGATCTAAGTGAAAGCTGTTCGCTATTCGGAGATGCACTTCAGAATATACATCATAGAATGTCTGCTCCCAAGTTACATTCTATTATAGAAAAGAAAAACAGATACAATTTTGATTCTGCCACAACGGCAAGCTTTTTTTCCCCCTCTCGATTCAGAATTGAATTGGGGGAATGGGTGTAATGATGATATTGGACTAGTAATCCAGAGATTTAGACCTGGGGACATGGGTTCAAATTCCACTTTGTCATGGTGACCATGACAACTATCATCAGTTGTAAAAACCCATCTGGTTCACTGATGCCCTTTAGTGACAGAACATTACCACCTTTATCTAGTCTGGCTGACACGTGACTCCGGGCCGGTAGCAGTGATGATTGATTCTTAACAATCCTCTGAAACGGTGGCATAGTGGTTAGCACTGCTGCCTCACAGCGCCAAGGAACCCGGGTTCGAATCCCGGCTTAGGTCACTGCCTGTGCGGGGTCAGTACGTTCTCCCCGTGTCTGCGTGGTTTTCCTCCAGGTGCTCCGATTCCCTCCCACAAGTCCCGGAAGACTTGCTTGTCAGGTGAATTGGACATTGTGTACCCGAACAGGCGCCATAGTGTGGTGATGAGGAGATTTTCACAGTAGCTTAATTGTAGTGTTAATGTAAGCCTACTTGTGACTCGAATAAAGATTATTATTATGATTGACGCGAAACTATCATGTGGAGAAAAATTAATTTTTCCTCATCACTAACCTTGACTGGGATTCATGGTTCTAATTCACAGAAAGCTAGTCTGATTAAAGTTTTGTGCACATATGATGCAAGGAAACAGACTTCCACAGAGGTTAGAAATGACTTGCCGGGGGGGGGGGGGGGGGGGGGGGGGGGTGAAGAATCAGATTCACTCAAGGCTCATGACAACAACCCTTGCACCTTTTCTGGAAAGCACTGGTACAATCTTTGGACAGTTTGGCACACAGCTTGCCAGAGGAAACATGTTTAGTATGATAAAGCACTGCAAATAGATCTCTTGAGCTTTTTACTTCATATTTGTTCAGCTGGATTGAGTTGAACTCTTCTTTTAAAGGAGTCATAGAATCATACAGTACAGAAGGGGCCCTTCGGCCCATTGAGCCTGCACCAACAAAACTACATTAAATCTACGTTAATCCCACTTTCCAGCATCTGGCCCATAGCCTTGAATGTTATGACATTTTAAAGGGTGTGAAGTTTCCTGCCGCTATTACCCTCCCAGGCAGTACATTCCAGACTCCCACCACCCTCTGGGTGAAAAACATTTTCCTCAAATCCTCTCTAAATCTCCTGCCCCTCACCTTAAAGTTGTGTCCCCTTGTTATTGACCTTTCAACTAAGAGGAACAGCTGCTTCCTATCTACCCTGTCCAAAACCCCTCATAATGTTATACACTTCAATCAGGCCGCCTCTCAGCCTCCTGAGCCAAGCCTATCCAGCCTCTCTCCATCGCTCAAATGCTCCATCCCAGACAAGGTGCTGGTGAATCTCTTCCAGACCCCCTCCAGTGCAATTACATGAAATAAAAATGAAAATCGCTTATTGTCACGAGTAGGCTTCAATGAAGTTACTGTGAAAAGCCCCTAGTCGCCACATTCCGGCGCCTGTCCGGGGAGGCTGGTACGGGAATCGAACCGTGCTGCTGGCCTGCTTGGTCTGCTTTAAAAGCCAGCGATTTAGCCCGGTGAGCTAAACCAGCCCCATCCTTCCTATAGTGAGATGTCCAGAACTGCACACAGTACTCCAGCGGTAGCCGAAGCAAAGTCCTGTCCAGCTCCAACAAAACCTCCTTCCTCTTATAACCTATACCACGACTGACTAAGGCAAGTGTCCTGTATGCCTTCAAAACTATCCTATTAATCTGTCCACGGCTTTGTGATCCCTCTGAGCTTCCCAATGTCCTGCCATTCATTGAGTACTCCCTTGTGTTCTTACTCCTTCCGAAGTGCATCATCGCGCACTTTTAGGGTTAAATTCCATCGGCCACCGACCTGCCCATCTGACCAACTTGTCTTCCTGCAACCTAAGATTTTCTTCCTCATTAACCACCCAGTCGATCTTTGTGGCATTCACAAATTTATAATAACCCACACGCATCTCATCTGTATCATTTGTTTATATTACCAACAATAAGAGACCTAACACTGATCCCTGGTGGTACGCCACTGGACACAGGACTGCGGTCACACAACCTTCTACCACACTCTCTGTCTCCTATCACTAAGCCAGTTTTGAATCCAACTTGCCAAGTTACTCTGTATCACATGTGCTTTTAACTTCTTTATCAGTCTCCCATGTGGGACCTTGTCAAAAACTTTGAAATCCATTTAAGGCACTAATGATTCCAATCGCTACCGTTATTCATTCAAATGTGCCTGAATTATTTTCCTTGCTATTTTATTTGATCAAATACAGATAATTCTGGTTTTATCCACAATAAAATGACCTATTTAATTTAATACTTTGGTAACTATAATGGTCTTTCATTGTCACGCTATCTGTGTCATTGAATTTATCAAGAGTATAGTTCTGTTTCCAAAATATTGTACAGGTTTAAGTAGCAAACTTGCATTCAGCAATACACTGTCGAGAATAATTAATTGGCTGTGGGTGATAAACAAGTGTAAAAAGAATCAGTACCCAGGGTGCTAAATGTTTTAACCGGATAATTGAGGGGCCGAGATTCAAACCGTTTCACCCTAAACATAAGCCGAGCTCCGAGTACCTTCATAGCGTTATCTACATCAGGTTAACCACCAAGCGAAAATAATAACTTCTATTTTTAGGTTTAAAAAAATAATTGTGATATAAACCGCGCAAATTATGATTGTTAATAACATAATTTAAACAACCCGAGAGGGCTCCCAACCCTGTATAAACCTGATATCCACAGCTCATGGGCTCCTGAGGAATAGTGAGCTGCAAGCCTGATTTAATGTGTGACTTAGTTTGAGGTATGTTACTTTTTCAAAAATAACTTGTATTTATGTTTATAACGCAGTAGAATATCCCAGTGCACTTCACCGCTCTACATGCTTCAAATTAATTTCTGTAGCACCCTTGATCACCCTGCTGATATTTCCCCTATCAGTATCTGTGTGAAAGGCGCCACATTAACACACACAAATTTTATGATCAGAGTGAGATGTGGTTTCCCTGTTGGGTTCAGAGACCCATCTCAGACAGTTGTCCTCCTGGTCACCAGTCACAGTTTGAAGCATGTGAAAATCAC
Source organism: Scyliorhinus canicula (assembly GCF_902713615.1). Taxonomy (NCBI): domain Eukaryota; kingdom Metazoa; phylum Chordata; class Chondrichthyes; order Carcharhiniformes; family Scyliorhinidae; genus Scyliorhinus; species Scyliorhinus canicula. Next base: position 13,690,538 of record NC_052163.1, on the reverse strand, counting down.
CAAATACTGTTGGAAACACAATGTTAAAAATGTAATTTCTGAGTCATTTGTAAAAGATGCGTTGACAGTGAAACTTCTTTAATTGCTGTTAGTGATTCTGCACTTCATGTTACGTGAAGATCATACGGTCACTTCATTACTTACCTAAAATGTTTTAAAATCTGATCATCATACTCCAAAAAAGTTTGAGTCATTGCAGATCCTGAAGTTAGCTTTAAAGGTCTGTGTGGCACAGTAGCACAGTGGTTAGCACTGTTACTTCACAGTGCCAGGGTCCCAGGTTCGATTCCCGACTTGGGTCACTGTCTGTGCGGCGTTTGCACGTTCTCCCCATGTCTGCGTGGGTTTCCTCCGGGTCCTCTGGTTTCTTTCCACAAGTCCCAAAAGACGTGCTTATTAGGTGAATTGGACATTCTGACTTCTCCCTCTGTGTGCCCAAAATGGCGCCGGAGTGTGGCGACTAGGGGATTTTCACAGTAACTTCATTGTAGTGTTAATGTAAGCCTACTTGTGACAATAATAAAGATTATTATTATAATAATAAAATGAGTTAACTTTGCAAATAACTTTCATTAATGACATTGAAAGCCAAAGTTCTGTTATAACTTAGACCGCGATGTACAGTTAAGTAAATGCAGGGACAAGTGAAGCCACATATAGCATTTCAACTTCAACAGATCTGCAATTGCCTTACTCTGCACAGCTCAGAGAGTGAGCTTGGCCAAAAACATTAATGCCCCTCCACAATATGCAGTTATTCACCCTGCACTTCAGTAGCCGCCGCATCTTGGAGTATCAGATCGGTTGCATTGTTTTAGTGGTGGGAGAATCTTGCACTGTGCTGGTTTTCTTTTTAACCAAAATATTCTTTATAGTAAATTTCATATTTTTGGAACTTTCTTTTAGATGACGGAGCCATCCGAGTCTGGAAGAACTTTGCAGATTTGGAAAAGAATCCAGAGATGGTGACAGCGTGGCAAGGATTATCCGACATGCTCCCAACCACCAGAGGTTAGTTGTGCTCTGTATAGTATATAGAAGTAGTTTGTTCACTTTATTTCCTACCACACTGATGCTTCAATAGAGCTCTGCATGTTGCACTGCTCAAGTACCACTGCTGGCATGTTAAAGACCCAACCAAATCCGTTGGATTGCTTGGGCATCTTCAAAATGTACAATTTTTAAAATAGCACAGCTATACCCTCAAGCATTGAAGATTTACCGTAGTTAATATGTGCCACAAGGTGAAGGTGAACAGCCAGCTGTCGTGGTGCACATAAGGCACCAACGATATCGGTAAAAAACAGGATGGGGTCCTACAAGCTGAATTCAGGGAATTAGGAGTTGAACTTAAAAAGTAGCACCTCAAAGGTAGTAATCTCAGGATTGCTACCTGTGCCATGAGCAAGTAGGAATGTGTGGCTCGAGAGATGGTGCAAGAGGGAGGCATTCAAATTCCTGGGGCATTGGAACCGGTTCTGGGGGAGGTGGGACCAGTACAAACCAGATGGTCTGCACCTGGGCAGGACTGGAACCGATGTCCTAGGGGGGTGTTTGCTAGAGCTGTTGGGGAGGGTTTAAACTAATGTGGCAGGGGGATGGGAAACAATGCAGGAAGTCAGAAGGTAGTAAAACAGGAACAGAAACAAAAGGCAGTAAGGGGGAAAGTGTAAGGCAGAGACGTCATAGTCAAAAAAATCAAAAAGGGCCACAGTGAATAGGCCCAGTAATACTAAAAGGAATAAAACGGGAAGTAAGCAACACGGTAGGCTGTTACATGAAGATATGGGTTCAACGACAAGGAAAATTAGGAGAAAAGTTAAGAGGAAATATAACTTGGGAGAGGTTACTGATCGAGGTGTTAAGATTCAAAACAGAGGTATAAAAGCCAACATAAGTGTACTTTACCTGAATGCTCGTAGTATTCTGAATAAGGTAAATGAGTTGATGGCGCAAATCATCGTAAATGACTATGATTTAGTGGCCATTACTGAAACATGGTTAAAGGATGGTCACGACTGGGAGTTAAATATCCAAGGGTATCAAACTATTCAGAAGGACAGAGTAGATGGTAAGGGAGGTGGTGTAGCTCTGTTATTTAAGGATAACATCCGAGCAATAGTAAGGGATGGCATCGGTGCTATGGAGGATAAGGTTGAATCCATTTGGGTGGAAATCAGGAATAGTAAGGCGAAAAAGTGACTGATAGGAGTAGTCTATAGGCCACCAAATAGTAACATTATGATGGGGCAGGCAATAAACAAAGAAATAACTAATGCATGTAGAAATGGTACAGCAGTTATCATGGGGGATTTTAATCTACGTGTCGATTGGTTTAACCAGGTCGGTCAAGGCAGCCTTGAGGAGGAGTTTATAGAATGTATCCGCGATAGTTTCCTAGAACAGTATGTAATGGAACCTACGAGGGAACAAGCGTTCCTAGATCTGGTCCTGTGTAATGAGACAGGATTGATTAATGACCTCATAGTTAGGGATCCTCTCGGAAGGAGCGATCACAATATGGTGGAATTTAAAATACAGATGGAGGCTGAGAAGGTAAAATCAAAAACTAGTGTTTTGTGCTTAAACAAAGGAGATTACAATGGGATGAGAGAAGAGCTAGCTAAGGTAGACTGGGAGCAAAGACTTTATGGTGAAACAGTTGAGGAACAGTGGAGAACCTTCCAAGCGATTTTTCACAGTGCTCAGCATAGGTTTGTACCAACAAAAAGGAAGGACGGTAGAAAGAGGGAAAATCGACCGTGGATATCGAAGGGAATAAGGGAGAGTATCAAATTGAAGGAAAAAGCATACAAAGTGGGAAAGATTAGTGGGAGACTGGAGGACTGGGAAATCTTTAGGGGGCAACAGAAAGCTACTAAAAAATGCTATAAAGAAGAGTAAGATAGATTATGAGAACTAACTTGCTCAGAATATAAAAACAGATAGTAAAAGTTTCTACAAATATATAAAACAAAAAAGAGTGGCTACGGTAAATATTGGTCCTTTAGAGTATGAGAAGGGAGATTTAATAATGGGAGATGAGTAATAGGCTGAGGAACTGAACAGGTTTTTTGGGTCGGTCTTCACAGTGGAAGACACAAATAACATACTAGTGACTGATGGAAATGGTTTGATGGAAATGAGGCTATGACAGGTGAGGACCTTGAGATGATTGTTATCACTAAGGAGGTAATGATGGGCAAGCTAATGGGGCTAAAGGTAGACAAGTCTCCTGGCCCTGATGGAATGCATCCCAGTGTGCTAAAAGAGATGGCTAGGGAAATTGCAAATGCGCTAGTGATAATTTACCAAAATTCACTAGACTGGGGTGGTCCCGGCGGATTGGAAATTAGCAAATGTGACACCACTGTTTAAAAAAGGAGGTAGGCAGAAAGCGGGTAATTATAGGCCAGTGAGCTTAACTTCGGTAGTAGGGAAGATGCTGGAATCTATCATCAAGGAAGATATAGCGAGGCATCTGGATGAAAATTGTCCCATTGGGCAGACGCAGCATGGGTTCATAAAGGGCAGGTCGTGCCTAACTAATTTAGTGGAATTTTTTGAGGACATTACCAGAGCGGTAGAAAACAGGGAGCCAATGGATGTGGTATATCTGGATTTCCAGAAAGCCTTTGACAAGGTGCCACACAAAAGGTTGCTGCATAAGATAAAGATGCATGGCATTAAGGGTAAAGTAGTAGCATGGATAGAGGCTTGGTTAATTAATAGAAGGCAAAGAGTGGGGATTAATGGGTGTTTCTCTGGTTGGCAATCAGTAGCTAGTGGTGTCCCTCAGGGATCAGTTGGGCACACAATTGTTCACAATTTACATAGATGATTTGGAGTTGGGGAACCAAAGGCAGACGACACTAAGAAGAGTGGTGATGCAAAAAGTGCAGAGGATACTGGAAGTCTGCAGAGGGATTTTGACAGGTTCAGTGAATGGGCTAGGGTCTGGCAGATGGAGTACAATGTTGACAAATGTGAGGTTATCCATTTTTGTAGGAATAACAGCAAACGGGATTATTTAAATGATAAAATATTAAAACATGCAGCTGTGCAGAGAGACCTGGGTGTGCTAGTGCATGAGTCGCAAAACGTTGGTTTACAGGTGCAACAGGTGATTAAGAAAGCGAATGGAATTTTGTCCTTCATTGCTAGAGGGATGGAGTTTAAGACTAGGGAGGTTATGCTGCAATTGTATACGGTGTTAGTGAGGCCACACCTGGAGTATTGTGTTCAGTTTTGGTCTCCTTACCTGAGAAAGGACGTATTGGCGCTGGAGGGTGCGCAGAGGAGATTCACTAGGTTAATCCCAGAGCTGAAGGGGTTGGATTACGAGGAGAGGTTGAGTAGACTGGGACTGTACTCGTTGAAATTTAGAAGGATAAGGGGGAATCTTAGAGAAACGTATAAAATCATGAAGGGAATAGATAGGATAGATGCGGGCAGGTTGTTTCCACTGGCGGGTGAAAACAGAACTAGGGGGCATAGCCTCAAAATAAGGGGAAGTAGATTTAGGACTGAGTTTAGGAGCAACTTCTTCACCCAAAGGGTTGTCAATCTATGGAATTCCTTGGCCAGTGAAGCAGTCGAGGCTCCTTCATTAAATGTTTTTAAGATAAAAGATAGTTTTTTGAAGAATAAAGGGATTAAGGGTTATGGTGTTCGGGCCGGAAAGTGGAGCTCAGTCCACAAAAGGTCAGCCATGATCTCATTGAATGGTGGAGCAGGCTTGAGGGGCCAGATGGCCTACTCCTGCTCCTAGTTCTTATGTTCTAATGTTAAAGGACCAAACTATTCTTGGGAGTGGTGCAGCGAGATCTAGATGTTCTAATCACAATTCGATAAGTGTGCAAGGGCAACAAGTAATTAAGCAGGCTAACAGAATGCTATTCTTTATTATGAGAGGAATTGAGCAGAGATGTGAGGATGTTTCGCTTCAGTTATACAGGGATTGGTGAGATTACTTCTTGAATAGCGTGTGTAGTTTTGGTCTCCTTTTTAAGGAAAGATGTAACTACGTTGGAGGCATTTTGGAGGAGGTTTACTAGACTGATACCTGGAATGAGCGGGATGTCTTATGAGGATAAGTTGGATCGGCTGGGCTTGATTCCACTGGAGTTTAGAAGAGCGAGGGGCGACTTGATTGAAGTATACAAGATCCTGAAGGGTCTTCACAAGGTGGTTATGGAGCGGGTGTTTCCACTTGTGGGTGAGTCAATAATTAGGGAACACTTTTAAAATAAGGGGTTGCCCTTTTAGGATACAGATGAGAAATGTTTCTCTTGTGGGCTCACCGACTTTGGACTTGTCTGTCTCAGAAGGCGGTCATTGAATATCTTTGAGGCAGAGGTAGCTAGATTGTTGTTAGCCAAGGGAGTCAAAGGGTATTGGGTGAAGATAGAAATGTGGAATTAGAAACAAAAACACATTAGCCATGATCTTAATAATTGGCAGAGCAGCCTTGAGGGGCCAAATGGCCTACTTGTGTTCCTATTATGTAAGTTTGCATTTTACTTTAACCGAATGCACTAGAAAGGCAGCAAGGCTAACCTGGCTTCTTTGGGATAATTTTCCTGATTGGCCAATGCCATTTGTAAAAATAGTAAAGACGTAACATTCCATATGTGGGTTCCTGTGTGGATGTTCTAGAATTCAGGCAAGAGATGATATGTTCTTTTCACAATTTTACGTAAAAGCTGCAGTGTCATTTTTAAAACCATAAATAAAAGCAGCTACAGATTTCTGATGTATGTCTCACCAGTGATAAATTTAGCTTAAACTGCATCTGTTATGGAAATGCATTTTTATACTTCACAGCAATTGGCCGATAGCATCTCAAAAGTTTTAATGAATCACGTTTGGGAGTTTAATAGAATATTTTTGTGCGATAATATGAAGTGTAACTGCTGAAAAGAAAGAAAGAAAACATGTCATGCACGAAAGGCATGTTTCTGCTGTGTTACAATTCATTCCTTGTAGAAGCACTAAACCAGTTCTTGAATTATGCAGTTTTGATTGGAAAGATGCTGCATTTGGTTCTTGCAAATCATTGCTGTTTGCTGGAGGCAGGCTCTACGTTTAAGGACTGGAATGCTGCATAATGCTATGATCAGGAGTTGGACAAGAAAGGAACCTTTTTGCATTCATATCCGCTGTGTGTGTGCGTGTTATATTTATTTATATATGTATATATATATTGTTCCATCGTCTCAAAGCATTTAACACAATTTTACTCTATAACCGCTGTGATACATTCCTTTGGGAAGGAAGGTAGGTTGAAACTCGTGATAAGCACGCCACCTGTCTGTCGATTTGCAGAGCTTATTCTATCGGCTCAGAGTGGTTGCATCATCAAAGTGATCATATTCAACCCCTTGACAACGATATATGTATTAGCTGTAGCCAGGGAACAGGGAGGAGAACATTCAAGCAAGATTCTGCAAAATCAGGTGTAAAACACATTTGCCATCCGCCTATTTATCAGAGGTCATTTTTAAAAAGAAGCTTTGTTGTTTCCTGTTGTTAGCCAAAATACTAAAGGATATAAGTCTGGCCTACATCAGATTTTTCAGTGCTTTTAGACACGTTCTTGTTGTTTACATTTGCTTTTTTTTTTGTACCTTTTTGCCTATTTTTCAATAACTTGGACCATCAGCAAGCTGCGTGACATCACGTTTTGTTGACAAAACCCTGATCTAGCAGCAGTGGCTGGTCTCCGTAATCGGGAAAATGCCACAATCTCTGGCTGTGCGGGTAAAATTGTTAATTGTGGATTTGAAGATGGTGATGATCCGTCGAGCTTCTCAGAGCTTAGAATTCCCCATTTAACATCAGGTCAAGACCCTGATCTGTAGGAGTCCATTTGTCGCATTAATTTTTTTATTAAAACAAACAATCTTTGTGCATAGGCCAGTGTATTATTCTGTCCTTTAATTTATATTTTAATTGTCTCTAACTATATCACAATGTTTGATTGCTAGTTTCATTTTGTATTGTCATTACCATTCGGCACCTGCTGCCATGATGGTATTTCAACAAACCAATGCTGTCTTTCTCTATCTTATCTACCCGTTTCAGTCCCCAGTCCACGGATAGTGATTGGATGTAACTGCCTTCTGGGCACCCTACTTGAAATGAACTATTTTGAATAGTTTACCAAAGTGCTGCCGAGATTTTACTTTACCTGGGCGGCGTGGTAGCACGGTGGGTAGCACTGTTGCTTCACGGCTCCAGGGTCCCAGATTCGATCCCGGCTTGGGTCACTGTCTGTGCAGAGTCTGCACGGTCTCCCCGCACCTGCGTGGGATTGCTCCGGGTGCTCCGGTTTCCTCCCACAAAGTTCCAAAAGACGTGCTTGTTAGATGAATTGGGCATTCTTAATTCTCCTTCAGTGTACCTGAACAGGTGCCGGAATGTGGCGACTAGGAGCTTTTCACAGTAACTTCATTGCAGTGTTAATGTAAGCCTACTTGTGACAATAAAGATTATTTCCTTTCCTTTCCATTTCCTTTTAGTCCAAAAATATGCAACAACTCCACAACAAGATTACATTGTGTTTCATTAGGGATAAAGGGGGTTAGAGAATTTTGTATTGCCTGCAGTTTCTTATTAAAAGAAGAGACTTTATTGGATTCAAAGGTTACTTTCCTGCTTGCCGATTAACGAAAGCAGTCACATTAGATATTTTATTCCAGGAGCACTTGCATAGTAATGATGACCGCCTCTTCTCTTGTCCCAGCCCGCTCATTCCCACAGTAGGACATTGCGGTTAGAAAGTGAGAACATCAGAATGTCTCTTGTTTGGGAACATGGACTTCAAAGTAATCCAAATCTGTAGTCAAAACGTATTGTTAATATTAACGAAGAACAAAGAAAAGTACAGCAGAGGAACAGGCCCTTCGGCCCTCCAAGCCTGCACCGAACATGCTGCCCGTCTAAACTAAAATCTTCTGCACTTCCAGGGTCCGTATCCCTCTATTCCCATCCTATTCATGTATTTGTCAAGATGCCTCTTAAACGTCACTATCGTCCCTGCTTCCACCACCTCCTCCAGCAGCGAGTTCCAGGCACCCACTACCCTCTGTGTAATCTGCTTCCACCTCCTCCGGCAGCGAGTTCCAGGCACCCACTACCCTCTGTGTAATCTGCATCCACCACCTCCTCCGGCAGCGAGTTCCAGGCACCCACTACCCTCTGTGTAATCTGCTTCCACCACCTCCTCCGGCAGCGAGTTCCAGGCACACACTACCCTCTGTGTAATCTGCTCCCACACCTCCTCCGGCAGCGAGTTCCAGGCCCCACTACCCTCTGTGTAATCTGCTTCCACCTCCTCCTCCGGCAGCGAGTTCCAGGCTCCCACTACCCTCTGTGTAATCTGCTTCCACCACCTCCTCCGGCAGCGAGTTCCAGGCACACACTACCCTCTGTGTAATCTGCTTCCACCTCCTCCTCCGGCAGCAAGTTCCAGGCTCCCACTACCCTCTGTGTATCTGCTTCCACCACCTCCTCCGGCAGCGAGTTCCAGGCACACACTACCCTCTGTGTAATCTGCTTCCACCACCTCCTCCGGCAGCGAGTTCCAGGCCCCACTACCCTCTGTGTAATCTGCTTCCACCTCCTCCTCCGGCAGCGAGTTCCAGGCTCCCACTACCCTCTGTGTAATCTGCTTCCACCACCTCCTCCGGCAGCGAGTTCCAGGCACACACTACCCTCTGTGTAATCTGCTTCCACCTCCTCCTCCGGCAGCAAGTTCCAGGCACACACTACCCTCTGTGTAATCTGCTTCCACCTCCTCCTCCGGCAGCAAGTTCCAGGCCCCACTTCCTTTCCTTTCAATTCACTTCAATTTCTTTAGCAGTTGTACATACTTTGTTATTGTACAAATGTGCTCTTTCTCATGCCTCGGATTATAACTGATTTAATCACCTTGTCAGTATTGCCAAATGTCTGTATTTCACTTAATACTGCACTTTATAAAAACAAAGGTCCTTTACCACCAATTTACATTGCAATCATTCAGAATGTGCAGAAAATAAAAGACCTGCCTCCCCAACAGAGGAGAAGGTCGAATGCAGATGGCTAATTTGACCTTGTTCCATACGGTGAATATTTCTTTACTTTCAACTGTTTCACGTTACACAGTTGCCAACGATTCGTTGGCTTCCTGCTCAAAACGAGCATTGAGTTCATTGAGGAGGGGTGCTCTGTTGCCAGAAATTCTACGTGGATTTTCTTTGTAGCTCGTTATAGTGTTGCAGCCTTGCCACAACCAACAAGTATCCGTGTTGTTGGTCTGGGACTAGCTTTGCCTGGTATTGCCTCTCTGCATCCCTGTTGGCATTGCGGAGTTGTACCTAGATTTCTTGTATAGGTCAGGGTCACCCACCATGAACGCCTCAGTAGTTCAGTAGGGTGTGGAGTTCAGTAGGGTGTGGATCTACCCGGTTAAACCATAATTTGGTCTAAGGCATGTACTACCTTCTTTGGCACGCAGTCCTTGACACACTGATGAAGTCTATGACGGTAGTGGCATACTCGCCTGAGTTGGATGTCTTGAAAAGGCTTACATTAGCAGTTGAATTTCAACGGCAGTTGTGATTTAGCAACATTTAGCAGTAAACTATAGATTGTGCACTGAAACGTGGGGAGAAAGATGTTTAGTGAAATATGAACTGCAACCTTTCTTTAGGCAAACGTACATAAGTAGCTATGCTGAAACTGGTGAATATTAACTTGGTTTCAAGTGGATTTTTTCTTTCTAAATGCTGGTGTCTTGGGAATTGTGTGATTAGCTTTTATCCATGTTTGTGTTTTTTTTATGGCTTTTTCATAGTGGAAGACACAACATTATTGCTGTCAGCATCCAAGCCACTCATTCATTACAAATTGTGTTTGTCATGTAGCTGATGTGCATGTCTCTTTATAGCAACTAGTAGACAAATAAATTAATTGGAAAACATTTCGTTACTCTGTTGAATGGTGTGAACTATTTTATTTTTCCTTAAAATTTTCATGAGCGTGGACGCAGTAATCAAATGCAAATATTCAATATATTGACTCAAATATGAAGCTTTTATGCAGGGTGTTTAACGGCTGCAAAATTATTGACTTATGCCATGAAAGTTTAGAAACAGATCATTAAAAAAAAAGATAGTTCCTATTTGGCACTGTTAGAATTGCAAATATTACAATTCATTTTTCAATAAGCTTTAAAAAAAGGAAAATTGTTTTATGTGTAATTCCAAGCGAACATTGATGTTTACACTCTTGACTACCCCTCACAAAGGGTGTAGTAGTTACAAATACAGGAAGAATGCATGAATGTGTCACGTTAGCTGATTTGAAGTAGGAACAGAATTAACACAGTACTTGGCCAACTGTCTTATTGATGTATATATATAAGCATAAAATCTAATGGGATGAAAGTGTGCCAACTAATTTTAATACTTTTACAAGGTGCATCAAGTTTTCCCAAATATGTGATGTTTGTAATGTATATTGCCATTGTTGATTTCATCTCTTAGTATCACTTTGTTTAGTTTGGTTCAATTGATCTGTGCCCGAGGATTTGGTTATCAAAACGGTCGTCCACCAGCTGCAGCCATTCCTTTACTGTTAAGGTGGAACCTTGCACCGAAAATTGTGCTCAAAGCTTCTCTCTCTGGCCGAGCGTAACTCATTTCTGTGTTAGTAAGAGCGCATTACGCAAATGCTATCGGTCGTTCATCTCCTGAAGGCATAATGTGCGAGACAACTGCACCAACCCCCTAGGGTGAGGCATCACAAGCAAGTTGCAGATTCATCTTGGGGATTCTAATGAACTTTGGTCAAGCATCTTTCACTTTATTGTAACCATTTTCCCATTGTCCTAACCTGTGCCAGGCCTGTTTGACACATGGCAAAGTATGTAAAGGCTTCGATTGTGTTGCCAAATGCAACACCAATTTGCCATACCAATTGATTAATCCCTAAAGACACAGTTTGAGGACGTGGTGCTTCAAAATTGCCGAGATTTTCTTCAGTTCTTTGTGTAAACCACCTGTTCCTGTTCACTAAAAACTGGTGCCCAGTATGTTATCTAAATAACATTGCAACCCATTTAGAATTTGATCCATCGATCTTTGAAAAAGAGCAGGCGCAGATTCCAGGAGATGTGTTCTGAAAGGAAATCTGTTCTGTAAGGAAATCTTCTGAAACGAAACAGACCTTTGTGCGTGACGATGGTGTGTATTGGCTGTGATTTGGCAGCCACATTCATCTGCAGATACGCCTGCGAGAGATCAATTTTATTGAATTTCAGCACTCCAGAAAGTCCAGCAAACATAATGATCTGCGCACAAAACTGGGTCAGTAGTTTAATAACCTCCACAAATTCTCACTGAGCCATCCCGTCTTAATACAGGAACGATTGGTGTTGCCCCATCACTTGTAGCATCAGGTTCAACAACTTTACCAATCTTTCTAGCTCTTCAACTTTAGTCCTAATGGCCTATGGTACTGTTCTGATTTTGAGACATTTGGCAGTGCTGTCTGGCTTGATTTTTAGGTTTTGCTGAGTGAACTAGATTCTGTAGCAGCACAAATGTTTTACGGCCACCTGAGCTGAGAAATGTTACGACCTTTAGGTCCTCCGTGTCTGATTTTCTATTAGAAACCATTAGAATCTGTCCTCGTATGAATTCCATGTATCATAATCCTCCATGGTGCCGTTTCTCCAGCTATTTTTGGATCTTGGCTCCTACACTTTCCACTTTTTTAAATGGAAAGTATAGCACAAAAAAAATCCTTTTAACAAGCAATTTGGAATTCCTTTCCGTTTTGTCTGACTTTTACCACCGATTAGTGGCCCATGTATAGTCAGCAGACTTCGAGATCTCCATTTGCCACAGCCCATGTAGCTTCACCACATGCGCAGTCCCTGCAACCCAGACCCCACTCACGTCAACACAAGCAAGCCTTCCCCAACTGGCGGTCTCCTTACTCACAGTTACAGTGTAAAGTACTGTGCATGAGTACGATCCCGAGACATTGCTCCTGGTGGTGTATCGCTGTTAGTCGACAAAATCATCTTTCAAGTGATTTTTCTGCCTCAGTCTTCGTCGCCAGTTTCCCTCGTCCAAAATCTCATTGCCAGTTTTCCCTTCTGTTATGTTTCTTCGTTGCCGCAGACAGAAAAAGTATGGATGTGCACAAACTCTGGATTCTTGTAGAATACAATGAGAGATTTATTAGAGATGTTGCTCTTACAATCAAGATGGTGTTCTACCCAAAGTCTGCGCAAACACTCTGCTGATGTCACTACACACCACGTGATGCATAACCAGCAGGAATGTATCCTCTGATACGTAACTAACTCACCACCTGACACCCTAAAGCTTGCCCACCATCTACAAGGCACAAGTCAGGAGTGTGATGGAATACTGACACTTGCCTGGATGAATGCAGCTCCAACAATACTGAGGAAGCTCAACATCATCCAGAACAAATCAGCCCGCTTCATCAACCACCACCTAAAACAACCACTCGCACAGCCACTAGCAGCAGTGTACACACCTACAAGAGGCACTGCAGAAACTCACTAAGCCTCCTTCAACGGCACTTTCCAAACCCACGACTTCTACTACCTAGAAGGACAAGGGCAGCAGACACATAGAATCACCACCTGCAAGTTCCCTTCCAATCTACTCACCTTTCTAACTTGGAACTATATCAGTCGCTGGTCAAAAACCTGAAACTCCCTCCATGACAGCACTGTGGATGTTACTACACCAGATGGACTGCAACAGTTTGTGATAAATGTAGAAATTGTTATGGTTTATATTGTATATTCTGTTGCAGTAAAGTAATTAAAACCCTTGGTTTAATATACAGTATGTCTACTAAAGCTGCAGTTAAGATGTTGTAAAAGGTGATGTAATTATTGTTTCCTACCATTTACATGTGCATAGAGATGGCTAATAAAACATTATTTATATTTTGGTGGTTCCCTGGGGTATAAATAATTTGAGGGATTGCATTTAGTCCCAGCTAAACAGGTCATGGAACTTAGTGGGATACAGATGATGTAATTCATAGGAGGAACCAGGTCTGTCTGTAGTTTTGCAGTCTCTGATAGGATGTTAAGTTGAATAGCTATTAGGTTTAGCAGTTCGCCATAGGATTTGAGTCTGACAAGATAGAAGGATTTTCAGGTTGTTCCTGAAAGGGTGTCTCTCTCCAACGGTCTGCACAGATAAACCAGTAACCCTGGTTGCTAACTTTTATTTCTAAGTCGCATCCAACACTGTATTGGGTTGCTTAATTTGTATTAGTGGCAGATACTAAGTTAAAGTTTTTCATTTTATTTAAGAACAGTTTAACTGTTAATTGTGAATCTATCTCTTTGATAATGTGGTTAATCAGTGTTTAAATAAAGTTTGTTTTAACATAAACGATAGCTATTGGTCAGCGCCATCATTCCTGGGGTGAGGTATCCTTTCCTCACAGTTTTACAAATTGAAAAAGATCGTCCGGTATCCTAACAAACATAGAACATAGAACAGTACAGCACAGAACAGGCCCTTCGGCCCTCGATGTTGTGCCGAACAATGATCACCCTACTTAAACCCACGTAACCCGTATACCCATAACCCAACAATCCCCCCATTAACCTTACACTACGGGCAATTTAGCATGGCAAATCCACCTAACCCGCACATCTTTAGACTGTGGGAGGAAACCGGAGCACCCGGAGGAAACCCACGCACACAAGGGGAGGACGTGCAGACTCCACACAGACAGCGACCCAGCCGGGAATCGAACCTGGGACCCTGGAGCTGTGAAGCATTGATGCTAACCACCATGCTACCGTGTGGCCCCTAAACATTGGTGTCTGTTAGGTACCGTAACAAGTTCACGAAGGTAGCTCACCTCCACCTTCCCCAGATCAGTTCGGGATGAACTACAAATGTTGGCCTTGCCAGCGGTTCTGACATCAGACAAAATAATTAAAATGAAGCCTCCTTTTTCAGCACTTCAGAACTTTGAATGTCCTTGTCTACCTCCGTCTCCCTTTCTCTTACAGGACATAGCTTTTAAAAACCCAAACCTGGAATTGTCTCACCCTGATCTGTCTCTTTTTGTCCACTTTCAACCGAGATAGGGTCCTATGATATTGGCCTTGGCCATTCAATTGCACTTGTTAATTAAAACAAAACTCAGTAATGTAGAACAAAGACTATTGGTCAATACTGAAACCCTATACCATGTCCAAAAAATCTGGTACAGTAATCTTCAGTAAGGTGAAGAATGGTTTTGTATGCTTTTGAAAATGTTGGAAATCTTAAGAGCCTCAAAATGGATGATAATTTAAATATCGACGTGCTTAAATGTGTACAAAACGTCAAAAGCTCAATATTTGCTCTGCATTTTACTGATGAGTGATTAGTTTTGCGACGCAAGGCCTCGCAAGGGATTTTAAAGATTATTCGTCTTGCTGGCTGTATCAAGTCATGGCTTTATTCTCTGACCTTTTGAAAAATAATTTGCTGCATGCACATTCATACGCACGTTGTCTCTTATATTGGCAATCATGGACAGCACGGTGGCCTAGTGGTTAGCACATTGCCTCACGGCGCTGAGGTCCCAGGTTCGATCCCGGCTCTGGGTCACTGTCCGTGTGGAGTTTGCACATTCTCCCCGTGTTTGCGTGGGTTTCGCCCCCACAACCCAAAGATGTGCAGGGTAGGTGGATTGGCCATGCTAAATTGCCCTTAATTGGAAAAAATTATTGGGTAATCTAAATTTTAAAAAAAATAAAAATATTGGCAATCACTGCAATCCTCCCAAACAGGTCAGGCGTCCGGAATAGTTACAGATGTGCTCTCGACCTACACTATGGCCGCTAACAATTGCTCCTGCTGCCTTTCTGGCCGCAGGAATTTGGATTGATGTAGTCTCTCACTACATTGCAATGTAAGCATTTCCCATTGGAATTCCAAAAAGTAAATTCAATACTTGCATGTATGTATGTCGCCAGTAATAAGTATTATTTGAATAGAAATTCGACTGTAGGATTTCACTGTAGCATATAGAAAAACATAATTTGCTGGCAACAAGTTCATGCCAGATCAAAATCTGTGATGAAACGCAGTCGTCGGAAGATTTGTACTAGTGCTGCCTCCTGAGGCTGGGTCTTCAAGTCTTTGTACATGGAGTTTCTGCAGATTATGGGTAGCTCAGTTGGCAGATAATGAGGCTCTTTAGGGGCTGGTTTAGCACACTGGGCTAAATCGCTGGCTTTTAAAGCAGGCCAGCAGCACGGTTCGATTCCCGTACCAGCCTCCCCGAACAGGTGCCGGAATGTGGTGACTAGGGGCTTTTCACAGTAACTTCATTGAAGCCCACTCGTGACAATAAGCGATTTTCAATTCATTCTTGATCCCAGTATCATCATTTTGAGTCCCACGTCTGCCATGTGGGACCTGATCAAAAATAGTTTAAAATCCCTGTAGACTACATCCAATGCACTACCCTCATTAACCCTCAAAATATTCAAGATCAAAATTTGAAATGTCAGGGAGCTGGCTTGACTAATAGTTTCGCAAAAAGGTGACTGTGATGCTCTTTGAGCTCTAGCTCCCAATTTTATGTTCATGGCAGATAATATCCCAGCATTAATAAGTTTACTTCTATAAATATTAATCTGTATGCATGTGCTTTTATTAGCATTTATGCAAATACCTACACCCGCTACGAAGTTCTAATTGACTAGAGTCACAGCAATAAAGGCCATGAACAGGATAGTGCATGAGTAATTAAAATTGAGCTGAAGTTTTGTTGTAAAATGGATTAGGTTAATTAGGTTCATCAGTGCGTTATTATGAAGGGAAGTAGCAGGAAGGAGTTAATTACAGTATCCCTAATAATGAATTTCTGCTCGATATACATAACTGGTCCACACAGCCGAGGTCTTTGATATTACAATCAAACTATCAAATCTAACACACTTTCCCATTACAAGTTGCAGTGAATAACATCAAACTCATGACAGTAAGCCAGCAGCAGTGAATCAAGTGCTTCAAAGGCTGGCAGGTGCACTCACAAATACTGTTAAAGAAAGACATCAAAGAGGAAGAAACGGAGAATGGGTGATGATGGCAAGAAAATAGACATTAGCAGTGCGGCTGAAGTGGGTGATGTTCAGCCAGAGGGCAGAGGCATCTCCAGTGATGACGAGCATGTCGCTGATCCTCCAGCACGCCAAGGAGAGGTGAAACTGGCAACCCCAGTTCCATTCTCAGTGCCGGCACTGGAAACCGAGGGGCTCCTGCGTGTTGATGAGGTCGCACACGGGGGCGTGGTCACACCGCCCAGAGATAAAGGACATGATTAAACCTCGACGCACAATGACGGCCAGTGCCATGCCAGGGGCTGCAGCACAGAAGACAACCAAGAGACACACTAGAATACATCGCAGCATCCAGAAAAGGAAAAAGAAAAAAAGACAGGGAGAACTATCGCATCCCACCAACCAACCAGTAGCGAAAGCACTTGCAGGTAACAAGCAACAACGTGCCAGAAAACTAAAGTGAAAGTGACTGGTAGCACAAATATGGCGGTCCTTGGACACGGTCTTTCAAAGGCACAGGGCAAAGCATAAGAAAAGCAAGCAGCCGGCAAGTGAGCCAGATTCTGCGGAAGTGGGCACCGACTTGAAACAATGACAGAATGCAAATGGGCACCTTTTGTAAAACTTGCTCACCGTACCAGCTACATGCCATACCTGGATAAAATGTATTGTGCAATGTTGCCTGTAAAAATAATTTTATGTTAATGTTTTTTGAGGAGAGGGGATGCAGTGGTATGCCTATGGTGGATGGTGTGCAACCTCCGACCAGTAGGTGGCGGTACAAACACCCCATGCGGTCTCCAGACCAAGGTCATGTGACCTGGGACCCAGATATAAAGGGAGACGCACCCAGCCATCTTGAGAAGAAGATTGAGACGGTAATAAGGCATACATGTATTTGGTCAGTGCTAGGTGTAAGTTCCAGAGGAATAGCAAGACTCCATGGTAACATGGTCTGTATCAGATTGCCATCTTGCCACACGAAACACATAAAAGGATGCTGGGTTGGATAGATCAAAGTGCTGAATTACTTCATAAAGTACAAGGGGCCAACACAAAATGTTGGTCTGAGTCCCCCAAGCAGACGAGTTGAACTGATGGGGAGAAGCGGCTGCTTCAGCCAGGAAATGTGCAGGAAACCCCCATTCGGATGAAATATGAGTCGCCGCAGACGTCCCGTTACCATGGCGACGGGACGCCATGTGCGGAATCCCAATGTTCACTGCGGCCTGATGAAAGGTCACGAAGGGTAGGGTCAGTGGGGCCAGGGTGAAAGGTCATGAGGTTGGGTATCCAGGGCTGGGTTGTTGGTTATTGGAAAACCTTTAATCAGTGAAAAAAAAAATTATAATGACATATGGCTCCACCTACAGCAGATTCCCAGTTGCCAAATGATTGCTACAGCTGTTTTCTTTTACCTGGTGATTCTGTGTGTCTAGATCCTCTACCTTTTTAAATGTTGCATTGATCACTGCAGAGCACATTTCTCCAAGCAAGTCAAGTTTACTTCATACTGAACCGGATCTTTCTAAAATAAAGGCCACTGACAGGCGACATTTTGAAGAAAACGTTTAGAAAACTAAGCTGCTATGATTACAAAGGCTATTTTGACAATTTCTCTTTAAGTTGCAATTGTTCTTAATTGGCAGTTTCACAAACAAAATATTTCAATTTGCAAAGCAAAAATTTTGAATAAAACTATGTTTCTTATATATATTAGAAAAAAAAAACTTGTGACAATAAAAGAACAGCCTGCAAATGTTCTCCTGGAAATCTTTTCCTGAACCAGTTCTAAAATCTGTTTATGGTGGGGGGGGGGGGGGGGGGGGGGGGGGGGGGTGGGGGGGGGGGTAAACACCAGCATGGAATGCGTGTGACAATTATGGGTTACAATTTCAATCAAATAAGCCAATGTGAAACCAGTTAGGACCTAGATTAAAAAATACAGAGTTGAAACAACCTTAATTACAGTTTCTTGTTAAATAAATCATAGTCAGTCAGAACACACTTTAATGTAAAAATTAAATGATAAATAACCAGAGCCTCAATTTCTTGCCTTGGCACACAGAGTGTAAATTTTTCAAACCCATTATTAGAAAAGCAAATTATTAATTCCCATAAATCTTGTACCTGAGGTGTATGAGTTTTGGTTTTGGGTGGATGAAGAGAAATCCACATAAATCAAACAAGTGGCCTGCTGGCTAACGCAGTAGCACAAGGGGCAGCACGGTAGCATGGTGGTGAGCATAAATGCTTCACAGCTCCAGTGTCCCAGGTTCGAATCCCGGCTGCGTCACTCTCTGTGCGGAGTCTGCACATCCTCCCCGTGTGTGCGTGGGTTTCCTCCGGGTGCTCCGGTTTCCTCCCACAGTCCAAAGATGTGCGGGTTAGGTGGATTGGCCAGGCTAAATTGCCCTTAGTGTCCTAAAAAAATAAGGTTAATGGGGGTTGTTGGGTTACTGGGATAGGTATACGTGGGCTTGAGTAGGGTGATCATTGCTCGGCACAACATCGAGGGCCGAAGGGCCTGTTCTGTGCTGTACTGTTCTAATTCTAATTCTAAAATACTCCCACTCTCGAGTTCTGACCTCCAAGCAAACCCAACTAACCCATATGTAAGGCACCTAGTAAGTAAACACTCCCACTTGCAACTGGAGTGATACAACAGCAGAGGAACTCACTGCTTCAAAAAGCGGTAGAAGCAAAAACCTTCACCATTAGTACTTGGATATGCACTAAAGCCCATAACCTACAGGACTATGGAGCAGTCTGTGTCGAGACCTGGACAATATCCAGCTTGGGCTGACAAGTGGCAAGAAACATTCACACACCACCGCACGTATCAGGCGCTGATCATCTCCAACAAGAAAGAATCTAACCATCGTCCCTTGACAGTCCGTGGAATTATATTGCTGATTCCCCCACTATCAACATCCTGAATGTTGCCATTGACCAGAAACTGACTAGACCTAAACATATGAAACGTGTGCCTACGAGAGCAGCTAAGAATCATGCAGCGAGCCGCTTATCTCCTGGCTCCCCAAAGCCAGTCCACCATCTACAAAGCACAAGTCAGGAGTGTGATAGAATACTCTCTAATTCCTGGATGATTGCAGCTCTAACCACACTCAACAAGCTCAACACTGTTAAGTATCCCTGCTGGTGAAGTGTCACCTGATCTGTAGTGATGCCAGCAGAGTGTCTTTGCATGGACTTCGGTTTTCCATGTTAGATTATATAAACAACATCTCCTGATAAAACCTCTCGTTGTGTTTGTGAGAATCCAAGAGTGCGGCACTTCCATACCTTTCTATTTGTGGCAAACTCAGAGATATAAAGATGCCATCCAGGACAAAGCTGCCGCTTGATTTCCATCCCTTCCACAGATGTTTTCTCCCTCCGGCACTGTCGAACAGTGGCAGTGGTGTATCTTCTGCACGATGCACTGCAGGAACACACCAAGACTCCTTGGACAGCATCTTCCAAACCCACAATCACTACCATCCAGAAGGATGAGGGTACAGCAGACACATGGGAACATCATCATCCTGACTTGGAAATATATCCATGATGTGGAGATGCCGGTGTTGGACTGGGGTGAGCACAGCAAGAAGTCTTACAACACCAGGTTAAAGGCCAACAAGTTTGTTTCAAACACTAGCTTTCGGAGCACTGCTCCTTCCTCAGGTGAATGAAGAGGTTTGTTCCAGAAACATATATACATATATAGACAAATTCAAAGATGCAAGACAATGCTTAGAATGCGAGCATTTGCAGGTAATTGAATCTTTACAGATCCAGAGATAGGGGTTACCCCAGGTTAAAGAGGTGTAAATTGTCTCAAGCCAGGACCGTTGGTAGGATTTCACAAGCCCAGGCCAGATGGTGGGGGGTGAATGTAATGCAAAATCTCCTGTCTGTCCTGCCAGTTGTAAGCCTTGCCTCATAAGTGGATATATCAGAATTGATGCCCTTTCCCAGCCAAACTTTATTTAACAGTGAGTCCAAAGAGATAGGGTGGTAAATTGTGAGGAGGATAGCCGTAGACTGCAGGAGGATATCAATGGACTGGTTGGGTGGGCAGAGCACTGGCAACAAAAGGGCTAACAAGGGAAAGGAGTACACTATGAATAATAGGACCCTGAAAAGTACTGAAGATCAGAGGGACCTTGGAGTGCATATCCACAGATCCCTGAAGGTGGCAGGGCAGGTAGATGAGGTGGTTAAGAAGACAGATAGGATACATGCCTTTATTAGCCGAGGCACAGAATATAAGTGCAGGGAGATAATGCGGGAACTGTAAAAAAACAGTGGTTCGGCCACGACTAAATTACTGCACGCAGTTCTGGTCACCACATTATAGGAAAGATGTGATTGCACCGGAGAAGGTGCAGACGAGATTTACCAGGATGCTGTCTGGGCTGGAGAGACTGAGGTATGAGGAAAGTGTGGGGCTGTTTTCCTTGGAGCAGTGAAGGTTGAGAGGGAACCTGATGGAGGTGTATAAGATTATGAGTAGCATAGATGAGGTGGATCGGAAGGCACCCTTTACATTAGTAGAGGGTCAATGACCAGGAGACATAGATTTAAGGCAAAGAGATAGAAGGCTAAGAGGGAAGTTGAGGAGAAACCTTTCACCCAGATGGTGGGGGGGGGGTGGAACTCACTGCCTAATCGGGTGGTTGAGTCAGAAACTCTTACAACATTTAAAGAAGCATTTATATATTCACTTGCCCTGCTATAACCCCCAGGACTGTTGACCAAGGGCTGGAAAATGGGATCAGTGTGGTCAGATCTTCGTTGACCGGTATGGACACGATGGGCTGAATGGCCTCCTTGAGTGCTGTAAGCGTCTATGAATCTATGAGATGGTTTGAAGGCACATGAGTAATGAAACCATTTTGACCTTCAGAAAATCTCTTATTTGAAGAGTAATTATAATGCCAAGTAGAAACCGTTTGGTCCATTTTTATGATGTCCTTGTGCATGGCAATATCTTTTGGCACGTGCTTCAACGATAAAAGTTGCTTCATTTTACCTGTGAGCTTTCCAACAGTGGAGGAGTGTCTTATGAATTACCTGCCTCCCCCTCCCCCACCTTGCTTTTATGCCTCAACTTCTGTACTAGGCCTTCTGAGACCATCTCTAAATGATAATACCATTTCTTTTGTCTCCTAATTTGTTTTGAACAGCAATATTGTCACCGTTGTATTGCGAGGACCTTGTTTATTCATGGAGCAAAGTCTTTTGACAGGGTAGCCCGTTCTGCAACATTATCCAACCGAGTATATGCCACTCGGGTGAATGAGCTCTGAAAGGTTGACATATCCTCAATCACTGAATCCAGTTGAACTTGATGTAGCAACACCTTTGAGCTTTTGCACTTGATCTGGTGGTTTAGATTCATAGCATTGTCCAAGTTAAGAAGAAAGGTTTTGTGGCCTGTGGTGGATAGTTTGTATAATGGGAAGACAGGGCTACATAACCATGGCCCAGTTACAGGTTTTAAATGATGCAATGTTGTCCTGAGAGAACCACGCTTGTTTATTAGTATCGGGAGAGTAACTTAATTTGGAAAAATGGTTTCTGCCACAGCTAAGTAATCTTATTAGTTTATCATTTGTGCTATGGGCCAAAAAATGCCAGCCTGTCCTTGATTGAATTAATGAATTGCCTGCAAGATGTTGCTCACGGAAGGCATAGCTTGCATCTTCATAAATAATTAGACGTAACCCGTTGATTCCTTTTAATTCTTCCAAATCTGAGGGAGCTAAGCTTTCCAATTTGAAATCTGATATCAACGCAGAAAAATTATGAGCTTGTGAATCATACCCAGAACCTAACTGCAATGGAGTCAACTTAATTAGATATGAGTATTTTACTTATTTATTTGTTCTCCCGTTCTGATAAATTGCTTCCTTCTGTTCTGTATCGTTTTGCAATTCTGCCTGCCTTTGGAAAATTTGAAGTATGGTAACATATTCCGATAACTTTGGCAAACATGTTTTTTTTAAATCTTTTTATTGGCTTTTCTCATATTTATAAACAGTTGTTGTGTATATACATTACATTTTTCTTGCCCGCGCTAATTTACTTTATTTTACAGAGAGGTACTTTGGCAAACACACTGGCGCTTAAATAATTGGAAAAGTTGGTGAAGTCAAACCACTAAGAGGAAAGTACATAAAAGCCTGCCCGGTTGAGAGAGGGAACTCTGAGCATATATTATTGATTTCACAAGCAGTACATTATAAAATAAGTTCCTTTTACTCTTCAGCATCCTGTGTATCGGCTGGAAATAATGAAACATGTCTGAATATTTAATGAGCAACTGATACCAAGGGAATTAATGTAGACAGAAAAGTGAGTACTTAAGTTTTTGCTGGCATCTTTAGCTGCTAAAATATGCATGGTTGGTACTGTGCACAGAATGTACGGCTTCATTGAGTTGAAAGAGGAAGACCTTTTATCGCTGTTGCTGCTGAATTTTGTGGGCACAGAGTGGATTGGAGAATGTTTACTCAATGTGCAGTAAACAGAAAGAATTAGAAATGAGTTACATTCTGTTGTGTGTCAGTCTATCAGTTCATTTGATGAACCTGATAACTGAACGATTTGAGAGTAGTCAGTAAGCTAATAGTGTTGAACTTTGACAAATGTTGTGTTGGAATGTTTCACAAATGTGACTTGGTCAAGGAGAGATCAGGGAATGAAAGTTGAGAGTTGATTCAGGTGTTCATAGCTTTTAATAGCACCAAAGTGGCCATGGTATCCATGGGAATATGGTATGCATCGTCGTCTTTGATTATGCCCAAATTGGAATGTAATAGATTGTCAAATCTGACCTTGGTCTGTGGGCATGTTTGCCTCTGTAAAGATAACAATTCTGCATCATTTAAATTTGTCAACTAAAACATAGAATTATGGGAATTTTGTGAGGAGTCTGGTTCAACACCCTTACTCCAGAGCATTTCACATCTGAGTCAACTTTTTCAATAATTGCATTTAAAAATTCTTCTAACCTCCTGAAACTTTTACTAATAATCATAAATTTATGTCCCAGTTCCATTAATTTTCCAACCAGTGGAAAACAAACTCCCTTGATCCTCCTCATCCCTGACATCACACTTCCCATGGCTCTAATATCTATTTTTTTTTTTAGAGTACCCAATCTTTTTTTTTTACAATTAAGGTGCAGTTTAGGGTCAAACCACCTACTCAGCACATCTTTGGGTTGTGGGGGTGAAACCCACACGGGGAGAATGTGCAAACCCCGCACGGAGAGTGATCCAGAGCCGGGATTCGAACCCGGGTCCTGGGGCCATGAGGCAGCAGTGCTAACCACAGCACCACATGCCGCCCATGGTTCTAATATCTAATGGCTGATAATGCCCTGTGCATATGCACCGCTGATGGCCAAAGCAAAATCCGATGCAAAATCTTCATAGATGCCTTTAAGGGGAGATCGATAAATAAATAGGAAATAATCAATGGAAGGGTTTGGTGATAATATGAGTTAAAATTAGATTGGGAAGGAAGTTTTTGTGGAGCATAAACACCAGCATAGATCTGTCAGGTCAAACGGCCTATTTCTATGCTGTAAATTCTATGTAGTTCATCATCTTTCTTCTGTAGTCAATGTCCTGATATGCAAATACAGAATGCTGTGTCACCTTTTTAGGATTTTGCAGTTGAACTTTGCACGGTCTTGTTAGGGGCTAGTTTAGCACAGTGGGCTAAACAGCTGGCTTGTAATGCAGAACAAGGCAGCAGCGCGGGTTCAATTCCAGCCTCCCCAAACAGGCGCCGGAATGTGGCGGCTAGGGGCTTTTCACAGTAACGTCATGGAAGCCTACTCGTGACAATAAGTGATTATTATTATTATTTTATGCACATTTATATATTTTAGTTTATCTGCTTTATTTGAAAGTTTTACCATTTTTTTAGTTGTATGTGAATTCAATTTCTCCCTTCCCCCAAAATATGCCACTGCGCACTCATACTTGTACTGAGAGTTGTATTTGTCACCTATCTACCTAGCCACTTTCCTAGCCTATACATGTTCCTGTAGTTTCCCACAGTTTGCCCTGTCCCTTTGTGTGATGCACCTAATGGCAGATTTTGGTATTAAGCTTTCTGTGCATTGGTCAAATCATTTGTATGAATGGAATCAGAAAGTTCCATCATATATGTTGGCATAAAACAGCTTGGTTCAAGGTTCAACTAGCTCTGGAACATAAGCCTTTGGCACGACAGCTGAGATGCTATCAATGAACATAATTTGCTGTGTCTAGTGTGCTCAAGCCTGTTCTTGATCTTGTGCGGATTGAATCAAACGGGCCGATGACTGGTTTCTGTGATTATCAGGACCTCTGAGGGGAAACAGATGGATCGTCCACTTGGCACTTCCTGCTGAAGCTGATTGCAAAGGCTTCAGCTTTTGTCTTCTTCAATCACGATGGGTAGTGCCATTGTATGAGGTGGTGATATCTATGGAACCTTCTCCTCTTGTTAGTTGTTGAACTGTCCACCACCATTCATGACTGGGTGTGGCAGAATTTTGACCTGATCTATTGGTTATGGGGTTGCTGCGCTTTGTAGCATGCTGCTTCTGCTGTTTAGCATGCAGGCAGCAAGTTGTGCAAGTGTTTTGAACATAATCATGCACTTTGCCTCTTTCATCGATACATTGTTTGTCTGTTTGGGAAATTCTATGGTGACCTCAGCTTCCAAATGAGTACTTGTTTCCTAAACAAGAGCTTTCAGTGCAGTTTTATGCACAGTGTATAAATTACATATCTAGGGTTTCTAGCATTAAATTAAACCCTTTTCAAAGGGATTTCAGCATATTATTGTACTGAAATTAAAGACGGTTGTCTGCACCAAGTTCTTCAGTCAGCTCATTAACTTTGAAAATACTTGGGAGTTCTGCCAAGTTAAGCTCGCAAACTTAAATATTCAGGTTTTATCTTTCAAAACTGGATTAATTACCCATAATTAAAAATGCATCCCACCTTTTTTCTTTGAACAGCTTCAATTTATATTTTGGCTTCAAATTCGATACGTAGTGATGCACAAGATTCTGCTGTCTCCTATTGCCACGCTTACTTGACATGAATGGGGATCAAAATTGCTTTCGTATAATGAAGCAAACGTATTCAGCCCCAGATCTGGAATTATTTCACCAAAGTTTATTGGACTTTTAGGTAGGAATTCTCTGGTACCGCTGGCAGTGCACCCCCTCCCGTGGGTGCCCTGGTGATGTGGGGTGACTCCAATGGACATTCCCATTGATGGCAGCGGGAGCCGAGAATCCCACCATCAGCGAACGTGCACCGCTCCCGCGGCTGGGAGACCGGACAATCCCATCCTGAATTGCTGAAACAAATAAATGAAAGGCCGAGTTTGATGCCAACACCTTGCATGCGCAATGTGGCTGTGTTACTCTGTGATGTCATTGAAGTGACAGAGTAGACAGTGGCCAGCACCAAACATGGCGCTGTTGAAATCATCACAGCTATGTTTTAGTGCAGTATCCTTTTATCTATTCTTAAGGCATCCTTAATGGCTCCATAGAGTTAACACAGCAGTTCCTAATCTACCAAATGAAGAAAATATCTAATCCGAACGAAATAAATATGTATTCCACCAATTATTTAAAGTTACAGCATCACTTTTTGACACTCAGTGGGGCAGAAGCGGATTAAATCGACTATTTGGAGAAAAGTCACAGATTGTAACCAGTTTCATTTGCCTCTCCTGGATATGAACTTTCTTCAGTTTCAAATGCATGTGCACTGTTTGTAGAGTAACACGGTTTCACTGTGCCCCTGAGGAGGACTGCACAGGGAGTGATGATGTCACTGTGCATGCGCAATGGGATACTGGCAGACAGGGCTGAGTGGCATCATCGGTTTTCCGTGCACACGTGGACCAGTGCATGCACAGCCAGCTATCGGCAGCCATCTTGCGTTGACTGGTGGCACGATGATATTTGAAATAAGAATTGCATGTCCAATTTTGAAAGAAATGCGTTACAGTTGTGCCCCCAATGTCAATAGCAGAATTCCCCAACTTGTTCCATTGCTACAGGTTGCACAGTTGTGCTCACCTGCCTAACCTTTCCTTCCCAATCCCAACCTATAACACCGTTCAAATCTCTGTAACCGCCTCCTCCAACCTGCATCTCTGGCCGCACCCCAAACCACTTTTGCCAGATCCCTCGTCCAGAAGTAGCAGAATTAGGCCAGGGAGACAGAAGAGTATGGAGTGAGAACAAAACAGAGCAGTAAAGAGAGACGTACGGAAGAAAAAGAGTTAGAACATAGAACATAGAACAGTACAGCACAGAACAGGCCCTTCGGCCCTCAATGTTGTGCCGAGTCATGATCACCCTACTCAAACCCACATATCCACCCTATACCCGTAACCCAACAACCCCCCCCCCCCCCCCCCCCCCCCCTTAACCTTACATTTATTAGGACACTACGGGCAATTTAGCATGGCCAATCTACCTAACCCGCACATCTTTGGACTGTGGGAGGAAACCAGAGCACCCGGAGGAAACCCACGCACACAGGGGGAGGACGTGCAGACTCCACACAGACAGTGACCCAGCCAGGAATCGAACCTGGGACCCTGGAGCTGTGAAGCATTTATGCTAACCACCATGCTACCCTGCTGCCCCCATAGGGGGGGCAGTTTTAGAGAAAGGGCTGAAAATGAAAAAAGAGATGACGAGAGGGAAGCAACAACGCACAGATGAGTTAAGAAATAATTTGTAGCATGTTTTACACCTTCAGGATGTCCTTAAATAGTTTACAGTCCCAGGAAATGCTTTGCAAGTGTAGCCAGTACTGTAGTGGAGGCAATACTTTGCTGATTCATCATGAACGGCGCCCCATGATGTTTACTGGCATGTATAATATTTGTAAATCGAAAACTACATTTATAATTTGTACTATATCATTTTATTTAGTGTGGTATTAAAAGAAGCGTGCAAATTTAAAACTCTTGTATCTGCATAGTGCTAAAAGAGATTGATTATATCCTTTGTAGGAAACAATACATTGTTCATTTCATAGTGAGACATCCTTGCACTTGCGAACAGCACATTGTGTGAAAAATGCTCCAGACTGCCCATCCCATACTGTCTTCCATGCCATTAGTAATGCCATGGGCATAATTAAGAATGTAACTACTTAAAAACAGAAACAGTATTGGTTCTTGCCTCCCCTCCCCACAATCCAACACACCCAGTTATCCAATGGAAAATGATTGGCTACTTGCATATAATTGCCCCTCTCCTTTTTCCCCGCCTGCAGGCTGCCCTCAGCAAAATCATCCTGGAGCACACCGTTGACTTATACATGTACGCTGATAACACCCAACTCTACCTCTCCCACACCCCTCTCAACTCCTCCGCTGTCTCTACATTATCAAACTGTCTATCCAACACTCAGTACTGGTTGAACAGAAATTTCTTCCAGTTAAATATTGATAAGATTGGAGCCATTGTTTCCCAGTCCCTAGCGATTAACTTCATCCCTCTCCCTAGCAATGTGGCTAAACCAGTCAGTTCACAATCTTGATGTCGTATTTAACCCAAGATGAACTTTCAACCACATAGTCAAGCTATCACTAAGACCACCTATTTCCACTAACATTGCCCGATTTTGCCCCTGTCTCAGCTCATCTATTGAAACCTTAATTCGTGTCTTTTTTACCTCATGTTGACCATTCCAGTGCACCCGTTGCTTGTTCCCACCCTCCGTAAACCCAAAGTTAACCGAAACTTTGCTACCTGTGCCTAAACATGCACCAAGTTCCATTCAGCTGTCAACCCTATACTGGCTAATCTACATTGGCTCCTAGTCAGAATTCTCATCCTTACTTCCAAATCCCTCCATGGGCTTGCACCTCCATATCTCTATAATATTGTCTGTTCCACAACACACCGAGATATTTTCACACATCTCATTCTGCCCACTTGTGCTTCCCCAGTTTTTATCCCTTCACCACTGGTAGCTGGGCCTTCAGTTGTCTAGGGCCTGAGCTCTGGAGTTCCCTCCCTATGTTACTGTCATTTAATCCCAATTTTCTCCTTTAAGACACTCCTTTAAAACCTACCTCTTTGACCAAACCTTCATTCATCTGACGTACTGTCCCATTACACAACTCAATATCATATTTTATTTTCTGATGCTCCTGTGAAGTACCTTGGGATGTTTCATGATGTTAAAGGTGCCAACTAAATAAGAGTTTCTCAAAATAAACCTGGCCTCTGATGGATCATGCAGCTTTAATAATTTTTTTTTTTTTTAATTGCTTTTTTAACCATTTGGTTTTAACCAATTTCTAAAAATTCAGTCTTTGGGCAAAAATATTAAGTCAATATTTTTCTGGTTGGCCGGGCATTCTTCTTCCCAACCAGCAGCAAAGGGAAACGGCTGCAATATCCTTCTCTGTGTATTCAAATATTAAAGATTTAAAAATAATTTGTTAAAATGAAACGTTTTCAGACCCAGAACGGCGTGTACAGATTATGTAAAGATTGTACTGATGTCGCCTAAAAGATTTTAAAGCCTTTGCACGTGTACAGAATTAAAGGGGAACGCCGTTTCGGAGGAGACTTTCAGTGTAAAATACCCCCCCCCCTCCCCGAGAGCACAGTTAATTAAAAGAGCCCTACCCCGCTGGTGCAAAGAAATTGCTCATTTTCTTCACTCTGCAGTGCCCTGCTGTGATCTGCTGTGCTGGGCCTGACAGCTGGATGAGAAATACCAAGTTGAAGTTTGCAGCAAGGCTGTTGTTGAGTGGCATTTTGTTTTAGGATTGGAAAGCAGCATCCTTTCCAGTTTGTGATTATGGCAGATCTAAAGGAAGACCGCCCTGCAGGCCTGTGGTTTTAAGAATAAAACTATTGTTTGATTTATTGCTTCTATAAAGGCCTTCTAAACAGCCAGGAGCTGGTTTAACACAGTGGGCTAAACAGCTGGCTTGCAATGCAGAACAATGCCAGCAGCGTGGGTTCAATTCCCGTACCGGCCTCCCCGAACAGGCGCCGGAATGTGGCAACATAGAACATAGAGAAATACAGCACAGAACAGGCCCTTCGGCCCACAATGTTGTACCGAACTTTTGTCCTAGGTTGATCATAGAATTTTGGACACTAAGGGCAATTTATCATGGCCAATCCACCCAAGCTTCGGACTGTGGGAGGAAACCGGAGCACCCGGAGGAAACCCACGCACACACGAGGTGGATGTGCAGACTCCAGACAGACAGTGACCCAAGCCGGAATCGAACCTGGGAGCCTGGAGCTGTGAAGCAGTTGTGCTATCCACAATGCTACCGTGCTGCCTTAAGAACAAATTAATCTACACTCCATTATTCTACCATAATCCATGTACCTATCCAATAGCTGCTTGAAGGTCCCTAATGTTTCCGACTCAACTACTTCCACAGGCAGTGCATTCCATGCCCCCACTACTCTCTGGGTAAAGAACCTACCTCTGACATCCCCCCTATATCTTCCACAAACTAGGGGCTTTTCACAGCAACTTCATTGAAGCCTACTTGTGACAATAAGCGATTATTATTATTATTATTATTATTATTAATAGACTTGGGTTTCTGTTTTGCTTTTTTCCCATTTTGCCAGATGATGTACTGTTGGTGTGGAGAAAGCTGCTTCTCAGCGAATTCTGTATGAGGAAGTTTGACAGTTCAATAAAAGACAAAAATTGCTCTGACGTTTATATTGGGTTGCGTCAAATCTATCTCTTTGAATTCTCATCCTTACTTTCAAATCCTTCTTGTAGCCACCTCCGTGTAACCTCCTCCAGCCCAGGAGGTCCCTGCATTCCTCTAACTTTGGCCTCTTCAATGTTCCTGAGGTCATTCCACCATTGGCAATCATGTTTTCAGCCAACCAAGGTCCTTGCCCCTGGAATCCCATCCCTAAGCCCCTCGGCTTCTCTACCTCCCTCTCTTCCTTCAAGTCATTCTTCCAACACCTCTCTCTTTGACTAAGCTATTGGTCACCATTCCAAATATCGCCCAAGTGGCTGGGTCTCGAATTTCACTTCCTTAAGACTCCTGTGAAGTATCTTGGAACATTTGCTGTGTTAGCGGTGATGTATAAATGCTGCCAGGACGGAAGTCTAGTTAGCAACTTGAACAAAAGATTGCTACACTTCAGGCTCTCCTGATTGGCTCAATATCATTGTATTGAGGCTCACACACCAGCATAGTCTCATATTCGGTCCTGGGTCAGTCTTGGGCGAGCTGAACTTAAACACGACAACATTTAGCACATTGCAACTTGTCCCAATCTCTGGCCGCGTGGAAGTGAAGAATCAGCTGGAATGGTGCTGCCAGTCATTAGATAGTGACCTTCTGCTGGAAAGGGCATCATTGTGACTGTTGTCTAACACACTCTGCTCGGATCTACACATGGGAGGATAACTAGCTGATACAGCACGTGAAGGATAACCACAGGGGTAAAGTACCCGAGGAGCCTTAGCGTGAGCCTTATTTCCAGCATATCAGAGGGAAAGTCGCAAAGTTGAGGAAATCTTTGCTTTTGCCATTGGCTTTGAAGGAGTTCCAGCAACGGGTTTGCTCGACTAGAACTGGTTATGTTTACACGTCTGCAGCTTTTAGCAGCACTAAAAGCAGAAGCCTCCAGTGATCGTTGCCATCTACTCTCTGAACAATCAACACTGGCTGAAATATTCTTGTTGTTGTGATGGAGTGTCAGATCTTGGAACCAGCCAAGTGTATTTCTTTTCGTGATTCGACTTTCTGATCACTAAATCAACAAAGAATGGGAACAACCATTGAAAAATTGTGGATACTCATGCTAGCAAGAAAGAACAGCAATGTGCACAGATATGGAAAATAAAGCATGTGGTAAAATGCTAAATATAGAACAGTTAACAGAATTAGTGATGTATTTTTTTCTCAAAGTGGATTGAGGATCGTGAAGGCAGTGAGGAGTGATACATTCTTTGCTAATAAACTAATTTTTTTTCCCTTTTTATTGCATTTTACATGTAATGGTTATTTAGTTGGAGAGCAGAGGTAAATTATACATGTCGGACATGAGCACATTCTTAACAGCCAGCAGCACAAAACTAGCCCAGATTTAGCAGCATGATGATCCGTTCCCCAGAGCAGTCATTTTACCATGTTGATGAGTGCGGTGCAGACAGAGGTTGGGAAACCCTGTGGTGTTTGTGGAAGGTATTGCTTCCATTACAGTAAAGAATCAGTATTCCTGATAGAAGACACTGTAACATTAGAATAGAAACAGTGCAATGAATAAACAGACAGATCTGTCAGTTGCTGAAAGGACATATTAGTGTGTTCATAGAATCATAGAATTTACAGTGCAGAAAGAGGCCATTCAGCCCATCGGATCTGCACTGGCCCTTGGAAAGAGCACCCTACTTAAGCCCACGCCTCCACCCTATCCCAGTAACCCTACCTGACCTTTTTTTCGACACTAAGGGCAATTAAGCATGGCCAATCCACCTAACCTGCACATCTTTGGACTGTGGGAGGAAACCCACACAGACACGGGGAGAACGTGCAGACTCCGCACAGACAGTGACCCAAGTTGGGAATCGAACCTGGGACCCTGGAGAGTGAAGCACACGTGTTACCGTGCTGCCCCCCCCCCCCCCCCCCCCCCCCCCCCCCAGAGCGTGTTGGGCATGGACTCTTTAGTCGGAACTGAATGATAAAACACGCAGATTTAAAATCAAGGGAATAAGGTGAGACCGCCGCTCCGTTTTGATTGATTGGAAATCATGGCAGAGATGGGGGCATAAGTTCTTGAAAGCTTGCATTCCTGCAAGAAAGACAGTGAAGCAAACAGTTCATATGACCTTGTTCTATAACGCTTGTTTGTGGAGTTGTATGGAGTCAGAAAATAGACCAAATATCTTGACTTGATGATATAAAACATTTATTTAATATCATTATTTCCAAGCAAGCTAGTTTGATTTAAAATTCTGTAGAGAGGAGTGACATCCCTTTTTCAAGTTTTGATTTGTCATTTTTGAAGTTACGTAGATTGATAGCCACACAGTACTGCTGTGGTGTCATGCTCTGGCTATAACTCAGTCGCCTAACTGGAAATAGCATATTGCTTTTTGTTGAATGGGTATACTTAATTACATGTAGCCTTAACATTGGTACTCTGAGTCAAAAGCAATATGTTAAATGGCTCACGGACTAGATAGATGAACATGCAGAGGCAGTGCATCATGAATAGTGCAGGAGCTATGCTCTGGCATTCAAAATATTTTATTTTGTGTGGGTGTTTGGTAGCGCTCTACGAATTAATCAGTTGCAACAACAGAGCTCGTACTCTTCTCCGGGAGCACAACAGGGATTCCCCAGTCTTCAGTGCACCGCCTGCACACGCACACGGCATGCATCACAAGTAGGATGCCCTAAGGAATTTTAAATAGCCTGTTTCTTTGGGTTTTTTTCCAACTTGCCTTTCCTTTAAAGACAGAGTACCCCAGATGTAGGACATTATTCATATGCTATATGGGCAGCTGAGATACGCATCTACAATTATTCACAGGATGACTTCCTGATTTCATTCAAACTAAATGCCTTTCCTTCAGGAGGGCAAATTGAGAGAACCTGGTAAACATTTCAGGAAAAGCCCACACAGATGCTTGGGGATAGATTTCATGTTTACTTTCTCTCTTGGGGGCTGATGAACATTATGTTGAGGTGGGGGATCTTCCAAGGAGATGGGAGAAACTGGCATTGAAGCAAATCAGGGAGAGGAGGAACAAGAAAATAACTTACTCCCCAAAATCTGCCTTGTGAAAAGCCAACAAGAATAATGTACAAAAATGCAGCAGATTAAAATGCATATATCACATTGGCCAATTTCACAAAATATTTTATTTTGATTTAGAATTTAATAGTTATTGGTCCCCAGGAGTTAATTGTGTTCACTATGTTCTTGTTCTAGAACAGAGGGAACTTTTCTAAAATGGAAAACTTGTCATTTTCAAAGCATTTGAAATTGTACACATGGAATGGACCTTCCATTGAAACTGAGGGACAAAAAATAACAAAATTAATATCCATTTATTCATTTGTCTGTATAGTACACATCATATTTTTAAAGAAAGGAAATGCAATGAACCCAGTAGACGACATAACAACTTGAATTATGAAGTGCATGTTTCAGAAGCATTGTTTCAATTGTGTAGTAGATCACTTTCCTTGCCATATGTCAGAAACTTTTACACACACTACAGGTGTTCCAGGAAAATTATGTTTTTTTTAAAGTGAAGAATTCGATTTGTTCTAAAATATATATTTTTATTAAAGCGTTTTAAGCAGAATTTAAAAATTTTAATTAAGCGACTGTCACGTTTTTATTAAAAGATTAAGTGCTTCCAAGTTTCAGATATCAGTCAAGATTTAAGGAACACCATACTTAAAGAACATCTGGTTAACACCAGAACTTGACTCTGCTTAGTAGTTGCAGGCCGCAAAATAAAGTACTGTGATGTTGTCTGAAATTCATAGACTGTTAATGCAGCGATGGACCTGTTTTCTTTTCAGGTGCTGGGATGGTTGTGGACTGGGAGCAGGAGACAGGTCTTTTAATGACTTCAGGAGATGTTCGCATTATTCGCATCTGGGACACTGACCGAGAGATAAAAGTACAGGTAAAAACCATGCTTAGCCTAATAATGTTGAATTCTAAGCGAGTGGGTGATGGTACGGTGTGAGGAAGTACCACCCATGTGGTGCTTTTGCTGTAGATGTGTAATCACAGCTTTCTTTATTAGATTCTGCTGCTCCTGAGAAGTCCTTAATTCATGCCCTGTTTGTTAAGAATCCAGGAGATTGATGCTCCACCCAATCAGTAATGCAGCAGGATGCCCAACAGAGGGATCTTCATTAAGCATTTTATTAGAAACTTGCATTGCTGCTCAAGATGATCAATTTGCAGACAAATTAGGGTATCCTTTGTTGCTGATTGGTATACATGCACAAAAATACTCCGTAGTGATCTCTATATGTGCATGTACACAAGGGGTTGATGTGTAATTGGTAGCACCACATGATCACTAGAGGGCCGGACCAACAGAGGTATAAAAGGCAACCATATTGGGTCTCTCTCTCTCTCTCTCTCTCTCGCTCTTGGGTGTACTGTGACCAAAGCAATAGCAGACTCGTTCAGATGGCTAGTGGAGTTATGTTTAGTTACCGCAGTTAGATCTTGTTAACCTTATCACTAGGATCAAAGTTAAAGTAAAGAACTCATGCAATTATTGTTGTAGTTACTCAATAAACCTTTTGTTACTACTGGATGAGTTTGAATCTTCTTCATCGAGATTCAGAAAACCTCTTCATTAGCCAAGGATTGAGTAGCACATGTTACCTACCACACAGGTAACAAAACATACTCTACAAAGGCATCTCTACCAGTTAGCCGGTGGATTGTGAGAACCTCATACTCCACATCAACAGAATGCATCAGCTTTGATAGCCTTGTGGGAAATCCTTCAACTATGAATTCTGTAGCAGAAAAGACGCATTTATCATTCAACTATATAGGATATAGAAAGTCAAAAAATAATGTATTTTCCGATAAATGTATTGCAGAACAATAAGGTTTGATGACACGGAAGCTCAACTTCTGAAACTTTAACTTTCTGAGACAGATGCCTTGTCTCAAATTACATAAACTCGGTAGCAGAGCTACATGCTGGAATGCTCGGAACTGTATATAATATGTGAGGAAGGATGTTTCCTAAAAGCGAGTTAATTTGGTACTCTCAAGGTTTCTGATTTCCTGACTCAGAAAAATATTTAACTTGCTTGAGAGTGCCCTGATTTATCAGCTTTGTTATTCCTCCTTTTCGAGCAGTGTTCCCATTGAATATATTGGTTTCACTTCTGGTCTTGAAGCACTTTTGATTCCAAAGATACAGGTTCCTGTTGCTTACCTTAGAGCTTGTGAAAAATATCCTGTGACCTAGTAGTATATTGATGCATTGCTTTACTCGTAAACCTCTGGCAATAGATCATGTCCGTAGTCTGCACGTCCCTCATTCCAACAGCGAGTGCCTTGGCAAGCAGAGAGAAAAATGATTTAAAGCCACAATAGTTTTCAGTTGCTGACTTGTTTGAACGTGATTTAATGTTATAATTGGTGCCCTGTTTGGAGTTGAATTAATCAAAGCAATAGAGCAGTTTGCTGTACTGTCCTATCAGTTCCTGCCAGATGGAAGCACCTTCAGCTCTTTCTACTGTTCTGCAGCTGATGACCTTTATGACACCAGTTTGGCGTCAAGTATTGTGTCCAATTCTGAACACCGCACAATGAGGAAGAATGTAAAGGCTTTATAGATGGTGCAGAAAAGATTTGTGACGATGTGTTCTGGGATGAGGGGCTTTAGTTACGTGGGTAGAATGAAGAATATAGGGTTGCTCAGGGCATTTGATGGAGGTGCTCAAAATCAGGCAGAGTCTGAACAGAGCAGATAGGGGAAAATGTTCCTGTTGGCTGAAAGGTCATGAATGAGAGGGCACAGATTTAAGATTATTGATTAGAGAACCAACAACACCATGAGGAAGAATGTTTTTAATGCAGCAAGTAGTTAGGATCGGGAATGCACTGCCTGAAATTCCAGTGGCGACGGTGTCGATTGAGAGAGACATGTATTGAATTGAATAGGCAGCTATTTTCAGGAATATGGGGGAAAGACAGGGAAGTGAGACCCAATAAGTTTATCTTGCAGGAGAGCCAGCACAAACTCAATGTAGCCATTCTATGATTCTGCCAAGGTCTGTGAAAACAATTGCTCTCGTTGATAGATAACGCAGTGTTATGTAATCCTTTGGATATGCAGGCTTAGAGATTTAAGCAACACAATCCAAAATTTTAGTTGGGCATTGTTTGCCAATTGGTTTTCCTTCATCAAACAACAACGATCACTGGGTCAGGCATGTCTACAAGCATCACTTGCTACCACGGCAAAACGGGATAATACACTTGAGGCAACATAATTACCACACAGTAACCGTTTTTGTCAGTTCAGCTCTGAAACCCATGTATTCGGTTTCTGGTAATGTGTGTAGCATCTTGGTAACTGCTTTGGTCAATGGGTTTGTCTCCAGCTTATTTAATTGTTCGTTCATTGCAATCTTTATTTGAACCAGAAATTGTAAAATTTTGGATGGCCCACCTTCCTGTAGCCTAAGAAGTAATTTTATCCGAGATTTTGTTTTCACAGCTAGACTCAACCAATTCAGTCTGCCCACGTTTAGCCCATAGGGAGCAGCTCAAAGATGATATATTTCACAACAGAGTGAAATGTGGTTCACTGTCGATTGATTTATTCTGATGGTAGCCAAGATAAATTCTTCCGTTAGTTCACATCACTCTCATTCGATGGGAGAAAATCACTATAGCATATATTTCAGCTAAAGTAACTTTTTATATGTGCCACAACAATGTCTGTGCTTTCTGAATTTTATGTTTGCTGCCTGTAAGGTGAGCCTGTAAAAGCTTTAGTTGTGTCCTTAAGCAAATGATTTGATGCCTGTCTGAACAACAGGACCTAGTGCAGGCATGAAATTGGAAGTCTTATTCATGTATCCAAAATCTGAAACGAAAGTAAAAACTTTGGGTGATTGTAACTGATAAAAGGATCAATTTCTTTCTTTCATAATGCAGTGCAGATCAATATTTTTGATCCCACTTCAAATTCACTTGGATTCAGAAGTATGGTTAATTTGATAACCATGGACATTTCATAATTACTAAGGCAGGTGTTGAAAGCCTTTCGAGGCTTAATCAGTTGTATCTTCTGGGAATGTGTTCAAACGTTGTCCAGAACAAAAGGAAGTGAGTTCTTGAATTTATATATTGCCTGTCACAACCTGAGCACAGGCCAAAGAGGCTCATTGCCTCTGAGGTCCTTCTGAGATGCCGTGCCCCTGTGCTTTATTCTTTTTGAACATTCTGGCCACACTCCTCGAGCAATTTCAGTACCATCAGATCATTTTAATATAATTTTTGGGGTGATCACCACAATTAAGGATTCACACTTTCTTCTTATTCCTTCATTAAGTGACTGGTCATCAGCCTTAATCAACTGGTGTCCAAATACCTAGAGTCTGTATGATGGTACAAATGATTCCACAAAAGTCAATTGCCATGATTTCCCTTGGAACAAAAGGGATTAACAAAAACAAAGGAATAGGATTCAACTCTGAATTAACCTCCAGTGTCCAAGTCACCATTCCTCCCTCATCCAGCACTACCATTCTGGAGAGGGAGGGGAATCTGGCAACGTCCCTAGTCCAGGTGGCATTCAGATTGAATTCTAGAAGACGTTCTCAGAGCAGGTCATGCCTTTAATTCTGGACATATTCAAAGTCTCCTTATCCCGGGGATCGTTGCCCTCCGCTCTCACACAGCCTTCTATCTCTTTGATTCTTAAGAAGGACAAAGACCCGAAAGTGTGGTTCGTACCATCCTGTCTTATCTCACTGTTGAACGCGGTCGTCAAGCCACTGGCTAAACTGTTGGCACTTGATTTGGAGCCTTGCCTGCCAAATATGATCATGGACAAGATGGGCTGAATGACCTCCTTCTATGCTGGATCATTTCTATGGCGCTATATGTTAGGATTTATCCGGGGCTGCAGTGGTTAGCGCTGCTGCCTCACGCTGCTGAGGACCCGACTTCCATCCCAGCCCTGGGTCACTGGCCGTGTGGAGTTTTTACATTCTCCCCGTGTCTGTGTGGGTCTTGCCCCCACAACCCAAAAATATGTGCAGTATAGGTTGATTGGCCACGCTAAATTGCCCCTTAATTGGGGGAAAAAAAGAATTGGATACTCTAAATTTATAAAGGAAAAAAAATAATTTTTTTAAAAACTGATCATTCCTCCCATTCACTATTTGTAGAACCTGGCTGTGCACAAATTGTCAGCCACTTTTAATTCTCGAATAACACTGACCACATTTCAATGTTCTTCATCACCTGTGGCATTTCCTGGGAATCTGAAAGGGTGCACATAAACAGAAGTCTTTTTCTGTCTTCTATTGGGTGTCAGCATTGTCCATTTCCTTAGGTCAACATTTTAAAATTTTGTTTTGTAGGATATTCCGACTGGGGCAGACAGTTGTGTGACAAGTCTTTCCTGCGATTCTAATCGTTCCCTAATCGTGGGTGGCCTTGGTGATGGCTCAGTTCGTATCTACGACAGGAGAATGGCTCCCAATGAATGGTAGGTTTCAGTTCCTTTTTGTTTTAAATCATCCAGCCGCATTGTGCAGCAAACCTAAGCGTTTGAAATTTTACCTGCAGTATTGCCACTAGTATTGCTAGTAGTGCAATACACTAGCACACCCATTGTTCCTGGAGACAACATTGCTTTTGATCACTGCATAGTATTGAAAAGGAGATTAAAGAAGCCACGTTTTCTAGCCATTACTGATTGAGCACCATGGGTGACTGGTATAGACTAGTGGAGTACATGCAGTGCCAAATAAGCACATTGTTTAAAGTAAATGCATGTGTGTATCTCCAACTCTTTCTTCGTATGTTGCTCGCTACTGTGGGGCCCACTCCACTTTATTTGTCTTGTTTTTTAGCGGCCGACACATGGAATTTAGAAGTTTATATTGCAGTATAAGCATGGCAATAATCAGCTTTATCTCTGTGATATATTACCGTTGTGTTGTTCCTCGTGTCTTAATAAAGCTCGTAGTCTCAAAGTTGGAGAAGATGCTTTATTGTGAATTTGTTCTGTCTTCAGAGCTTAACTTACGGCAACCTCAAATGCTGCTGCCTGCCTGTCCTGTCCTGCTACCAGTTCTGCCTTCCGTGAAGTGTGTCGTCACTTCCTGTCCCTGTGTATATATAGCTCTCCCGTGCTCCCTCTACTGCTTGCTCAGTTGTATTGCATCTAGTCAGATCTACAATCACCACAACCGTATGATTTCAGAAACTAATATTGTTTTCCTGTTTGTTTAACTTTTATGATAATTTAAAGAACATCGATTCATTCTGTTGCTGATTTGATCTGAGAATTATCAAGTTATATTTGATAAACTGAGCCAATTCTGTAAGGGTTTGGCCACACGAGGGAAAGATGGTTGCTGTGGGAGAATTTATTTGATCGGAAGGCCTTTATTGTGTTTTAGATTCAGTACCATTCGAAATATATTTTCTATTAACCATTCAGAACTAGATATGAGTTTTCAATCTTCTATAATTCCGCCTGCGTGCTTTATTTTCATACAGCCTGTACATTATTCATGTTGGTTCTGCTGGTTGGTTCTGCTGGATCAATCATATTTAATATAATTTCAGGAGTTTACTTCAAAATGAGAGGGTGGGGGAGAGATGCTACAATCATTTGGGGCAGCAGGGTAGCATGGTGGTTAGCATAAATGCTTCACAGCTCCAGGGTCCCAGGTTCGATTCCCGGCTGGGTCACTGTCTGTGTGGAGTCTGCACGTCCTCCCCCTGTGTGCGTGGGTTTCCTCCGGGTGCTCCGGTTTCCTCCCACAGTCCAAAGATGTGCGGGTTAGGTGGATTGGCCATGCTAAATTGCCCGTAGTGTCCTAATAAAAGTAAGGTTAAGGGGGGGGATACGTGGGTTTGAGTAGGGTGATCATGGCTCGGCACAACATTGAGGGCCGAAGGGCCTGTTCTGTGCTGTACTGTTCTATGTTCTATGTTCTAAATACAACTAGCTTTACAAGAAGTTACTGAACCCAGCCGTATGACCAAAATAGAATTGAAAGCCCATGGATTGGAATTGAGGCAGTGATTCAACTAATTTGGCTCCGTACAACTCTACACGAACAAGTTGCATCGTAAGATAAGCAACACGTGTTTAAACAAATAGGTGAATCATAGTTCTCAGGATGTTGAAGCTTTTTTACATCTCCAGGGAATCACAGAACACTTCATGCCCCCTGAAGAATGATGACTGTCATTGTGCAAACAAACAAGGACAGCCAGGGCGAGATTAGTGAGCGATCAATCTGTTCCGGTGATGTGGGACACTGGCAAAATTCCACTGCTCCTCTTTAAACAGCATCATGGCATCAATTCAAACCACCCACATTGGCAGATGGATCCTCAGTTCAACAACCTACCTGAAAGCCACATTCCTTCAGTACTGCACTGGCCAGCCTATATTCTGTGTTGTGTCTGTGGGCTCATAAGCGCCAGAGCACCAGCACTGAATCGAGGCTGGGGTTATGGCAGTGACTCATCGAACATAGAACATACAGTGCAAAAGGAGGCCATTTGGCCCATCGTGTCTGCACCGACCCTCACTTCCATCCTATCCCTATAACCCCTCCTAACCTTTTTGGATACTAAGGGCAATTTATCATGGCCAATCCACGTAACCTGCACCTAACTTCCCGTACCAGCCTCCCCAGACAGGCGCCGGAATGTGGCGACTAGGGGCTTTTCACAGTAACTTCATTGAAGCCTACTCGTGACAATAAGCGATTTTCATTTCATTGGACTGTGGGAGGAGACTGGAGCACCTGGAGGAAACTCAGGCAGACACGGGGAGGACATGCAGACTCCGCACAGACAATGACCCAGCAGGGAATCGAACCTGGGACCATGGCGCTGTGAAGCCACAGTGCTAGCCATGTGTGCTACCGTGCTGCCCCATACGTCCTTATATTCTCAAAAGCCAGCTGTTGCAGGTGACAATCATTTTTAACTCTCTAGAAATTGACTGACGGCTATATGATTTTCTAAATTTTCATATGGCTGATTGGTCTTGTGGGTTGCAGCAATGTCCTCTCATTCTGATCCAAATTAGAAAACAGCACAGGAACAATGACCCCTTTGGCGTTTGTAGGAACTGTAACTTGAATTGATTTGTCTGGAATTTCATTCCCATTCCCTTTTGGGACTATTCCACAACGCAGCGCTAAATTCTTAGTTTCTCTGGCACACTACAGGGATGAAGATGGAAGTAGGTCTCATCCCCACAACCCAAAAGATGTGCAGGGTAACTGGATTAGCCACACTAAATTGCCATTGAATTGGAAAACAAAAATTTTAAAAAGGAATGAAGATGGAAATATCATCATGGATCTCAAAGTCAGATGTTTGGTTTAGGTACATCTTGGGGATATGAGATGAGAGTTTATGATCCTGCATCTAAGTCGTGTCACCTGACTTGAGAATAATTGATGTTAACACTGGGTGCTGGGAGTGAAAGGTGTCACAGTCATTAAGGGTGTTTCTACCCTTGATGAGTACAATATTTTAATGCCTTTTTTTATTCGTTCATGGGATGTGGGTGTCGCTGGCTGGGCAAGCATTTATTGCCCATCCCTGGGGGCATTTTAAGAGTCAACCACATTGCTGTGGGTCTGGGCTCACAGGTAGGCCAGACCGGGTAAGGACGACAGATTTCCTTCCCTAAAGGGCTTTGTGAACCCGGTGGTTTTTTACGACATTCTACAATGGTTGCATGGCCATCATTAGACTTTTAATTCCAGATTTTTATTGAATTCATAATTCACCACCTGCCTTGGGGCGTTTTGAACCATACTCCCCAGACCATTAACCTGGGTCTCTGGATTATTAGTCCAGCAACAATACCACTAAGCCAGAGCCTCCTAATGCTCTATTGTTTACTGTACGGTGCAATTCCACTCTAGTTGGTAACGTGGTTTTTATTTTACAGTCGTGTAATGACCTACAGGGAACATGCTGCATGGGTGGTGAAAACCTATCTTCAGAAAACACCTGAAGGCAATATCATCACTGTGAGGTAATAAAAAGTTGGCATTGCTATATTGTTTATTTAGAGTTGAATTAACTACTTGAACTGTTAAGGTACATCTTTTATGTATAGAATTACATTATAATAGGTTTTGTGCCTGCAATATAGTGTGAATTATTCAGTTTGACACGAGGCTGGTGATTAAAGATATCCTCTGTTTTTCTGTCTAATTGACATATTCGTCAGGGAGGTGAGATTTTTTTATTTTTTTATTTTGCTTCTGCACAGTTTTTCACAACAGTGCCCTATCATAGAAGAAGCTCATTTAAAAACCAATTATTGAGTGCTATAATTAGTGAAATCTTGTGTGTTCTAGTTATACTTCAGCAACAGTATCGGGTAGCACGGTGACGCAGTGATTAGCACTGCTGCCTCACCGCGCTCAAGACCCAGGTTCAATCCTGGTCCCGGGTCACTCTCTGTGTGGAGTTTGCACATTCTCCCCGTGTTTGCGTGGGTCTCACCCCCACAGACCAAAAAATGTGCAGGGTAGGTGGATTGGCCATGGTAAATTGCCCCTTAATTGGAAAAACTTATTGGGTATTCTAAAAATTTTTTGAGATCAACAGTAATATTTACTATTCCTTGCAAGTAGTCTTTTAAAAATATATATTTTTATTAACGTTTTTCAGTTTATAAAGTACATAGATAGAAACAGTAAACGGAAATTTAAAGCTAAATTACATAACCCTCCCTGCCAGAAAAAAGGACATCCCCCAACAAAGCCCCCCCACCTCAACACAAGAACAAGACCCCCCCCCCCCCCCCCCCCAACAGCTAACAGTGACCAACTCTTTAAAGTAGACGGTAAACGGTCGCCATCTCCGTTAGAACCCTTCAGTTGACCCCCTTGAGGTGTATTTGACCTTCTCCAGGTGCAGAAACTCCACAAAGTCACCTAGCTGAGCCGAAGGTACTGGGCGGAGTTGCTAATGTACATCCCCGAATCGCCTCCGAGCGATCGGCAAGAGGAAGGCAGGAACATTTGCCCCCCGCTCCGGTCCGCAGCTCCAATACCCCGAATATGGCTACCAAGGGACAGGGTACAAATCGATGTTCAGACTTTCCAAGGTAGTGTTGAAAAGGGAGACCCAAAAACCCACCTATTTGGGACAGGACCAAAACATGCGTGTGCGGTTAGCTGCCCCCGCAACAGCGCTCGCACCTATCCTTAACCCCCTCAAAGAAATGATTAATTCTAGCTTCTTGTGTGTAGTCTTACGCCAAATCATTTCTGCCAACTAAATGTGCTCTTCTCTATTCAATTATTAAGTGTAAATGGAGACGTGCGATTCTTCGACCCACGGATGCCGGAGTCGGTGAATGTAATTCAGACTGTGAAAGGACTGACAGCGCTGGACTTTCATCCCCAGGCTAATCTGTTTGCTTGGTAAGTGAATTAAAATGGTCAGCACGGCAAATATTATTTTCATGTTTTTGCCAGTAGAACAAAAGGATCTTGGAGCTTTAGCTGTTTTGCATCCATGGACAATAAATATTCGTAGACCATGGTAATGTTAGCTGCACTTCTGACATAACATCAAATTGCCTTGTTTCCTAAATCAGCTCTGTGTTTCTATCATAATCATAGCTCTTACTACTGACTATTCAAACAGGACAGTATTATGTGAAGAATGAGTGCTGGTTTAGAACATGATCTGTTTACTTTGGAGCTGACTTTCAATCCTGGTGTAACGATGCATGAATCATACTCGACTAACTGAGTTGTGCATGTGTAGGGGGTTTTCATCTCTTTCCTTCTGATCCTCCTGCAGTTTTACTCGAGCCACAAAGGAA
The DNA here is from genome assembly GCF_902713615.1 of Scyliorhinus canicula. Classification (NCBI taxonomy): domain Eukaryota; kingdom Metazoa; phylum Chordata; class Chondrichthyes; order Carcharhiniformes; family Scyliorhinidae; genus Scyliorhinus; species Scyliorhinus canicula. Next base: position 13,646,783 of record NC_052163.1, on the reverse strand, counting down.
ACAACCTCTTTAGGACATGAAGAAAGTCTCTGTGTGGCCGTACATTTTTCCAACAAACTCGCCTACAAATAAAGAGCAGGAGTCAGCCATTCCGCCCCTCCAGCTTGCTGCGCTATTTAACAAAATTATGGCTGACCTAATTGTAGTCTCAGCTTTACGTTACTCCTACCCCCGATGAGCTTTCACCCCCTTTTCCATCAAGACTCTTTTACCTCTGCCTTAAAAATGTTCACTGACCCAGCCTCCGCCGCTTTCTGGAAAAGCTCACGACCCCTCTGAGACAGCAAAATTCTGCTCATCCCCGTCTTAAATGGGAGATCCCTTATTTCTAAGCATCTCGTTCTCATGCCCACAAGGGGAAATGCCCTTTCAGCACCTACCCTGTCAAGTTCCCTCAGGACCTTTATATGTCTCAATAAGATCACGTCTCGTTCCTCTAAACTCTGATGGATGCAGGATCAGCCTGTCCAACCTTTCCTCAAGATAACCCCCTCCCCCTACCAGCCCAAGATCAATCGAGTGAACCTTCTCTGAACTGCTTCTAACTCATTTCAATCCTTTCCTAAAAGCTTGCTGAATGAGATAATAATGGGAGTTTTACTCGCTACCTCCCACATCCATGATATAGCTTTCCTGGAAGTACTTAATGCCGCAGTCACTGTCCAAGCTTGGGGGATTTCTCATTGTGACTGCAGAATCCAACAGAAATTTAATCAAATGGTCTTTTATCTGGGTGGCTCTCTACTAAAGAAATGGTTGGATTTGCCGGACCTCCATCTTGGTGTGGGCTCTTTGCCGTTTTGAGTTGCATGTGAGCTTTATTTCTGGATAACTGGTGGCACTTTTCAAACCCATTTTGCCTACACTAATCACAATAAAGAGAAATGTCAGCCTTCCTCGGTTGTTCATGGATTTGCGTTAAATGAGAAAACCGCTGATTTTCAGTGCTTCCCCCTCATTCTTTTTTTTTAACAAACAATTTTATTGAGGTATTTTTTGGCATTGTAAACAGTTACAGATGACAGGAATATGCAAACATCAATGGAAAATCAATACTTCAATCAAACCATAATGCACATACCCGCTCCTCTCCCATAGACACTACCCACCTATTTATCCCTCTCCCCCTCATTCTTAATTGAAAATCTGAACAGGGAATTGATGTTCTGCTACATTTTACTAAAGTTGCTGAGAGAGTCTGATTTTGTTAGCCCAAGCTAACCAACTTAAAACCACATTCATTCCATTAAAATACAGCCGCTGCTGGATTGTCCGACCGTTTTATAATGTCAACTGCATTTAAGATTGAATTTACCTTTTAGAAGAAAGCTGTGATTTCCAACATAAATGTTGTCCTGTTTGTACATTTCTTAAATACTTAATTGGCAAAATAAAATCCAGTTTAATAAATGTTTGATCCTCCTGCGGAAATGGCTATTTTACATAGAAATTAATGTAAGTAATGCTATGTGGCCCATCATGCCTCTCCAATTTGTCCAACTCCCTGGTCTTTCTAAATAGGCCCGCAAAAACCTTCTCCAAGTGTTTATCCAATTCGCTTTTGAATGTTTTACTAAAACCACTTCGACCACTACGGGCAGTGCCATCCAGATCATGATAACTCACTGCATGCAAAATAATTCTCTTTCCTCTCTAGTCTTCTGCCAGTTACGGATAGCATGGTAGCACAGTGGTCAGTACTGTTGCTTCACAGCGCCAGGGTCCCAGGTTCAATTCCCGGCTTGGGTCACTGTGCGGAGTCCACACGTTCTCCCCGTGTCTGCATGGGTTTCCTCCGGGTGCTCCGGTTTCCTCCAACAAGTCCCAAAATACGTGCTGTTAGGTAATTTGGACATTCTGAATTTTCCCTCTGTGTACCCAAACAGGCGACTAGGGTTTTTCACAGTAACTTTGCAGTGTTAATGTAAGCCTATTTGTGACGATAATAAAGATTATTATTAGTTACCTTGTATCTTTTGCCCTCTGTTTATTGGCCCTCCCGCCACTGAAAACAGTTTTCCTTACTTAATCTCTCAAAACCCTTCATGTTATTAAACAGCTCAGTTAAATCTCCCCTTAACCTTCACTTAAGGAGGACAAGTCTAACTTCCCCAATCTCGCCACAACTCTGAAATCCCACATCCCGTTTTTTAAAATATTTTTATTGCGAAAATGTTCATTATAACACAGAACAAATACCATTGCATTTTCCTCCATCCCAACCCCCCCCCCCCCCCCCCCAAAGAAATAAAATCGTAACCAGAAACCCCTCCCTCCCCTAACATCTGCCAGTGACCAACTCCCTGAAGTGGGAAGTGAAAAGCTGACATCTCGAGTAGAACCCTTCTGCCAACCCCCTCATGATGAACTTGACCGTCTCTAAGTACTCAAAAACTCCCTGAGGTCACTCAACCAGGACGGTGCACTTGTAGAACCGGAGTCCTCCACGCAAGCAGATCTCGCCTCCGGGCTATTAACGAGGTGAAGGCGAGAGCATCCGCCTTGACCCCCATCTGCATCTCCAGCGTGTCCGAGACCCCTCAATGGCCACCAGTGGGCAAGGCGCTCAATCCCAAGGATCCCTGCCATGGTGTTGGAGGAGGTGACCCAAAAGCTTACATGTTTAGGACATGACCAGAACACGTGTATGATTTGCCAGTCCCTGAGAACAACGTTTGTATTTATTCTCCACACCCAGAAAAAACCCACTCAACCCCACCCTGGTCAGAAGTGCCCAATGTACCACCTTGAACTACGTCAAGCTGAACCTAGTACACGAGGAGGTGGAGTTGACCCTGTGAAGAGCCTCACTCCACACCCCACCCCCATCAAAAACTAGACCCAGCTCCCTCTCCCACTTCCTTTTACCTCCTCCAACAGAGCTTGCTTCACTGACAAAATCCAACGATAAATACCCAATATCTTCCCTTCTCCCAATTCAGCCAACAAAAGGGAAAAAATTCTAAATAGATTATACTTCAGAAGCTGGAATTTACCCAACAAATCTTCAAAACCGGCGAACTTCTCTATAAACATGTCCCATAACCGCTCCAATCCCTCCTTCCTCCATGACCCAAATGACGAGTCCAAAACCGCTGAAACAAAGCGATTTCTGCAGATTGGGGCTAATACTATACCCTCCCATAGTATGAGCTACAGTTACACTCACCACTCCGCCCCTGTTAACTAACAGCTAGTAGGAAGGCCCCCGCTCAGGGTAAAAACAGAACAAATAACCATAACACCAATCAGCCGCCCCCACCCACTCATATTCCACTTTTAATAGTTAAGAAAAAAAACAAAGAGCGATGCCCATCCCACAAACCATCTTTCTCAGTTTCCCCAACGTTGGGCTAACTGGGCTGGTCTATACTCAAGTTATCCCTCTTCCTTTTTTGAAGATAGGTATAACATTTGCTATCCTCTGGTAACACTCTCATAACCATGAACGATTGAAAGCTTGTGACCAGAGCCTCCACTGTCTCCGCCCTGACTTCCCTCAACAACTCCGGTTGCATTCCATTTGGACCAGGTGAATTTGATACTCCTGAGTGCTGCAAACCTTCTATATGATCATAGAAGACTTCTGGTTCCCCTTCGTTATTCACTAATCTCATAAACGGCACAGTGGCAAACATCGCTGCCTCACAGTGCCAGGGACCCGGGTTCGACTCTAACCTCAGGTGACTCTCTGTGCGGGGCTTGCACATTTTAATTTCTAGATCGAATCATCCAGAGAGCCCGAGCGTTGGATGCTCTTCCTGTCGTCTCCGTCAGAAAGTGTCCAGTCTGTACCTGACCTATCTTAATTGAAAGTCTCCCATTGCTTATTGACTGTTTTGCCTGCCAATCTCTGATCCCAATCCACCTGAATTCCTCCGTTGGGAGTATTTTCGCGTTGGACTATTCCTTGTCCTTTTTCATTCCCGTAACTAATTTAAACCAGATATTGTGACGTTGTGAACCTAATCCTTTTTGACTTTGCTCACATCATTCACGCAGTAACTTTGATCTCTTTCTCATCCGTGCTGACAGCAGTAATCCCAAAATAGTAAGCAAACCTAAAAGCGTTAAACATGTCCAACATATCTGCACACGCTTCCTAATGCTTGGCTGACCTACCTTGACGCACACCAACATGGGAATTCACCTGAAGTGACACTTTGTGGGGAAAGGATGCTGAACTGTTGCCCCGCAATGGTTTATTCCGACTGCCTTTGCACATCGCGAACTCTGTCGCAAGTTAGCAAAACCAAAAAACTCCAACTATTTAAATGCACAATGAAACAGCAACTTTTAACATCAGGTTTTTCTATGATCCTATTAATGTAAAGGGGTTATGGGGATAGTGGGTGTAAAAGGAATTGAAGTGTCCAATCAGCTCTGACCGTATTGCATGGCAGAGCAGGCTCGATGGGCTGAATGGCCCACTCCTGTTCCTATGTTCGCAGAGGTAATCGCTCCAAATCTGAAGGAAAACTAATCCAAGTAAAATGCAGAAGTGGCTGCACGAGGGTTGTTTTTCCCTGGGGGTTAGCACTCTAATTGAATCGATATTGATTTAAACAATTATTTGTTAATGTACAATGCTAAATCCTTTTTTGTTAATTGTCATGCTTCACTTGTTTCACATTCAAATTTCTCGTGTGGCAGTAAATACTGTTGAGTACAAGCATACTTTTACTTAGAAATTCTATCTTGATTTCAGTATGCTTAAGGCAGCAAGGTGGCACAGTGGTTAGCACTGCTATCTCACAGCGCAGAGGTCCCAGGTTCGACCTCAGCTCTGGGTCACTGACCATGTGGAGTTTGCACATTCTCAAAGATGTGCAGGGTAGGTGGACTGGCCCTTAATTGGAAAAAATGAATTGGGTACTCCGAATTCAAAAAAGGTATGCTTGATTTTATGAAGTACTGCACTGTCACACACCCTACAATAACTCCCATCATGATACCAAATTGTAACTGTTAACTACAGTAACCTTTCAAGGTGGTATAGTTGAGATCATTCCTGAGCATTAGTCAACACTTTTCCAGTCATTGCAAGCACGCAAGTCCACAAGAATCATCCTACTTCCAATCCCCTTTTTATTGTTTTAAATTTCATCAGTTTATTGCTTGATTAGAGGACATTTCTCCAGATGTGTCTCCTTTCTAGACTGCTCAACATAATGCTTCCTCTATCTTGGAGAGCGGCCATCATCTGGACCACTGCCATTGTTAATGTGCTTCTCTGTCAGATAGCAGAGTATCTAATGCTTTAGGAGGGGAGTGGGGAGGGATTGGAATCAGATATGAATCAGATCATGTCAAATTTCCAGTTTGAAGTGAGATTCAATCTGACAATTCGGGCAATAAAAATAAAACTCAATGCTTTTAGTAACATTCCCAGGACTTGAATGTAAACCTTTAAGAATATTTGTGCTTGAGGATTAAGTGCTTCAGCTTCTGGGCCAGCTGTCTTCCACATTAATCATTTCATGTTAGTACTGTTACCAGTATGATATTTAACAGCAAGGTTATGTGGGAGTACATGTGCTCAATATTTCACCACCCAAAAATTGTGATTAACAGCCAAAAGTAAACCTATTCTTCCTCTTTCAGTGGCTCCATGAACCAGTTCATAGCTGTTTATAATGCAAGTGGGGATGTAATAAGCAATATTAAATACTATGACGGATTTATGGGACAGAGGATCGGAGCCATTAGCTGCTTGGCTTTCCACCCATACTGGGTAAGTCATTTTTCAGAACGCTTCAATCCGTGCAGTTCCTGTTCCATTGTCCTTTTAACATCTGTACTGTTTTTCAGTGTGCGCAGCATTGCACAAGGCAGACGCAATTTGCCACCAGTGTCCACAATGTAGTTCTGTCTATTCTGTCTTGGTGTGATGGATCAGCAGCTGAGTGAGCAAAGAGTCATCCCCCTGCACAATTCGCAACTGGCCTTGAGGAGTTTCTAGTTTTTTTAATTCAAATTTGTTTTCCCTGACACAGAAAATACCAAATGATACTCCAGACAGATGTTGCGAATTGAATGGACCCCTCCCTTGTGAGATAGACTATGTAGTCTGCTCTCTCACAGGAAGAATTCTGGATAATTAGGACCTCTCAATTGGATTTACCAAAGCTTAATTCAATCTCAATATCGGTATAATCAAAAACGATGTTCTCTTGGATTGTGCTGTTGTGGATATATGAGGGAGCACTAGCTGGTGCGTCAGCACACAGGCCTGCTCTTGGACTGACTTGTGTGCTTGAATGAAGAGTCAAGTTGAATTTGAGACATGCCTCATTCTTATCTGCAAACTGCTTTTAAAAAAGACTGTCTACTACATACAAGGTGACAATATTGCCATAAACCACTCCTAAGACCAGAGTGTACTCCATTTAAACTATGCATTATTTATCAGAAGAATAAATGATCAGAGAAGTAGAGGGAAGCTTGGCATTTTGTTTTCATCGCAAACTTCTCAAGCTGCTTCTGCATTGGGAAGCTTCCCACGGTATGACGAGATATTAAAGCCTGCAAATCGCATGGATATTATCCTTCAAACAGTTCATTAACTATCAAGTAGTCAGTCTGTCAAAGTGGGGGGAATTCACGCATGACACATTTGAGATCTGTTCTCCTTGATATCCTCGACATCCCTAAATTCTTTGCAGTGGGATTGTTCATCAACGCATTCAGCAGTCGCATAGTAATATTTTGATGGTATCATTTCTAGACTCTAGTCTGATGTAGCGTTAGGACCCTTTGTAGATGCCAAATGACCGTTGCCAATTCTACATTTGGCTTCTTCCACAAGCTTTCAAGGTAAAGGTTTAAAATCATTGAATACATTACCCAAAAAAGTAACAAATGCTTGGAGGTGAATTTTAAGGCAGTTACACCTCTTGCCATTCCGGTAACATTCCGAAACCAGCAAAGCTTTGGCATAGTAACTTGGTGCCAGAGCTGTAGCATGTCACTCTTTATTTGTAAGACCAAACAGTTTCCTTGTAACATTGAAATGCCTGACCATTCTGAACGCTGCTGCACATTTCAGCTTACTCCATCCCCACTCCACCCCAGGGCCGTTTAGCTCAGTTGGCTGGACAGCTGGCTTGCGATGCAGAGCGAGGCCAGCAGCGTGGGTTCAATTCCCCTTACCGGCTGAGGTTGTTCTAAAGGCACCACCTTGCCCCTCGTCTGAGGTGTGGTAACCCTCGGGTTAAATTGCCACCAGTCAGCTCTCTCCCTCAAAGGGGATTTGGGATTATGGCGACTTGACTTAACTTTTACTCCCAAGTGTATTTCATTCCATTTCCCTGGGAATGTGCTGTGTTTAAGCACAAAGCTACTCAAAGCAGTTGAAAAATATTCAATTTGGGGGAGACGTCCAGTAAGAACGTTGAAAGGTTGAACTATGTCATGTTGCCTCAAAAAGCAATGATGTTTGTACTGTCCATTATGTAGCAGGTTAGCCCAGAATCTCAGGCTCGCTATGGCCATAGTGTACCTTCACAATGTGAACACAGTGGAAGTGCCGATTTTCTTAAAGGATAAGCAATTAATAAATATTATTTATCCCAAAAGTCCTGAAGTCCATTAAAAGCAATATTATGATGAACTTCTGTGAGCAAATTTTCACCATTCTTAACTGTGGTATAATTGTTCCCATGTTTAATTTCTGCTCTCCCATCTGTGTAATGGACATGATAAACTGGGATAGGTCATCTTTCAAGTGTAATTGTTTTCTTGCACTGATAATTACTTCACGCTGGTTGCCGAACCTTTTCTAGCATTCTGATTTAACAGAGCTTGATTATTTTGTGTTTCTCTCGACAGCCTCACTTAGCAGTTGGAAGCAACGACTACTACATGTCTATATATTCAGCAGAGAAGCGAATTAGATAACAATGAATCACACAGCCCTGCTTGTCCACTTGATGGAATTTGTGATTAATGCATATGCAGATGCTGTATATTATTTCAAATGTACATATAAAATTATTTACTTGAATGGCTGGTGACAGCTGCTGCAAGTCATGACTTGAACACCTTTTCCATTATATATTTCAGCGACTGTAGGACAACTCACAGCAATGGTCATGGCATGTCTTGTTCGAACATGACTGCCGAGCTTTTTTGAAGACTTGTCTAGAACTTAAATTTGGTGTTTTTATTTTTTTTTCCTTTTGTGAAATAGATTTTAGCATCCAAATTAATATAATTTACCCCGTAATGACTGACTGAGAATGCTGTAACAACTGTGCATAAATTACAAATCCTATCAGCTCTCTCAGTGGACAAGTCATTTGAAAAGGACTGATAAAAGCTGATGGATCGCCGGCCGTATTAAAATGCTAGTAGCTGTTCTGAAGGACTATTAAAAAGCTCACATCTTTAATGTGGTGTTACCCAGTGAGCATTATTTTACCCATAATCTGTAGCAGTTCCACAAAAAAAATCATGATATTCTGAAACATTGTACAGACTGTTCTTTCTGATTTTTTTTTTCTGATTTAATTTGACAAAATAAGTGCTAATTGTAATAGGAAATGCAAATCAAATCGCACAAATAACCAATGATGGAAAAGGAGACCTGAGCAGAACCTGAGTGATAAACTCTTATCTGTTGAATGTAAATAAAACCATTAAAAGAAGTGGAAACTGGCCTGTGAATTTTATTCTGGTGGTGATTCATGTTATTCTGGTGGTGATTCATACATCTAGCCTTCAGACTGGTAAACCAGTTCGAAGTCTGAACATAGGTTTTGTACGATAGCACAGTGGTTAGCACAGTTGCTTCACAGCGCCAGGGTCCCAGGTTCAATTCCCGGCTTAAGTCACAGTCTGTGCGGCGTCTGCACGTTCTCCCCGTGTCTGCGTGGGTTTTTTCCGGGTGCCCTGGTTTCCTCCCACAGTCCAAAGATGTGCAGGTTAGGTGGATTGGCCATGATAAATTGCCTTTAGTGTCCAAAAAAGGTGAGGTTGGCTTGCAGGGATAGGGTGGAGGCATGGGCCAAAGGGTGCTCTTTCCAAAAACCATGCAGACTCGATGGGCTGAATGGCCTCCTTCTGCGCTGCAAATTCTTTGCAAAAAATTAAGATTGTGTGATGTTGTTTTATCTGTATATTTTAATGTACAGCTAATTCGGCATGCAGATAATAATCTGGCATTTCTAAAGCTATTTAGTGAAGTGCAAGCATTGTTCTGATGCACATTACTCATTTAAAACAAATATAACACAGACATTTGTTAAACGTAGGCAGTACTGACATTAACAGTAAACGGTTGCTGAACATAATTCAACTCAGCTCATTTAAAACAAAATATTGATTTTTATGCTTGTAATTGGTTTACAATGCAGAAAAATATATTTGTTTCCAATTTGCTGCCCCTTTTATCTTAGCCTTTGTCACACAGGCTGAGGTTTTTGGGGGGGAAATGACATAGAATTCAGTATTTCTCAAGTTGGTAGACTGACGGTTAAGAAGAGTGAAGGATTTTAATTTTCAATCCACATGTATGGTTTCAATTACTTTTGCCTGGAAATATGATGTTGATTCTACATTGTCCCTTTGAGTTACATAAGGTGGTGTTTCTCAGCTCAAGTGCTGAATTGACATTAATCCAATGTGAGCTGATGAGTAGAAACCGAAGCTAGATTTTAGTGACATGCTTTCAGGTTATCCGTTTGCATCCAGAAATCCCTTTGTATGAGCGCCATGCGAACTAAAGTCTGAACAGTTGAAACCAGCAGCTTTTTTTTTTGCTTAAACCAAGTTTAAGGGTTCACCTGATGCCGTTAAGCCAAATATTCTCTGTAGCCACAATTCAGCCATCGTGTACTGACTTAAAAATCAGCTTGAGTGGAATATCTTAGCGTTGAAAACCAGGTGAGGTAAAATGGGTTTTGCAAAACATGACGGAATCCTAAATGCCGCAATCAAATTTAATTCTTTGTTCTGGGGGAAGTGTAGAAAATGGCCACTGGATTCTATTTGATCATCTTTTTACATTTAAATGAAAATTGGGGGGAAAATGAAACCTTCACAGAAAATGTAAATGGAAACTTTGTTTTCGAGATGCTCAAAGTGCTGTTAATTTTACTCACGGGCACCCAGTGACCTCCCCCCCCCCCCCCCCCCCAAAAGAATAAAATCAGACAGCTCACACCGAAGATTTATTTAACAACCATTATCAGAGTAGTTTAGGTATGTTGCCGGTAGCAGTTTGATCCACTGCCCATGCTATAAATTTGAACAAAATACTTGGAACGATCAAGGTATCTGCGCATCACAGAGCCTCATTTTTACACTTTTTTGCAGCCCATTGATTTTGGATTATCAGTCAATGAGGCAACATCTTCAAAACAGCTTTTCCAGTCTTTTGATCTATGGAATTACAAACGAGACAAATTAGTGAGCAAGAAAGATGAGCACAGATAGGAGCTGTTTTACATGGCGTCTATAAGGTGGATCATCAGATCTTTAGCCCCATCATTCACAGGCCGTAGCTTGGACATCCCCGGTTTAAAACAAATGCATCTTAATATAATAAAATAATAATCGCTTATTGTCACAAGTAGACTTCAATGACGTTACTGTGAAAAGCCCCTAGTCGCCACATTCCGGCGCCTGTTCGGGGAGTCTGGTAGAGGAATTGAACCCGCGCTGCTGGCATTGTTCAGCATTATAAGCCAGCTATTTAGCCCACTGTGCTAAACCAGCTCCTCAATTGGACATTCTCTGCAGCTAATTGGGTTTAACCTTTAAAGACCCCATTTTCAGAACGCGATTAAGTAATTTCCTTTTGTTGAGGCAGAATGACATATACTCTGAGTTTCGAGAGCAATTCGTGGGCAGTGGGAATATCATCTGGCGGTGCTTTGCTCTGTAGCCTGACGTACAGCAACAAAATTCGGAGCGAAAATGTGATTAGGTCGTCTGTGTTCAAGTGAAAATTCAAAATCTACAGAAAACCCTTTCTCCGTTTGGAGTCCTTACATCAAATACCTTTGCAATCCATCACAACCAGAGTGGCTCACTGCAGTTCCAGATGTATTTCAAGGCAAAATCTTTATCCACTGTACACTGTTACAGAAAATAATTTTCCCGAGGTTCTGTTTGAAGAAACTGAAATGTAAGAACCAAAATTTTAAAGTCACATTGTTGGGTTGCCATCGGGTTGTTAGCCAATTATTTCTTTTTAAACAGTTACCGACTTTGAATTGTTGTAATAGTCCAAATTCTTCAGTCATCGGAGGCACTGACAACCTTTCGATATCACCTGAATTTGGCCTCTCCACATTCAGTTGTTTTTGTCTGCATAATGTCAGTCAACTTAAGTTTCAGGTAAATAATTTTCTCTACATAAAACGTCTGCATAATATAGTTCCTCCAATGTGGATAATATTTTAATTGGTAGTTAAAAGAGCTGCCACTAAGACATCACGGTGGTTAGCACTACTGCCTCACGGCACTGAGGACCCAGGTTCGATCCCGGCCCGGGTCACTGTCCATGTGGAGTTTGCACATTCCCCCCGTGTCTGCATGGGTTTCACCCCCACAACCCAAAGGTGGATTGGCCAAGTTAAATTGCCCCTTAATTGGAACAAAAAGCGCTGCCACGATATTATGGCACCAGGCTGCCCTTCAACAAATCTTGCCAAGAAAAATAGCTTTTCATCTATATCACGACATAGAATTTACAGTGCAGAAGGAGGCCATTCGGCTCAATGGGTCTGCACCGGCCCTTGGCACACCTCATCGCAGTAACCCCCACCCAACCATTTTTGGACACTAAGGGCAATTTGGAATGGCCAATCCCCCTAACCTGAACTTCTTTGGACTGTGGGAGGAAACCCGCACAGACACGGGGAGAATACAGACTCCGCACAGACAGTGACCCAAGCGGGAATCGAACCTGGTATTCTGGTGCTGTGAAACAATAGTGCTAACCCCTGTGCTGCCCATATGCACATCAAATTGCCCCATTTGTGCCGATTGCTAATTTGGAATTGTAACATTGCCTGTTTTGGGGGTACATACCGTATCGGACTACATGCTGTCCTGGCAACGGCTAAATGGGTTATTCAACACTTACCCAACTGTGGTGAAATGTGGAATTCACAGCAAAGTGGGTTTAGTCATTGAACAAGCATAGGAATGCATCAATCCCTTTCCTCTCGAAAACCTCACTGAAACCAAGCTGACGTGAATGTGTTAGATATTTTTTAAAACCACTACCCATGGCTTTGTGTAATCTATTTGGTTTCTGCTAGAGTGTTCCTCCTGTCCATCTGTTGCCTATTCACTGCATATGGATTTCATGTGTGGGGCATTAAAGTATTCAGGGGCAGGGAGAGTTTATTAACTAATATCTCAAGAACCACTGTTTTTGTATGCCTGCTTTTTCGACAAAAATGCGCAATTAAAATTATATTGGTGTATAAATCAAGACTATCTGATTCGGCATCTTTCAACTTGGTAATGTTGTGTTTTTCTGGACCAGTAAGGCAGATTGTTTATAGATCATAGAATTTACAGTGCAGAAGGAAGCCATTCGGCCCATCGAGTCTGCACCGGCTACTGGAAAGAGCACCCTACCCAAGGTTAACACCTCCACCCTATCCCCATAACCCAGTAACCCCACCCAACACTAAGGGCAATTTTGGACACTAAGGGCAATTTATCATGGCCAATCCACCTAACCTGCACATCTTTGGACTGTGGGAGGAAACCGGAGCACCCGGAGGAAACCCACGCACACACGGGGAGGATGTGTAGACTCAGCACAGACGATGACCCAAGCCGCAATCGAACCTGGGACCCTGGAGCAGTTAAGCGATTGTGCTATCCACAATGCTACCGTCCTGCCCTATGCGTTTATGAAGTTTGAGTGGTGCTGGTCAGCCCAGCATTGATTACACGTCCTCCGTTATACTTGTGTGAAGATTGTGGTTCAAGATTACCACCTTGAACCACTGTGATCTGTTTGGCGGAGGGACTATGCACCTTGCTGTTGGGTGTTCCAAGGTATTGATCCAGCAACGATGATGGTATGCCGATGCATTTCCAGGTTTAGATGGTGAGTGGCTTGGAGACAGCAGTGTTCCCATGCTCCTTACTGCTCTTGCCCTGGGCAGTGGAGGTTGCAGGCTTGAGGGGATGTTTCCAAAGCCTTGGCGAGTTACTGCAGTCAGGATGTGCCACTGATGGAGGTAATAAATGTTTAATAATCACAGAATTGTTGCAACAGCAAACAAGGCCATTGGACCGTGAGCCTGGTTGATTCTCTGCAAGATCAATTTAGCTAGTCCCGAGGAATTGTGAGGTTAGCATTCAGATCAGTACTGTCATGGGCAAATGCAACTGCACCATCTAGATTCGTGAGAACAATGTTTTCTCTTCCTGCTGGTGTTATCATCTACCATAGGCCCAATCCAGCTTGGTCAGTAGTCAGATTACCCAGCCAGTCTTGGTGATGGACATTGAAGGTTCCCACCCAAGAGCACATTCTGTTCCCTTGCTACCATCAGTGCTCTTCCAAGTAGTGGTCAATATGGAACAATACGGGCAGCACGGTAGCATGGTGGTTAGCATAAATGCTTCACAGCTCCAGGGTCCCAGGTTCGGTTCCCGGCTGGGTCACTGTCTGTGTGGAGTCTGCACGTCCTCCCTGTGTGTGCGTGGGTTTACTCCCACAGTCCAAAGATGTGCGGGTTAGGTGGATTGGCCATGCTAAATTGCCCGTAGTGTCCTTAAAAGTAAGGTTAAGGGTGTGGGGTTGTTGGGTTACGGATATAGGGTGAATACGTGGGTTTGAGTAGGGTGATCATTGCTCGGCACAACATCGAGGGCCGAAGGGCCTGTTCTGTGCTGTACTGTTCTATGTTCTAATACTGATTAATCGGTTGAGCAAGAATGGAAAGTGGTGATAGAGGAAATTTCCTTGGCCATGTTTGACCTTTGACTTTACCGATGAGCCTTTCCGACTTAATGGGTTGAATGTTTGAGTCGTCGCAGGGCCACTGCCTCCCGACTGTACACCACTATGCTGCCATTTCCTCTGGGTCTGCCCCGCTGGTGGGACGTTGCTTGGTGGGGGGAGGGGAGGGGGAAGTGATGGAGGAGTTTGTGAAGTTGGCTGGGTGGTGTGATTCTGCAAGTATGACTACGTCAGGCTGTTGCTTTGCCCATTTGTGAGACAGCTCTCCCATTTATGGAACAAATCCCTAAATATTTGTAAGGAAGACTTTGCAGGGCGGACTGGGCTGACTTTGCCTTTTTTCATGTGTGAAGTTTGGGCGGATCCCAGGAAATCCGTCTGGTTTCATTTATTTTTGAGAGTGGTTTAATAGAACTGATTGGTATGTAGGCCATTAGTAAAGTTGCTCATGTTTTTCCACAACAACGTGATTCATGATGACAACTTAGTCTTAAATAACATGCCTTTTTGTGCTGTAAGCGATGTTTCTCTCCTCTGTCTACCCCCATCCAAGCTCAGATACAGCCAGCAGGGGGAATCATTGTATCTATCTTTGTTTAACCAGGGCACCCAGCCACCCTGGCCATAAGAGTTTCAGCCTCTTCAGTCTGTGCAAAATGTCTCCGCCAATGTATGATTGCTTCCAGCAAAGGTCCTTGGATAACAGACAAAGATTGCAACCCTAGCTGACGGTGCTTCTGTTCTTCTGTGTCGGAGCTGTGATGAGAGCTCCCCCTGTGTCTATTGGAATCAACTGTCTTGGTATTAAATCCGAGAACTTTATAGATCAGAAAAAGAAATGTCTTTGCTCACTAGTTGGGGACTCTGATTTCAGTTTTAAGAACTAATTGATTTTGTTCTCAATTATATCACTTGATTAAACACATGTTTCAAAGTGGCTTTTATCCACTTGCCAGGCAATAGTCACCAACATGTTTAAAATGCATCATCAGGGCTCTTTTGTAACTGTCCCATTTATCTCTATTACTGGAAATGCATGGAGGGCTTCCATTCAGCAATGTGTAAGTTGGCAATCAGTGTGAGAAGAGTTTTTGTTTTAAGCAGTAGAGTCACATTAGGATTGTCACTGTACACCCACCACCTTGATCACCTCCTAATTCCAGTTTGCTGCCAGGTGACACTTTTTACACGGAAAGCAGTGAGTGCATGGAACGTGCTGCTGGGAGAGGTGGTGGATGGAGATACGATGGTGCCGTTTAAGAGACATCTTGACGAATACATAAATGGGATGGGAATAGAGGGATACGGACTCTGGAAATGCAGAAGGTTTTAGTTTAGACAGGCATCATGATCGGCACAGACTTGGGGGGCTGAAGGGCCTGTTGCTGTGCTGTGCTTTGTCCTCAATTAAGGCCAGTCATTCCTTCATGAAAAGCTGCAGAAGTCAGTCTGCCCCTTAAAACATTTAGAGAGCAGTGGACCCACTCATTCTCTTAGCTAGGGTTGATGCGGGGCGTAGGGTGAAGTAAGGACATCACAGTCTCTAAAACCAAATACTAATCCGATATGGGAACTGGATAAAGTCATATTTGATGAAGTGAGTAGGATTCAGCTGAGATATGCTCTTGAGATAGGGATCTGTCATTTCCTTTTGCTGTCTGTGACCTAGCAATCTTGTTGGATTAATGCATAGCAAAGTGAAAAGTTGTTCCAGTCTCAGAACTGGCATTCCATTCCTTGCCTTGGGCATAACAAAATGACTAGAACTCAATAATAAAAAACGCTGCTGTCCAAGGAGACATTACCCAGCACCTTAATTAAATATGGTCTGAAACACAGCATTAAGAATGAAGATGAAACTATCTGCTTTCAGTCTGATGGGGAATTGAGATCTGAGGCTGTGTGATGCACTGTCCCGTCTACTGTTTGATGTTGAAACCCCCAATCATTTGTCAACCTCAATCTGATTAGCCACAGCTCCAAGCTATTTTTGTCACTCGAGTTATAATTGAATTGGGGGGGGGGGGGGGGGGGGGGGGGGAGGAGGAGGATGGGTGTAATGATGGACCAGTAATCCAGAGATTTAGGCTAATGACCTGGGAACATGGGTTCAGGTTGACTTGGTCGTTGTGACCATGGCAACTATCATAGGTTGTAAAACCCCATCTGGTTCACTGATGCTCTTCAGTGACAGAAAATTGCCACCCTTATCTGGTGGGGCTGATGTTGTGTTCTGCTTCTTAGAACAGTACAGCACAGAACAGGCCCTTCGGCCCTCAATGTTGTGCCGAACAATGATCACCCTACTCAAACCCCTATACCCGTAACCCAACAATCCCCCCATTAACCTTACACTACGGGCAATTTAGCATGGCCAATCCACCTAACCCGCACATCTTTGGACTGTGGGAGGAAACCGGAGCACCCGGAGGAAACCCACGCTCACACGGGGAGAACGTGCAGACTCCGCACAGACAGTGACCCAGCCGGGAATCGAACCTGGGACCCTGGAGCTGTGAAGCATTGATGCTAACCACCATGCTACCGTGAGGCCCCATGTAGCATAAGCTGCTGCTTCCTTGATATATACTCTGACAAAGGAAGGTTCAGACTTGGAGATAGATTTAACACATTTATTGAACAGTTAACAATTCTCCTACTTGAGTTAGACTCTCCTGCTAATCTTGCTATAGTAACTCAGTCTAACTAGCCAGTCTGCTCCAAGCCATGCGGTGAGTGTAATGCTTTTGATCTGCCCCTGTGTCGCCTGTGGAAGAGAGAAAGAGCATGTGTGCCCTGTCTTTTTATATGGGTTGCCCCCTTGTGGTAGTGTCACCTCTGGGTGACTTGACTGCCCATTGGTCGTGTCCTATTCTGTGTGTTCATTAGCTGTATGTCTACAGGTCATGACGTCTTTGGTGCTCCCTCTAGTGTTTACTCAGATCCAGTGTATCTACATTAACCCCTTGTGTATTTACAGTGATGCACATCACCACAGCTGACAGGTGACTAGATCCACGACTATGGTGGTTAACTCTTTACTGTCCTCTGAAATATCCTCGCAGGCCACTCTGTTCAAGGGCAACTGAGGATGGGAAAATAAAATGCTGGCCTTGCCGATGGCTCCCACAACAGAATGAAGAAGAAAAAATGTTTTTTTTTAAAGTTAGAGTTCCTTTTCCAATTAAGGGGCAATTTAGCGCGGTCAATCCACCTACCCTGCGCATCTTTGGGTTGTGGGGGTGAAACCCAAGCAAACACGGGGAGAATGCACAGACTCCACACAGACAGTGACCCGGGGCCGGGATCGAACTCGGACCCTCAGCACCATAGGCAGCAGTGCTAACCACTGCGCCACCTTGCTGTCCAAGAACATTTTTTTTAATGAAGAATACTTTTATTGTTTTTCATACCAAGTGCATAACTCCGGGCTCACCGAGCTGTGTGTAGGACGTTTATCACCTCTGCTGTGAATTGGACAGAACGGACAACTCAGCGTATTGAATGTTCCACAGCGTTTCTGCCATGGTGAACAATGAGTTAACTGAATGATTAATGAATGAACAATGATTAACTGAATGTCCTTCTAGGCTGTACTAGTCTAAGATGCTATAATGCAATCTGTCTTGACTTCAGTATGGCAAGAGTCAGGCCAGTAGCATGACAATAGTGGAAATATTGGAGCGAAAGAACACACATTGATGACATTGTGTCCTGTGGTGTGAAAATGATGCTAAACGAACCTCCCCAGATGCAGGACCACAAGCTCGAGGCTTGGAGAGATGATCTTTAGAGAGAATTTAAATTTGCAGAAGGAAAATTATACCTGACCTACAAGAAACCAAACTGCTTGCAAGCAGCTGTAACAATGGAAGAGATTGATTTACTAATAAAATTGTGGTATTCTAAAGTGTTTATGGAATCCCTCCAGTGCAGAAGGAGGCCATTCGGCCCACTGTATCTGCACCGATCCTTGGAAAGGGCACCCTACCTGGGCCCATGCATCTACCCTATCCCCGTAACCCCACCTAACCTATTGGACAGCGAGAGAAAGTTTAGCACGGCCAATCCACCTAACCTGCACATCTTTGGACTGTGTGGGAGGAAACCGGAGCAACCGGAGGAAACCCACACAGACATGGGGAGAATGCGTAAAACTCCACACAGACAGTGCCCAAGCCCGGATTGGAGCTCACTGTACCACCGTGCTGTCGATATGATTATGATTTATACCAGTCAACACTCGGCTAACTCTAATTGGACTGGGTGAAGAAAAATATGGTTTACCGGTCATCCTAAAAATAATTGCTGAATGTTGAAGTCAAATTATGAGTGCAATGGAGCTGTGATAACTTGTTATTCAGTGTCTTGTTTGAAATGGTGTACTGTGAAATGTATTGAGGAGGTATCATGGCGCAATGGGTAACGCCCCTGCCTCTTAGCCAGACTTTCCGAGTCCGGGTCCCTGCCCAGAACTCACTGACCGATGAAGGTGGGTTTACAATGTGGCCAAACAGATTCATAGAATTTACAGTGCAGAAGGAGGCCATTCGGCCCATCGAGCCTGCACCGGCTCTATGAAAGAGCACCCCACCCAAGCCCACATCTCCACCCGGTCCCCATAACCCAGTAACCCCACCCAACGCTAAGGGCAATTTTGAACACTAAGGGCAATTTAGCCTGGCCAATCCACCTAACCCGCACATCTTTGGACTGTGGGAGGAAACCGGAGCACACGGAGGAAACCCACGCACACACAGGGGAAAACGTGCAGACTCCGCACAGACAGTGAACCAAGCCGGAAACCGAACCTGGGACCCTGGAGCTGTGAAGCAATTGTGCTAACCATTGTGCTACCGTACTGCCCCATACAGGTTGGGTGTCGTCCTGCGAAATCCTACCAATACACGCCAATGGCGAGCAGGAAAGATCCCTGGTCAGTCAGGTAATGGGAAGAACATTTGAGTCCCTATCATCACTATCCATAGTTCCTGGCTACAAAATGCATAGTTAAAATAAATTAGCACCAGAATAATCTGGTCAACAGTTCATGTGACTGCCAGCACAGTAGAAGGTGAACTAAATGGACCTTTGTCTCTTTTAGTCTGACAATTCCTATATAACTAATGACATTTAGTATTCTTGTAATGAATGTCTTTCCACGTTGCTGTGCTGCTAATTTGTTTTAACCACTTAAGAATGTATTTTAGAATTCCAGACACCATTCTGAGTTCATAACTCTTCCATGCAAAACTATTTAGCAACATCTTGATTTTAAAATTCTCATCCCTGTTTCCAAATCCCTCCATGGCTCCTCCCTTCCCTATCTCTGCGATCTCCCCCAGCCCCAAAACCCTCTGAGATATCTGTACTCCTCTAACTTTGGCCTCCTGTACGTCCCCAGTTACTATAACTGCAACATTGGTGGCTGTCTTCAGTTATCTAAGCTCCAATCTCTGGATTTCCCTCCCTTCTACCTGCCCTTCCTCCTTTAAGGCACTTCCTAAAACCGCTTCTTTGATCAAACTTGGTCACCTGACCTAATATCTCCTTATGTGGCTCGATGACATACTTGGTTTATATTGAAATGAAAATAAAAATCGCTTATTGTCACGAGTAGGCTTCAATGAAGTTACTGTGAAAAGCCCCTAGTCGCCTGTCCGGGGAGGCTGGTACGGGAATCGAACCGTGCTGCTTGGTCTGCTTTAAAAGCCAGCGATTTAGCCCAGTGAGCTAAACCAGCCCCTAAACCAGGAGTCCTGTGACTCCCTTTCGATGTTTTATTAGGTTAAAGGTGTTAGATAAATACAGGTTGTTGTTGGTCGTGCGGCCATGGTAACTACAGACTGGCATCTCAAACTAGTCTTACGATTGGATTCTGTTAAGCTGTCAGCTGTGATTTTAAAGTTTCCAATTGAGTCGAGGATTTATTTAAATCCAGAAAGGGCAAAATATCATTGTGGTTTTTAAATGAATGTACGGGATATGGGTGGCGTTGGTTAGGCCAGCATTTGTTGACCATCTCCAATTGCCCTTGAGAAGTTGGTGGCGAGCTGCTTCTTGGGGTCACTGCAGTCCACGTGGTGTAGGTACACCCACAGTGCTGTTAGGCAGGGAATTCCAGGATTTTGACCCAGCGACAGTGAAGGAACGGCCGATATATTTCCAGGTCAGGATGGTGAGTGACTTGGAGGGGAATCCCCAGCTGGTGGGGTTCCCATGCATCTGTCCTTCTCGATGGCAGAGGTTGTGGGTTTAAAAGGTGCTGCTTAAGGAATCTTGGTGCTGTGCATCTTGCAGATGGTACACACGGCTGCCACTGTTCATCAGTGATGAATGTTTGTGGGAAGAGGTATCAATCAAAATTGGGCTGCTTTGTCCTGGATGGTGACGATTAAGTGTTATTGCATTAAATGATGTGTTTGTGCATACTGTAATATTTGTATGAAAAGTGATGTTCTTATGTAAAGTTGCCATAGTCCCAGATAACTATTGGCTGTTTTCCCCTTTGAGGGTGGAGGGCTGACTGGTGGTGATTTAACCTGAGGATCGGCACACCTCAGGCAAGGGGCAAGTTTGAGAAGCCAGGGCCTTCATGAATAACCTATTATATTGAATTGTGCACAGGCTCCACACAGGGTTAGAAATCTCAGTCTGCCCAGCCACCTCTCTGTGGTCAAGAAGAGTCAATTTATTTTATTTATTTTAGTTTACAAGTGAGAGGGTGTCTGTGAAGTTTTGTATATTTTGAAATGCAAAATCAGAAATGGCAGAAAATTATTACTGAAAAAGACGCAATACCAAAAATCTGGTACGAATTTGAGCTTCTTAAACAAAAATAGGGATTAGAACATTGCGTTCAGCTCGGAGTGAAAACCTGAACCAAGCCGAATATATCTTGCGTGAGTCGCCATTTCAAGATGTGTCATAGACAGAAATACCACTTCCTTCACCGCCCTCGCCCAGCCACAATCCCTGGCATTGATGCTGTGAAGCTATGAGCCAATGCCACAGCACCCAGGATAAATGTTGGCAGCTCTGATCCCTGGTGGAGGCTGACATTTACAGGTCACAGCGTCGCTGCACTGTACTCCCACTTCTGATGCTGAATCTAATCTTGTGCCGGAAAACCTATAGACGTCAACATGCGCCCTCGCCTTGGACTGTTTCCCAGTGCAGGAAAGCATCGGTAATATCATTTTGGGAAAGGACAGAGATCATCTGGGAGGGATTATCCTGGGGATATCTGCTTGAGTGGTTCGAGGGACAGGATCTCAAACCACGGCTGCTCTTTAAGCTGAGCTCCTGTGTCTGTACAGCTTTGCTGCAGCTTTATTTCCATGGCTGTGCCGCACTCTGCTTTTAAATTCAACGTGCAATGCTTAGTGAGTGCTCGGCACCAAGTGGAAACTCCTGGATACTTACTAAGCTGGCAGCAGGGCTAATACTTTCAGAAGGTGGACACTCTTGAGCCAGGCTTTTTAAAATCAGGCAGGGCATTTCTCCTGGTATCCTGGCTATTTTTAAATTCCTCAACCAACACCAAAAAATTGATTTTCTAGCCACTGTCACATTGCAGGTGGCAGTGCTGGCTGTATGCTTGTTTAATTTATTCATGGGGTGTGGGCATCGCTGGCTAGGCCAGCATTTATTGTCCCGTCCCCTAGTTTAACATAAGCAAGTTAGTGCAGAAGGAGGCCATTCGGCCCATCAAGTCTGCACCAGCCCTTACAAAGAGCACCCTACTCAAGCCCACATCTCTACCCGTAACCCAGTAAACCTCACTTAACCTTTTTTTGGACACTAAGGGCAATTTAGCATGGCCAATCCACGTAACCCGCACATCGTTGGATTGTTGGACCGGAGCACCCGGAGGAAACCCACGCAGACGGGGAGAAAGTGCAGACTGCGCACAGACAGTGACCCAAGCTGGGAATTGAACCTGGGACCCTGGAGCTGTGAAGCAACTTTGCTAACCACTATGCTACCTGGTGGCCCTTGAGAATCTGGTGGTCCTTGAGAATGTGGTGGTGAGCTGCCGCTTTGATTGGCTGCAGTCCCTGTTGTTTGGGTACACCCACAGTGCTGTTAGGGAGGGAATACCACAATTTTGACCCAGTCACAGTGAAAGGACAGCGACACTTTTCCAAGTGTGTGCCTTGGAGGGGAACCTGGGTATCTGCTACTCTTGACTTCTTAGAGGTAGCCATTGTGGGTTTGGAAGGTGCTGTTAAAGGACGATGAGTTTGTTCACTCTTCAATAACTATAACTAGATGAGATTAACTGCACCTGTACACAAAGCTAGCTCTCTTTAACTCTTCACTCATCATTCCGAACACGCAGGCTGTTAAAGGAGCCGTGGTGAATTGGTGCAGTGCATCTTGTAGACGGTACGTCCGGCTGCTACTGTGTCGGTGGAGGAGGAGGTGAATGTTGAAGGCGGTGGATGGGGTGCCATTCAAAAGCATTACTTTGTCCTGGATGGTGTTGAGCTTCTTGAGTGTTGTTGGAGCTGCATTCATCCAGGCAAGTGGAGAGTGTGGTGATCTGTATATATGAGTGTATGTAAAGGGTTAACATACATAAGCAAGTGCTAGATAGCCACTAGATGGCAGCACCAGATATGGGTATAAAAGATAAACTCAGAGAGAGTTCCCGCCTCTTCGTGTTCGGAATGATGAGTGAACAGAGTGAAAGAGAGCTAGCTTTGTGTACAGGTGCAGTTAATCTCATCTAGTTATAGTTATTGAAGAATGAACAAACTCATAGTTAAGTTATTATTGTTACTCTATAAACAGTCTTTGCTTTATTTGAAGACTTTGAGTGTGACTGAATATCAGGCATATGGCTATTCTGGCAGAAAGCAAATGACCAACAAGATATTACACAACGCAATAGAGTATTCCATTATACTCCTGACTTGTGCCTTGTAGATGGTGGACAGGCTTTGGAGAGTCGGGAGGTGAACTAATTGCTGTAGAATTGCCAGTCCTTCTCTTGTAGCCATTGTGTTTATGTGGCTAGTCCAGTTCAGTTTCCGGTCAATGGTAACCCCCCCAGGATATTGATAGGGATGCAATGATAATGCTATTGAATGTCATGGGTTGGATTCTCTCTCATTGCAGATGATCATTGCCTGGCACTTGTGTGGTGCGAATGTAACTTGCCACTTCACAGCAGCCCAAGCCCTGGGTATTGTCCAGGTCTTGCTGCATCTGGATGTGGTCTGCTTCAGTATCTGAGGAGTGGTGAATGGTTGCTGAACATTGTGCAGTCATCTGCAAACATCCCCACTTCTGACCTTATGATGTAAGGAAAGTCATTGATGAGTCAGCTGAAAATGGTTGGGCCTAAGACATTACCCTGAGGAGCTCCTGCAGTGATGTCCTGGGACTGAGATGGTTGATCCCCAACCACCACAACCATCTTCCTTTGTACCAGGTATGACTCCTACCAGCAGAGTTTTCTCCCCCGGATTCCCATTGAATCCAGTTTAGCTGGGACTCCTTGATGCTGTACCCGGTCAAATGCTGCCTTGATGTCAAGGGCAGTCACTCATGATTGGATCAAGGCTGTAATGAGGTCAAGAGCTGAGTGACCCTGGCAGAACACAAACTGAGTGTCAGTGATCAAGCTATTTCTGAGTAAGTGCCGTTTGATAGGACTGTCAATGACCCCTTCCATCATTTAGCTGATAATCGAAATAGACTGAAGGCCAGGTAGGATTTGTCCTGTTTCTTGTGTACAGGACACACCTGGGCAATTTTCCACATTGCTG
Organism: Scyliorhinus canicula; assembly: GCF_902713615.1. NCBI lineage: Eukaryota > Metazoa > Chordata > Chondrichthyes > Carcharhiniformes > Scyliorhinidae > Scyliorhinus > Scyliorhinus canicula. The sequence continues at coordinate 13,623,065 of NC_052163.1, read as the reverse complement.
GGTAAATGCCAGTGTTGTAGCTGTACGGGGACAGCTTGGCTGGGGGTGCAGCAAGTTCTAGAGCACAAATCTTCAATACTATTGCTGGAATACTGTGAGGGCCCATAGCCTTTGCAGTATTCAGTGCCTTCAGCTGTTTCTCAATATCGCATGGGGTGAATCGTGTTGCCTGACGACATCCGTGATGCTGGGGACCTCCGGAGGAGACAGAAATAAACCATTCACTCAGCATTTCTACCTGAAGATGGCTGTTGAAGATGGTTCAGTTTTCCATTTTGGGATCACTCCAAAAATCAGCAGGCTCACTCCAAGACTTGAGGGAATTCTTGGGAGAACCATCTTTCAGTTGGGATTTTAAACTGAGACCCCGTGGGTGGATGTGAAAGATCCCAGGCACTATATCAACCAGGAGCATGAGAGTTCTCCCCGGTGTCCTGGGTAATACTTATCAAACAATATCACAAAATCTTTTCTTATTTTTGACCCAGGAACCCATATTCGGAATGTATCTTTAAGCAGAGGATTCAAGCTGAAACAGCCCGCTTGTCTGGACAGTGTGCTCCTAGGTTTTGGATTTTGAGAGAGGAGAAACAGACTCATCAGTGCTGGATGATTCTTGGGAACCGGTTTTGGAGGAAGTTGGTTCTGGAATAGGCTGACTGGCAACTGGTGGCCAGGGACAGTTTTCTTCCTGGAAACAGTCAGCGATTTGTTCCTGCATGATGCTTTTTGAGAGAACTGGGCAGAAGTGATTAGACCCTGGAAGTATCCCTCTCCCCCTCCCTCTCTCCTGAAGTAAAGAACTGCTTTATCCTTCTAAAACCAGCGAATGCCTGGTACATCTTTACTATAAACTTGAAATGATCTCGGATCTAATACTTTTACAAGCCTGGTGACTGCAGTTTACTGGACTCAGCCAAGGGCCTCTGGTATTTTAAAGTAACATCTAATTTCACTTGCGTTGCGACCCTGGGTCAAGTGGACACTTGACCACAGTGTTGTGGCACATTTATCAACTTGCGGTTTGCGGGATCTTTCTGTGCTCACATTGGCTGCTTCACAAAGTACTTCATCGCCTGTAAAGGGCTTTGAGAAATCCTGTTGTTGCAAAAGACGTGGGCCCGAATCTAGCAGGGGTTGCCAATCACCATGGGATCGCCACTCCATTCCAAGTCTCTCCCCACGCCTAGTGGTGACCTCTGGCAGACTTTCATCTGTTTCCATAGTTAGTGATCCCCAGAACAGGTCACTAGTCTGTCACCAGGGGATTGTCACTCCCCTCCTCCTTACCCCCTCCAGACTGTCACTGTTTCTCCAGAAACGTGGAGTGGAGGCCGAAATGGAGATATTCCTTCATCGCCCTGGATAGTCAGGCAAAGACCATGACCCCTTTTAACCACACCCCCTTTTTAGGGCATTCGCTGCCATATTCTGATACATATGAGTTTAAATATCTCAAAGTTGCTTTGAAAAGCTATGGAGAGAAAGAAAATGGGTAACTAAAGAACAAAGAAAATTACAGCACAGGACAGGCCCTTCGGCCCTCCCAGCCTGCACCGATCCAGATCCTTTATCTAAACCTGTTGCCTATTTTCCAAGGATCTACTTCCCTCTGTTCCCCACCCGTTCATATATCTGTCCAGATGCATCTTAAATGATGCTATCATGCCCGCCTCTATCACCTCCGCTGGTAAAGCATTCCAGGCACCCACCACCCTCTGCATAAAAAACTTTCCACGCATATCTCCCTTAAACTTTCCCCCTCTCACCTTGAAATCATGATCCCTTGTAATTGACACCCCCACTCTTGGGAAAAGCTTGTTGCTATCCACCCTGTCCATACCTCTCATAATTTTGTAGACCTCAATCAGGTCCCCCCTCAACCTCCGTCTTTCCAACAAAAACAATCCTAATCTACTCAACTTTTCTTCATAGCTAGCACCCTCCATACCAGGCAACATCCTGGTGAACCTCCTCTGCACCCTCTCTAAAGCATCCACATCCTTCTGGTAATGTGGCGACCAGAACTGCACGCAGTATTCCAAATGTGGCCTAACCAAAGTCATATACAACTGTAACATGACCTGCCGACTCTTGTACTCAATACCCCGTCTGATGAAGGCAAGCATGCTGTATGCCTTCTTGACCACTCTATCGACCTGCGTTGCCACCTTCAGGGTACAATGGACCTGAACTCCCAGATCTCTCTGGACATCAATTTTCCCCAGGACTCTTCCATTGACCATATAGTCTGACCTTGAGTTAGATCTTCCAAAATGCATCACATCGCATTTGCCTGGATTGAACTCCATCTGCCATTTCTCTGCCCAACTCTCCAATCTATCTATATTTTGTTGTATTCTCTGACAGTCCTCCTTGCTATCTGCAACTCCACCAATCTTAGTATCATCTGCAAACTTGCTCATCAGACCACTTATACCTTCATCCAGATCATTTATGTATATCACAAACAACAGTGGTCCGAGCAGGGATCCCTGTGGAACACCACTAGTCACCTTTCTCCATTTTGAGACACTCCCTTCCACCACTACTCTCTGTCTCCTATTGCCCAGCCAGTTCTTTATCGATCCAGCTAGTACACCCTGAACCCCATATGACTTCACTTTTTCCATCAACCTGCCATGGGAAACTTTATCAAATGCTTTACTGAAGTCCATGTATATGACATCTACAGCCCTTCCCTCATCAATTAACTTTGTCACTTCCGCAAAGAATTCTATTAGGTTTGTAAGACATGACCTTCCCTTCACAAAACCATGCTGCCTATCACTGATAAGTCTATTTTCTTCCAAATGTGAATAGATCCTATCCCTCAGTATCTTCTCCAACAGTTTGCCCACCACTGACGTCAAGCTCACAAGTCTATAATTCCCTGGATTATCCCTGCTACCCTTCTTAAACAAAGGGACAACATTAGCAATTCTCCAGTCCTCCGGGACCTCACCCGTGCTCAGGGATGCTGCAAAGATATCTGTTAAGGCCCCAGCTATTTCGTCCCTCGCTTCCCTCAGTAACCTGGGATAGATCCCATCCGGTCCTGGGGACTTGTCCACCTTAATGCCTTTTAGAATACCCAAAACCTCCCCCTTCCTTATGCCGACATGACCTAGAGTATTTAAACATCCATCCCTAGCCTCAACATCCATCATGTCCCTCTCCTTGGTGAATACCGATGCAAAGTACTCATTAAGAATCTCACCCATTTCCTCTGAGTCCACCCATAAATTCCCTCCTTTGTCTTTAAGTGGGCCAATCCTTTCTCTAGTTACCCTCTTGCTCCTTATATACGAATAAAAGGCTTTGGGATTTTCCTTAACCCTGTTAGCCAAAGATATTTCATGACCCCTTTTAGCCCTCTTTATTGCGCGTTTGAGATTTGTCCTACTTTCCCGATATTCCTCCAAAGCTTCATCAGTTTTGAGTCGCCTCGATCTTATGTATGCTTCCTTTTTCATCTTAGCTAGTCTCACAATTCCACCCGTCATGGTTCCCTAATCTTGTCATTTCTAGCTCACATTTTCACAGCAACATGTCTGTCCTGCACTCTAATCAACGTTTCCTTAAAACACTCCCACATTTCAAATGTGGATTTACCCTTAAACAGCTGCTCCCAATCCACATTCCCTAGCTCCTGCCGAATTTTGTTATAGTTGGCCTTTCCCCAATTTAACACTCTTCCTTTAGGACCACTCTCGTCTTTGTCCATGAGTATTCTAAAACTTACGGAATTATGATTGCTATTCCCAAAGTAATCATCGACTGAAACATCAACCACCTGGCCGGGATCATTCCCCAATACCTGGTCCAGTATGGCCCCTTCCCGAGTTGGACTATTTACATACTGCTCTAAAAAACTCTCCTGGATGCTCCTTACAAATTCTGCTCCATCTACACCTCCAACACTACATGAGTCCCATTCAATGTTGGGGAAGTTAAAATCTCCCATCACAACCACCCTATTGCTCCTACATTGTTCTATAATCTGTCTACATATTTGTACCTCTACTTCATGCTCGCTTTTGGGAGGCCTATAGTAAAGTCCCAACAATGTTACTGCACCCTTCCTATTTCTTAGCTCTATCCATATTGCCTCAGTGCGCGAATCCTCTATCGTGCCCTCCTTAATCACAGCTGTGATATCATCTCTGACCAGTAATGCAACTCCTCCACCCCTTTTACCTCCCTCTCTATCCCTCCTGAAGCATCTATACCCTGGGATATTTAGTTGCCAGTCTTGCCCATCCCTCAACCAAGTCTCAGTAATACCAATAACATCATATTCCCAGGTACTAACTGGGTGGTATGGGTAGCCAGGTCACGTCAGGAGGGGTCATTGGGTTGAGGACTAGTCATGTTGGATGTGGAGTAGCCGGGGGCTGGGGAGGGGTGGGGGTGGGGTTAGGTCATGGGAACTATCCATGAACTGACCATCTGGAGACCTGGCGATCTGGGGCGCCCGCTAAATGCAGCTTTTTTTATTATAATTGGTCAATATCATGCTCGGAACTGGTTGTGGACAAACTGGCTGCTGTGTCTCCATCATTGCAACAGTAACTGCTACAAGTATTCGTTGGCTGTGAAGTGTTGTCTTGAGGTTGGGGAAGGTGCTACATAAAGTCAACGTTTTGTTGCCTGGGCAGGGATTCAGGGACAAGCAATCGAACGGAACTCCTGCTTCAGTGCATCAATACAAGATCTGGAACTTTATATAATGACAGCCTTTGAACAAGCTGATACTCCAATGCTGAGCATATGGTTCCCTCACAGATTCGGGCCAAAGTGTAAAAACTCTTTGCTTACAGTCGCAAATGGAAGCTGAATCATCACAAAACAATTGGGAAACGTGGCTACGTTTGTGATTATAGAGATTACACATTTAGAATGTTCAGAATGAGCCAGGCCCAACACTTTGGCTTTTTTTTCAAAAGGCTGAATGTTCCAACTGCGGAGCTTCCAGTGATGCAGATGATGACGCACTCAGCAACCAAATTTAGTGCTTAAAAAATGGATGGCAAATTCCTCTCCTTCCCACTCAGTCATTTCAGCTGCAATTCAAAGTTGATTTTATTCGGTGTTACAATCCCAATTACTACTGGACGGGAAATCCCAGAATTAAATCCTGACTCAGAAGAGCGTAACTTTTACTTTTTTTTAAACAAAACATGGATGCAGAGCGTCACAGGGCAGCCAATTAGATTTTAACAACAAAATAAAACGTTTATTAAACATGAAGGTTTGACTCCTTCACTCCCACTTGCCTTCACAAATGTTCACAGATTTTAAGGATAACACAGGTTACAAAATATATCGTATGCTGAAAGATTGTGGTCAGACACTCCACTCTGAAACCAAATGAACTTCTGTGAATTTCTCCTCAAATCCCCTCTGATAACTCTTAAATCGGGAGTCAACTTATCTCATTGGACTCCAGATTCCAAACTCCACTCTCAAAAGGCACGCTTCAGAATCTTCTTTCAATCACTGGTTTCTCTCAACTGTCCCCAACAAGGACCCGCTTCCAGGTTTTGCAACTCTCCTTTCGGCATCCCTTTGTCTTGAATGCTTTTAAGCTCTTAGACTAACTCTTAAGATCCAGCCACCAATTGCTCCACAATTACTTCAACTATTGCTACACGGGCTGCAGTAAGATATCACAAACCTTAGAATCACTTCAGATATCTCTGGCTTCTCACTAGCTGACTCCCTCTAGTTCTTTTCCACTCTGTCTTTAACGTCAATGAACCAGTTCCAGCCTCTGTTTATTCCTTTAACTTCAGATATCCTGAAAACTTCTCCTCTTCATCGAGCTTTTTTAACTAGGTGTTCTTTAGATTTCAGATGTTTATTTCCTTACTCAATTGTATGGTGTTTCTTCCAGAAAAGCTGTGAGAGATGTTCCCACTCTCCCAACGAAGCTCCTTTTACACTGCCTTCCAATAAAAACTAAGGGTGGTGGAGTGGCAGATAGTGTTGAGGATTGTAAGAGGATACAGCAGGACATAGATAGGTTGGAGACTTGGGCAGAGAAAAGGCAAATGGAGTTTAATCCAGACTGATGTGAGGTAATGTGTTTTTGTAGGTCTAAACTGGAGGGGAATAATACCGTAAATGACCAAACTCTTAGGAATGTCGAAAGTCAGAGAGATCTGGGTGTGCAGGTCCACAGATCTTTGAAAGTGGCAACCCAAGTGGACAAGGTAGTCAAGAAAGCATACGGGGGCGACCCGGTGGTTAACACTGCTGCCTCACGGCGCTGAGGTCCCAGATTCGATCCCGGCCCTGGGTCACTGTCCATGTGGAGTATGCATATTCTCTCCGTTCCTGCTTGGGTTTCACCCCGTCAACCCAAAAGATGTGTAGGGTAGGTGGATTGGCCACGCTAAATTGCCCCTTAATTGGAAAAAGATAATTGGATAGTCTAAATTTATATTTTAAAGAAAGCATACAGAATGCTTGCCCTTCATCTTTCATTGGACGGGGCATCAAGCAGAAATACTGGCAAGTCGTGCTGCAGTTGTATAGAACCTTGGTAAGGCCGCACTTGGAATATTGCGCGTAATTCTGGTTGCCGTACTGTCAGAAGGATGTGGAGGCTTTGGAGAGGGTGCAGAGGAGGTTTACCAGGATGTTGCCTGTTCTGGGGGGTGTTAGCTAAGACAGCAGTGACTATGCTTCTCCATTGGTTGGAAGGTGCTTTCAGACATCCTGTGGTTGTGAAACAAATATTTTTTAATTCATTCAGGGGATGTTGGGTGTCACTGGCAGTATTTATTGCCCATCCTTAAGGAGGTAAATGGCTGAGCTAGATTGCTGTGGAGTTGGAGTCACGTGTAGGCCAGACTAAAGACAGCAGATTTCCTTCCCAAAAGGGACATTTAGCGAACCAGATGTTTGCGATGTTAGACATTTTGGAATAGAAACTGTAGGATTAGAATTTCGCTGTCCGCTGTGGTGGGATTCAAACCCAGGTCCCCCCGGAGCATTAACTGGATTACTAGCCCAGTGACAGTACCGTCATGATGTGTATATTGACTGGGTTGTAAAGAGTTAACACGTTAATGATAATGCTTCTTACCACTAGAGGGAACCACAGAGCAGTTATATATATATCATGTGACTTCTGGGAGAAGATGGTGAGGCATGAGAGAGAGTAGTTGTGTATTTGAGAGTTCTGTAGTTAGAGATAGTATAGTTTAATATAGTCACCTTGTACTTTATGAATACATACAAATCTTATTTAGTAGTGTTAATAAATTTGTTTTGTTCGTTAACAAAGCTTGTTGTTCTTTGTTCAACACTACACAAGCAAGCCACCCCGGTAAAGCAAAGTAGAGAACAACACACATACCACTACACCACAGCCTCCCCGTAATGCATAATTGCAATTCTTTCTTTCTATTTGAGCCAAACACCAGTGTCAGTGGCCTATCTGACCATGAAGGCATTTGATATCCTTTTATGTTAAACTAATGGTGGGGTCAGGGCAACAAGTAACTAGAATTTTACTGTTGTTAAAGACGTGCCTAACCCAAAACTAATGAGTGAATCAGGCAAAGCCATTTGAACAAGCCAATTGGCTTTGAACCACTGCTGGGTAACCTGGGGTCTGGGTGCCACAGACGGCCCACGAGACAATTGGTTGCCCACGTTTGGGGTTGCCACATTCCGGTGATTTCCATCCATGTAGTTTTTTTCCTACCGCTATGACTGAAGTGATTCACACGTAAAGCGAGGGCGAGTGAAGTGAGGAGCGGGATGATTGCTCACAACATTGACTGTAAGAGCCGTGCCCTCCCTCTGCGCCCAACATTGACTGTGAGAGCCGTGCCCTCTGTGCCCAACATTGACAGTGAGAGCCGTGCCCTCCCTCTGTGCCCAACATTGACAGTGAGAGCCGTGCCCTCTGTGCCCAACATTGACAGTGAGAGCCGTGCCCTCCCTCTGTGCCCAACATTGACTGTGAGAGCCGTGCCCTCTGTGCCCAACATTGACAGTGAGAGCCGTGCCCTCCCTCTGTGCCCAACATTGACAGTGAGAGCCGTGCCCTCTGTGCCCAACATTGACAGTGAGAGCCGTGCCCTCCCTCTGTGTCCAACATTGACTGTGAGAGCCGTGCCCTCCCTCTGTGCCCAACATTGACAGTGAGAGCCGTGCCCTCTGTGCCCAACATTGACAGTGAGAGCCGTGCCCTCCCTCTGTGCCCAACATTGACTGTGAGAGCCGTGCCCTCTGTGCCCAACATTGACAGTGAGAGCCGTGCCCTCCCTCTGTGCCCAACATTGACAGTGAGAGCCGTGCCCTCTGTGCCCAACATTGACAGTGAGAGCCGTGCCCTCCCTCTGTGTCCAACATTGACTGTGAGAGCCGTGCCCTCCCTCTGTGTCCAACATTGACTGTGAGAGCCGTGCCCTCCCTCTGTGCCCAACATTGACAGTGAGAGCCGTGCCCTCCCTCTGTGCCCAACATTGACACCGAGAGCCGTGCCCTCCCTCTGTGCCCAACATTGACAGTGAGAGCCGTGCCCTCCCTCTGTGCCCAACATTGACTGTGAGAGCCGTGCCCTCCCTCTGTGCCCATCATTGACTGTGAGAGCCGTGCCCTCCCTCTGTGCCCAACATTGACTGTGAGAGCCGTGCCCTCCCTCTGTGCCCAACATTGACCATGAGAGCCGTGCCCTCCCTCTGTGCCCAACATTGACTGTGAGAGCCGTGCCCTCTGTGTCCAACATTGACTGTGAGAGCCGTGCCCTCTGTGCCCAACATTGACTGTGAGAGCCGTGCCCTCCCTCTGTGCCCAACATTGACTGTGGGAGCCGTGCCCTCCCTCTGTGCCCAACATTGACTGTGAGAGCCGTGCCCTCCCTCTGTGCCCAACATTGACAGTGAGAGCCGTGCCCTCCCTCTGTGCCCAACATTGACACCGAGAGCCGTGCCCTCCCTCTGTGCCCAACATTGACTGTGAGAGCCGTGCCCTCTCTCTGTGCCCAACATTGACTGTGAGAGCCGTGCCCTCCCTCTGTGCCCAACATTGACAGTGAGAGCCGTGCCCTCCCTCTGTGCCCAACATTGACTGTGAGAGCCGTGCCCTCCCTCTGTGCCCATCATTGACTGTGAGAGCCGTGCCCTCCCTCTGTGCCCAACATTGACTGTGAGAGCCGTGCCCTCTGTGCCCAACAATGACTGTGAGAGCCGTGCCCTCCCTCTGTGCCCAACATTGACTGTGAGAGCCGTGCCCTCTGTGTCCAACATTGACTGTGAGAGCCGTGCCCTCTGTGCCCAACATTGACTGTGAGAGCCGTGCCCTCCCTCTGTGCCCAACATTGACTGTGAGGGCCGTGCCCTCCCTCTGTGCCCAACATTGACTGTGAGAGCCGTGCGCTCCCTCTGTGCCCAACATTGACAGTGAGAGCCGTGCCCTCCCTCTGTGCCCAACATTGACAGTGAGAGCCGTGCCCTTCCTCTGTGCCCAACATTGACTGTGAGAGCTGTGCGCTCCCTTTGCGCCCAAAGTGTAAATATTTATTTTCTTTTTAACCACTTGCAGTTGATGACAGTTCTACTAATACATGAATGGTTGAGCATTTTCTATAACTTATGAAATATTCAGCGTGTATTAAATGTATTTAATCTTATTCATGGGGTCACGGTTAGTGACCCACCGAGATTAAGAAGGACCACGCATGCAGCCTACACATTAACCCAGGTAGCGACTGACGAGGTCAAGGAAAGAAAGACTTGAATTTAATTTTCATGACCTTAAGGACATTATTTAAACATTTGCACCTGTGGCCTGGGCATTTCATGGGAGCAAAGGTCACCACAGCCAAGGAAAATTGTGATTTGTGTTTTGAATGTGCAGAATTGATTTCTTCCCAATGTCACCAAGCGCCACAAAAATTAATGATGTAATCCTGATTGAGAAGATCAGTGACAAGTGTGCGTGCTGCCATCTGTACCGTGTTTCTGTGTGAAAATGCCGTTTGTTAATTCTACCTCCCGGATGATAATTATGAGACAACCTCTAATCTATTAGCTGTGGGCAATCTGTCAGAACGATCTGCTCCTCAATCACTTCATCGATTGAAAATTCGACTCGGCGCCGCCCACCTGCCAGAAGTTTCAGTATAGGTCAGGCCCCCACAAACCCCCCCCAAGAAATCATTCTGAGCTCTAAAAACAGAATGGATTTTCGGACAAAAATTCATCTTAATGTTGTCAGGTCTTGATCTAAATTAGAGTGGATTGTGAGCTGTGATTTGATATAATGTCTTCCATAAAACCTTAACTGCAGTGATCCAGCAGACATTAGCAAAGGGAATGAGCTGCCCAGCTAGGGTGTTAATCTGGGGGCCGATTCATTCTGACCTTTGACCCAATGAAATGCCCAGTCCACAGGTGCAGGTGTTTAAATAATATGGGGGAAGCGACCCCTTTGTATTATCCTGGGAACCCTGGGGCTTCCCGAAGGAGGTGGCTGTGCAGTCAGCGCGAACAATGGTCCCATTCCAGGGAATACCAGGATTTCCCATTCCCGACATTCCAGCTCTTTCTACTGAATTGCGCCATAGGGCAGCATCACCCAGGGCAGTTTCTAACAACATAACTGCCACCTCTCTGGCCTGCAGGTGAACCTATTCCACACCCTAGTTTCTGTCATAATATCCACTCGTGTGTGTATATAATGAGATACAGACAGGCAGTAACTGACACACAGAATAACCAATCACCAGAAACACACAGGACACAGAACAACCAATCACCAGACAGGACACTGCAGGGGACATTACCACTATAAAACACACGAGGCATCAAGACTCTGCCGCTTCTCACTGGATACAGCTACAGAGATAGTAAGGGTGCACAGTGCAGTGAGCACCGTCTCCATGTGACAGAGAGCCAGTCTGGTCAAGCCAAACAGAGGTTATTAGTTAGATTAATAGAGTGTCAACCCACAGCAGATTATGTACAGCAATCAGCAGATTCAATAAAACAGCGTTGAACCATCTTCTGTGTCGGAAGCCTTTTTCTAGTCTTACTGCAGTCCCGTTGCAGTCAGTGTTAAACCAACTCATATAACACATCAATTTCTAGTCCATATGGTCTTACTTACCATTCTGATAAACCTGAACAGGAAATTTGGACAACTCTGGAGCAGGAACCGTGCAGTCGGCGTTGGGTATGTTACTCCTACCCAGAGCCAAGGCAGTGGTGGTGGACACTGTCTGTGGTGCAGCATTGAATATATTATCTCATTTACAAAATTGAGGAAGAAACAACAACACTGACTTGTGCTCCATTACAAACATTCAAATGGTACCTGGTGCTGAAGTACATGAACACAGTCACTGATGTAGTCACAACTGCAGAGGCTCCTGATCTCTCACGCACATCTCCCTCTCAATACAGACAGATTTGTACACAGACATATGCAGACACGCACGTCTCCCCCTCTCTCTCTCACACATGCACTTTTCCCTCTCAGACAGGCAAACAAACACACATGCAGACAGGAGACAGACACACACACACACACACACACACACAAAGTCAGATGTGCAGACCGACATCCAAACGCAGAGACAGATGGATTTGCAGACAGATACCCATACAGACAGACATGCAGACAGACGCCCACACATGGGCACTTTAGATGAAAGCATAAATGTTGATGGATTGTATGCGTGGATGTTATCTGTTTTTATCTGTGTTGCAAATATGATGAGGCAATGGAGGCGGCGGAGTGGTTAGCACTGCTGCCTCACGGCGTTGAGGGCCTGGGTTCGATCCCAGCCCCGGGTCAATATCTGTGTGGAGTTTGCACGTTCTCCCCGTGTCTGCTTGGGTTTCGCCCCCACAACCCAAAGATGTGCAGGTTAGGTGGATTGGCCACGCTAAATTACCCCTTAATTGAATAAAAAAAATAATTGGGCACTCTAAATTTTTTTTAAAATGATGGGGCAATGGAGTGATGCTGGGAAAGGAATCTATGAACTACAATCCAATTAATGAACTGCGTATGGGAAGATCTGAATGCAAGAGTGATGTCAGGCACAGAAAGGTGAGATATAGCAAGGACTTGTGGCTCAGCTATCAGTACTCCATCATAGGGAAAAACACAGTTTAGGTGAGAGGCAAAGGGACCAGCGATCGGTGGAGATTGACAAAGTTGTTGTAGACAAAAAGACAAAGGGGATGTAAAGGGGGGTGATTAAGGCTAAGCTGATGCTGGCACATAAAGAGATCAGAATGTGTTTATGGCAGAACAAAGGTGTGCAGTGTGTTAAAGGCCAACTTGGAATGGGAGGCAAGGTGGTGTTAGCACTGCTGTCTCATGGCGCTGAGGACCCGGGTTGGATCCCGGCCCCAGGACAATGTGGAAGAGGGAACAGATGGCTCATGGGGTGGGGTGAGGAGGGAGGTCAATGCTGACCGAATCAATGGATGAAATGAAAATAAATTGACAGAAATAAACATGGGGTGAAGGTGGAGGAGAGAATTCACAGTTGGAGGTTGGTGAACTCAATGTTAACTCCAGCAGGCTGTAACGCGAATAATTAGAAGATGAGGTGCTATTCCTCTGGTTTGCGCTGGGCTTCACTGGAACATTGCAGCAGGCCAAGGACGGACATGTGGACGTGAGAGCAGGGCGGTGAGTTAAAATGGCAGCGACAGGAAGGTCTGGGTCCTGCTTGCGGACGGACTGAAGGTGTTCTGCAAAGCGGCCACCCAGTCTGCATTTAGTCTCTCCGATGTAGAGCAGACCACATTGGGAGCAGCGAATCCAATAGATCAGATTGAAGGAGGTGCAGGGAAGCGCTGCTTCACCTGAAAAGAGTGTTCAGGGAGAAGAGGGTGAGGTGTTGGAGGAATGGACCAGGATATTCGGAGGTCAGGGTCCCTGAGGAATGCTGACAGAGGGAATGAGGGGAAAGATGTATTTTTTAAAAATTTATTCATGGGATGTGGGTGACGCAGGCTGGGCCAGCTTTTATTGCCCATCCATAATCGCCCTTGGGGCAGTTAAGAGTCAACCACGTTGCCGTGGATCTGGAGTCACATGTAGGCCAGGCCGGGTAAGGACGGCAGATTTCCTTCCCTAAAGGACATTAGTGAACCAGATGGGTTTTTACAACAATCAACAATGGTTTCATGGTCATCATTAGACTTTTAATTCCAGATTTTTATTGGATTCAAATTTCACCATCTGCAGTGGCGGCAGTAACCCTGGGTCACTTGGTGGTGGCATCATGCTGGAGTTGGTGGAACTGGCCGAGGGTGATTATTTGAATGAAGAGGTTGGTGAGGTGAAAAGTGAGGACAAGGGGGACCACATCCTGGTTCTGGGAGAACAAAGAACAAAGAAAAGTACAGCACAGGAACATGCCCTGCGGCCCTCCAAGCCTGTGCCGACCATGCTGCCCGACTAAACTAAAACCTTCTACACTTCCTGGGTCCGTATCCCTCTGGTCTGGTGATGTTGGTCTGGGATCTGCGGTGTCTGGTCTGGGATCTCCGGTGTCTGGTCTGGGATCTGCTATGTCTGGTCTGGGATCTGCGATGTCTGGTCTGGGATCTGCGATGTCTGGTCTGGGATCTGCGATGTCTGGTCTGCGATCTGCGGTGTCTGGTCTGGGATCTGCGGTGTCTGGTCTGGGATCTGCGATGTCTGGTCTGGGATCTGCGATGTCTGGTCTGGGATCTGCGGTGTCTGGTCTGGGATCTGCGATGTCTGGTCTGGGATCTGCGATGTCTGGTCTGGGATCTGCGGTGTCTGGTCTGGGATCTGCGGTGTCTGGTCTGGGATCTGCGATGTCTGGTCTGGGATCTGCGGTGTCTGTCCTGGGATCTGCTATGTCTGGTCTGGGATCTGCTATGTCTGGTCTGGGATCTGCAGTGTCTGGTCTGGGATCTGCAGTGTCTGGTCTGGGATCTGCAGTGTCTGGTCTGCGATCTGCGGCGTCTGGTCTGGGATGTGCGGTGTCTGGTCTGGGATCTGCGATGTCTGGTCTGGGATCTGCGATGTCTGGTCTGGGATCTGCAATGTCTGGTCTGCGATCTGCAGTGTCTGGTCTGGGATCTGCAGTGTCTGGTCTGGGATCTGCAATGTCTGGTCTGGGATCTGGGGTGTCTGGTCTGCGATCTGGGGTGTCTGGTCTGGGATCTGCGATGTCTGGTCTGGGATCTGCGGTGTCTGGTCTGGGATCTGCGATGTCTGGTCTGGGATCTGCGATGTCTGGTCTGGGATCTGCAGTGTCTGGTCTGGGATCTGCGATGTCTGGTCTGGGATCTGCGATGTCTGGTCTGGGATCTGCGATGTCTGGTCTGGGATCTGCAGTGTCTGGTCTGGGATCTGGGGTGTCTGGTCTGTGATCTGGGGTGTCTGGTCTGGGATCTGCAGTGTCTGGTCTGGGATCTGGGGTGTCTGGTCTGGGATCTGCGATGTCTGGTCTGGGATCTGCGATGTCTGGTCTGGGATCTGCGATGTCTGGTCTGCGATCTGCAATGTCTGGTCTGGGATCTGCGGTGTCTGGTCTGCGATCTGGGGTGTCTGGTCTGTGATCTGGGGTGTCTGGTCTGGGATCTGCGGTGTCTGGTCTGGGATCTGCGGTGTCTGGTCTGGGATCTGCGATGTCTGGTCTGGGATCTGCGGTGTCTGGTCTGGGATCTGCGATGTCTGGTCTGGGATCTGCGATGTCTGGTCTGGGATCTGCGATGTCTGGTCTGGGATCTGCGGTGTCTGGTCTGGGATCTGCGATGTCTGGTTTGCGATCTGCGATGTCTGGTCTGGGATCTGGGGTGTCTGGTCTGGGATCTGGGGTGTCTGGTCTGGGATCTGCGATGTCTGGTCTGGGATCTGCGATGTCTGGTCTGGGATCGGCGGTGTCTGGTCTGGGATCTGCGGTGTCTGGTCTGGGATCTGCGGTGTCTGGTCTGGGATCTGCAGTGTCTGGTCTGGGATGTGCGGTGTCTGGTCTGGGATCTGCGGTGTCTGGTCTGGGATCTGGGGTGTCTGGTCTGGGATAGGTAGCAGAATTTGTGTCGGGCTTGTTTGAACGGCAGCCCCTTTAATGCCCCCCCCCCCCCCCCCCCCCCCCCCCCTTGCGGGTGTACTGGGAAGATCTCGCTTTTGCTCATGTTGAGTTTGTAGCCCGAGAAGGCTCCAAACTCTTTCAGGAGCGCAATGATTCCGTCCATGCTGCTTTGTGGGTCCGAGATATAGAGGAGCAGATCATCCGCATAGAGTGAGACTCTGTGCTCTCTACCTCCCCTTCGGATCCCCCTCCAATTTTTTGCTGCCCTGAGCGCGATTGCTAGCGTTTCGATTGCTAGTGCGAACAGCAGCGGGGACAGTGGGCATCCTTGTCTGGTGCCCCTGTGCAGCTGGAAGTATTGGGAGTTGGTATTGTTGGTCCGTACACTCGCCATGGGAGCGTTGTATAGGAGCTTTACCCAAGCGGTGAACCCTGTTCCAAGCCCGAACCGCTCCAGTACCTCTATGAGGTATTTCCATTCGACTCTGTCGAAGGTCTTTTCTGCGTCCAGGGAGACGATCACCTCTTGTGTTCTCTCCCCGGAGGGGGTCATTATCACGTTCAGCAGGTGCCTGATGTTCGCGGTAAGCTGTCTACCTTTGACGAAGCCCGTCTGGTCCTCTGTGACCACCTCAGGTACACAGTCTTCTAGCCTTTTGGCTAGGATTGTGGCCAGTATTTTGGCGTCTGTGTTCAGCAGAGATATGGGTCTGTATGGTTTGGATTAAGTTAAAGGAGAAATTGTTCAGTGAGAAGACAAAGTTCAGCCAGACAGAGGAAAGTGGTGGTGGATGAAGATTGTTCAGCCTCTGTTAACTCTGTTCTCTCCCACAGATGATGTCAGACATGCTGAGATTGTTCAGCATTTTCTGTTTCTGCTTCAGATTCCAGCATCCACAGTGCTTTGCTTTTATCTATTTTTTCTCCCCAATTAAGGAGCAATTTAGCGTGGCCAATTCACCTAGCCTGCACATCATTGGGTTGGAGGGGGAGTGTTGTGGGTGGGGGGGGGGGGGGGGTGGTGAGACCCACGCGACATGGGGAGAATATGCAAACTCCACACGGACAGTGACCTGGGGCCGGGATTGAACCCGGGTCCTTTGCGCCATGAGGCAGCAGTGCTAACCACTGTGCCACATTAGTCGACCATAGAAAGAAGTTAGTGAGATAATTAGTCTTGGGTAATAATGTTTATCCTGTAGTGTGGCCAATGACAAAGGCCTCTTGCCACAGTTAGAAAAGAAAACCTTGTTGAACTTTTCATTTAACCTTGGTGAATGAAGATGCTTGCTGAAGAACATATATCCGGCAATATGTGGGAAGGTTAGGTATGACTGCAGTGAACAATAGCCGGCTTCACCAATGTGTTAGAGCTTAAGAACAGCTGCATTGACAGATCTCACAACACAGTCAAACATAAATAACTGAGGGGGGAATGAATGGCAGCTCTGGAAGTTAGTTATGGGCAGGATAGACTAGCTTGGGAATGACGGCGTGAAAATTTATAAGGAAGGGATGAAGTAAGAGTGACTGGCAGGAAATTGACATCAAAGATGGATTCACAACCTCGAGACTGGAAAGAAACTCAACGCCTGATGGGGTATTTTCATATAAAGTAAATCTTTATAGGACCAATAGGCCTTGTCGATAATCCAACCAGACATCCAACAGTGAATAAGGGTGTCAAGTAAGAGGTTTTGGGAAAGTCCAGTGCAGTAAGCTGGCAGTAAGAAACGCTCCTGTCATACCTTCCCGAGGGCCTCTGGAATCCACAATGAGCTGAGCAACATGAAGAGTAGAAGAAAAAGAAAGAGCTCTTCATGCATGCCAGCCGGCCAGACCGGCCCAGACCACTACTCACTCTTGTCACAGTAAGAAGTCTCACAACACCAGGTTAAAGTCCGACAGGTTTGTTTCAAACGCTAGCTTTTGGAGCGCAGCTCCTGAAGGAACAGTCCCCCGAAAGCTAGTGTTTGAAACAAACCTGTCGGACTTTAACCTGGTGTTGTGAGACTTCTTACTGTGCTCACCCCAGTCCAACGCCGGCATCTCCACATCATGGCTACTCTTGTCACGGTCATATGTATTTGGCGGTGGAAGTTAAGTGTTATATCCTATCTTAAACTCTGATTAAAACTCAACATTCCACCATGTTGGTGGCAGTCGAACGCTGATGGACTAATTGGTCAGTTGACTGAATTAGGATAACTCCGAAGTAAATTTCTAACTTTAATTAAACCTCTTTCAAATACTTTTTTTTTAATGTCCAGATCTGTAAAGCAAAAACGTGGATTCCTGCTCCTGTTCATGGCAAAAACGATTCCACAGGTGAACTTCATTGGAATGTTTGTCAAGAGCAACCAATGAACAATTGGGAGTGAGATCACAGCTTCGGGCCTCTCGCTTTGGAGGCGTTTTCTGTGCCCGAATTAAGATAAAGCACTATGTCCTGTGCTTAATTTATGAAACTGTCCATTTGCTCTTTATTTCTGTACAGATCTGTTGGTATTGTGCAGCTCATTAATGGATCTACTCTAAATAAACCCAAGTACCCGTTCACAGATTGATTGTGAATTTGTGATCTTGGTGAGTGCTTTGAAATGACGCCATTACTCATGTTAACACTTTGACATTTCCCCGCTCGGTGGTACATCTATTATCAGCGTGTTGCAAGCTACAATGCTAAATTATCTGGCGTTTTCGAGCATTTTTCTTTCTTTGTGCCTGGTACTGGTTAGTAAATTTTAACATCTAATCGGTACAGGATTGATGAGGATGGTTAATCAGGCTCATAGTACTTGTCACTGAATAAATAAACAGGATGTTCAATCTTCCAGCCTTCTGGGAAATACCTAAAAAAAGTTACCTTTTTGCGTTCACCTTGTGCCAACCTGCTGCCCCCCAGGGTGGAGACCCACCACCTCTAGGTGGCCTCAAGGTCACAGAGCACCAGCACTACCCTCCAGTTGTCCAGTCTGTGGGGTGGGGGGTTGGGGGGGGGGGGGGGGGGGGGGGGGGGGGGAGATGGCGTTTGCTCCAACCCGTCCGCTTTCGGGTTGATTCCCAAACCTACCTCCCTTGTCTGACTTCCCAATCTTTCTGCAGGGAGGTACCAGTTGTGTTTTGGGTCCCTTTTAACTGCCCAACGCAATGGTTAACACGTTCCATAGGCTTGCTGATCTTGAAAAGCAAAACCACTTCACAATCCTCCTTAACCTTTGTGTCCCCTGGCATTCGAACCATTCAGCAAAGAGGACAATCTATCTGGATAGCTTCCATTGATGTTATCACTGATAATATTTCCAGTGTAATAAATGACTCCTGGGTAAGTGGTCGTGTTTTGAAAGAAGCTTTTACTGTCCGGATGAAATGATAAAAATGAGTTAGTGCCAGATAATAGCAAAGTGCTCTGTAGATTAAATGTCCTTTCCTTCAACAAATGGAGGAACGTTGTGTCGGCCGACCATAAACCTGCTTAATTGAAATTTAACGTGAGAACTGATGGCGGAACCTGTCTGCTCCTTTCGTCGACAGTCCGGCTGTGCCTCCAACTTAAAATTCTCATCCTTATTTTCAAATTACTTCACGATCTCATTTTTCTCAGTAAATCAGGAATGGGAAACCTGCGCACAGTGGTCACATGTGGCCCATCTGCCATTTTGTTGACGGCTGACCGCTGCCCACGTACAGGGTCGCCACATTCCACTGATTTCCATCCGCATCGTAGTTTTCCTACCGCTATGACTGAAGCGATTCACACGTAAAGCGAGGGCGAGTGAAGTGAGGAGCGGGCTGATTGCTCACAACATTGACAGTGGGAGACGTGCCCTCCCCTCTGCATCCAATCAAAATATAAAGACTTTTTTTGTATTTACCATTTAAAAATGATGATAGTTCTATTAATATATAAAGGATTAGGCATTTTACATAACTCATTATGAAATATGTATTTAATCTTATTCATGGGGTCACAGTTAGTGAACAAGTCCGGTTTCAAACTTACGGCTCACTGCGGTAAAGGAGGTCCACTCATGCGGCCCAATCACCAGCCTAGGTTGCCCGTCACTGCTGTAAATTCCTCTAGGCCTACAAGATGTCTGCACTCCTCTAGTTCTGACATCCCCATGTCCTTCATGTCATAATATACACATCAGTATATCATGGTGCAGACACACACTGATCGACACACTGTAAGACCAATCAACGCACACAACACAGCAGCCAATCACCAGTTAGGGCACGGTCACTATAAAGCCAGAGGGCACTACTTTTCCCGCTCATTCGGGATGCAGCCTCTGAGAAGGATAGAGCTCGCAGCTTGTAGCGCAGGCCTTCACCATGTGCTGAGTGTATAGACTGGTCAGGATAGGCAGAGGTATTCAGTTTAATCGAATATAGTGTCGACCAACAGTTCAACAGTTCCTAGCTTAATAAAATAGTGTTGGTAGCTTGTCTATGTCACTGCTAAGGTAAATGCAGTCTCCACAGATCCAGAGTACCCAACACATCACTTCAGTTCATAGAATCCCTACAGTGCAGAAGAAGGCATTCGGCCCATCGATTTTGAACCAGCCCTCCAAAAGAGGACCTTACCTTGGCCCAGTCCACCAACCTATCACTTTATCCCATAACCCCACCTATCCTGCACAACTTTGGACACTAAAGGGCAATTGATGATGGCCAATCCTTTTAACCTGCACATCGTTGGACCATGGGAGGAAACCGGAGCACCCGGAGGAAACCCACGCAGACACAGGGAAAACGTGCAAACTCCACACCCAAGGCCGGAATCGAACCTTGGTTGCTGGTGCTGTGAGGCATCATGCTAATTACCACATCTTCTCTCCACCTTTCTGATACCCCTAATGTCGCGTGGTTTGAGATTTTGTTTGATAATGCTCCTCTGAGATATTGTAGGGTCTTTTTTGCCAAATAAATACAAGTTATTGTTGTTGCGTAATTTCATCCTGTCACACAACTTGCTGAGTTCAAGCAGGATTATTAGAACATGCTGTTCAAGGACTCTTGAAAATACAAAGATACAGATTAGGAGCAGGAAGTAGGCCACTCGGCCCCTCGAGCCTGCTCTGCCATTCAATAAGATCATGGCTGATCTGATTTTAACCTCAACTTTACATTCCTACCTACCCAGATAACCTTTCACCCCCTGGCTTATCAAGACTCTATCTATTTCCGCCTTCAAGATATTCAAAGATTCTGCCTCAACCATTAGACATAGGAGCAGAATTAGGCCACTCGGCCCATCGAGTCTGCTCCGTCATTCAGTCATGGCTGATATTTTCTCATCCCCATTCTCCTGCCTTCTCCCCATAACCCCGGATCCTCTTATTAATCAAGAACCAATCTATCTCAACCATCTTTTGAGGAAGAGAATTCTCAAGTCTCACAACCCTCTGAGAGAAAAATGTTTTCCTCATAAATAAATTCCTCAAAATAAGGCAAAGCCTAATTTTTAAATAGTGGCCCCTAATTCTAGATTCTCCCGCAAGAGGAAACATCCTCTCCACATTCACCCTGTCACGGCCACTCAGGACCTTGTATGTTTCAACCAAGTTTCCTTTTACTCTTCTAAACTCCAGCGAATACAAGTCCTGTCTGCCCAGTCTTTCCTCATAAGACACGGAATGAAACTAGTAAAACGTCTCTGAACTGCTTCTGGTGCATTTACATCTTTCCTTAAATAAGGAGACCGATACTTTACACAGCATTCCAGATGTGGTCTCACTAATGCCCTGTAGAACTGAAGCGTAACCTCCCTACTCTTGTATTCAATTTCCCTTGCAATAAACAATAACATTCTATTATTTTTGCTTATTAACCCCTTGGGTAAGAAGCTTGGATAAAATAAAGCTTAAGAAATTGAATAAAAGTGAACCGATAAGGGTTCAGTTGCACTGAGGGCTTTTGATATGCAGATTATCCTGGTAATAGGGTGGACATTTTTTTTAAGTGAAGTGGAGAACAATAGAGTATAAAATTGCAGAAGTGCGAAACTACAGAGGGTAGGGGTTCAAAAAGAGAAATAGGAATGCATGTCGTACGTACATGCTAAAAGCATGACTTCTAAGGCTAGATAGGGCAAGATCAAAAGGGATAAACCATAAATCAGTGGCAGCGTCTTGTACAGGTGGAGAACAGCCAATGATAACCAAGATCAAGATATGGGCACGGTGAGATAGGTTCGATCTCAGTCCCAGATCAGTGTCCATGTGGAGTTTGCACAATCTCCCTGTGTCTGCGTGGGTCTCATCCCCACAACCCAAAAATGTGCAGGGAAGGTGGATTGGCCACAATAAATGGCCCCTTAATTTAAATAATTAGATACTCTAAATTAAAGAAAAACTTTGGTGTGGCACGGTAGCACAGTGGTTAGCACTGTTGCTTGACAGCCCCAGGGACCCAAGTTCAATTCCCAGCCTGGATCACTGTCTGTACGGAGTCTGCACGTTCTCACCGTGTCTGCGTGGGTTTCCTCCGGGTGCTTCGATTTCCGACAAGTCCCGAAAGACATGCTTGTTAGGTGAATTGGACATTCTGAATTCTTCCTCAGTGTCCCCGAACAGGCGCCAGAATGTGGTAATGAGGGGATTTTCACAGTAACTTCATCGCAGTGTTAATGGCAGCCTACTTTTTAAAATGTAAATTTAGAGAATATGCCTCCTTTTATTATTCATCCTGCCAACACAGATAAATTCATGTTTTTCCACCATGTACTTCATTTGCGACATTGGTTGCCCACTCACCTAAGCTATCTATAACCTTTTGTAGCCTTCTTGTGCCCTCTCCACAACTTATTTTCCAACCTATTCTTGTGTCATCAGCAAGATTTGCAGCCAAATCATCATTCCCTTCATCCAAATAATTGATGTAAATTGTAAAATGTTGAGGCCCCAGCACTGATCCCTGTAGCACAGCACTTGTTACATGATGCCCACCAGAAAATGACCCATTAATGCCCACTCTCTGGGCAGTTCCAACAATTTGTTAAATGCCACTTCATTGGTGATTGTGATTTTCTTGAGCTTCTCCCACTCTTCCATAGAACATAGAACAGTACAGCACAGAACAGGCCCTTCGGCCCTCGATGTTGTGCCGAGCCATGATCACCCTACTCAAACCCACGTATCCACCCTATACCCGTAACCCAACAACCCCCCCTTAACCTTACTTTTTAGGACACTACGGGCAATTTAGCATGGCCAATCCACCTAACCCGCACATCTTTGGACTTTCCAATTCCTGATTTACAGCTATTCCTAGGGTGGTGATATAGTGAAGACCGATACCTATTCAATTCATCTGCCACCTCCTTATGTTCCATTATTAATTCCCCAGACTCGCTTCCATAGGACCAACCCTCACTTTGTTAACTCTTTTCTTTTTAAATTATCTATAGGAACTCTGACTCTCTAGCTATATTTCTAGCTAGCTTTCTCTCACACTCTAATTTGTCCCTCCTTATTAATCTTTTTGTCATTCTTTGCTGTTTATATATTATGTCCAATCTTCTGTCATGCCACCCATCTTTTTGCAATTATATGGTTTTTTCTTTAAGTTTGGTACAATCATTAACTTTTTTAGTTAACCACGGTTTTTTGAGAATTTTTCTATCTTGCTGAAAGGTATCTATTTTATGTATTCTGAAATATCCCTCAAATATCTACCACTGCATCTTTATTGACTTATACCTTAACTTAAATTACCAGTTTACTTTAGCTAGCTTTCATGCCCTTTTAATTATCCTTATTTAAGTTTAAACTACTAGTCTTAGATCCACTCTTCCCTCCCTCAAACTGAATGTAAAATTCAATCATATTTTGATCACTGCTACCTCAGGGCACCTTCAGTATGAGGTCATGAATTAATCCTATCCCTTTGCACAATTCCAGGCCTAGTATAGCCTGCTCCCTGGTTGGCTCCTGAATGCATTGATCTAATAAATTCTCCCTAAAACATTCAATGAATTGGTCATCCAAGCTCTCTTTGTCCATCTGGTTGTTCCAGCCTATTTTTATAATCCCCATGATAATCACCCTACCTTTCTGACAAGCTCCTACTATTTCTTCTTTGACACCGTCCTACCATGTGATTACTGTTCGGGGGGAGCTGTACACCCCTCCCACAAGTGACTTCTTGCCTTTATCATTCCTCATCTCTATAAGATCTCCAAGAAACCCAAGATCAGCTGGGAACACCCCTTCAACAAAGTCATTCCATTCCGCAGATATCTGTTATGCCACAGGAGCGAATTTATTCAGAGTAATCAATCCTTGTGTCCATGACTGATTGGTTCACTGAATGACCAATCCCTGAGCCAGTACCTGACTGGTTCACTGGCTGACCAATCCCTATTCCCCTTCCATGACTGGTTCACTGAGTGGGCGATTCCTGTCTCCATACCTGATTGGTTCACTGAATAACCAATCCTGTGTCCTGTGTTAACTGCTTACCTGTAATCTTGAGAAATCCAAATCAGAAGTCTGAGCTTAACTTTTTTTTCCCAATAATTTGCTACATTTGACATCGCTGCAGACAGCTGGTGCACGTAACTCCCTTGTCTGTTTTATTTTTCCATCAGTTCTTAACAGCTAGGTATTGGAATCTTTATACTAATATGCTGGCTGAAAGCTCAGAAGTTGATGGGTTGGGGAAATGAATAAATATTAAGTCCAACGAGATGAAATGAAAGTCTGTCTGTTTTGCATGCCAAATCCCTGACTCGTCTGCAGACCGTGTATTACTCCCAGTGACGCCTTCTGGGTTTGGATGGTGGAAACTATGATGATGTTGTTGCTCAGAAGTTGACAAGACAGATGGTTATTATTGCTGTAGTTTTACAAGCATATCAAACACGACAAAACATTGCTGGAGGTTGAGAGCAGCTTGTGCTCAGATACATGTCTTAACCCTTTGAACCCTGCAAGTTACTAATGCGTTGCAGAGGGTTTAGAGGGCAGAATGAAATATCAGCTATAAATTGTGACGTGTGTTATTCATGTTCCCTCTTCCCTCTCCCATTGTTCCTCTGTATTACTGACTCGTTTGTGAAAGCCTTGGAGAGATTTCAGTCTTGGGGCGATGGGTTGACAGCTTGTTCTCAAACTTCTGTCAGTACGATAGCATAATGAAGATTCTTCTTGATGTGTCAGAGTGACCCTGGGTTAACGTGACCCGCAATGTTATTGTGGAGACGCTGCACTCAACTTATTGACGCCTATAGCACCTCATCCTCCTGTTATACCAGCTTTGCAGTGTTTCCATTGCTAATAACCAATACACTAACACACTCAGGGCTGAATTACACTTAGTTAGAAGCAAGAAGCATAATGAAGTGTACATTTTAGAATGTCACCTGAGTCATTGATCCTTGTTGGTGACAGTGGAGTGCACCAGACCCTTGAATCTATCCTCCCACGACTGCTCAGGGACGGTGTCGAGTTTTATTACGAGCACAGAACCTTGCCCTAGAATATTCAATGAGCATCATAATTATCGCAATGCTTTGATGGTGTGATGTTTCAAATTGTCGCCTCTGATTATCGTGCAGGACAATCAGATTTCCCCAACATGAACAATGACGATTTCGCTTGCACCATTGTGTTATCAACATGAATCCCAGACTACGAACATACAAAGACTGACTAACCTGTTCGACAAAGTAAGCTCATTAAATGTATAAAAAGCAGGGGACAGCCACCCACTAACCTATCGCTGGTGAGTTCTTTTAACAAGATCCTGTGGGAAGCACCCTACGAATTGCTATCAGATCAAATGACTTGTTCTGAGGAATGGAAAGCTGGAGCATTGACCAATTACCCAGTTAAACCTCTCCCCCCCCCCGTCTGGCAAATCATTACAAGCAATAAATTAATTAGCTCCTTGGTGTTGTGAAGAAAGCAGAATTATTCTCCCAGGGATTAATTTGTGTAGATCGTAAAATTTCCACCTCTCCAAAGCAATGATTATGTATCCATTATGAAATCATCTTATTTTAAGTTGTTAATGCAGCCCATACAGAATATTGGGATATTTTATTCCAGTGAGATGCTCCGGGCAGGGCTACTTGAACAGGGTTTACTCCGGGTGCTCCGGCTTCCTCCCACTATCCAAAGATGTGCAGGTTAGGTGGATTGGCCATGCTTAGTTGCCCTTAGTGTCCAAAGGTTGGGTGGTGTTACTGGGTTACAGGGATAGAGTGGAGGTGTGGGCTTCCGTAGGGTGCTCTTTCCAACGACCGGGTCAGACGTGATGGGCCGAACGGCCTCCTAATGTACTGCGAATTCTAGGAATCACATATCACCTCCAGCTGGGCTCCAATTTGAAGTCCAATTCCCAATAAAATTGTTTTCAGTGACTGAACATAAACATATGTGTGTGGGTGTGTATATGTGTATTTGTGTGTGCCTATGTGTGTGTCTGTATGTGTGTGTGTGTCTATGTGTGTGTCTATGTGTCTGGGTGTGAGTGTCTGTGTGTGTGTGTGTGTGTTTGTGTGTGTGTTTGTGTGTGCGCCTGTGTGTGCCTATGTGCCTGTGTGTGTCTATGTGTGTCTATGTGCCTGTGTGTGTCTATGTGCCTGTGTGTGTCTATGTGTCTGTGTGTGTGTGTCTATGTGTGTGTGTCTGTGTGTACGTGTGTCTGTGTATGTCTGTGTGTCTATCTATGTGTGTGTGTGTGTCTGTGTTGTCTATGTGTGTGCGTGTGTCTGTGTGTTGTCTATGTGTGTGCGTGTGTCTGTGTACGTCTGTGTGTCTGCGTGGTGTGTCTGTGTGTGTATCTATGTGTGTGCGTGTCTGTGTGTGTTGTCTATGGGTGTGTGTGTGCCCATGTGTGTGTGCGTGTCTGTGTGTGTGCGTGTCTGTGTGTGTTGTCTATGGGTGTGTGTGTGCCCATGTGTGTGTGCGTGTCTGTGTGTGTGCGTGTCTGTGTGTGTGCGTGTCTGTGTGTGTGTGTGTGCGACCAGGGGGATGTGACATTTGTGCTGATCAATGAGCCAACAATAGGTCTGCGAGGTGCTGCTACAGTGTGTGAGGTTGTTCTGACTGGCACTCGTATTCCTGGATCATTCACAGCCACACACACACACTCATCCCCACTCTGTCGCTATGACCAACTAGTGGGAATTGGCTGAAAATAAGCAATTCTGTGTTTTAAAATCAAAATAGCACTGAACCATTGTAAAACATTTCCATTCGCAATGTCCATCAGATTTGTGTGGCCTTGCAACGCTGATTTGCAAACTTATTACGAATTAATTTTCAGTCACGAGGAGGTTCACGCTATGACTCAGGCCGAAGGCGGGTTTACCGTTTGTGGGGCGGCACACTTATCTTAATTTGTGGGCACCCCCCACCCACCCCCATTCAACCTCCCCCCTGACCCACACCCCTCCCGACCCCTCCCACCCTCGCCCTACAGAACACAAAGGCAGAAGCCACACAAATGGATCACTGCTTTTTAACTTGATGAAACACGCCTGTATGGATAATTCAAATCAAGCTCTGCAAAAATTGAATTCACCTTTGACCTAAAAAGCTGCGATTCCGGAGTTGGAACAACACTCACTTTACTCTTGTCCTGCCCACTTCCCCCTTGCAAACTCGCAAACTCCTCCTTCCCGCGGACCACCAACCCCATCACATGTTCTCCCTCCCTGCAGGTCTGCAACCCCCTCACACGCTCCTCTCCCCCCCTCCCCCCTCCTCCCCCCTCCCCCCTCCTCCCCCTCCCCCCCACCCCTCACACTCTCCCATTCTCACAATCGCACTCATCGTCTGCTCCCCTCGCTCAGCGGTTGAACCCGTGGTTGCTTTCGGCGCCTCGCTGCTGCCGGCCTGCCCTGGGCCATGTCGCAAGCCTGCTCGCCTTTCTCAGAAACAGCAAAACGTCAGCAAACTCTCCCTCATCGCCCGGTCGCCTCTCTTCGCTCTCGTGCGTGCGCGCCTCAAGTTGGCCATTCGTGCTGTTTGGACCAGTGTTTTCCCGCTTATTCAGACTCGCCAAACAGTGTCTGATGTCGCTCCGCGTTGCCTTCTGATAGACTCAACGTGAGCCCATCAGCAAATGCAGTGTAATCAGGCTCCGATTGGATGGCCCAGTGCGGGGGCCGAAACTGGTGGGGGACCCATTGGTCGGGGCCCTAAGCACGGCGTGTTTCAATGGAAACCTGCCTCTGACTCGGGCTATAGGCTTCAATTGCCAAACAGAGTTCACTTGGAATCCCCAGAGACAGAGGATGAACAAAGAGAAAGGGGAATTTAATTTAGTGGGTTTTGGGTTGGGTTTAACTGTCAGATGTAAAAGCAGCCAATTGGTTTGAGTCGCTTCATCCTTTCAGTGGCTTTGGTTTAATGTATCGGGGAGCATTGAGGTCAAAATTGGGAATAAACCAAGTGAATTAATTCAATGAAAAATAAATCACTTGGTGGCAATGCACCGAAGATTGCCAATTCACTGTTAACCACTTTAAGCTACAACATAGGGTCAAAATTCATCCCAAGCATCTCGTACAAATTTTCAGGTAGTTATTTTCAATTATTCTGCTATGTGACAACTCTTTGAGTAACATTGTGACTTGTACCTATAGGATTCATATCTGGGCTTCCCTGACCGGAATACAGGAGCAGGGATGTACTTCTGAGGCTGTATAAGGCCCCGTTGGATTATTGTGAGCAGGTCTGGGCTCCGTATCTAAGGAAGGATGGGCTGGCCTTGGAAAGGGTCCAGAGGAGGTTCACAAGAATGATCCTTGGAATGAAGAATTTGTCATATGAGGAAACATTGCGGACTCTGGGTTTGTACTCGTTGGAGTTTAGAAGGATGAAGGGGATCTTATTGAAACTTACAGGATACTGCGAGGCCTGGATAGAGTGGACATGGAGGCGATGTTTCCACTTGTAGGAAAAGCTAGGACCTGAGGGCACAACCTCAGACTGACGGGATGATCCTTTGAAACAGAGATGAGGAGGAATTTCTTTAGCTAGAGGGTGGTGAATCCGTGGAACTTTTTGTCGTAGAAGGCTTTGGAGGCGAAATCGCTGAGTGTCTTTAAGGCAGAGATAGATAGATTCTTGATTAATAATGGGATCAGGGAGGGCAGCGCAGTGGTAGCACTGCAGTCTCATGGCACCGAGGTCCCAGGTTCGATCCCGGCCCTGGGTCACTGTCCGTGTGGAGTTTTCACATTCTCCCCGTGTTTGCGTGGGTTTCACCCCCACAGCCCAAAGATGTGCAGGCTAGGTGGATTGAACACGCTAAATTTCCCCTTAATTGGAAAAAATGAATTGGGTACTCTAAATTTTTTTTTTAAATAATGGGATCAGGGATTATGGAGAGAAGGCAGGAGAATGGGGATGAGAAAAATATCAGCCATGATTGAATGGCGGAGCAGACTCGATGGGCCAAATTGCCTAATTCTACTCTTATGGTCTTATGACCTTTCCCCATATCCTTTTATTCTTACATTCATTTGCAAATATTTACCCAGTCTGCTATTAAATTAGGAATCTCATTGATGATCACCTTTATAAAGCATTTCATAACCAGCTGTGCGAACACATTTTGTTCAATATTAAAATATAATTTAATGTGTTTCTTTTTTAAGTCAATCTCTAATTCCTGCTTAAATGCCACACTTCAATCAAGCTTTGAATCTGATATTTTGTTAACTGTTCGCAAGAGAAAAATGTTCTAATCTCTTTTATTGTTTCGTACCAAGGCACGATTTCTTCACGTGTATGTACATAATACTGTAGAAGTAAGCTTCAACTAGGTTATTGTACATTTTGTTCTATGCAAATTTAAATATTTGCAGAAGTTAATATTCAATTTTAAAAGATTGCAGCCTAGAAGTTGGATGGTGCCCAAAACTAAGGTGTAGAAGCCCAAGCTACCCAAACTAGTTGGTATCATAGGCGGTAGAGTGCAATAGCCAACATGGCCAATGCACTAGGCATCCAATCAGAGCCTGATTACTCCGCATTTGCTAATAGGCGCAAAAAATACACTGGTTGGTGATGGCAGCCAGCATCACATGCGATACTCCGTGGGTATATTTGCTCTTCAGGGGGAGGTGTAATCTGGCTGAACTCTGGAGAAAGTGGGCTTGGGTAGTGGCGGACTTTCAATGAAACACACTGAGCTGCAGTTCAGGACTTTGGCCAATGGGGGGACTATATAAAGAGGTGACTGTTGTAATGGGAACACCAACGCCAATCAGAGCCTTGGTAGCTATAAGTTTGTTGATGAGCTCAAGAAGTTCAAATGAACCTATGAGCAGGCAATGAAGAACAGCATTGGGTTCTGATTGGTGGACTCCCCTTTAGAAGGGGTAAACAGTTTGCCAGACGTTGGGAGGTGGTGGAGAATTAGAATGGTTCAGACTCGGATCTCCGGAATTGGCGTGAAGTTTCTGAACTTGCATTGAGTAAAGGTGCAAAGTGGCGGCCGGGTTTCTGGCATTGGGTCTGGCCGGCAGCCTGGGGCAAAGGTGAGGTCAGCGGTCTGACATCGGGCGTGAGAGCCTGTGAAGCTTTCAGTGAGGCAAGCATGCTGGCCAATAGCTGTTGAGGGGAGCAGGGAGGTAACTCTTGACTTCGACGCCAGGGTTGAGATGGGCAATCAATCAAAAAGAACAGAGGCCATCAGGTCGTCAGGAGCACATGCGGTCGTCGAAGCTGGAGGCCCGGCTACCTGAGTGAGAGCTGAGACGAGCAGAACAGCCGGGATGTGTGAAGAAGACCAGGTTTGTGTTTCATGGAAACGAGGAGCAGCGGGAGTGGGGCGACCCAACCAGAGGCAGAGGCTAACCAGGCAGGGCTGAGAGGGAGAGGGCTGAACTGGACAGCAACAGACCAAGCTGTGAGGACAGGAGAGAGTAAAGGCCAGGCCAGATAACCAGCAGTTAACCAAGAGAACACACAATCATCGAGGGTCGGGTCTCAAGGTCCGGCCACCCATAGCACGATGTCATTGGGGGTAGGGCTCAATGTCATTGGGGATGGGGCTCCACATCATTGGGGATGGGGCTTCACGTCATTGGGGATGGGGCTCAATGTCATTGGGGATGGGGCTTCACGTCATTGGGGATGGGGCTCAACATCATTGGGGATGGGGCTCCACGTCATTGGGGATGGGGCTCAATGTCATTGGGGATGGGGCTCCACGTCATTGGGGATGGGTCTCCACGTCATTGGGGATGGGGCTCCACGTCATCGGGGATGAGGCTCCACGTCATTGGGGATGGGGCTCAATGTCATTGGGGATGGGGCTCCACGTCATTGGGGATGGGGCTCAATGTCATTGGGGATGGGGCTCCACGTCATTGGGGATGGGGCCCAAATCTTTGTGGATGAGGCTCCACGTCATTGGGGATGGGGCTCAATGTCATTGGGGATGGGGCTCTACATCATTGGGGGTGGGGAACAATGTCATTGGACGTGGGGAACAATGTAATTGGGGATCGATGACATTTAGGGCGGAGTTCGACATCATTGGGGTGGAACTCAATGCCATTGAGGTGGATCTTGACATCGTTGGGGCAGTGCTCATCATCATTGGGACAGAGCTCAACATCATTGGGACAGAGCTCAACATCATTGGGACAGAGCTCAACATCATTGGGATGGAGCTCAACATCATTGGGACAGAGCTCAACATCATTGGGACGGAGCTCAATGTCATTGGGACAGAGCTCAACATCATTGGGACGGAGCTCAACATCATTGGGACAGAGCTCAACATCATTGGGACGGAGCTCAATGTCATTGGGACAGAGCTCAACATCATTGGGACAGAGCTCAACATCATTGGGACAGAGCTCAACATCATTGGGACAGAGCTCAACATCATTGGGACGGAGCTCAACATCATTGGGACGGAGCTCAACATCATTGGGACAGAGCTCAACATCATTGGGACAGAGCTCAACATCATTGGGACGGAGCTCAACATCATTGGGACGGAGCTCAACATCACTGGGACAGAGCTCAACATCATTGGGACAGAGCTCAACATCATTGGGATGGAGCTCAACATCATTGGGACAGAGCTCAACATCATTGGGACGGAGCTCAATGTCATTGGGACAGAGCTCAACATCATTGGGACAGAGCTCAACATCATTGGGACGGAGCTCAACATCATTGGGACGGAGCTCAACATCATTGGGCGGAGCTCAATGTAATTGGGACGGAGCTCAATGTCATTGGGACGGAGCTCAACATCATTGGGACGGAGCTCAACATCATTGGGGCGGAGCTCAATGTCATTGGGACAGAGCTCAACATCATTAGTGCGGAGTTCAATGATGTTGAGCTCCGTCCCAATGATGTTGAGCTCCGTCCCAATGACATCATTGGGGCGGAGCTCAACATCTTTGGGGCGGAGCTCAACATCATAGGGACAGAGCTCAACATCATAGGGACAGAGCTCAACATCATAGGGACAGAGCTCAATGACATTGGGACGGAGCTCAACGTCATTGGGGCGGAGCTCAACGTCATTGGGGCGGAGCTCAACATCATTGGGGCGGAGCTCAACATCATTGGGGCGGAGCTCAACATCATTGGGACAGAGCTCAACATCATTGGTGCAGAGCTCAATGTCATTGGGACGGAGCTCAATGTCATTGGGGCGGAGCTCAACATCATTGGGGCGGAGCTCAATCTCATTGGGGCGGAGCTCAATGTCATTGGGACGGAGCTTAACATCATTGGTGCGGAGCTCAATGTCATTGGGACGGAGCTCAATGTCATTGGGGCGGAGCTCAACATCATTGGTGCGGAGCTCAATGTCATTGGGGCGGAGCTCAATGTCATTGGGACGGAGCTCAACATCATTGGGGTGAAGCTCAACATCATTGGGGCGGAGCTCAATCTCATTGGGGCGGAGCTCAATGTCATTGGGACGGAGCTCAACATCATTGGTGCGGAGCTCAATGTCATTGGGACGGAGCTCAATGTCATTGGGGCGGAGCTCAATGTCATTGGGACGGAGCTCAAGGTCATTGGGACGGAGCTCAACATCATTGGGGCGGAGCTCAACATCATTGGGGCGGAGCTCAATGTCATTGGGGCGGAGCTCAACATCATTGGGGCGGAGCTCAATGTCATTGGGGCGGAGCTCAATGTCATTGGGACAGAGCTCAACATCATTGGGGCGGAGCTCAATGTCATTGGGGCGGAGCTCAATGTCATTGGGGCGGAGCTCAATGTCATTGGTACGGAGCTCAAGGTCATTGGGACGGAGCTCAACATCATTGGGGCGGAGCTCAACATCATTGGGGCGGAGCTCAATGTCATTGGGGCGGAGCTCAACATCATTGGTGCGGAGCTCAATGTCATTGGGACGGAGCTCAATGTCATTGGGGCGGAGCTCAATGTCATTGGGACGGAGCTCAAGGTCATTGGGACGGAGCTCAACATCATTGGGGCGGAGCTCAACATCATTGGGGCGGAGCTCAATGTCATTGGGGCGGAGCTCAGTGTCATTCGGGCGCACATGATGTGACTCTCACCTCTCTCTTTCTTGAATTAAGCTCTCTAGTGTTGAATGATAACTTGCAGCGCTTGAAATGGAAAACTGAACTCCAATATACTGGGATTAATGTCAGGGAATGCCCATGACAGTGTGTTCCAGCCGGAAGCGTAAGTCCCCATTGTATTTGGGACATAGCAACCCATTCATCGTGGTGAAAAACAGGAACTAATTGACCAAATTTCCCAGATCTCACTGGAAAAAGGATAAGGTCCTGCTGCCACCCAGTGGATCTGTTGAGTACACTTACCCGGACGCATTTGCATTGCTGATTCAATAATTGCGCAAAACTTTCTCAGCTTGGCACTAGTGCTGAACTGCAGTCTGCATACCATGAGGGGTAGGATTTCTGTGTTCATTCTTCAAATCCCTGTGGAAGTTCTAGCCCAGGACATCAAGACGAAAACCTGGTACAGGAGCAGAGGTGAGAAGGGTCAGCAACCAGAAGATTGGTAAAGAACCACAGACAACATGTGGAAATATTTTATTACGCAGCAGGTCGGTGCTTTGCCTGAAAGAGTCGTGTAAGCATATTCAATTGTAACATTCCAAAGGGAGTTGGATAAATGAAGGAAGAGAATAAATTTGGAGTGGGATTAATTGAATAACTCTACCAAAGAGTTGTCACAGGCATGATGATCTGAACAGCCTCCTATTGTGCTCTATCAAGATTCTATCGTAACTGCACATTGCCACCTGGATGGAGGAGGCACACCCTTTGGCAACTTGTTGCCTACCATATGAACATGTGGCAGAATTGGTGTTAGACCAGTCGTGATTGAGGAGATAAACCCTCTGACTGATGGAAAGGTTTGTAACCTTTCCACGTCCTCCGATTTGTAACCTTTGCACAAGCTTTCTGCACAAATGCCTCTTCAATGGATACACATTCAGAAATATTGGACCAGGAAGTGGGTGGCGCGGAACCACAGTGGTTAGCACTGTTGCTTCATGGCGCCAGGGTCCCAGGTTAGATTCCCGGCTTGGGTCACTGTCTGTGCGGAGTCTGCACGTTCTCCCCGTGTCTGCGTGGGTTTCTTCCGGGTGCTCCAGTTTCCTCCCACAAGTCCCGAAAGACGTGCTTGTTAGGTGAATTAGACATTCTGAATTCTCCCTCTGTGTGCCCGAACAGGTGCTGGAATGTGGCGACTAGGAGATTTTCACAGTAACTTCATTGCAGCATTAATGTAAACCTACTTGTGACACTAATAAAAAAGAACTATCCTCCAGTCAGAAGGTTTATGTCAGAAGCTTTTCCGAGGCCAGGCCCACACAACTTCACTTGAGATAGAATGGATCGAAGTGATGGTTAACATTGGGGCGAGGGTTACCAGCAACAAAACCGTCGGCACCAAAAAGTAGTGACAAATTTCTTGGACACGTCCGAGGGAGGGGCGGAGGGAGGTTAGTGCTCCAAATGCAATGTGACATTTACAGGAAGAAGGACAATATTTCACACAGATTTTCCATCCCCGGCCAATTTGTATTTGACAAAAAATGAGAAGGTGAAAACACGGATGCTTGAACTATTCTTCGGAAATTGTAGGAGCAGTTAGTGGAAAAACCAGGTCTGTCCCGGTTTGGGCGCCCGACTGTTGATTGCTGGATAAATATAAGCCAGGACACTGGGTGATCTTCCAACTCTTCCTCAAATCCTGCCCTGAGATCTTTTATGTCTGCCTGAGCAGCTGGACGTGGCTTCAGTTTAACGTCTCTTCCAAATGACAGAGCCTCCAACACCACCACATACCCTTCCTACTGCACTGACCCATCAGCCCAGATTAGGCATTGAAGTCTGCAGCCTGCCTTGAACTCATCATTCATGGTTCAGAGTTCCAGGTCCTGCCAATAAGCTGAGAGTGACATTTTGAGGAAAGTTACTGAAAGGGGGGAAGGTCTGCATTGACTGGAGGGGGGCAGAAAGTGAAAGAGCGGCAAAAAGTGAGAGTAGGGGGGTGGGGGGAGGTGGGAGAAAGCGAAAGCTTGAACTGCATATCAGGGAGAGAACAGAACCAGGCACCATCGAGATGGGGAGGGAGAAGAGTGATGGTATGGAGGAGCAGGAGAGCATGTGGGAAAAACTTAGGAGTCGGATTGAGGACAGCGAATTGGACCTGAGGCGTTTGGAGTATTTCTGTGAACTGAGATTACCTTTGAGCCTTATTACAATTTTATTAAAGTGGAACATAAAACTGCTGTGTCATATTCTCAGTACGACGGACAGTAGCTCCTACATTAGCTACACAAATGCTGAACTAATTCCTTTCTTGGGCACGGACCATCTGAAGTGTACAGAATGTGCACAGAGTGAAGCAATGTTGAAGATGCTCCAATCATTCTGCCTTTACCTCGGAAAACTGCAGGATCTTTCCAGAATTCCTGTTTCAAATTTCTCAAAGTTGAACTGAGTTTAAGTGGACCCTTGTGTGTGCTGCAACTTCTTTGTTGATAATTTGACTATCTATGATCGAGATTTTAGACAATCTTTGGGGAAATGTTTTGTTTTATAATGCTTCTTGAAGCACATTGACATGCTTTCTTACATTGAAGGCATTATATAAATATAAGTTGTTGTTGAAGTAATAGTCGGATTGGTTTGAAAGCCAAACTTAGATTGTTAAGTTTAAAAATGAAAAGTGAGCTATTGTGAAGTGCAGTGGTGCTTAAAATGACCTGAACTCTGTATGTTTTGATGTAAAAACTCTTGAACATTTTCCAATGAGGACGTACCATCAATGTATTTTATTCCAAACTTATTCGAAAAGTACAAGAACATAAATAATCCGGGGAACACACTCCCCAATTTACAGTTTTACAGTCTGTACAAATGTTTCCCCTTTTTCACCGCCCCCCCTCCCCTTCCCCTGCGACGAACAACTCTTCAAACATGGCCACGATCAGTCTCCAGCGTGCCTCAAAGCCCTCCGCTGAACCCTTCAGTTCAAACTTAATTTTCTTCCCGGAGGAAGTCATTTCGATCCACTAGCCAGGCTGCCAATTGTGTGGCTCTAACATTTGGATTTTCCTTCGTTTTTGATTTTGATCTATTTGCCAAGAATTTGTGTAGTAATGGTGACAGAACTGTTAACTTTCACCACAATTGGCCCCGAGGGCCAGCGTTAGGACTAACAGAGAAGTGTCGGAGTACTTTAGGTTGTACCGAGGGACCAGACAGGGCTGCCCGCTCTCCCCGCTGCTGTTTGCGCTGGCCATAGAGCCGCTGGCGATTGCGCTGAGAGCCGCAGAGGGATGGAAGGGGATGGTGAGGGGCGGGGTTGAACACAGGGTCTCTCTTTACGCAGATGACCTGCTCCTGTACGTGTCGGACCCAGTGGCCGGGATGGGAAGTATACTGGGAATGTTGAAGAAGTTCAGCCAGCTTTCAGGATACAAATTAAATACGGCCAAGAGTGAAATGTTTGTGGTACAGTCAAGGGGCCAGGAGAACAGATTGAGAGGGCTACCGTTTAGGCTGGTTGAGGAAAATTTCCGGTATTTGGGAATCCAGGTGGCACGAGACTGGGGCAGGCTGTACAAGTTAAATTTGGCCAGGGTGGTGGAGCAAATGAAGGGAGAGTTTCGGAGATGGGATGCACTCCCGCTGTCACTGGCAGGGAGGGTGCAGACTGTTAAGATGACAATCCTCCCTAGTTTACTGTTTGTTTTTCAGTGCATCCCGATCTTTGTTCCACAGTCCTTCTTCAAAAGAGTTAATGGGCTGATCATGAGCTTTGTCTGGGCGGGAAAATCCCTGCGGGTGAAGAAGGCGATGGTGGAGAGGAACCGCAGCGAGGGAGGGCTGGCTTTGCCGAGTCTGATTAATTATTACTGGGCAGCCAACATCGCTATGATAAGGAAGTGGATGGTGGGTACGGGATCTATCTGGGAGCGGGTGGAGGCGGCTTCGTGCAGGGGCTCCAGCTTGGCAGCCCTGGTCACGGCACCTCTACCGCTGCCGCCGGCCAAGTACTCCACCAGCCCGGTAGTGGTGGTGACCTTGCGGATATGGGGCCAGTGGAGGAGGCATGTAGGGGAGACGGGGGCGTCGGTTTGGGCTCCAATCTGCGACAACCATCGGTTTGCCCTCGGGAGTATGGATGGGGGGTTTCGAGTATGGCGGCGGGCGGGGGTGGGAAGGGTGGGCGATATGTTCCTGGAAGGGAGCTTTGCGAGTTTGAGGAGCTTGGAGGAGAAATTTGGGCTGGTATGGGGAAATGATTTTAGGTACCTACAGTTGCGGGACTTTGTTCGTAGACAGGTCCCATCTTTCCCACGCCCCCCGCCAATGGGGATCCTAGACAGAATAGTCTCTAGGGGGGAAGAAGGGGAGGGTAGAGTCTCGGGTATATATAAGGTGCTCATGAGGGAGGAAGGGTCCCAGACAGAGGAACTGAAACTTAAATGGGAGGAGGAGCTAGGCGGGGAAATGGAGGACGGGCTGTGGGCAGAGGCCCTGAGTAGGGTAAATTCGACCGCGACATGTGCCAGGCTCAGGCTGATTCAATTTAAGGTCATTCACCGGGCCCATATGACGGTGGCGCGGATGAGCAAATTCTTTGGGATAGAGGACAAATGCGCTAGGTGCGCGGGAGGACCAGCGAACCACGTTCACATGTTTTGGGCATGCCCTAAGCTGAGGGGGTACTGGGAGGGATTTGCGGACGTCATGCCCCGGGTGCTAAAAACAAGGGTGGCGATGGGTCCAGGGGTGGCAATTTTTGGGGTTTCGGAAGACCCGGGAGTCCAGGGGGAGAAAGAGGCCGATGTTTTGGCCTTTGCTTCCCTGATAGCCCGGCGACGAATATTATTGGCGTGGAGGGACTCAAAGCCCCCGAAGACTGAGTTGTGGCTTGCGGACATGTCGAGTTTCCTGGGTATGGAAAAAATTAAGTTCGCCTTGAGGGGATCTGTACAGGGGTTTGCCCAGAAGTGGCAATCATTTATTGACTTCTTTGCGGGAGAGTGAGCGTCAGCAGGGGGTGGGGGGTGGGGGGGGGGGGGGGGGGGGGGGGGTAGAGTAGAGTAGAGTAGAGTAGGAGGGAAAAAATGGGGTTTGTACCGGTGGGAGAAGTGCGGGCTTGTGCAGTATGTTATGATTGAAGTATTGAAAGTACGTGGATGTTTGCGCATTTTTGCCTTTTTTGCTTTCTTTCTGTTGATGTCTGTAACAAAGCCAAAAACTACCTCAATAAAATTGTTTATTTAAAAAAAAACTTTCACCACAATTACTCCTCTGAAACTGACAGCAACTCCTGGAGTCTGCAGGTGTTCATTGTGGGGGGGGGGGGGGGGGGGGGGGCTCGGTGGCGCAGTGGTTAGCACTGCTGCCTCATGGAGCTGTAGACCAGGGTTCAAACCTGGCCCCCCATCACTGTCCGTGTGGAGTTTGCACGTTCTCCCCATGTCTGCGTGGGTCTCGCTCCCACAACCCAAAAAGAAAAAAATAAAAGAGTACTCTAAATTTATATCTTAAAAAATGACTAACTTAATTATGTATTAATCTTATTGGTTGAGGGATAGATGTTAGCCGGGGCACTGCTTTTTTTACATCCACCTGAAATAGTGTGTGGGCCTTGTTTAAGTTCTTGCCTGATAGACAGTATTTTTAACAATTAAAGCCTTCCCTATTACAGCCTGTATAATGTGCCCAGATAATAGAGTAGGATTGAACCCATGGCTTTTAGATTCAAAGGTAAGACTGTTCCACTAAATCAGGCTGAAACCAACGACACTGAACCCAAAACATTATACAGGGCAGATTGACAATTTGTAATCCTTATATTTTTTGTTCCTCAGTTTGATTCCTTGTTGACTTTTGGCGACACTCAACACATTCCAAATATTAAGCCTGTCTTCTATCAACCTCAGCCACACTCGTGTCGATCTGTGAAGTTTCAACTCAAATTAAGTGTGACAAAATTTTACAGCATTCTCATTGCGTTGCTGTAATGAACTCGGATTTGAAATAATATGGGTGATGCCCGGGTGACCTTGACGGCGTTCAACCGGGACGTTACAAATGTCAGCGAACACCAGTCACAATTCTCTGAGACATTGGTGTTTGAGCACCAGTCACAATTCTCTGAGACGCTGGTGTTTGAGCACCAGTCACAATTCTCTGAGACATTGGTGTTTGAGCACCAGTCACAATACTCTGAGACGCTGGTGTTTGAGCACCAGTCACAATTCTCTGAGACATTGGTGTTTGAGCACCAGTCACAATACTCTGAGACACTGGTACTCGAGCATCAGCCCACTGATCGGCGGGCTGGCCTCTCCCCCTCCAGGCCTAATTTGTTGCGCTTCCAGCCCCAGATCCCCCGCGCCATGTTGCGTCGGGGCCGGGGCATTCAGTAAGGCCACCACGCATGCGCGGGTTGGCGTGTCGCCACTGCGAAGCGCGGGTTGGCGCCACCTCCTGTGCACGCCAGGAAGTAAGGCTGGAGCAGCGTGAACCGCTCCAGCGCCATGCTGGCCCCCTGTGGAGGACAGAATCGCTACTGCCGCGCCAGTTTCGCACCGTCGTGAAATGTGACGGCATTCACGATGGGGCGGACACTCTGTCCCGCGATCAGAGAATCGTGCCCACTGGTGTTTGAACACCAGTCACAATACTCGGAGGCACTGGTGTTTGAGCACCAGTGACTATACTCTGAGACATGCACAAGAAGCTGTTCCATGTTGAGGGCATCGCTTCCTATGAGCTGGAGCTCTGGGCTCAGTCCCTCCATCCTGTGGAAAACCAACGGGGAAGAGGCTGCTGTGGTTCTGCTAGTGACTGCCATTACTGCTCCTCATGTTCCACATCAGAGGTCCAGTGTAAACCTTTAGAAGGTATACCCCATGCTGAAATTCTGTTTGACAGGTGAAAAGTGTTGCACAGAATTGCAAAGTTCATAGGTTCATAGAATTTACAGTGCAGAAGAAGGCCATTCGGCCCATCGAGTCTGCACCGGCTCTTGGAAAGAGCACCCTATCCAAGGTCAACATCGCCACCCTATCCCCATAACTCAGTAACCCCACCCAACACTAAGGGCAATTTTGGACACTAAGGGCAATTTATCATGGCCAATCCACCTAACGTGCACATCTTTGGACTGTGGGAGGAAACCGGAGCACCCGGAGGAAACCCACGCACACACGGGGAGGATGAGTTCCAGAAATGAACTCCAAGGTATTGAAAATCACTCCAAAACTGTGAAAGCAAACACTCCGAACAAGTCCTGGGAGCAAAAAGCCTTTCACTTAGGCAAGGAGGCAGGCGTGATGTCTGAGTATTGAACAAATTCGTTCAGCCTCCTCAATTCCCATTTGGTGAGCTCCAGGAAGAGTGGACCTGCGCACTTTGAAAATCCGAATTAACAGCGAATTGTCTTTTAACATATTTAAATTGATAGCCTGCCTCTCCCAAGGGGTTTCTCTCATACAGCCGAAAACACTGTAAAATTAAAGGCCGAAGTCAGTTTCCCAACGTGCTGACACTTTTAACCCCTTAACCAGCCGCTTGCCTCCAATCACCCTCTCAGCTTTTCAGGTTAGAATTGGGCTTTTCCTTCAGTGGGGTGTGCACCCATTGTATTGCCGATAATTTGTCATGTTCTGCTGTATTACCCTTAAAGGTTCAATCACCACAGCATCAAAACCCCAGAGGTTTGTTGAATTTAGAAAATAAATGTTTGTCCAGAATTCTTTACAAATTCTGTGAGCTTTGTCCTTTCCTATGAAGCTATTGAGCTATCAGGAGCAGTTATACAAGTGGTTTACTGGTACAATACAGGAATGTAAACTGGCAATGATGGCAGGTATGGGAGAAAATCCGATTTAGATAAGTGGAAAAGGATTTGATAGAGGCAGACAGATCCTGGCCGAGATGTGAAATATTGACATGGCACAGAAGTGAATCTGAACAGTATTTCCAAAGTTTACAGTTTCAAAGTTTATTCTAGTTCACTGAGTTCTGCAGATGAAGCCTTTTTGTTGTTGCAAGTCCAGATCCAAACTCCATCACTCATGATAGAAAAGTGGCAAAATCTGGAGGAAGATTATTGAGTGAGTTTTACCCTCCAGCTAATGCAAGACAAACCAATCACCCACTGTGCTCGCTAAACTACATTGGCTGTCGGTCAAGCAACATCGCAATTTAGAAATTCTTATCCTCGTTTTACAATCCCTTCATGGCCTCACTCCTCTCTATCTCCAACCCTCCAACCAAACATCTTCAATTCCAGTCTTTTGCTCATTCCCAATTTTAATTGCATCACCTGAGACTTCATCTGCCAAGGCTCTAAGCTCTGGGATGGCCTAAACCTCTTCCCGTCTCTAAATCTCTCTCTCTCTTCCTTTAAGATGAAATACAATGTGGAAAAGTGTGAGGTTATGCACTTTGGTAAGAAGAATGGAGGCATAGACTATTTTATAAATGGGAAAAGGCTTCGGAAATCAGAAGCACAAAGGGACTTTGCAGTCCTTGTTCAAGATTCTCTTAAGGGTAACGTGCAGGTTCAGTCGGCAGTGAAGAAGGCAAATGCAATGTTAGCATTCATGTCGAGAGGGCTAGAATACAAGACCAGGGATGTACTTCTGAGGCTGTATAAGACTCTGGTCAGTCCCCATTTGGAGTATTGTGAGCAGTTTTGGGCCCTGTATCTAAGGAAGTATATGCTGGCTTTGGAAAGGGTCCAGAGGAGGATCACAAGAATGATCCCTGGAATGAAGACCTTGCCATATGAGGAGCGGATGAGGACTTTGGGTCCGTATTCATTGGAGTTTAGAAGGATGAGGGGGATCTTAATGAAACTTACAGATTACAGAGAGGCCTAGATAGAGGAAAAATTAGAACCCGAGGATACAGCCTCAGGCTGAAGGGACGATCCTTTAAAACAGAGATGAGGAGGAATGTCTTCAGCCAGAGGGTGGTGAATCTGTGGAACTCTTTGCCGCAGAAGGCTGTGGCGGTCAAATCACTGAGTGTCTATAAGACAGAGATAGATAGGTTCCTGATCAATAAGGGGATCAGGGATGTGTGGAGTTTGCACATTATCCCTGTGTCTGCCTGGATTTCACTCCACAAACCAAAGATGTGCAGGTTAGGTGGATTGGCCACACTAAATTGCCTCTTAATCGTAAAAAAAAATAATTGGGTACTCTAAATTTATTTTTTAATAACGAAACAAATAAGGGGCAGGAGAATGGGGATGAGAAATTGAATGGCGGAGTAGACTCGATGGGCCGAATGGTCTAATTCCGCTCCTATGTCTTATACTCTTAAGAGACTCCTCAAAACCTACCTCTTTTTGATTCATAGAATTTACAGTGCAGAAGGAGGCTATTCGGCCCATCGGGTCTGCACCGGCTCCTGGAAAGAGCACCCTACCCAAGCCCACACCTCCACCCTATCCCCATAACCCAGTTACCCCACCCAACACTAAGGGCAATTTAGCATGGCCAATCCACCTGACCTGCATGTCTTTGGACAGTGGGAGGAAACCGGAGCACCCGGAGGAAACCCACGCAGAAACGGGGAGAACGTGCAGACTCCGCACAGACAGTGAACCAAGCCGGGAATCGAACCTGGGATCCCAGAGCTGTGAAGCAATTGTGCTAACAACCATGCTACCGTGCTGCCCTTGAACCAAGTTTTTCACCATCTGACCTGATATCTCTTTGAGTGGCTTGGTGTTAAATTTTGTTTGGTAATGCTCCTGTCCTGCTGATACCAGGATCAGTGACCATTATCCCACCAGATTGTTGTCAAAGGTATTTGGCTCACCGGACAATGAGCGGCTGCAAGACGGATGGTTGACGAACCTGCGTATGAAGAGATTGTTGACAGACTGCACAACATTGAGGTGGGAGATGATTTCCTCCATCGTAAAGAAAAATGAGTCAACCTAATTCCACACTGAACGATTCGGGACTGAACTCTGCCCTCCACACCAAATCGGGCCTACCTGTCACTCCAGACTCACAGAATTGTGGTTGCCTCTTGGCAGTCAAGTGGCCATTCAGTTGACTAGCTCAGGGCAATAAATGGAGACCTTGTCAGTATCCCTCAGGACTCTTGAATGAATTTCGAGAAAAGCAGCTAGTATCGTTCTGCATCAGCCAGGGGGACTCGGGTAGAGGTGGCATTGAGGGGAGTGAGAGATAAGCATTGAAAAGGAGAGAGAGAAGGAAGGGGGAAGGATGGGAAGTTAAGGAAGAAAAGGGGTGAAGGTCAGGCAGAATCAGGGAGGGGATGAAGAGTATCTGCCTGAGCTGGGCTGCAGATTAGCACAAAGAACCAGGTTAAATTGGGGCAGCAGAGGGAGAACAGCGCCTGTTACGTCTTCTTGGTCCTAGAAGTTTGAAATAATCACGCTCTTAGACTCAAAATACTGGAGCTTCATTGAGTATATTGTTTCACAGTTCTCCATGTGGCTGATGGACTGCAGCTAACTGGGACCCTGAATGTACAGTCAACAATTAGGTCCCAATTATTTACAAATAAGGAAGGAATTGGGAAGGGGAGGAAAGGACATACCCAGGGATAATGATGGTGCTGTCTGGCACATTGGCTGTCAGGTATGTTTCAGTGACTGTGCCATGACGAGTCTGTGGGACAACTTACCAATGTCACACCACACAGGACTGGCATAGTCACACAGTGAGTAGCACTGCTGTCTCACAGCGCTAGAGACCCGGGCTCAATTCCAGCCTTGGGTGACTGTGTGGAGTTTGTACATCCTCCCCGTGTCGGCGTGTGTTTCCTCCGGGTGCTCTGGTTCCCTCCCACAGTCCAAAGATGTGCAGGTTAGATGGATTGGCCATGATAAGTTACCCCTTAATGTTCAGTGATGTACAGTTTAGGTTATGAAGATAGAACAGAGTGGACGTGATATGGTAGAGTACTCTTTCGAAGGGTTGGTGCAGATTCTTGCAAAAAACATTCCAATTAAGGGGCAATTTAGCATGGCAAATCTACCTGCCCTGCACATATTTGGGTTGTGGGGGTGAGACCCATGCAGACAAGGAGGAAAATATGCAAACTCCACCGGCTGGGATTGAACCCGGGTCCTCGGTGCCTTGAGTGGGTTGGTGCAAACTCAATGGGCCGAATGGCCTCATTCTGCACTGTAGGGATTCTATGATTCTATGCCTGATAAACTAAATGTAGATTCAGCTTATTTTAAGAAGTAGCACAGGATTACTCAGCAGACGGATTTACTACAAAGTTTCAACAGCTATTGTTAACAGGAAATTGCAGCTTCAACTCCTTAACACCACAGGCTGCCGTTCAAACTGAAAGCTAATCTGCACAATGTCTGCTGGTCACATGGTTTACATCCTGGTTACTTACTCATTGGTATATTCTCCTTTAAAGTGATAACACAACAGCCCCCAGATGTTAGTAAGAAGGTCTGAGTCGCATTGA
Organism: Scyliorhinus canicula; assembly: GCF_902713615.1. Lineage (NCBI taxonomy): Eukaryota > Metazoa > Chordata > Chondrichthyes > Carcharhiniformes > Scyliorhinidae > Scyliorhinus > Scyliorhinus canicula. The sequence continues at coordinate 13,579,044 of NC_052163.1, read as the reverse complement.
CAGTCCTGGTCTGCCACTGTCGTTTCTGGTGCCTAGTTGAACGCCAGGTGATCCATTCCTTTTTGTGGGCTCTGATACAATTGGGCGGCTTGCTGGGCCATTTCAGAGGGCAGTCAACCACATGTAGGTCAGACCAGGTAAGGACGGCAGATTTCCTTCCCTGAAGGACATTAGTGAACCAGATGGGTCCCAACAACGGGTTCCTTTGTCACCATGATACTAGCTTTTAATTCCAGATTTATTCATTGAATTCCACCAGCTGCTGTGGTTGTCGGATGTGTCCCCGGAGCATTAGTGTGGGCCTCTGGATTACTTTTTCTGTGACATTACCACTGTGCCACTACCTCCCCTTATCTGTTTTCACTCGTCATTGGGCTTATGAATGGATAGATACTTAAAGTGGGCAGCACGGTAGCACAGTGGGTAGCACAGTTGCTTCACAGATCCAGGGTCCCAGGTTCGATTCCTGGCTTGGGCCACTGTCTGAACATTGGAGTCTGAACGTTCTCCCCGTGTGTGCGTGGGTTTCCTCCGGGTGCTCCGGTTTCCTCCCTCAGTCTGAAGATGTGCAGGTTAGGTGGATTGGACTTGCTAAATGGCCCTTAGTGTCCAAAAAGGGCGGGTGGGGTTACTGGATTATGGGGATAGGGTGGACGTGCGGGCTTGGGTAGGGTGCTCTTTCAAAGGGCTGGTGCTGACTCGATGGGCCGAATGGCCTCCTTCTGCACTGTAAATTCTATGAAGGGGAAAGATTTGCTGAGCTAGGGGGAAAGAGCAGGAGAGTGAGACTAGTTGCTTTCAAAATTGTTACAATACCCTAGACTTAGACCCCAATTTATATTAGGAAACCAGATCAGACCCCAACAATTTTTCAATTTGTAAACTGAGAGGAGGGGAAACTTCACCCCAGGAGTAATTCCACTGACAACTAGAGATCTATTATATTAAAACAATCTTTATTGTTAACACGGCACTAACCCTATTAACATTCAAGGGAAAAATAGCTTTTCAATTAACAGTTAAACAGTTCTTTAAAAAAAATAAAGAAAGATCGATGAGCTTACTATCCCATCTACTTCTAAAAATTTCAATTGAGCAAAATCCACACACAGTTCAAATTCCATTTCTTAATAAAGTTAACACTAAGTAGCTTACAGGTTGATTCCCGAAGTCCTTGAGAGAGAAGCCTTCAGAAGTCAAGTCTGAGAAACATGGGGCGGCATGTGGCGCCGTGGTTAGCACTGGGGCTGCGGCGCTGAGGACCCGGGTTCGAATCCCAGCCTTGGGTCACTGTCCGTGTGGAGTTTGCACATTCTCCCCGTGTCTGTGTGGGTCTCGCCCCCACAACCCAAAGATGTGCCGGGTAGGTGAATTGGCCACGCTAAATTGCCCCTTAATTGGGAAAAAACAGGGGCTGGTTTAGCTCACTCAGCTAAATTGCTGGCTTACCAAGCAGGTCAGCAGCACGGTTTGATTCCCGTACCAGCCTCCCCGGACAGGCGCCAGAATGTGGTGACTCGGGGCTTTTCACAGTAACTTCATTGAAGCCTACTGGTGACAATAAGCGATTTTCTTTTCTTTTCTTCTTCTCTAAATGAAAAAAAAAGTCTGAGAAACACACCACATTTCCGCAGAAACCAGAGTAGAACTCTCAAAACGAAACTAAAAACAACAGACACGGGCAGCAGGGCTGATAAACGAATCTCAGAACTGACCCAGCCCACCCCCTTCCCCCCCCTCCCCCCCCCCAGCTCCCCACCCCATGAGTGACATCCCAGCCTGCCTAGCTGTTAACCCCTTAATCACAGCATTAGCAGACATCAAATCTGGATTCCTTAACTCAAGTTCTTTTAATTACATTACTGTAACAGACACATAATACGTACAATAGCTATAGAAACGTCCTACATTCGTCACAGCTGTCACAGACACTGTGGACCGAGTGGCCTCCTTCAATGCTGCACAATTCTATTGCAATCAAGGTCATCGTTGAGATGTTAGTTTTCTGGGATCAGTATATAACACTATTACTTGTATTCCAAGGCCCACTTGGGAAATAAGCTGTCTAGAAGGTAACTGCCAAACCGATACGGTCACATGAACATCTCAAAAACCTGAAAAAAATCAAATCACTGCCACAAAATCTATCTTTAAGTGCTGTAATCTATATTGTATCATTTAATCGCAGGGAAAATGTGGTTAACTTTAAACTTGTTTTGCGGAGTGCCGTAACTAACTGAGACAAAATAATTTATATTACACTGCTGGGGCTGGTTTAGCTCACTGGGCTAAATCGCTGGCTTTTAAAGCAGACCAAGCAGGCCAGCAGCACGGTTCGATTCCCGTACCAGCCTCCCCGGACAGGCGCCGGAATGTGGCGACTAGGGGCTTTTCACAGTAACTTCATTGAAGCCTACCCGTGACAATAAGCGGATTTCATTTTTCATTCATTCATTCATTTTGTAGGTAGGTAGGTAGGCAATTCTGCAATAGATTTAACTGCTCTGTGCTGCCGATCAATCTTTGGAAGTGTTATTATTACAAAATAAAGTAACTCTACAATATACATTCATGCATTTCTGGTTATTAATTTATTGCTATAAAGAGAAAAGAGCTTACGGTTATATACTGTCTGTACAGCACTTTGCGATGTCCTGAGATCATTCAAGTCACTATATAAATGCAAATCTTATTTTACCTTCGTTGATAACTCTGCCAGTTATTTTCCTTGGGTTCTGGTTGGTCAATATAATTAATTCTGACTGAATGTTTCCGTCACAATCAGGATCTAAAGATAAATATTTTTCATGCCTTTGAAAAGGATGGAGCATTTACATTTTACTTTTTACTTGAACAAATCCTTGTATTTTGATACCTTAAGTGTGCTTCCTCACAGCACCAGGAACCTGGATTCAATTCTAGCCTCGGGTTACTGTCTGTACGGAGTCTGCATGTCCTCCCCGTGTCTGCGTGGGTTTCCTCCGCGTGCCCCCAGTTTCCTCCCACTCTCCAAAGTTGTGCCGGTTAGGTGGGGTTGCTGGGATGGGCAGGAAAGTCGGCCTACTTAGGGTGTGCTTTCGGAGGGTGCAGACTCAATGGGTCGAATAGCCGCCTTCTACACTCTAGAGATTCTATGATCCCTTGATTCTATGAAAAGATGTATGCTAAATATCACCTGAAGATAAGATGTAGGGGCAGAAGTAGGCCATTCAGCCCATCGAGTTTGCTCTGCTATTCAGTGAGATTATGATTGATCTGATATAATCCTCAACTCCACATTCCCGCCTCTCCCCATAACCCGTCGCACCGTTTCTCGCCTCATACATAAATCCTTTGGTGCCATCTGGTGGAATATTTTAGAAATTGAGCTTGCACATCATGTGTACACATTCTGAGGGGCATAGAAACGGGCTGAGGCCATTCGTCCCCTCGAGCCAGTTAGATCATGGCTGATCTGCAGATCTTGCCTTGTCTCCTTCCCCTTGACAAACATTTATCATCTCAGCCCTGTAAGCTGTAACAGTCTCAGCACCCACACCCTCTTTAATGAGAGAGTTACAATGTTTTTAGCCGCCCTTTGTGTGGAAAAGTGCTTCCTGATTTCCCTCCTGGATAGTCATGGAGCAATGTAGAATACCAACTGTTGTACCTGTCCAATTCAGGGCCGGGATTCTCCCCTACCCGGCGGGGCGAGGGTCCCAGCGGGACGGAGTGGCGTGAACCACTCCGGCATCGGGCCTCCCCAAAGGTGCGGAATTCTCCGCACCTCTAGGGGCTAGGCCCGCGCTGGAGTGGCTCCCTCTCCACCGGCCGGCGCGAACGGCCTTTGGCGCTCCACCAGGCGGGGCCGAAAGGCCTTCGCCAGCCGGCGGAAGTCTGCGCATGCGCAGCGGAGGCGGTTCTCTTCCGCCCCCACCGTGGTGAAGGCCATGGCGGAGGTGGAAGAAAAAAAGTGCCCCTACGGCACAGGCCCGCCCGCCGATCGGGGGGCCCCGATCGCGGGCCAGCCACCGTGGGGGCACCCCCCGGGGCCAGATCGGCCCTCGCCCCCCCCCCCCCCACCAGGACCCTGACGCCCGCCTGCGCCACCAATACCGCGGCACCAGACGTGCTTTGATTCCCGGCGGCGGGAACGGCCTGTCAGCGGCGGGACTTCGGCCCATCGCGGGCCGGAGAATCGCCGGGGGGGGGGCCGCGACTGGCACGGCGCAATTCCCGCCCCCGCCGATTCCCGGGCGGCGGAGGATTCGGGCCACGGCGGGTGCGGGATTGATGCCGGCCCCGGGCAATTCTTCCACCCCAGAATTCCGCCCCAAATACTTTCCACCAGTTTACTTACTCAAAGGTTTTACTTAGATGTCTTCCAATAGCGAGGAGAATGAAGGACTAACACAAGTGTAAATTCAACAATCTTTATTGAACACACAATTAACTCATAAATTAACGCAAAATATATATTACTAGAAACACCCAAGACTCAGTTATACTACCCGCAAAGATGGCTTGATTGGACTGTGGGTCCGATTCTTAAGTCCCTCTGGTCCGCGTCACAAAGGTGAGTCTCGCTGGCAGCTTCTTCCTCAGATATCTCGATTGCCTCTGGCTTGGAGTCTTCGCTGCTTATGTGCCTCAAGTGCCTGTTTTTATCCCCCCCCCCACCCTTCTCCCTTTGCATCCTTTTGCATTTCCCCCAACCACCCACTCCCCAATTTTGCAAAGAGTATTTTCCCAGCTGGGAAACCTTTGCCAAGTTATTTGGTATTAGAGAGCAAAGGCTCGGTCACAGAGGGGGGCGGTTTTAAGGAGTGTCTCCAAACAGGAGAGTGTGGTAGAGAGGAGAAACGTGGGAGGGAATTTTGGAGTTTATGGTCCAGGCAACTGAAGATTGCAACTACCAATTGGTGGAGAAATTAAAATCAGTATTATTCAAGAATCCAGAAATTGATGAGTACAGATGTTTTGGAGGGTTGTGCGGCTGGAGGAGATGACAGAGACAGGGAGGAACGGGGCAACGGAGGAACTGGAAAACAAGGATGTGAATTTTAAAATCAAGGTGTTCCTCAACCAGAGGCCAAAGTAGGTCACACGGAGCACAAGACCACATTAAGGGTGGAATTCTCCCAGTTTGGTGCCTTTCCTGCTGGCCAGAATGGCAGGATCTGCGATTGGAACCTCATTGATTATCCTCAGGTGTGTTTCTCTCCGAGTGACCTGGTGGGCCAACAGCTGACCAGTTTGAAGATCCTGTTGCCATGTTTAAACGCCAGCCAGCACCCCCCATATCACTCTCTCAGCCACCTGTCTTCACCAACTGGGCAGGACGTCAGCAACCCTGAGGGGAAAGGCAGGCAGCCTAAAGAGGTCTGTTCGCCTGTGCCCCACCCAGAGCTCTACCCATCACATCTGGAGTCTTTGTGCATCCCCTTCCAGTAAATGATGTAGTACCCCTTTGACCCACCGTGTTTGTGAGCTTTTCATGCAGCCTTGTCGGGCTCCACCGTCTCTCCCCTCGGTCTTCCTTCTGCCTTCCATTGTTTGGTTTCTTCATCCACCTCCTTGGCCTGTTGCTGCCATTCTGAGTCTTTACCTTCCCCCTCCCCCCCACTCATTGCACAGCCCCCCTTCCACATTGAGCGGTGCTGTCTGTGAACACCAGCTCAGCATAGAGATGGAGGGCAGGAACCAGGCGGCCCCGGCTGAGTGGTGACCAGTGTTGTGTTATGCTGCTTCGTGTAGCATAAGCTGCTTCCTGGATGTATGCTTTGACAAAGGATGCTCCAGACTATGAAATGAGTTCAACTTGTTTATTGAACTATTAACACAGTTCTTAAATGAGTTTGACTCTCTGCTAATCTAACTGTAGTAACTCAGTCTATCTTTACCAGCCTGCTGTAAGCCACGTGCTGGGTGTGATGCTGTTGATCAACCCTGATGTACTCTCTAGATGTCTGTCTGTGGAAAGAGACAGAGAATGTGTGCCCTGTCCTTTTATATGGGTTGTGTAATGCCCCCTTGTGGTAATGCCACCTCTGGGTGTCTTGACTGCTCATTGGTTGTGTACTATTCTAAGTTTTCATTAGCTGCATGTTTGCATATCATGACATCTTCAGTGCTCCCTCTAGTGGTTATTTAGTTGTAGTGTATTTACATTAACCCCTTGTGTATATAGGGTGATGCACATCACCACAACCAGGGCATCAGGAGCATGGCCGAAAGCTGATGCTTTAATGAGAAAATGAATGCAAATTACTTTCACACCGTCAGTCAGCGGGATTGTCGACCCGCCATTAACCAACCACCAACTTACCACTGGGAGAATTGCAACGGGATTTTATGCTGGTGGGTTTCCAACTGTTTGGTTCCTGCTGAATCCTGCGCTCCTGCTCGGAAAACTGCCACAGACGGGATGGCGGAATTTCAAGGAACTTGCAGCCTGTCCCTGTATCACAGCTTGCTGCAACACACAATGAAAATGCTTTCCCCAGGATTTTGTTGCAGGAAATGGGGACAGGCTTTAACTGTCCTAGTCCCCCACCACTGCACCTCAGCACACCTCCCCCCACCACCTCCCCCTCTTCCCCAACCACACACACTCCCCAATTTTTGCAAAGAGTACTTTTCCAGCTGGGAAATCTTGGTAAAGTTATTCAAAATTCATTGGGGCTGAATCCTCCGATTTGTGATGCTGGAAAAGCCAATCGGGATCGGGTGGAGAATCGGGCGCCATGAGAAAATCGAGGTTTGTGCCATGCACAGATTCCAGCGCTCTGTTCTGGTCCCTCCCTGGCGGTGAAGTCAAGGTTTGTGCCCCGCGCTGGAAGGGCCATGCGGAAACCATCATTTGCATGCTTTTAAATCTACTTAGCGGGTTGGGCACAGTATGCTCCGCCCTTCCGCGATGCTCCAGCCCTCTTAGGCGGACAACTCATGGGCGCGAATTAGTGCAAGTATTCGCAAGTGCCATGGCTGCAGAGGCTAATAAAACACTGAAAAATCCTCAAATACTGATGGGCTTGCTGGGGGATGGCTGCCTGGGCCAGGGCCGGAGTGGGGAGCGATTTGGTGCGAAGTCTATGGACTCTGGGTGGCCCCCTCAGGATGGGGATGGCCTGGCTCAGATCGCCATTGCTGCAGTCAGTCTTTTGAATGCACCCCTTTGGTGCTCCTTACAGGCCCCTGTCTGCTCACACTGCTGAGTGCTGCCTGTGTCCTTTAAATGCTCAGAGAGACTCTGGTCATCTGGGAGCCCAACCAGGCCGTCCTTCTGGACACTCTCATACCCCAGATGTTTCTTCAAGGGGGTGGGCATGGCCGAGCTCAGTCAGTGCCCCACCAGGTGTTGGCACTCCTCAGAAGGCAGACATGGTGGCACAGTGGTTAGCACTGCTGCCTCACAGTGCCAGGGACCCAGGCTCAATTCCAACATTGGGTGACTGCCTGTGCGGAGTTTTCATGTTCTCCCCAAGCTTGCTGCTTTCCTCGGGCTGCTTCTCTCCCATAGTCCAAAGATGTGCAGGTTTGGCCACTGGGTGCATGGGAGGGGGGATTTGATGTGATGCTCCCAAACCTGTCAAACAAAAAAATTTACAGTGGCTTTTGTGGTGATCTTGTGAGGGGTTTCCAGGATGGAAGACGTAGTGATCACAAGATACACAAAGCTCTTTTGAAGAACTAAACTAATTTTATTAACTCTACTAAATTTGAGTCAACATTTATTCTGAATAGCAAACATACATGTAAGAATTAAACTCACTAATACTATCTCTATCTACAAACTATAACTATATATCTTAACTAGCTCTGCATACACCATGAATTTTGTCATCTTCAGCTCCAAATCTAATCAACCCCGAGCCCAAGAGCCAGTGCAATTTATAGTACTGTCCCTTAGCTCCCTCTGGTGGCTGGGCGTAACATAACATTAACTCTTCACCTGCTGTACATTTGCAGAATGTCACAGCTTTGTGTTGTGTTTTGCATGGTTGCTGTGACCCCCACGATCCTGCATTTTGCTGGAGGGTTAAATCCTCCTACTGCATACCTCAGGAACCCAATCCTCACAAACTCCGAAATCCCTCAGGATTTAGCAGCAGCACCTTCGGCAGGGAGTGTAAATCACCACCCTTGTTCCTCCTCCCATGATACTTCCCTTCCGAAACTGCAGTGCCTTTTCTCACAGATTCTTTGCCCTGCTTCCAGAGCCTACTGCTCCAGAACTATCCAGAACAGATCTATCCCCCATTAAACGCAGATCCTGATACCATATCCCAATGGTTCCTCCCTCTCCAACCCTACCATTCCACTGTTTACAGCCCATGGATCCCTTCACCCAACTCTCAATTCCCAGAAAGAAAACCGTTTCAAAACTCGAAAACCCGAAGATCTTCCCCTCCAGTCCTCCACAGATCCTCTGCTCCTCCCACATCACATCGTCATTCTCCCCTTGCTGCACATATTCGGTATTTCCATTCAGCTCTATCCCCACCAGAAATTGGAAGATTCTGAGATTAAAATAAATTGGGCACAAAACAAATGTTCTCATGATCAACTTCCATAAATACACAGAGACGGTCACACTATGGGAAGGATGTGAACACATTGGAGATAGTGCAGAAATTGGTTTACAACAATGGTTCCAGGGATGCGTAACTGAATTTATGGGGATAGATTGGAGAACGTTGGAATTGTTCTCCTTGGAGAGAAGAAGGCTGAGAGGAAAGGTTGATAGAGATGTTCAAACTCAAGAGGGGGCTGGACAGAGTAGACAGGGAGGAACTGTTCCTCCTGGTTAAGGATCGAGAACGAGACAGCGCAGATTTGAAGTGATTTGCAAAAGAAGCAAATGTGGTGTAGGAAGGTTCAATAGAGTCATTCAAAAGGGCATTAGATGATTATTTGAATAGAAACAACGTGCAGGGGTACAGAGGAAAGGCAGAGGAATGGCACTCACTCATGATGTTCATTTGGAGGGCCGGTGCAGAGGCGATGGGCTGAATTGCCTCCTTCTGCACTATAACAATCCTGTGATTCTGAATTGAAATTTTCTTGAAACCCTTATACATTATTGTATTATCTTTCCATTGAGAAAGTACCCTGCCCGAACCCCTTTTGGTCCAAAATTGGTAACCTCACATTTGCCTACGTTGAATTCCATCTGCCCCTATTTTGCCCATTCACCTTGACTGTCAATATCTCCTTGTAATTTTATGCTATCATCATTCTAGACTGTCGACAATGCAGCCTTGTCGGGCTCCACCGTCTCTCCCCTCGGATATTTACAACAACATACAACAGGAACATATCGCAGATACTTTGTAATAAAAGTGACATTTTTGCCTCGTTTCCTTACTGTAAATCAGTGGCTCTGATGGTATATTGTGGTTTTCATAACACAAAAATACCATATCCTCCAATTCAATCTGCTACGGGTGATCTGTTAGGAAATAATAGAAAGATGGTACATCAAGCTTGCTGTTCCACACACTTCCCATTCACACCTTCGGGTGTGACTCCTCAGAATCAAATGTTGCAAAGTTCTTGAAGCTGACTGGTTGTCATGTGAATCTATTTCAGCTGAATGCAAAGTTTATTATGTGTTTCGATGCGTTCAGGTGCATTCCCCCATGTGGGGCAATCTAGAGTCTGGGTCACAGTTATTGAGTGAGAGATGGTAGATTTAGAACTGAGATGAGGAGGAACTACTTCTTGCAGAATTGTGGAACTCGCTGCCCCATAGTGCAGTGGAGTCTGAGTCATTAAATGGTTTCAAGAAGGCGATAGATATATTTCTGGTTAAAAAAAAAGGGGGTTCAAGGAATATGGGGAACAGATAGAGAGGTGGATTTGAGACCAGCAATAGAGGAGCCATGATCTGATTGAATGGTGGAGCACGCTCGAAGGGCTGAATTGCCAATTACTGCTCCTAATTCCTATGTTTCCTATTCATTGTCATTCATTGTAAGTTATTCAGAAAACATGTACTGAGGAAACCATTCAAATCACACATTTAGTTTAATAATTTTAGAGTGCCCAATTCATTTTTCCAATTAAGGGGTAATTTAGCGACTTCGGTGGCGGCTATGAAGGAGTAAGTCGCACATTTGGTGGCTCCCCTCGGGCGGACTTTTGGACCTTTTCCTCCGATTGTCTACTGGACTTGAACTGTAAAACTGAAGACAGAGGCAATTGTGTACTGAATTCCCACATCGGTCCATGGAGGAGAAGGACTAGAAGTGCTCGTAAAGGCAGAAACAGAAAGACAGAGGAAGGCTGGGCTGAAGCTGCGGTGGGAGACAGCATAGCGGAGGACCGGACCTCTGGTTTATCGACCCAGCAGTCAACGGAGCAGCTGATGCAAGTTATACAGGAAGGCTTTGCTAAGCAGTAACAGGACTGCTTGGACCCGATAAAAGAGTGGTTGGAGCTTAGGTTGGACGCACCAGATCAGGCGATCCAAAAGGTGGAAGAAGGTGCTGGTTGAGCAGGAGGAACATCAAACTGCGGTGGAGTTGGAGGTGGGGATGCTGAGAGACCAGTAGTACAAGCTCCTGGAGAAGGTGGAGGACCTAGAGAATAGGACCCGCCGGCAGAACTTGAGAATTGTTGGGCTCCTGGAGGGGTCCGAAGGAGCGGACGCTGGGGCACACATCGCAGATATGTTTGAGAAGCTGCTGGGGAAATGGGGCATTCTCCCGACCCTTGGAGGTGGACAGGGCTCACAGAAGCGCTCACGAGGAAGCCGCGAATGGGAGACCCCCCCGAGGGCAATGGTGGTGAGATTCCACAGGTACTTGGATAAGGAGCGCATTCTACAATGGGCCGAGCAAATACGAGAGCTGTAAGTGGGACAACAGTATCCTGGGGTTTACCAAGACCTGAGTGTGGAGGTGGCCAGGAGAACACCAGGCTTCAACCAGATTAGGTCGATCCTTTTTAAGGAAAAAGTGAAGTTCGGACTGTTTGTATCCGGCCCGGTCTCTGGGTCATGCACGAGAAACCAGCACTTCTATTTCGAGTCGCCGAGGACGCGCTGAAAAGGAAAGGACTGCGTGGTGGACTGAGAACTTCCAAACTTTGCCGCAAAGTTCCATTGTTTTTTTTCTTTTTGTTTCTCTGTTCTTTAAAAAAATAATTTCTCGTTTTTGGTTTTGTGGAAGCTGTTTGTAATGCCTTCTGTATTGATGTGGGACCAATGGCAGAGCTGAATAGAATAGAACAGTACAGAACAGAACAGGCCCTTCGGCCCTCGATGTTGTGCCGAGCAATGATCACCCTACTTAAACCCACATACCCATAACCAACAATCCCCCCATTAACCTTACACTACGGGCAATTTAGCATGGCCAATCCACCTAACCCGCACATCTTTGGACTGTGGGAGGAAACCGGAGCACCCGGAGGAAACCCACGCACACACGGGGAGGACGTGCAGACTCCACACAGTGACCCAGCCGGGAATCGAACCTGGGACCCTGGAGCTGTGAAGCATTGATGCTAACCACCATGCTACCGTGAGGCCCGTGAGTGAGTTAAGGTTTTCATTTTCACCTTTGGGGGATGGGGGTGTGCTTGTTTAGATTTTGGTGTTTTTCTGTCGGGCAATTGTGTGGGGATTGTTTGATGTTGGAGTATATTTGTATGAGTGATGGGGGGGGGGGGGGAACAATAGGTGGGAGACTATCCGGCGGCAGGGATGGGGCCACCAAGCTAGCTGGGCGGCTAGCTCACGGAAGCGCAGTGGGGGGTGTGCATATGTTCGGTTTATCAAAGGGGTTGGGTTACGGAGTGTTGTTACTGGGGGGGGTAATATCTGCTGATGAGGGAGGAAACTTGGGCTAAGGGATAGAGAGGGTGGTTGAGGACGGAGGCTACCTGGGGGTGGGCCAGTGGAGGTGCGGAGCATGGGCTGGAGGCAGGCCCAAAAAAGGGGATGGCTGATCGGTGAAAGGGGAGGGGGGCAATGAGCCCCCAACTAGGCTGATCACCTGGAATGTCCGAGGGTTAATGGGCCGGTCAAGAGGGCACGTGTGTTGTGCATCTTAGGGGACTGAAGGCGGACATGGTAATGTTGCAGGAGACGCACCTTAGAGTAACTGACCAGATTAGAATGAGGAAAGGCTGGGTCAGTCAGATCTTTCACTCAGGACTGAATTCAAAGACTAGAGGGTTTGCGATCCTGAACAATAAGCGGGTGGTGTTTGAAGCGGGTAGAATGTCTCGGATGTGGGAGGTCGGTACATTACGGTCAGTGGGAAACTGGAGGGTGCAGGTGGTATTAGTAAGTGTGTATGCGCCAAATTGGGATGATGTGGAGTTCATAAAGAGGATGCTGGGGAAGATACCGGACCTGGACTCGCACTGGGTTCATGGAGCAGATTGGGGGGGGGGGGGGGGGGGGGGGAATCCATGGAGATTTGGGCAGCCGAGGGTGAAGGAGTTCTCCTTCTACTCACATGCATAAAGTGTACTCCCGGATCGATTTCTTCATTTGATCAGGGCCTTACTGG